>NC_045596.1:69966086-70628943 GCF_009762305.2 Zalophus californianus
TAACTCTCTAATATGAATCAAGAAGGATAATTGTACAAACTAAAAATGTAAATAAAATATGTGGAACTCAGAGTAATTCAAAAATTTTGCCTTTGAATGAAATTAGTCAATTGCTTTTCAAGAGTTTAGGGATTTTGCGGTAGTTATTGAGAAAATTTCATAGCAACATCCATCAAAAATAAACCAATTGTCATAATAAACAATGTCATAATAAACTTACTGTATGTATCAAATCGAGTACAGGAAAACCAAATTAAGTTCAGGGAGACTCAAAATTGAGTACAGGAAGCTGAAGTGCATTATATATCAAATTCTAACTTCAGCTGTTTTTAATCTTTAAATTAATGAACATTCTAAGTTAAAGAGGTTTCCGTTTTAGAAAAATAGAACTCTGAGAAGTATACAGACTTATCTTGATAATAGTTTACTTTAGTTCGTTTAAATACTTTTTTCCACTAGGCTAATATTATGTCTTCTACAGTCTTATTTTCCCACGTTTTTAATCTAATAAAAACAACTCTAAATGGTATTTATGGATCTTGTTAAGAAACCTTCAAATACAATGGCGTAACAGGCTTATTCAATTATCCATTTGTGAACATCTGAGAGGAGTGGTTTGGCATTTTACTTATACAATGAGGTAAAAAAAAAATTACAGACGACAAAGAACAGATAAAGTTGCAGACTGGAATACAAGGTTAAATTCAGAAATGTGTAAAACATTATATATATAACTACATAGGGAGAAAATATTCCCTGGCATTTTTCAGAGGAAATAATGTCATTTCTGATTCACTTATATTTGGCAATGGAAATACTGTTTCTTTAGATGTTCTGTCTAGGACCTATGAAAACTCTGAAGTCTTTCTAAAATGTTTTGCTTAGAAATAGTGGCCTTAACATCAGGGAAATCCAAATCAAAACCTCAATGAGATGCCATCTCACACCAGTCAGAATGGCTAAAATTAACAAGTCAGGAAACAACAGATGTTGGCGAGGATGCGGAGAAAGGGGAACCCTCCTACACTGTTGGTGGGAATGCAAGCTGGTGCAACCACTCTGGAAAACAGTATGGAGGTTCCTCAAAAAGTTGAAAATAGAGTTACCATACGATCCAGCAATTGCACTACTGGGTATTTACCCCAAAGATACAAATGTAGGGATCCGAAGGAGTACGTGCACCCTGATGTTTATAGCAGCAATGTCCACAACAGCCAAACTGTGGAAAGAGCCAAGATGTCTATCGACAGATGAATGGATAAAGAAGATTTGGTGCATACACACACACACACACACACACACACACACACACACACACACACACACACACACACACACAATGGAATATTATGCAGCCATCAAAAGGAATGAGATCTTGCCATTTGCAACGATGTGGATGGAACTGGAGGGTGTCATGCTGAGCGAAATAAGTCAATCAGAGAAAGATATGTATCATATGACCTCACTGATATGAGGAATTCTTAATCTCAGGAAACAAACCGAGGGTTGCTGGAGTGGTGGGGGTGGGAAGGATGGGGTGCCTGGGTGATAGACATTGGGGAGGGTATGTGCTATGGTAAGCGCTGTGAATTGTGCAAGACTGTTGAATCACAGATCTGTACCTCTGAAACAAATAATGCAATATATGTTAAGAAAAAAAAGGAAGAAGAAGAAGATATCAGGAGGATAAGAATGAAGGGGGGGAATCGGAGGGGGAGACAAACCATGAGAGACGATGGACTCTGAAAAACAGAGGGTTCTAGAGGGGAGGGGGGTGGGGGGATGGTTAGCCTGGTGATGGGTATTAAAGAGGGCACGTTCTGCATGGAGCACTGGGTGTTATGCACAAACAATAAATCATGGAACACTACATAAAAAACTAATGATGTAATGTATGGTGATTAACATAACAATAAAAAATTAAAAGAAAAAGAAATAGTGGCCTTAAAATATGTTGAAACCACAAGAATTGTATTTCTATTTGGAAGGAGTCAAAACTGGCCATATTTCAACAGATATCTCATAACAGCCATGTAGATGTTACCTTAGAACAACAGAATTGAGTTTTACAAAAAGGGGAAATGACTTTTACAAAAAACTGTGTAAGTTTTCTTAATTGTCAAGAATTCTACTCAAACTGAATACATAGAGAGGTTTTTTTATTTAAAAAGAAAAAACTATCAGAAGTATTTCAAAGGACTCAAAGGCGGAAAGTACAGACTTCCATAGCTGAGTCTTAGAAATTGGAATGAGATCAGAAAACAGTCTTTCTTCCTCCACTCCCAGCCTAGTTTCTGCTCCTTCACTCCCATGACCCAAACACAGCCATGCCTCCCAGCCCTAGCAAATTTATCAACTCATCTGCATTTCTGTGTCCAAATTACAAACCCTCATTAGAGAGAATCTAAACTGGCTCAATCGAGGCAATGCTTTGGTTCTCCCTGTTCTGATGTCTGCCCCTGGCCCACTAGCTGAGGTCAGTGAGAGGCAGGGATTTGTAATATATCTATAACTGCCAGAACTGCCCTTTCCCTCTGGAAAGGGAAAACTCCCAGAGAAGTGAGGTAATTTGGGCAACCAGTAATGCTATCTTCCAGAGATAAATGCTATTAACAATTCAGTC
Organism: Zalophus californianus; assembly: GCF_009762305.2. Lineage (NCBI taxonomy): Eukaryota > Metazoa > Chordata > Mammalia > Carnivora > Otariidae > Zalophus > Zalophus californianus. Next base: position 69,968,710 of record NC_045596.1, read on the forward strand.
TGGGGCACCTGGGTGGCTCAGTTGGTTAAGCGACTGCCTTCGGCTCAGGTCATGATCCTGGAGTCCCGGGATCGAGTCCCACGTCGGGCTCCCTGCTCAGCGGGGAGTCTGCTTCTCCCTCTGACCCTCTTCCCTCTCGTGCTCTCTATCTCTCATTCTCTCTCTCAAATAAATAAATAAAATCTTAAAAAAAAAAAACAATTCAGTCTGGGTGCGCCTGGGTGGCTCAATTGGTTGAGCATCTGACTCTTAACTTTGGCTCAGGTCATGATCTCAGGATCCTGGGATCATGCCCAGCGTTAGGCTCTATGCTCTGCACAGAGTCTGCTTGTCCCTCTCCCTCTGCTCCTCTCCCAGCTCATGCTCTCTTTCTCTACCTCTAAAATAAATCAATATAATCTTTTTTTAAAGATTTTATTTATTTATTGGAGAGAGAAAGAATGAGAGACAGCACGAGAGGGAGGAGGGTCGGAGGGAGAAGCAGACTCCCTGCTGAGCAGGGAGCCCGATGTGGGACTCGATCCCGGGACTCCAGGATCATGACCTGAGCCGAAGGCAGTCGCTTAACCAACTGAGCCACCCAGGCGCCCATAAATCAATATAATCTTAAAAACAAAAAACAATTCAGTCCGGTCCTAGATGTTTCTATATTCAGTCTGGTCCTAGATGTTTCTATATGTGCCTTGTTATTCATAAATGGGATCATGTGCTACATATTATTTAGCAATCTTTTTAACTTTACACTGTATCTTGTATTTATTTCCACCAGGAATTTTTGATATATCATTGACACACAGTTATTTGTTAGAGCGGAATGAAGTAGCTATAAACCTACATTGACTATTTTTCTGGTTAACATGGAAAGTTTTAAAGGTTCTTGGAGGGCAATCTGTAGCAGAGATTAAACAGTATTAACATAGCTTGCATATACAATAACCAAGACCTCCCGAGACCAAATCCACAATGTTACAATTAATATACTGTTTTGAAAAACAAAGCATTTAATTTATTTATTATTATATAATGAAATGAAACCCAAGTGAAATAAATTGGAGTTATTATGAATGAGAACTCAGCAGTTGTCCTTCAAAAACATCAATATGTCCAAACATGATTCAGCAAGTTCCATTACCTATTGTCTGTACCAGAATACACTGAGAATATTTCCTGCGCCAAATATCATACTGACCATGAAAATATGTCTCTTCTACCTTCATCATCACCCTTGACCATCTCACCCCACTACATCCCAGTTTAATTCACAAAACTAGAAAGTGTGCCAAGGACAAAGTATTGACTAATACAGTACCTGACACAAAGTGAGCATTCCAAAGAAGCTTGAGTGAACACATAAATGAAGTTATAAATAAATGAGTGAACACATTGTGACAGCTCTTCAGGAGTCTTTTGTAAATAACCCCCTTCCACCCTGGCACAAGATGAAGAAAACAAACATTTGAAAATAAAGGTGATAAAACTTGTAGCCAATCCAATCACCATAATCCCTTCCCAAATTCAACTGGTCAAACACAGCTTTGAAGCTACAGAATTGTTCCATGAAAGTTGTTAAAGTGGGGGAGTAAAAACCTTTCCCCCTGTTATTCCCACCTCTACACTTCTACAATTTGCAGCCATCATTCCTCTTGTTTACCCCCTACCTAGTCTCCACTAAAAATATTTGGTGAGGTTCTTGTCCATTAGTTGAGTGTTGACCCCAGCTGTGACACATAATAAACCTTCCGGATGTTTCTCTCCTAGAGTGAGTTAAGTGCTTAAGGAGGCTGATTTCTTCTCAAGGCTGAGCAACCACTTAAATCCATTACAATGGAAAGAGCGGTTTAAAGGCAAGTATGAACTGCTAGAAACAGATGCCTAAGATAACAGAGTTGTCTTAACAATTTTAAGAGGGCAAAAAATTCAAATTAGCCCCTGAAACCATCTATTGAGAACCACCAACCTGACAAGTTCACCTCTGGACTGCTTGATTCTCTATGTTTTTGGCACTTTTAAATATTTTCTTTAGTAATTCTACATGAAAAGCCACAGAAAAGAACAAGAGTAATGAAAGAGAAGGGGGAAATACTGCAGTTTATTAGAAATCAAACTTCTCCAAAAATTTAAAATTTATTTCACAATACAATTAAGTGTAATATTTCAGGGAGAGGATTCATTCTAAGTGATGTAATGCTGGCCTTGTTTATTCACAAAAATTCTGACTATCTTAAAAAATAAATTATAACGAGTATTAAGGAGGGCACTTGTGATGAGCTCTGGGTGTTACTTGTAAGTGCTGAATCACTAAATTCTACACCTGAAATTAATATTACACTGTGTTAACTATAATTTAAATAAAAACTTGGAAAAAGGGGGATGCCTGGGTGGCTCAGTTGGTTAAACGTTTGCCTTCAGCTCAGGTCATGATCCCAGGTCCTGGAATAGACTCCTGTTTCAGGGTCCCTGCTTAGCAGGGAGTCTGCTTCTCCCTCTGCTCCTCACCCTGCTCTCGTGCTCTCTCTCTCTCAAATAAATAAATAAAATATTTTTAAAAAATTAAAAACTTGGAAAGAGGGAAAAAATTTTAAATAAATTATAAAATAGACTTTATTTTTTCTGATTTTTACACTCCTGCCTAATAGACTTATAGGAAGATAGGAGAGATGGACATTGTTTTATAACTCTTAAATTCTCTCCTGTGCCTAACATAGTGGTATGTGATTGTGAATTGTTAAGCTGAAATTTTATAATGATACCCAAAGCTTAGTGCTACTAAGATTTCCTTTCAAACAACAGTCAGACCAAGAAAATAAATCCTACTTGCAGAAGACAATGCTATATTAAATCAACGTCCAGGGGAAAAAAAAAAAAGACTGATGAATCACTAACCTCTACCTTTGAAACCAATAATACATCATATGTTAATTAATTTTAAATAAAAATTTTTGAAAAAGTCAACATCGTAAATACTACACTCCTCTTTTCCTTTACATTTTTACCCTCATTTCTACTTACTGAGAGCAAGAGAGGGTGACAAGGAGAGGGAGAGACAGAGAGAAAGCTCCTGCCATCGTAAAAGACCATGCTTTATTCTAACAATGAGAAACTATTACCTATTGACTCTCCTCTTTCAATAAGCACTGTTTTGACAAAATGATCTGAAGCATCTACAAATTACAAAGCACTAACTCAGTTAACTTTGGGACTAAATCATAGCAGACTTTTTAACTCCTTACCATTAAATCTGCTCATCCTGCCAAAATGTGTTGTTGAAATTTTACATATGGAGCCCAAGAGAATAAGGTACAGTGCTCTAGCACTCTTGGTTATGTCTGGGATAACAGCCTAATGAAAGATGGAAGTATGAAAACTAAAATAAAATAAATTCTTGCCACCTAACAGAGATTTGAGTTTATTCAATTTCTTGTTCACCTGATACTTTTCACATTTTTTGTGGCGGGTATGACATGTTCAGCTTTCCGAAGAGCTACTTCTTGGATTCGGATAGTGCAAGAAAGAATTCTAGCTGTTACAGCAGGGGTTAAAATGTGCAAATGCCGGCAGCAATTCGCTCTCTGACTAAGCTGTCAAAACATTTAAACTGTGTCCCTGTCGATCCTCCCTTCCTCCTCCACCCTCTCCCTGCAGGGGCTCCCAGCACTGAATCTTTGTCAAAAGAGAAGACACAGTCAGATTAGGAAACTACACCTTTCTAAAAGATTGCCACCTTTTTTGTGTTGCTTACCATGTTTATTTCTTTATGCCATTTTTGTATAATCCTTGCTGATTCTTTTTAGTTTGATTTAGTGGAAATGTCCATATTTCAGGTTAGTTAACAACTTAACAAAAGACATTACGTTTGGTTAGTGATTGTGCTTAAAAAAAAATTCAAATAACGAGACTGTCACTGTCTCTGAACCATGAGGAAAATAAGCACTTGCAGAATCATTTTATAAGTACTTCCAACTGGTAAGTGAGAATGTAGAATAAACTGTAGCAGAGAGACTTCACTAAACATGTTGCTGAAATACTCAAATGTGTACAGCGGAACAAAGAGTAACACAAAGAATGCTGAGCCACAAAACATCACCTTAAAATTATAAATAATTAAATAAATATTATTAAAATAGAATATATTATATAATAAACATATCAGGCAAAAATTATTAAAATGTTAGAAAATATTTATTATGAAGCACCTGCCAAGAACCAGGCTCTACTATGCCTCTGATTATTGCATTTAGTCTTCACACATCTGGCATTCACTGAGTGCCTACACTGTGCTAAGTCCTGGAATACCACATGAAAGACACAATCTTTGTCCCTCCAGTAGCTCACGGTCTAGGGAGGGGAAAATGACCAATAAACAGTTGTGAAATGAGGTCCCATGGACCTATGCACACTTACAAAGGAATCTAAGAAAGGACGTCCAGCCATGATTGGAGGAGTTGGAGATATTCACCAAATACCCGCTTTGTAAAAAAAAAAAAAAAAAAAAGATGGAGGGGGTGAAGAGGTGGGGAATCCCAGCCTTAAAGAAGGAGTACCAGAAGATAAAATGCTTGGGTGGGAACTAGAGAAAGAGGGAAGCTTTTTCAGGCCAAGGAAGCAGCACTACAAAAGCAGAGAATTATGAGAGAGCAATGCACATTTGGGGGAACTGCAAGTGATTATTATTAAAGCTCAGGCTGGAAGATGAGGGGAGGAGGCATTAATGCAAGGCTTGGTGTGTGCCATGCTAAAGAGTGTGGGCTTTTGCCTGGAGGCAGAGGGAGAACAACATGATTTTTAAGCAGAGTAGCTAAGTAACTGTATTTTTAATCTAGAAATAATGATAATCATAGATATCTTTACTGAGTGCTCTTGTATGCCATTCATTTTATACTACTCATTCTTTTTTTTTTTTTTTAAGTAGGCTCCACTGAGGTGCTTGAACTCACAACCCTAAGATCAAGAGTCACATGCTCTATGGACAGATCCAGCCAGGCGCCCCTATATTATTCATTCTTATTTAACTCTCTTTACCATGTTATAAGTAGGTATTATATCCTCATTTTATAGATAACTGATGCTCAAAAACTTTAAGAAACTTGCCCAAGTTTATCTAGCAGCTAAGGAAAGAGGCTAAATTTCACAATGTTCTTATTTTCCCACCCTAGCTCTCAAAATAACTGTTGTCATGTGGTTAGAAGCAGGTGTTTTGGAAACCAACTGACTGGGCTTGAATTCCCTGCCACTTTACTTTCTCTGTGACTGTACAGCTTGTGCCTCATTTCATCATCCATAAAATGGGTATAATAAAATCCACCCAAAGATAAATGAAGATAAATAAGGTGGTGCACAAAGTAGTTAGCACAAAGCCTAGCCCATAATGTAATGCTAACCATCAGTAGAGTATGGTACTAGAATAGCCGCTGTGCTTAAGTATGTTTTATACATCCATGTAAATCTTTATAAGAACCAGACAAGGTGGGCATTTATCTTCATTTTATAGATTAAAAAAAAAATAAATCTGAAACTTAGTTAAATTCAGTCACTTGCAAAAAAGTCACATAACTAAATGGCACAGCTGATTCTGCCCTAAAGCCTATACTCTTTTTCATAATGCAGAATATAGTGTACCAGAAACAGTCTCTTGTGCACTATACAGGATAAATTAAAGAGATAAGATAGGAGGTAGGGGGTAGAATATTTAAGAGGCTTTTGTATAAATCTAAGAGAAATATGTCAAGAGTCTGAATTAAGTTAGTGGTTATGTGGAGTAAAATAAGTCAGTTAAGAGATATCAAGCAGACTGAATGAGTAAGACTGCGGTGGCAGATTGAATGTTGAGAAGTAAGGGAGAGATCTAAGGAGAGCTTTCTGGTTTTTGGTTTGGGTCACTGGGCAGATGATAGCCCTGAGATAAAAAGCAGAATGGGAAAATTAGAATTGGAAATGTCTTGGATAATTTTTATTGACTGAATGAACAAATAAATAATTTCAATTTGGAATATATTAAGTTCACGTACATTCGACATCTTAAAAAGATAAACAGTATTCTAGGAAATACTGGACAGAATTCTGTACTAAAGAAAAAGGGAATATAAATAGGTCGTCTAAATCACTGATGTGTAAATGGCATTTCTAGAGAGACTAAAGTAAAAACAGAAGAGGATCAATGATAGAAATTTGGAATTAGGGAAGAACTCTTTTTCCACTAGACTCAAATTAATATGTGGAGGAATTCCACTTGAGTAGTGTTCTTGGCCTATTTCTCCACTTGTTACAGCCTACAGGGTGAGCTGTAGGGAAGGAACTGAGGACGTAGCCTCTCTCTCTCTCTCTCTCTCTCTCTCTCTGACTATCAGCCTCTCTGCGGGGCATTCATTGTCCCCGCTCCCCAATATCTCAAACTGTGACTAGGAGAGGGGGTTTAATTCTACTGCTAAGTACTTCATAGCCTATTGTAAATACCCATTCAAAGACACATTTTATAATTAGTTTTATCAGCGATGAAGGAGGGTCTTTATCTCCATGTGTTTTATTCCTGATTTTAAACTTAGGAGATGAAGAAAGAAGTGCTGTCTGTGGACTCTCTAAAACCCACATAGCTGGGAAACCCAAAACTAAAGCAGCAAGAAAAAGAAAAGGAGTCCATGAGGAAGGAAAAGAATGTACAGTAAGAAATATAGAAAGAAAACCAGGAGAGAATACTGTTATCAAAATCAAAGGAGGGGCGCCTAGGTGGCTCAGTTGGTTAAGCGACTGCCTTCGGCTCAGGTCATGATCCTGGAGTCCCGGGATCGAGTCCCGCATCGGGCTCCCTGCTCGGCAGGGAGTCTGCTTCTCCCTCTGACCCTCTTCCCTCTCATTCTCTCTCTCTCAAATAAATAAATAAAATCTTAAAAAAAAATCAAAGGAGGACGAATCTTTTTTTTTTTAAGATTTTATTTATTTATTTGATAGAGAGACAGCGAGAGAGGGAACACAAGCAGGGGGAGTGGGAGAGGGAGAAGCAGGCTTCCCGTGGAGCAGGGAGCCCGATGCGGGGCTCGATCCCAGGACCCTGAGATCATGACCTGAGCCGAAGGCAGACGCTTAACGACTGAGCCACCCAGGTGCCCCAAAAGGAAGAAGAATCTTAAACAAAAAAGTGGAATGGCCAATAGCATCAAGTGCTATGAAGAGGTCAGGGAGTATAAGATCCAAAAACTAGTCTCCTAGACTTGGTCATTGAGAACAGGTTCAAGGGAATGACAGAAACAGAAATATCATAATATACAGAATATAGTAGATAGGTTACAGTGATGGTCCCAATTTTTTATGCTTCCTTATATTCCTGCCCTCTAGTAGGGCCCCCTCCCTAAACTGATAGTTGGCCTGGCCATGTGACTTGCTTTGCCCATTGTGACATTAGGAAACATGAAGTAAGCAGAGGCTTCAAAAAGTGCTTTCATGTTTCAGCTTTCCATCTTGAACCCTTCCCAACACAGGAACATTGCCACGTTAGCTGTCTAGAAGGATGTGAAACACTCCTTGTGGAGTCAAGTCGACTGCCCCAGCCAAGGCCATCCTAGACCAGCTAGCTCTCAGGCAACGCAAAAGCTGACCACCAACACTTGAGCAAGCTCAGTCAAGATCAGCCAAATCCAACCACCCGTAGCCTCATGAGGAATAATAAATGCTTGCCACCTCAAGCTACTAAGTTTTGTCATGGTTTATTAATAATAACAGCTAACCAGTATAGAGTAAGGTACAGAAAAAGCAAGCTATAGTAGGTTGTTGTAACAACCTTATCTCAGAAACTCAACCAGCCTAATTATCTTGCTTTTATTTCTGAGTCTCTTTAATTTCTTATATTTATAATACAACTCCCCCAAACCAGTCCCTCCTCATAAATTTGACAACCATCATAGACTGCTTTCTAGTTTCTCAAGCCAGCATTTCTTCCCCCTATTTCAGATTCTATGTACAATCCTTTGACTTTTTTCAACCTAGACTAAAAAGGACATTTACAGTCTGGACCCTATCTCTGCCGCCACCCAAACTCTTCACTAGAAGATTACATCAGAATATAAAAAACAAAAGTCAAAAGAAAACAACAGCTCTTTAACAGAGGTAATAGGGAAAATAGAGAGGAATGAGAGAGGACACAGATATGTTTGGTCCTGAGGGGGAAGGAGGAGGGGTACTGGGTAGACCGCATCAAACTTACTAGCATATGGGATGATTAGTATCTAGCTTCTAGGAAAATTCATTCATAGAAGGAGGTAATAGAGCAAGTTGCTCAAGGAAAATGGGCCAGGTCTGAAATAACGTTTGAGCAGCAGCAATAGAAACAGAATTGCCCAGAAACACAGAAACATCAGTAAGTGGCCTACTGCTACTGGAGATGATAAATCTACAGTAGAACAATCCACATATAGGTGTGACTTACAGCAACATTGCCCTATAGGTGGTGAACTAACACCCTGCTGCAGCTGGGAAAAGTGAACAATGCAGGACTGTTGGCAAAGTATTTGATGGTATTGGTGCAAATTACTGAAATGATAGTCCTTAGAGCGTTTTGTTTCCTTGCCAGGAATCATCATTCCCCTATTGCACCACCTCCCCTTCTCATCCTTTCTTCCTCTTCTTCCAGTTAACTCTTAGCATTCTATTAGATCCCAGCATAAATATCATTTTACTGGAGATACCTTCCCTGAACACACCAAATAGGCTAATCCTCTTCTCTTATACTTTCTTTTGAAAAAAAAAAAGATTTGATTTATTTGAGAGAGAGAAAGTGAGCATGAGCGGGGGGCGGGGGGGGTGCTGTGCAGAGGGAGAAGCAGACTCCCTGCTGAGCAGGGAGCTGATATGGGCTTGGGCTCACTCTTGCTCTCTCTCTCACAAAAATAACTAAATAAATAATCTTAAAAAAAAAAGATTCATTCAAACAAGAATTATGTATGGATACAAAATCCAGGAGGAATTTTGATAAGAAGCAGGATATATACATAGCCCCAAAGTATTTCCCCACAGATTATTTAGTGGTTGAAGGAGGGAAATAGTAAATATACAGTGGAGAAACCAGAAAACACTTTGATTAGGTGATCAAATTAACATCACCAATAAGGGGAAGGCAAACATCATATGCCACCAGTTGTGGTGCCCTAAGAAGGACACATTGCTGATGTCATATGCATCTAGGGACTCGTGATCTGAGTCCAGTCATCTGGCAACACCAGACAAACCCAAAGTAATGAACTTTCTATAAAGTAACTGTCTTGTATTCTTTGAAAGTATCAGTATCATCAAAGATAAAGAAAAACTGAGGAACTCTTTCATATTTGGATACTAAAGAAATAAGGCAACAAATTGCAATATGTGATCCTGAACTGAATCTCATGTTGGAAGGGAAAAAGTGCTGTAAGAGACATTATGAGGGCAATTGAAAAATTGGATTATGAACTGTAGACTGGATAAAAATACTGTTTCAATGTTAAATTTCCTGAATTTGACAACTGTACTATGGTAATGTAAGAGAATATAATTTTTCTTAGGAAATACACAATAAAGTACTAAGAGGTCAAAGAGAATGAAATTAAAACCTACTCACAAATGGTTTATAAAAATAAATTTAAATGACATATTTGGAAAGAATGAGAGACAATATAATAAAGCAAACATGGCAGTGTTCAAAATGGCTAAATCTGTATAAAGAGTATCTGAGAGCCTTCTATTATTATTTCAACCTTTTCATATGTTTGAAATAATTTCAAAATAAAACTTAAAATCAAACAAAGGTACCACTCTGGTGGGGGATATTGATAATAGGAAGGCTTTGCCTCTGTGAGGGCAAGGGGCACATGGGAAATCTCTGTAGTTTCTCCCCAGTTATGCTGTGAACCTAAAACTGCTCTAAAAAAAATTCAATCGTAATTTTAAAAACATCAATGAACAAACACAAAAGACAAGAGAAGTACAGGAGTTCTGGGTGATGTAAAATCTAAGACTTAATTTTAAGGTAGATTGCTCAATAGCCTAAGTGACAGATATTATTGTCCTCACTTTACTGAGAGGAAATTGGGATTCAAAGTCCTCAAGATCTGATGCTACCTAGCAAAGAGGAGATACGGCGCAGGTAAGGAGAGAATGAGCCAAGTTCTTCCCTCAGCTCCACTTGCCATCCTAATTCAGTCCCTCGATACATGAGCTCACTGCAGGAAAAGCAGCTCCCTCACACCATTTCACCACCTCCTCCCACATCTGAAATGATGCTCTGCTCAGATCACTAATCGTCTCATTAAGGTTCCTGCATGCACAATTCTGTAATATTGGCCACATACATTGTTCTTTTATTTTATTGACATAGCTGAAGAAAAAGAACCTATAGTAAGATGTCTACTCCTAGCACAATTTTCCCCAACAATAAGGGAAATGATACCTTTTCATCAATGTTTGGTTTCAGCTTTAATAAGTGTGGCTTCTGGTTTTCTCAAGCTCCTTGCATACAATTTTATGAACTGAGTAGTACCCTGTAACCCAATTTTCCTAATAGGAGGGTAATACTAGATCTAGATTACTGGACTGAGTTGAAATACTATCTAGAGCTAAGCCTTGTGCAACATATAAAACTTTTTACAGGGCACCTGGGTGGCTCAGTTGGTTGAGCATCTGTCTTCGTCTTGGGTCATGATCTCGGGGTCCTGAGATGGAGCTCCCTGCTCAGTAGGGAGTCTGCTTCTCCCTCTGCCCCACCCCCTCAACCCCACTCATGCTCTTTCTCTCTCTATCTCAAATAAATAAATAAAATCTTAAAAAAAAAAACTATTCTTGCAATACATATCCCCTAACCACCCACACTTCTTCCCTGTACTAGCATTCCCCTTTCCCAGTAATTTCTGGTGTTAACTTTAGTTTCTGAGTCTCCCACATTTCTTTTTACTACACAATGGCACTCAGACCAAGTTAGGGGCAGTCCCAAGAAGAGCTGTGAAGTGGACAAAGATTATCTTTACTGCCCTCCTTTCCCCCTCTCCACACTCCTGCAGTCTACACTCAGCCTAGAATCCTGTAGTAGATGGCAAAAAATGGCATCAAATCCTTCCCCTCCCTGTAGCATTGTAGATCCTCCCATCAAAAGAGAGATTCTCGTTCCCTACCCTTTGAATCTGAGTTTGGCCACATGACCTGCCAAATGGGACAGCAGCAAACATGAGGTACAGCAGAGGCTTGAAGTGCTTGTACTTGTTCTCTTGCTGCACCTGGAAACCTGAAACCACCATTTCACAGGCCTGTTGTAACCTGCTAGAGGATAAGAGGTCACTGGAGGAGAAGCAAGGTACCCTAGCCCACAGCCAGCCAACTACCAGACATGTAGGTGAGGCCATCTGGCACCAGCCAACCCCCAGCTGACCTACCAACTTATCTAGAAGCAACTAGAAACCATGGACTCTTGAATAAGCCCATCTAAGAACAACAAGAAAACCACCAAGCTGATCCCTTACCTTAACCATCCCATATCTTTGTGTTTTAAGCCACTAAGCCTTGAGGTAGTTGTTTATGCAGCAAAAGATAATTAATATAGACTTAAATACCTCCAAGTAGGTATTACTCTCACCCTGCCCTCCTGGTTACCCATCTTTATCCCACTGTCACCCACTACCCACCCAACAGCTAATCTTTTCTCCACCATCAAAACTCATTTTTTTCATGTTTTTACAACCTCAAAATCCTTGATTAAGCTGATAAACTAATACGAATTAATTCATTTATAAGTATGAAATAATCCTGATGTAATTAGAGTGTAATAAACAAGACAACATACATACACACCGAGTTCCAAAAAAAAGGCCCCAAAATAAACTTCCCATTTCTTCTATCATTCTCCTGTGCAACGTTCTGACTAATACCAGAAAGGAAAGGATTTCTCCTTCCAAAGCAGCAACTTGAGAATTCATGGGCTTACCTCTTTTTTCTCCTTCCAAGAAATAAAAGTTAATTGTTATTATTTCCAATAGAGATATACCCAAGTTATGTAATCATGGCTCTAACTTCTTATCTCCTTCCCTCTCATCAAATTTGAATGGTTTCCAAATGAGTTGATTAACCTTTCTCTACCAAAATCGACATATCTTGAGTAATTTCCAACTTACTCTCTGAACAGTTAAGCCCTTCAAATGTCCCCTTCCTGTTCCTCTGTCATAGTCAAACCCTCTACCTCCAATGCCAAGGTTTAACAAAACGCTCAAATAACAAGCCAGGTCTGATTTACATACTCCCAATATATTAGCAAGTCATAAAACATTCATTTAACCTACAAAACTTCCCTCCTGAGTAGTCTACCATTGTTCTTTCCTAACTACATTTTTATAATAAACAACACATCTGCTGCTTCTTAAAACACATCCATTCATTTAGAAAACACTCAGTATTTGCCTTACAGAGAACCTCCTTTCTCCTGGTCTCATGATTCCATCCTGAAACAATAATACTCCTGGCCTTCCTCCCCATCTCCTCACTTACTCATCCCAAGGGAAAGAAAGTAAGTATATATTATTGTGGACTTTGGGAGAAAGAACTAAGCAAACTTGAGCCTCAATTTTCATATCTGCCATTGTAGGGAGGGCATGTCCTAGTTGACTCTCTACTATGTTATAAGCATACTCTGTCTTCTTCTCTGCACTGAAAGCATCTCTTCTGTCACAGCTCCTCATCCCCTGAAAATGTAAGCTGTCTGGCTGCAGTGGTGCTAAAACCACCAGACACACTGATGGATGAGAGCCTCAGCAACTTAGCAGCCCCACGACCCCTGACCTCACTTATTCCTAGTTGCAGCTTCTGAACCAGCGCCATTTCAAGGGACATCAACACAGCAGCCAAGTTCACTGGGGCTGGGGCTGCCATGGGGTGGCTGACTCTGGGGCTGGAATTGGGACTGTGTTAGGGAGCCTCATCATTCGTTAGGCCAGGAATCCCTCTCTGAAGCAACAGCTCTTCTCCTGCGCCATTCTGGGCTTTGCCTCTTGGAGGCCATTGGGCTCTTTTGCCTGCTGGTGGCCTTTCTCATACTCTTCACCAGGTGAAGGGGTCGTCTCCACCTCCCATAGCTCTTTCTCCCATGTCTCGTCTGCCCTGTATGTTCCTTTTCACATATCTCCCCAGACAGCCTGGGGAAAGTGGTTGGCTCAGGGTTTGACAGAGGCAAGACAAATACTGTATTAATTGGGGGGGGGAGGGGAGGGGAGATTAAGCCTAGTAGGCCAGGTTCTGCCCCTACAGAGAGAATCCTACTATTTTGAAGGGTTAAGTCCAATTAATGAGAGATTATATAAAAACGAAAAAACAAAATAAGTATCTTCCTGTTTTGATCTCCAGACCACCTGCTGAAAGGACAAACAGGGACTAGAAACTAGGCCAGCTTCTTGCATACCAAGTCAGCTCTTTGGCACATTTCTTCCAATTTTTCCACCCAAAGGCAGTCCCTCTTTACAATCATCTTCCAGGAGTGGGTGTTTTCTTCTAATTCTTATGCCCAAAGGAAGAGGAAGATGCTTTTTTCTAATCTGAACAATGACAGTTGATGTGCTAGCAGCAGCCTGTTGATTTTCAGCTATCTGAGTCCTCTCTTACTTGATTCCCAGCTTAAGAAGGAAAGCAGTGTGTCATTTATTTAGCTCCTACAATTCCAACACCACCATGCACCAGAAATTATGAGAGACGTTGGGGGGGGCAAAGATGAGTAAGACAGAGTCCCTGACTTCAAAATGCTGTCTAGCTAAATTCCCTAGGTCCTCAAAATCACTGTTTATTTGTTTTTTGGTTAGTTTGTTTTTGTATAGAGAGAAAGACAAAGATTGCTCTCTAGAAATATCTACACTATTGGCTCCCTTTTCAGAGTCCTAAAGGCTCTTCCAGGCGTGGGTGGAATCATGTGGGCCAGGGGTTAGTATAGGGCACAGTGATCATTAGGATGATGGCACCATGACTGGTGAAAACAGACACAAACATAGGATTCAAGTTCCTTAAAAGTAGGTGAACAACAAAGTTTACTTTACGTACTGACAGCTACACATGGCAGGAAAGACAGTGGCACAACCAAAGTGAAGGGCATATGCACCTGCCCAACAGAGGCACCCACGTGGTTGATGATAGTGAAGTAGCTGCTTAGGGTAAGATTCTGCTGTGTCCTCTGAAAGTTCCCTCTTGTCATTGCCATGGAGCTCTGTTATATCCTCCCAAGCCCACTCCCAAGTTCTAGAGACTCTGATTATGAATCTGCCTGCCCACCAGGGTTACCGCAATGCTGGTTTACAGAAGGCTGGGTGAACGAAAAGTCAGTGTCCCAATATAGCGTCTCCCAGCAGCTCCAGCTCAGGGCTGCCTAGGCCTACTCCTGCAATCAGTCCCGACCCCGTAAGCAAAGGGATGAGAAGAGCTGGGAGATGGGTGGGGTACTAAGGCCAGAAATGACAGGAAAGCTGAGGTAGCCAGAAGCAACTTTCAAAGGGGAGTCGAATCCCAGAATCGGACCAGATAAAAGGAAGCCCAAACTACAATCTGGGAACAAATGAATGAGGAAAGGGAAATACCAGAAAGAAGAGAATCTTGAGCAACTACCCAGAATATGTAAAGACTACACAGAGAGCTTTTTTAAGCTTGCTTTTTTACGCAAATACGTTGCTCTAGTATAAGGGGTTAAGATCAAGGGAACAAATAATAACTTATTCTGACAACCCTCATAGATAACACTCCTTTTTAAACTGCAGTTTTCAGGTGCTTTCATCTTAGAAGTAATAGGTATTGTAAGTATATTTCCTGAACCAAAAGCAAAACATGATTATATAGTCTGTCCACATTGTTTAAAAAATCAAGCCACCTTGGAAAATTTGACCTCCAAGAGTAATTTTAAAGAAAGAGAGCACATACCTTTATTCAACACCTACAATATTCTCAGCATTTTAAGCACTTTGCACTAAGTATCTCATTAAATCTTTACACAAAGATAAAAGAAAAAATTATTGTCACTTTCCAAATAAGAAAACTGAGGTCTACTGAAATTAAGTGACTTGCCAAAGTCATGTGCATGGTGGTATCAGAAGCTGAACTTGTGAAGTCTGGCTCCAAAGCCTACACACTGAACCACCACCACTTCACCACAGAGCTCACGAGGGTAGAGGAAAATTTTTATTTGGCAAAGGGGAGAAGGACAAGTATTCTGCCCACAGAGGATGCCCAGGAATCAGGTGCTAATCTAAGGAAGAGAAGGGGAGAAGGGAAAGAGTTGGCCACAGCTCCTGATGTTAAAAATGCTACTTTGTAGGGGTGCCTGGGTGGCTCACATGAGTAAGCATCTGCCTTTGGTCACGTCATGATCTCAGGGTGCTGGGATTGAGTCCCGCATCAGGCTCCCTAACCAGCAGGGAGTCTGCTTCTCCCTCTCCCTCTGCCTTTCCCCCTACTTGTGTTCTCTCTGTCTCTCTCTCAAATGAATAAATAAAAGCTTTTTAAGGGCGCCTGGGTGGCTCAGTCATTAAGCGTCTGCCCTTGGCTCAGGTCATGATCCCAGGGTCCTGGGATCGAGCCCCGCATCGGGCTCCCTGTTCCGCGGGAAGCCTGCTTCTCCCTCTCTCACTGCCCCTGCTTGTGTTCCCTCTCTTGCTGTCTCTTTCTGTGAAATAAATAAATAAATAAATAAAATAAAATAAAATAAAATAAGCTTTTTAAAAAAAATTGCTGAGTCATATAGCAATTCTTAAAAAAAAAAAAATGCTACTTTGTAAGTCTGCCCTCCCTGCAACTGAACACTTGCTGGTGTTACAGGATCCCAATCCTTATCATGCCTTCTCAAGACCTTCTGTCAGGGTAATCTGCATGTACCCTCTCCAACTATTCTAGTAATTGCACCCTGAATTTGCGACAGTATTCTTACTTTTCTTACCCTCAGAAATAAACTCACATAACCACAACTTCGTGAACCAATTTTGTCAATTTCATATCTGAATGCTTAAATCAAATTTTGCCACTATTATTAAGAAAAAAAAGAGGTACTGCCATTAAGAAACCACTGTTTGCAAAAAATAAAATAAGATACTCATTGGGACATTATTTTGCTTTATCTTTATTAAGAATCCTTGCTGAGGGGCACCTGGGTGGCTCAATAGGTTAAGTGTCTGCCTTTGGCTTGGGTCATGATCCCAGGACTCTGGGATTGAGCCCCACATCGGGCTCCCTGCTCAGTGGGGAGTCTGCTTTCCCTCTCCCTCTGCCCCTCCCCCTGCTTATGCACACTTTCTGTCAAATAAATAAAAAAATTTATTTTAAATTAAAAAAAAAAGAATCCTTACTGAAAAGGAAGTGGTTAGAGACCCAAATTAGAAGCTGGAGAGGACATTCACACTTAGTCACATTCCCTAGCCACACTCTATGTGTAAGGTAAAAAAATAGACCATTTCTCATCCGCTGTTAAGAAAAAATAAAAATACTTGGGCGCCTGGTTGGTTCAGATGCTTAAGCGTCTGCCTTCAGCTCAGGTCATGATCCCAGGGTCCTGGGATCAAGTCCCGCATCGGGCTCCCTGCTCCTTGGGAGCCTGCTTCTGCCTCTGCTTCTCTCTCTCTCTCTGTCTCTCATAAATAAATAAATAAATAAATCTTTAAAAAAAAAAAGAAAAATACTTGTACATGCTTGAAAAATACAGATAAAATTATAAGGAATCAGCATAAACAACAACCTACGAAGAACTTTTTTAAGTCTAAGCATTAAAGTGACACAACTTCCCACTGAGAAATAAAAATAGATTAACTAATATGCTACATGCATCTACATGTTTTAGTTCAGGGTCATTCTTGTCAGATAATAAAGCCTAAAGGGAAAGAATCCCTGTATCAAAGCCCTGTTCATTTTCCTCCTTTACTCCGACCCCGCCCAGAAGGAAGCCCATGGTTAGGAGACACCATTTCCTCATGCCTTTCTCTTCAGTATTAAGTGTCTACCTGTGAATGGTACTGAATGGTTTACGAAAATACAGTTTTATGGGTTGCCCTGCTTGGCCGGGAATTTTGAAATTGTTAAAAAAAAAACAAAAACGGAGTATGTATATGTATTTTATATCCCTTCTACCTCTCTTCCTCTGATCCCCAAGAGGAGTAAGATATGGTCTTGAGCTTGTCCTTCCTGAGACAGCCTGGCCATCTGCATGCTTTCTACTGGTGGCCTCTTGCTCTCTTTCTCTCTCCACGTTCTCTGGCCTTCTCTCCCCACGTGGCTTGGTAATGGAAATGCATTCTATACAAGCTTTCCACTAGGTTTTGAGACAAAAGCTCTCTAGTTCCTTCCCCTGTATCTCATGTTCTCTTCAGCCTCTCCTTGGTAGTTACGGAGTAATAGGAATGTGATTCAGATCCCTGCTATGGAGTAGAAGTAAGCAGAACAGGCATTTAACCCCTTTTAGTCCTAAACTGCTCAGGCTAACATAGCTTATGCAATGCAGTTCCTGGTAGAATCCAATCTAGCTCACTGGAATTCTTCTATAGAAACATGGTATATTTCCTTCATGCATTTTTTTCAGGATCTTGTAAAGAGGGATTACTAGTGAAAGTCTGGATCCACAGTCCTAATATAATTAAGATGCCACAACGCAGAAGCCCAACACCCTGTTTCGAGAGGAGCCAGTATGCAGTTTCCATATTCACTCTTTTCCTCAACCATGGTAACTGGCAATGTTTCAGATGGTGGCTATCCCATCATCATGGATCCCAAAGGCAAGAGACTTGAGTAGAACTCCAGCCATCCCATGGTAGGCATGTAGTATAAACTAAGAAATAACATCTTGTTGTCATAAGCCACTAAGATTACACAGTTGTTATCCAGCATAATCTAGCTTACCCTAATACAGTGATTGATAGTGGTGGTAGTATTTCAGGAGTTAGTTCAAACATAAACAGTAATAATACATCAAATCTGGTATGCCAAAGCCTATGATTGGTAGATAACATAGCCTGTATTGTCTCCTTGAGACTGGCCTACAGGATGAATCAAACTGTCCTAGATGATTTAGGACATTCCATTGGATAACAACACTTTTGAAGCTCCAGAGAAACTGCTTAGAGAAGAATCTGCTCAAATCTGTTTTGAGAATGTAAGACCTGCAGCAAATGGTTTCACCACTGCTCCCACATTCTAGGGACAGTGCCTCATCTACTGACACATATGATAACCCTGATGCCCAAATGTTTATCTACATCCACCTTACATATAAATGGAAGGTTTATTATGTGATTGTAGAAGCATAAGCAAAACATCTCTACCAGGAAATTCCTCTTCCTTTCAGATGTCACAGTGCATTCAACCTCCCCATTTTCATTGTTCAAAGAATGAAATGTTAGCAACTAAACAGGAGTTTTAGCTAGCTAAGTTTAAACTCCTACCCACTGATAATTTCTCTTCTGCATGCTTGACAAATAGCTATCTGCCTCCTTACAAGGACAATTTGTCACAAGGTGACTTCTTTCATTTGGCCAGCAAAAATTGTTAGAAAATTCTTCCTTATAAAAGGTTAAAATTTGCCTCCACATTCTTTTCTTTTAATCTAACATTTAAAGATTCTGCCCTTTCTACCCGTCTTGAAATTCCAGGGTTTTTTTTTTTCTAAGTTCCTAGACAAAAGGTTAATCCTGGCAAGAAATGAGGACTTGGGGAAGCAGATTAAAACGAGTTTGTTAGAAAAATATTCTGTCTCTGAGTCCTTGTAGTTAGTCTGTCCTGGATTCTGAGTCATGTATAGTCCAGAACAATTACAGGAGTGGGGAAAAAATGGCCCCTAGGCAAATGGAATTAGACCAAGAGATGGACATGAACCCAGCCTTGGCTGGTACAGAAGTTTTGTCTTATTTGTGTATGTGTTGTCCTTCATCTTTAAACTTTCAATAAAGACTTGTTACTAATTACAGTCTTATCCTGGATCATTAAAACCTATAATCTGTAAATTCAATGAAGGCAGGGACTGTTTTCCCTTTTTACTTGCTTTATCAACACTGCTTATCCCTAAACCTATATTAGGCACTCAATAGCTATTTGTTGAATGAATGACAAAACACTTATGTGGGAGATTAGGAAGTGGTCTGGGTTTATCTTGGGGATTCTGAAAAGAAATAATTTAAAATCTGCAAGGGTCATGCTTTATTTCAGACTGAATTGGGTGCAGGGGGCCCAATCTTGTAAAAGCATTATAACCAATTTATCGAGATTTTAATGTTTAATTATGGATAATTTCACATATACTCAAAAGTATTTAAAATGGTATAATAAATTCCCATGTGTCCATCCGGGGCCAACACTCATGTGCCCAGGGCCAATTTTGCCCTATCCACATCTCCATCTATCCCCTTTCTCCCCAACTATTTGAAGCAAATCCCAGGTATTATGTAATTTCATTTATAAATATTTTAGTGCAAATATCTAAAAGATAACAACTTGTCTTTAAACATAACTAAAATACCATACCACACCTAAAAATAATTCCTTGATAATATCAAACATGTAGTGTCAAGTATTTAATTGTCTCATAAATCTTACAAATAGGTTTTTTCACCATGCTTGTTTTAATCAGGATCCAAATAAGGAACAGATTAGGAAATAGTTGTAGCTTTTTAAGTCTTTTTTAATTTTCAGGTTCCACTTTCACCTCCTTTTTGTTTCCTCTTGCAATTTATTTGTTGAAGAATTGTGCTTGAATGTCCTGTAGAATTTGTTTGATTGATTACATCTCCTCAGTTGAAGTTACTGCCTATGTATATTCTTTTTCTTCCATTTTGATTTTGAGTCCGGTTAGTTAACATATAGTGTTAATATTAATTTCATTTGTACATATAATGATTCAATACTTCCATACATCACGCTGTGCTCATCCAAGTGCATCCCTTTTTTTTTTTTTTAAGATTTTATTTATTTGACAGAGAGAGAGACAGACAGCCAGAGAGGGAACACAAGCAGGGGGAGCCAGAGAGGGAGAAGCAGGCTTCCCTCAGAGCAGGACCCTGGGATCATGACCCGAGCCAAAGGCAGACACAAGAACTAAGCCACCCAGGTGCCCCTCAAGTTCATTCCTTAATTTCTACCACATATTTAACCCATCCCCTACCCCGGTCACCATCGGCTTGTTCTCTATAATTAAAAGTCTGTTTCTTGCTTTGACTCTGTCTCTCATTTTTTTCCTTTGCTTATTTGTTTTGTTCCTTAAATTCCACATATGAGTGAAATCATATGCTATTTGTCTTTCTCCAACTAACTTACTTCGCTTAGCATTATACTGTCTAGTTCCATCCATGTTGTTGCAAATAGCAAGATTTAATTCTTTTTTATGGTTAAATAATATTCCTGTGTGTGTGTGTGTGTGTGTGTGTGTGTGTGTGTGTGTGTGTGTGTGTGTACACATATCTTCTTTATCCATTCATCTGTCGATGGACATCTGGACATCTGGGCTCTTTCCATATTTTGGCTATTGTGGACATTGCTGCTATAAACATTGGGGTGCACATATTCCTTTGAATTAGTATTTTTGTATTCTTTGGGTAAATGCCCAGTAGTGTAATTGCTGGATTGCAGGATATTTTTATTTTTAACTTTTTGAAGAAACTCCATACTGTTTTCCATAGTGGCTGTACAAGTTTGCATTCCCACCAACAGTGCAAGACAGTTCCCCTTTCTCCACATCCTTGCCAACACCTGTTGTTTCTTGTGTTGTTGATTTTAGCCATTTTGATGGGTGTGAGATGATATCTCATTGCAGTTTTGATTTGTATTTCCCTGATGGTAAGTGATGATGAACATCTTTTTGCGTGTCTGTTGGCCATCTGGATGTCTTCTTTGGAAAAATGTCTATTCATGTCTTCTGCCCATTTTTCAATTGGGTTATTTGTTTTTTGGGTGTTGAGTTATATCAGTTCTTTATATGTTTTGGATACTAACCCTTTACCAGATATGTCATTTGCAAATATCTTCTCCCATTCCATAGATCACTTTTTAGTTTTGTTGTTTGTTTCCTTCCCTATATGGAAGCTTTTTATTTTGATGTAGGCCCATTAGTTTATTTTTGCTTTTGTTTCCCTTGCCTCAAGAGACATATGTCTAGGGGCGCCTGGGTGGTGCAGATGGTTAAGCATCCAACTCTTGGTTTCAGCTCAGGTCATGATGTTGGGGGTCATGAGATCAAGTGCCACGTCAGGGCCTGCGCTCATCTCAGAGTCGGCTTGAGATTCTCTCTCCTTCCCTCTCTGTCCCTCCCACTCCTACGCTTTCTCTCTCTCTAAAATAAATAAATAAATCTTAAAAAAAAAAAGGTTTGTTAAAATGTCTGAGATACATATGTAGAAAAAAGTTGCTATGGCCAATGTCATAAAGGTTACTGCCTATGTTCTCTTCTAGGATTTTTATGGTTTCAGGTCTCTTATTTAGGTCTTTAATCCATTTTGAATTTATTTTTGTGTATGGTATAAGAAAGTGGTCCAGTTTCATTCTTTTGCATGTTGCCGTCCAGTTTTCCCAACACCGTTTATTGAAGAGACTGTCTTTTTCCCTATGGATATTCTTTCCTGCTTTGTCAAAGATTAATTGACCATATAATTGTGGGTTTATTTCTGGGTTTTCTATTCTGTTCTATTGATCTATGTGTCTATTTTTGTGCCAGTACCATAGTGTTTTGATCACTATAGCTTTGTAATATAACTTGAAGTCTGGAATCATGATGCCTCCAGCTTTGATTTTCTTTTTCAAGACTGCTTTAGCTATTTGGGATCTTTTGTGGTTTCATACAAATTTTAGGATTGTTTCTTCTAGTTCTGTGAAAAATGCTATTGGTATTTTGGTAGAGATTGCCTTAAATGTGTAGATTGCTTTGGAAAGTATAGACATTTTAATAATATTTGTCTTTCCAATCCATGAGTGTGGAATGCCTTTCCATTTCTTCATGTCTTCTTCAAATTGTTTAACCAATGTTTTAAAATTTTCAGAGTACAGGACTTTCACCTCTTTGGTTAGCTTTATTCCTAGGGATCTTACAATTTTTGATGCAATGTAAATGTGATTGTTTTCTTAATTTCTCTTTCTGCTGCTTCACTATTGGTATATAGAAATGCAACAGATCTGTACAATGATTTTGTATCCTGCAACTTTACTGAATTCATTTATCAGTTCTAACAGGTTTTTGGTGGAGTCTTTAGAGTTTTCTTTTTTTTTTTTAAAGACTTTATTTATTTATTTGACAGAGAGACACAGCAAGAGAGGGAACACAAGCAGGGGGAGTGGGAGAGGGAGAAGCAGGCTTCCCGCTGAGCAGGGAGCCCGATGTAGGGCTCGATCCCAGGACCCTGGGATCACGACCTGAGCCGAAGGCAGACGCTTAACGACTGAGCCACCCAGGCGCCCCTCTTTAGAGTCTTCTATAAATAGTAACCT
This sequence comes from Zalophus californianus, assembly GCF_009762305.2. Taxonomy (NCBI): domain Eukaryota; kingdom Metazoa; phylum Chordata; class Mammalia; order Carnivora; family Otariidae; genus Zalophus; species Zalophus californianus. The sequence goes on from NC_045596.1 coordinate 69,991,123, forward strand.
GTCTTCTGCAAATAGTGAAAGTTTTACTTCTTCCTTACCAATTTGGATGCCTCTTATATCTTTTTGTTTCTGATTGCTGTAGCTAGGAGTTCCAGTACTATGTTGAATAAAAATGGTGATAGAAGACATCTTGTCTTATTCCTGATCTTACGGGGAAAGCTCTCAGTTTTTCCCCATTGAGGATGATGTTAGATGTGGGTTTTTCATAGATGGCCTTTATTATGTTGAGGTATGTTTTCTCTAAACCTATTTTGTTGAGGGTTTTTATCATAAATGGATGTACTTTATCAAATGCTTTTTCTGCATCTATTAAAATGATCATATGGTTCTTATCCTTTCTCCTATTGATGTGATCTATCACATTGGTTGATTTGCAAATATTAAACCACTTTTGCAACCAAGGAATAAACCCCACTTGATGTGGGGAATGATTTTTTTTTAATATATTGTTCAATTCGGTTTTCTAGTATTCTGTTGAGAATTTTTGCAGCTATGTTTATCAGGGACATTGGTCTGTAGTTCTCCTTTTTAGTGCTGTCTTTATCTGGTTTTGGTATCAGGGTAATGCTGGCCTCAGAATGAATTTGGAAGTATTCCTTCCTTTTCTATTTTTTGGAATAGATTAAGAAGAATAGCTACTAACTCTTCTATAAATGTTTGGTGGAATTCACCTGTGAAGCCATCTGGTCCTGGACTTCTGTTTGGGAGGTTTTTTGTGGGGTTTTTTTTGTTTGTTTGTTTTCTTTTTTTTCTTTTTTAGAGAGGGAGGGGAAGGGAGGGGCAAAGGGAGGGGGAGAGAGAGAATCTTAAGCAGACTCCCCACCCAGCGCAGAGCCCAATGTGGGGCTCAATCTCACAACCCTGAGATCATAACCTGAGCCAAAATCAAGAGTCAGATGCTTAACCAACTGAGCCACCCAGGCACCCTGGGAGTTTTTTGATTACTGACATAATTTCTTTGCTGGTTATTGATCTGTTCAAATTTTTTATTTCTTCCTGTTTCAGTTTTAGGAGTTTATATGTTTCCAGGAATTTATCCATTTCTTGTAGGTTGTCTAATTTTTTGGCATTTGGTTTTTCATAATATTCTCTTATGATTGTTTGTATTTCTGTGGTGTTAGCTGTTATTTCTCCTCTCTCATTTGTGATTTTATTTATTTGAGTCCCTTCTCTTTTCTTCTTGATAAGTTTGGCTAGAAGTTTATCAATTTTATTTATTTTTTTCAAAGAACAAGCTCCTGGTTTCATTGATCGGTTCTATTGTTTTATTAGTTTCTGAATCATTTATTTCTGCTCTAGTCTTTATTATTTCTTCCTCCTGTTGGTTTTAGGTTTTGTTTTTTGTTCTTTTTCTAGCTCCTTTAGATGCAAGATTAGGTAGTTTATCTGAGATTTTTCTTGCTTCTTGAGGTAGACCTGTATTGCCATAAACTTCCCTCTTAGACCCACTCTTGCTGCATCCCAAGGTGTTGAAACATTGTGTTTTCATTTTCATTTGTTTCCATGTGCTTTTTTATTTCTTCTATTTCCTAGTTGACCCAATCATTGTTTAATAACAAATTATTTAGCCTTCATGTATTTGTGGTCTTCATACATTTTTTCTTGTGGTTGACTTCTAGTTTCACAGCATTGTGGTCAGAAAATATGCTTGGTATGATTTCAATTTTCTTGGATTTGTTGAAACTTGTTTTGTGGGCTAATATGTGATCTTATCTAAAGACTGTACTAAGTGCACTTGAAAAGAACATGTATTCTGCTGTTTTAGGGTGGAATGTTCTGAACATATCTGTTCAATCCATTTGGTCCAGTGTGTCATTCAAAGCCATTATTTCCTTGTTGATGTTCTGTTTGGATGATATGTCCACTGATGTAAGTGCAGTGTTTAAGTCCCTACTATTATTGTATTATTATCAATTACTTCCTTTATGTGTTATTAACTGTTTTATGTATTTAGATGCTCCCATGTTGGGTGCATTAATATTTATAATTGTTATATCTTTTTGTTGGATTGTCCCCTTTGTGATTATAGAGTGTCCTTCTTTGTCTCTTGCTACAGTCATGTTTTAAGGTGTACTTTGTTTGATATAAGTATTGCTACAACAGCTTTCTTTTGACATCCATTTGCATGATAGATGTTTTTTTATCCTCACTTTCAATCTGCAGGTGTCTTTAAGTCTAAAATGGGTCTTTTGTAGGCAGCATATAGATGGGTCTTACTTTTTTTATCCATTTTGTCACCCTACCTCTTTTGATTGGAACATTTAGTCCACTTACACGAAAAGTAATTATTCATAGATACATATTTAATGCCATTTTATTACTGGTTTGTGGTTGTTTTTGAAGATTTCTCTGATCCTTTCTTGTCTTTCCTGTTTTTTTAAATTTTCTTTAGTGATATATTTGGATTTCTTTCTCTTTATTCTTTGCATATTTATTAGTGGGTTTTGAAATATGGTTACCATTAGATTTGTATATAACCTCTTCTGCATATAGTAGTCCATAGTAAGTTGATGGTCATTTAAGTATGAACCCATTCTTTTCTCCTCTCCTCCAAACATTTTAAGTATGTTATTATATTTTACATCCTTTTTTTTGTAAGTCTTGACTGAATTTTTACAGAAATATTCATTCTTACTGCTTGTGTGTTTCCTGCCTTAAACTGTCACTTTTGGTCTCTCCTTTGCACTCAAAGAATCCCCCTTAATATCTTTCAGGGCTGGTTTCATGGTCACAAACTCCTTTAGTTTTTGTTTGTCTGGAAAACTCTTTAGCTCTCCTTCTATTGTGAATAATAGCCTTTCTGGATAGAGTATTCTTGGCTGCAGATTTTTCCTATTCATCACTTTGTATATATCAGGCCACTCTCTTCTGGCTTGGAAAGTTTTTACTGAAAACTCTGCTAGCCTTATGGGTTTTCCCTTGTAAGTTAATAACTTCTTTTGTCTTGCTGCTTTTAATTTTTTTTCTTTATCACTATATTTTGCCAATTTAATTACAATATGTCCTGTTGTGAGTCCGCTTTTGTTGATTCTGTTGGGGGTTCTCTGTGCCTCCTGGATCTGGATGTGTTTTCCTTCCCCAGATTAGGAAAGTTTTCAGCTATTGTTTCTTCAAATAAATTTTCTGCCCCCTTTTCTCTCTTCTTCTGGGACTCCTATAATACAAATGTTATTACATTTTATGGAGTCACTGAATTCCCTACGTCTATTCTCATGTTGCATAACTCTTTTCTCTCTCTTTTGTTCAGCTTGATTACTTTCCATTACTCTGTCTTCTAGGTCACTAATTCGTTCCTCTGCTTCTTCCATCCTGCTATTTATTCCATCAAGTGTTTTTCTATTTTCATTTATTATACCTTTATCTCTACTATGTTATTCCTTATCTCTGTGTTAAGGGTCTCACTCATGTTTTCCATTCTTTTTTCAAGTCCAGTGAGTATCTTTATGATCATTGCTTTAAACTCTATTAGGCATGTTACTTATATTTATTTCATATAGATCTCTGGCTGTGGCTTTGTCCTGTTCTTTCATTTGGGATAAATTTCTCTCTTTCCTCATCTGTCTCTCTATGTCTATTTCTCTGTGTTAAGAAAGTCAGCTGCGTCTTCTGCTCTTGAAAGTAATGACTTTCTAAAGAGGAGGTCCTGGAGTGCCCCAAGGTGCAGTGTCCCCTATTCATTAGAACCTGGCACTTCAGGAGAGTATCCCATGTGTGTTGTTTATGCCCTGCTGTTGTTTGAGTCACTTTTCCTTCAAGTGCAGTCATCTGCACTGACTCTGCCTGTTGTAGGCTGTGGTTGCTCTCTGTGGTGTTAGCGGGACCCAAGCAGGCCAGCTCTGTGAGAGGTGTGCCTGTTGGGGAACTGGAGAGCATGGCAGCGATGTTAGCAGAAGGTGCACTGGGCCACTAGTCCTGTGTCGGATCTCCTGAAGTGTGGGGGTGGCTGGAATCTGCACACCGGCAGCCAGGGACATGAGGCTGGGCACAGAGCCCAATGGTGGCTGGGGGCATGTGGCTGGGCATGTGTGATGGTTTGGCCTGGTGCTGTGGCAGGGCACAACATGGCCACAGCTGTGTACCTGGCAGCCACGCACCAGGAGAGCAGGGCTGGGCAAGACACACAGGGGTGACTGGGGGTGCACAGCTAAGTGTGGTGGGGCAAATGTGCACAACACTTGGTGACAGCTATGCACCTGGTGGCTGGCAGGGCGCCCACTCAGCTTTCACAAAATTTGCCCTGAGCCTGACGCTGAGACCAGCAGGCCTGGAGTCTGAAAGTCCTCAGGAGAACTCATGGGTGTGGGGTACCACTAGCAGGTTAGGTAGCAAGTATCTGTGCAGCCCCACCTCCAACATGTGTCTATGCTTATGCCAGAGGGCAGGAAAGAAAATGGCACCTGACAGTTCTGTCATTTTTGGAGAACTCCCCCAACATGCTCAGAAATCAATATAAACAGATCCGTCTCCCATTTGCTGACTGGCCCCCTTCTCTCCCCTCCCCAGCACTGTGTAAAATACCGTTTTTATGTTGCGTCTCCACACAGGCTGCTGTTCCTTTAAGGGTGGTGACCCAGCTATCACTTACCCTCTAGGCTTGCTCAGGGCTGAGTCAGCTGACCTCCAAAAGTTCTGGGTTTCAAGCCCCACTGGTTTTACAAACTCGCCCCTCTGGTTTTTAAAGCCAAATGCTATGGGGATTAGTCTTCCCATGTGAGCTCCCTGGTATGAGGGCCTGTTTCTCTGCCCTCTTCCCACGTGCAGCTCCCTTCCTCCTATGGGCAACCTCCCTCTACCTTTTTGAACTTCCTAAACTTTCAGATACGCTTCTCCTGTATATTTAGTTGTGGAGCTTGCTCAGCCAGACTTCGGATGGCTCTCCAGTTTATTGACCTGGATGTGGATAATGTCTAGTCGAAAACATGGGACAGGGTGAGCTCAGGGTGTCCCTACTCTGCCATCTTCCCAAGTTCCTCCTACTCCTCAGTATATTCTTCTGTCCTCTGGATTCCTTGTAAATTGGGAGCAATCTCAATTTTGGCCAAAAATGTATTAATAAAATCTTTTTCCTAGAATTTGTACCAGAAGATATTACATAAGGCATAAAAAACTTAAAATTTATAACTGGACACAGGGTTCTGTTTTTTGTGAGAAAGAATGCACAAACACACATACACACACACACACACAAACCCTTACCACCAAAATTAATCATAAAAAAAGTTCAGGTAATAGCAACAACAGAGGGGCGCCTGTGTGACTCAGTGGGTTAAGTGTCTGCCTTCGGCTCAGGTCATGATCTCAGAGTCCTGGATCAACCCTAGCCTTGGGCTCCCTGCTCAGTAGAGAGCCTGCCTCTCCCTCTCCCTCTGCCTCTCCCCCCACTCGTGCTCTCTCTTGCTATCTCTGTCTCTCTCTCAAATAAATAAATAAGATCTTTTTAAAAAAAACGATAGGAACACAAATGCAAATTAACTTGAGTATCAAAGAAATGCCAAAACCTGAGAGTCATTTAAACTGAGGCTTGTGGGGTGCCTGGGTGGCTCAGCCGTTAAGCGTTTGCCTGTGGCTCAGGTCATGATCCCACGGTCCTGGGATTGAGCCCTGCTTCCCGCTTAGCGGGAAGCCTGCTTCTCCCTCTCCCACTCCCCCTGCTTGTGTTCCCTCTCTCACTGTGTCTCTCTCTCTGTCAAATAAATAAATAAAATCTTTTAATAGATAAATAAATAAACAAACTGAGGCTTGAATATTCAAAACCCTATTTTTGATTCAAAGAAATGAGCTCTATGCCCCAGGTTTGGGTTCAGCTTGCCTCAGCAACCACTAGAGGGAGGCCAAGATACATCTGAAAAACCCACACTTAAAGTCAAACCTGAAAGATTTCATTTTTCCTTACCTGCTTAAAAAACAAACAAAAAAATCAGACATAATTCCAATTAAAAATTTTAAATGATTTATTTTGTGTTTTACAAGGGAACATTATGCTAAAGTAATTTTATATCTAGGATGTCAGCAATGTGGGGGAAAACACATAGCCCTTGTGTGTTCTGTACAAGTACTTAACAAAATGTGCCTCTGAAGGCTTCCTTTTACCTCAATCCTTCTTTTTTTTAAGATATATATATATTTTTTTCAGTTGAGAGTGAGAGAGAGAGAGAGCATGAGTATGGGAGTGTGGAGAGGGGCAGAGGGAGAAGTAGACTCCCCGTTGAGCAGGGAGCCCGAGGTGGGACTCAATCCCAGGACCCTGGGATCATGACCTAAGCCGAAGGCAGACGCTTAACCATCTGAGCCATCCAGGCGCCCTACCTCAATCCTTTTTAAGATATTAAAAGGTACAGGAATCTAGGGCCACCTGGGTGGTTCAGATTTGTTAAGTGTCCAAATCTTGATTTAAGCTTAGGTCTTGATCTCAGTGTCATGAATTCAAGCCCTGCATTGGGCTCCATGCGCAGCATGGAACCTACTTAAAAAAATAAATTAAATTAAAAAATTAAATTGGGTGCCTGGGTGGCTCAGATGGTTAAGTGTCTGCCTTCGGCTCAGATCATGATCCTGGGGTCCTAGGATCGAGTCCCGCATCGGGCTCCCTGCTGAGCAGAGAGCCTGCTTCTCCCTCTGCCTCTCTCTCTCTCTCTCTCTCTCTCTGTTTCTTAAGAATAAATAAATAAAATCTTTTAAAAAATTAAATTAAATTAAATTAAATTAAATTAAAATTTAAAAAAGATATAAGAACCTAAGTAGTAATCATTTCAATGGCTGAATTAGGGTTTTATTTTTTTAGAAATTCTAAGTAATTTTTTTAAATTCAATATCCAATTCCCTTCCAAATTATAATTTTAAAACATTAAACTGTAAAATAAGCATAAAGATACCTAATAAGTTCGTAGTTTTCCAATGATGATTAATTTATTTGAGGGAATCGGGGAAGATAGCAAATTCTTTCCTCTAAAAGATAAGTCAATACCCCTTTGCTAGACTAGAGCTACACACAGGCTTAATCAGCCTTGTGGATAATCCAGCTGTTTCCTGTCCTACAAGTAATTAACTAAAATGTCAGAAATAACTTATTTCTCCTTTTGCCACAAAATATATGCTCTCCTTATAAAGCCTTATACTTTATGTTAACATAGCTCTTTAAGTTTTACAACTCATTTTCACATGCTGTTTTATTTAGCTCCAAAATTTTATAATTGGAGAATATTATTCCCACTTTAAAAGAACATTCCAAAAAAATAAAAGAACACTCCTAGCAATGAGATATATTTTTTGCAAAATTCCACAGTCATAACTTGCATAAACAGAACTCACATCCAGAGCTTCTAAACTTCTAAAACTCAGGAACTTTGCAACTTTACTGATAATACCATTGCCAGGAATTTCAGGTCCCCAGGAACAAGCCTGTTTCTCATTGTCAACACCTGGGAGACTCTAAAAGCATCAAAGTGATGCTTAGACTTTTCATCTCATAGACTTTGCAAGGAACAAGAAAGGCCTGCACTGAACAGCCAGCCTTAGTACCAAATGGAAGATCCATCCTCAGGTTCCTTGGTTCTTCTAGGACAGAGGACTTAGAGCCACAGACAGCACTGCAACTGCTTAGGTGGATGCGGAGCAAGCCCAAAGGCATACACTCTGAGAGGCGTTAAGATGTACAGAGGCTGCAGTTTTTTCCATGGCAATGAAAAGTGTGCTTTTGATCACTTATCATGAATATCTCGACTAGATGATGGGGGCAAGGGGAGGTATCAACTATAAACCCAGAAGAAATAGGGCCAAGTGGTATGCTGATGGATCTTTAACAAATACCTCTACCAGAGGAGAGGAAAGAAGGGCACGATTTGTAGTTTGCCAAATCATGCTATGGTATACATACTGCCATCATGGCCAGTTTCAATCTACCAAGTATTTCTGAATGTGGAGTTGAGAAGCAATGCTAACAGTCAGCTCTTGCCCACCACTCCTCCAGCCCTATGTTTAGAGCACCCCACTCTGCCCCTCCTCTGGCAGTGTAAATAAATATAAGAGGCAGGCCTAATGGGAAACCTCTACTGTTCTCTATGGGCTCTATGAGGATGGATTTTCCATGAGCACAGTTGGCTTCCTGGGCTATCCCTCACTTCTCCCTGGGGGGCAAAGAACTTCTTTATGTGAGTAGTGTGTTAGGGAGAAGGAACTGTGTGATAGGCTTCCTCCCTTTCCTCTCAGGTCTGCCTGCCTGAAGAGGGTGTGCTTTCTACTTTGACTGCCATCATAAGATAAAAGTCAGTAACCTCATGTTATAATTTTCCTGACATTTCACCCTACTAGCAACCTCTTTAATTCTCAAAAGTGTCTTGGTTTGGACAATAAATATGTCACTTTAGGTAAAAGAGACTGTCCCTGGAGAGCAAGGCCCACAGGTAGCTGGGAGAAGGGCTGCCTATTTCTGGGTGCAGTCCTAGGAAAACCACTGTTACTACAAAACTGAGTCCCATTTTTATTTCATCTGTTTGACCCTATTATCTAACTCTAGTTATGTTCCAAACCAAGGAAGTTACAACAGAGGAATGATTTTTGGAGACCTTTAAAACTTCAACAAACTGAGTGCCCTGAAAAGTGTCTGGTTGTGTCTTCTGGACAAAAAGAATGTAGAAGTCCCTAGGCGTAGATACAATGGAGATGAGTCTCATTCAAAAGAGGACCCATAAGCTTCCAAATCTCCATTAAGTAAACAAAAGATAAAGTTTTAGTGAGAGCTGACCCATCAACAACCCTACCAAATTATAAGTTTATAATAAAATAGGTGTGACTTTCTAAGCTGTAAGTTATTGCCACACATATGCAGGATACATCATACTATTTATTGTTGCCTAAGCATATTTAGGCTAGCTACTATTAGAAGGAACTTCTGAGTTCCAAATATCATTCTTATCCAATATTAACCCCCTTTTGCCCTATAAATAAACTCCAGACTTCCTTCAGCCCCTAATCTGTGTTTCTATATGAGTCAGCTGTTGAACACCCAAGTGGCCCTCAGAGTAAAATAACAAAGCTCTTGGTATTTCTGACACACTTAAATATGCACTATTTCAAAATATGTCTCTAAACCACGTTCTGCCTTAAATCAAAGCCCACCTGACTGTATGTTTATATCAAATATGGAATTGACCATTTACTTTTTAAAGATCACATCCAGTTACAAAGAATCCCAACTGGCTCATACAACTCAAAACCTAAATAAATAAATAAATAAATAGCCCAATTTAAAAATGGACAAAGGACCTGCATAAACATTTTTCCAAAGAAGACATAAAAAATGGCCAATAGGTGCATGAAAAGATGCTCAACATTACTACCCATCAGAGAAATGCAAATCAAAACTACAATGAGATGTGACCTCCCAAATGTTAGGACATCTACTATCCTGTTAGGACTAGTAAATAAATTCAGTAAAGTTGCAGCATACAAAAATCAGCTGCATTTGACTACACCAATAATGAACTATAAGAAAGAGAATTTTTTTAAATCCCATTTACAATAGTATCAAAAAGAATTAAATACTTATGAATAAGCCTAACTAAGAAGGTAAAAGATCTGTATGCTGAAAACTGTAAGATATTGAGGAAAGAAATCAAAAGAGACATGAACAAATAGAAAGATATTCTGGGCTCACAGATTGGAAGAATATTGCTAAAATGTCCATACTACCCAAAGCAATTTACAGATTTAATGAAATCCTTATCAAAATTCCAATGGCATTTTTTCAGAAGCAGAAAAAATAATCCTAAAATTTGTATGGAACCACAGAAGATCCCAAATAGCCAAAGCAATCTTGAGAAAGGAAAACTACATTAAAGGCATCACACTTACTGATTTCAAACTATATTACAAAGCTATAGTAATCACAACAGTATGGTATTGGCATAAAAAACAGATATATAGATCAGTGGAACAGAATAGCCCAGAAATAAACCCATGTGTATATGGGTCAATTAATTTATAACAAAGGAGACAGGAATATATAATGGGGGAAGGACATTCTTTTTAATAAATGGTGTTCAGAAAAATGCACAGACACATGCAAAAGAATGAAACTGGACCACTATCTTACACAATGCACAAAGATCGACACAGAATGGGTTAAAAGACCTAAATTTAAGACATAAAACTATAAAACTCCTAAGAGAAAATTTTAGAGGTAAGCTCCTCAACGTAGTCTTGGCAATTATTTTTTTTATTTGACACCAAGCAAATGCTACAAAAGCAAAAAATAAACAAGTGGGATTATATCAAACTAAAAGTCTTCTGGGCTGCAAAGGAAACCATCAACAAAGTAAAAAGGCAACCTACTGAATGGGAGAAGTTTTTTTTTTTAGATTTTATTTATTCATTTGAGACACAGAGATAGAGAGAGAGAGCATGAGCAGGGGGAGAGGCAGAGAGAGAAGCAGGCTCCCCGCTGAGCCAAGAGCTCAATGCGGGGCTCGATCCCAGGACTCTGGGATCATGACCTGAGCCGAAGGCAGACGCTTAACCATCTGAGCCACCCAGGCGCCCCTTGGAGAAGATATTTGCAAATGATATTTCCAAAGGGAGGTAAATATCCAAAATATATAAAGAACTCATATAGCTCAACATAAAAAAAAAGAAATACCATACAATATAGTAATTCAACTTCTGAGTATTTACCCAAAGAAAATGAAAATATGCACCCCTGTGTTTATTGCAATATTATTACAATACCCAAGATATGGAAGCAACCCAAGTATCCATCCATAGGTGAATGAATAAGATATGCTGTGTACACACACACACACACACACACACACACACACACACACACACACAAAGGAGTATTACTCAGCCATAAAACAGAATGAAATCTTGCCATTCATGACAACACGGATGGATCAGAGAGTATTACTCTAAGTTAAATTAAGTCAGACTGGGTGCCTGGGTGGCTCAGTTGGTTGAGCGACTGCCTTCGGCTCAGGTCATGATCCTGGAGTCCCAGGAGATCGAGTCCCGCATTGGGCTCCCTGCTCAGCGGGGAGTCTGCTTCTCCCTCTGACCCTCTACCCTCTCGTGCTCTCTATCTCTCATTCTCTCTCTCAAATAAATAAATAAAATATTTTTAAAAAATTAAGTCAGACTGAGAAAGACTAATACCATATGATTCTACTTATATCTGAAATATTTTTAAAAATGAACAAAGAAAAAATAGAAACACACTCATAAATATGGAGAACTAGTGGTTACCAGAGGGGAGGGTGGTGGGGGGATAGGCAAAACAGGTGAAGGGGATTAAGAGGTGCAGACTTACAGTTGTGAAATAAATAAGTCACAGGGATGAAAAGTACAGCATAGGAAATATAGTCAATAATATTGTAAATAACTTTTACGGCAATACATGGTAATTACACTTGTGGTGAGCACAGCATAACATATAGAGTTGTCGAATCACTATATTGCACACCTGAAACTAACACAATATTGTATGTCAACTATACTTCAACTAAAAAATTAAAATTAAAAAAATTCATATCATAAAAAATAAAGAAAATATGGTATACAAACACGTGATGAAATTTTATTCATTCTTTTTTTAAAAAAAAAGGAAATCCTGCCATTTACCACAACATGGATAGACCTTGAGGGTATTATGTTAAGTAAAATGAGCCAGACAGAGAAAGACAAAGTTAAACAAGCCAAACAGAATGGTATCAGTTATATGTGGAATCGTTTTTTAAAAAGTCAAACTCATAGAAACAATCAGGAGAATAGTGGTTGCCAGGGGCTGGCGGGAGGGTGAGGAAAATGGAGAGAAGTTGGTAAAAGGATTTAAACTTCCAGTTACAAATAAATAAGTTCTAAGGATCTAATGTCTAGCATAGTAACTATCATCGATAATACCATATTGTGTAATTGAAATTTGCTAAGAGAGTAGATCTTAAGCATTCTTGCAAAAATAAAAAATAGTTAAAAAATAATTACTACTAGATGTCCACATCCTTTTGCAATTAGGATTTTGTAAAGTGAAATGTTCCTTTCAAGCATGTTAGCCACCACCTATGCTTTCAAATTCCTCCCAATCAGTATCTAGTGACAGCAGAGTAGATGGACCTTGGGATAACACACAGAGAGAATACTCATGGAGAGCAGAGTATAGAAAGCTGCACAAAAGCAAAGTAGCTCTGTATTCCATTAATGTAATCAAACACTGAAAAGCAGATTTAGACTGTTCTGGCCCTGCCTAACTGTAACCAGCAGCAGCTAAGTTGTAAGCACACCAAGAACATAGACCTCAGGGTGGGGAGGAATGCAGCAAGAACACTTCCAGACAATTCTACTGATGATCTTGTTAGTTTGGTTATTTTCTTGCCAGGACCACACATACACACCATTGGCTGTGCCTCTAGATCATGAAATGCGGTAGAAATGTGTCAGTTGTTCAGTCGATGTCAACAAGACAAAAGGGCACCCATATAATTCACAGTCCAAAGAGGATTTGTCCTGTTTTAATTACTGATTTTGATTTCTTGCTATAGCCAAGAACATTATCAAAACTATTCAACATTTAGTCTCTTCTTTTCCTTAATAATAAAACTTTGATTTTATTCCAAATAGTGGTATATCCAATTAAATGACTGCATTTATTAACCTCTCCTGCAATTAAGGATTGCTGATAAATGCTAAGTGGGCCTTTACAGAACACTCCCTAAGACAGACAGCCAGAGTATACCTTTTTGTCCCCCCTACTTCCTTGCCTGGAACATGTAATTGATGTCTGGAACCCTAGCAACCATCTTGGCCCCTAAGACAGTCTCAGGGGTGGAAACCACAAGTTATGGATGGTAGAGAAAAAAGAGAAAGATCTTAGGTCCTTGATGCCACTTTAGATACCCCATACAGACCTGCAGTATCTTTCCTCAGCCTTCCTTTATGAAAGAAAAATAAAATTCCATCTTGTTGAATTTCTATCTGTGTTACTAGAAAGAAATTTACAACTGATGGGTGGCTCAGTCATTAAGCGTCTGCCTTCGGCTCAGGTCATGATCCCAGGGTCCTGGGATCCAGCCCCGCAATGGGCTCCCTGCTCCACAGGAAGCCTGCTTCTCCCTCTCCCACTCCCCCTGCTTGTTTCCCTCTCTCGCTGTGTCTCCCTCTGTCAAATAAATAAAATCTTTAAAAAAAAAAATTTACAACTGATAAGCCAGCCATCCAAATCACCCAAATTACCTGGTAATTGGTCAATACCCACTTCATTTTGGGATAAGAAACAAAGCTTTAAAACTAGCCATAATAGTTATGGTGATTCAATTCTCAAACCAAAAATCAGGTCACGCAGTAAGAACAGTTTGAATCCACTAATGGGAGAAGCACATCAGGGCATTTGAAATCAGGGCTGTGCTAGAACACCCAGATCATATGATTCTATTAGAGTTATTAAGTTCAAGCACGTAGCAGTAATCCTAACCTGACTTTCCACTTCATCAGGAAAAAGATAAATTTGGGTACTGGGTGATACACACTGTCATAACCAGGAATTTCAGTTGAATACCTAATCTCCAAAATTAATTTCACAGAGGGTTCTGGGCCTCTTAAAATTTACATTCCCCCATAAACATTGGTTATTTTGTAGTAATTACACCTATGCTTCTCTTTCTGTACCCAGGAAGAAGCATTATCAGCACCTTATCCTATAACTTCAGTTCTATATATCTAATATTTGCCTCACCTAAGCCCCCTATGTCGATTTCCCCATAAAAGGATAATAATACTTACCTTTCTTCCAAGGCGTATTGTGATGTTTAATTAATGTTTACAAAGTATTTAGTAATCTGAAGATGAAAGATGCTAGAGAAGTCTGAAGTAATATCATTAGTCTGACTCATCAGTTAACCTTATTAGGCATGCAAAACGAAAGCCATGTTGCTATAACTAAAATAGTTATGAATACACATTAGGTCAAATATGAATCCCAGAACAACTTAAATCTATATATTGCATCTACAAGGCAAACACAGGAAACTCCTTATTATTAGAGCAATACGGTTTTTTTTCTGTAATAACTACTTAAAACCCTTCAACTTTTAAGAATATAAACTGATTAGAAAGTTAAGGTAATAATAAAAACAAGATATCTCTGGTAAGCATCCTAAGTCTATATTTTAATATGAAGATAAAGATTCAATCTGCAGTGATTTGAAACCAATCAACTTGAAAATTTATTGGATTCTTTGTGATTGAAACTGGCAATAGTAACCTGAATCTCATAGGAAATTTAAACAATAAATTGACAGTTTAGTTCAACTGATGTTTCTTGAGTTCAAAGGTATACTATGTTGAGGTGTGTGCTATTTTATATACAGTCCTCAACAATTTTTAACTAAGTATACAGCTATACTTATATAATAATTATATTTAATGTTTTATATATTTCTGAACCAAGGTATTATTCATAATATATATATATATTGGTTTGGCATATGAAACTGAAAGACCATTTTATTGTGTAACATGGGGCTCTTCAAGCTCTTTTCAAGTTCTATATCCTAATGCTAACTTTGCTTGTGTAGCAGAAAGAAAATTAGGAAATAGGAAGTCCCCAATGATGACAAGAATTAATTCTCTTACAATCAGTTGGGGTAAATCCATACTATCCATCCATAGTTTACCATTGGGTACACAGTTTCAATGAAAACTAAGAGTCTTAAGAGGGAAAACACAACATACACACACACATACATACACATGCATGCACATATACATTATTGTGCAAAGAACAAATTCTATGGCAGTTATGAGAGACAAACCATCATGACATTGTGTCAGAAAATGAAATGATGACTGTCCTTCACTCAGAAAGTACATGGTTGAACTTTTCCGCCATCCCTAACAATTTGGTCAATTTGGAAACTTGTGATCTGGACAGGTTTACATGAAAGGTAAAGAAGACCCGCATTAATTTCATCCCCCCAAAAGCACAGAGTTAACATTCTCTCTCCTGAGTTGAAAGTAAAGACGGTTTTTGGAATAATTAACCCCTACCAAAAAATATAGATATAGATATAGATATATAGATATATGTATGTATATATATAGGTCATTGCATTACAGGACTGAAGGGACTTTTAAAGGTCAACAAATTCAATGACATCTTAACCAGTCCAGATATAAAGTCATACAGAGATTATTTTCTTCTACCTCTTTGATGACTACTTTTCTCATGTCCATTTCTTCTTTTCCTCCTCAAATGTCTTATGACCCATATGTTTACAAACTATATGTCCCCCAAATAGTCACCACCTCTTTCCATTGACACATATTTTTAAAATACATTATGTTGTTTTGTATGGTGACTAATATAACATAATAAAATTTTTAAAAAATTAAAAAATAAAAAATAAATACAAATAAAATATATTATGTGAATTAAAATGGAAAGAATCCCTATCTTACCACCATATTCATGGAAAACAAGTATCTCCCACCTCATGCCTAATATCTTCATAAATTCTAAGGGTGTTTACATTATTCTGAGTCACCTCTTCAGATTTCTTGCTTCTACTGAATTCTGAAGTATCATCTCTTGTGTTTCCTTAGCTTTACTCCATATTGATTTCAACACGGAATACTTCCCACTAATTTCCCTAAAACCCTTAATCTCATAAAATCTAATCATACCATAACTGTAATTATACATCTTCACTGAACTTTCAGTGACAACATGAGATAAGAGGGTATACTCTATCACAGCCAAAGATTTCAAATAGAATTATTCTGTCAAAGATTTCAAATAGAATTATTTTGTCCTGAAAAACTTTTATTAAATGGACAGTATATCACATTATCATGGTATCCTAAAATCAAAGAGATGTGATTAAAAGTCCAAAGCCACACCCACAATCAGAAACTTATCACTGATCATCTCCCTTGGGGTCCTAGTTCCTGTCCCATTCCCACTCCAACATCTATCCCATCCCTTCCCATTTTTTCCTGTCTCTCACTTTTTCCCAGCTCCTGGACTTTCTCACACTCATCCTCCAGACTGCTCCTTCAAACTTCATAAAACTTCTTGTATATTTGTCTTTATAGCACCACTAGACCACTCTCAGCATGCTCTGAGTTTTATTTTCTACTACAATATGGTCCATCAAGATGACTGACTAAACAAAAATTTTCTTTTTGAGGAATTTTCTTGATACCTTTTGTTTATTTTCTTCCCTTTTCCTCAATTTTTTAAATTAAAAAAAATTGATATAATTGACATATAACATTATATAAGTTTAAGGGATATAACATGTTGATTTTATAAATTTACATATTACAATATGATTATCATAGTATTAGCTAACATCTCTATCACATCACATAATTATCAGTTCTTTCATGTGGTGAAAACATTTAAAATCTCAATAGCTTTCAAATGTACATCTCCTCCCCCAAACCCATCAATTTTTAAAATTAACATTCCCACTATATAGAATTCTTCCAGCACCTATAATTAATATTCTTCTCTTTTTACATTCTTTCCCTTGCAATTCTTATCCAGTTTGATAGCACCCGGCTCTCACGTTTTAATCTTAACTTTCATCGCCCTTCTATATTCCGGACTTACATTTTCATTCTGAAGGACATCTTCACCAAAACTTACCATGGACACCTCAAACTTAGCACATAAAGGAAAATAAAGGAATTTTTTGTGAGGTTCTTATTTTGTGTGGATCATCAATATAGACTACAAAGCAAAGTAACAAAGGTTTATTCTAGGAAGAACTATGGGATCCATTTGCCAAGACTTCCAGAAAATGTGAATTGACTTTCTGCCAGTCAGAAGATCATGATTCACCAGACGCCTCTGGAGTCTCAAAGGGACTGCTAACAGAAGATTGTAAAAAAAATAATTGAAAGGTGAACATTGGGATCAACGTAGATGTCTAGAACTTCAAAGGGGTGATAGACAAAATTAAAGATATCATTTTCTGTTCCTGACCATTTCTATCAATGGAACTACAATTTTCCTAATCACACAATTTTTAAAAATTTAGCTTTGACTCTTCTGTCTATCTTATCCTATATTCCTTCAATTGTCTGATTCTTCCAATTCAGACTCTGAAACAACCTTTCCATTCCCACCTTTGCTACCCCATACTTTTTTTTCACATTTGACTTTATAAATTTTATTTCTTAAGATTTTAATTAAAATAATTGAAAGAAATACACCACACAGAAATGTTACAGAAATACAAAAAAATTATAGGCAAACAATGGATAATGAGAATTCTTTTTAAAAGAGATACACGATGATTTAAAAAAGAGAGAGAGAGAGATACACAATAGGGAAGAAAAATGAACAATTTTTGTATACTATTCATACGTTAATTATAACCCATAGCAGTAAATGCTTTCCGAACATTGGCAAGAAAAGCCGAGAAATTGTTGGTCTTCCTTACATTCTCTTGAAATTCTGCCAGGCACTCAAGATGAGGAGCACTATCTGACACTTCATATTCCTTGGCTTCATTTAGGTGGAAGGAAAACATAAATGGGTTCTCAGGATGCTTGGGGGTCAATATTAGTGAATATAAACTGTAATTTATCACCATAAATTGTTCGAATTTCTAGTCCAAGTCGATCTTTATATAAGTCTGCAGATTTCTGTAGTCTTTTCAACTTCTCTTCATTAGCTTTGTTAGCAGCAGAAATAGTTTCCTTCTTCTTAGCATATTCTTCCTTAAGATCCTGAATATTTGCAGTCAGTACTTCCAGTTCCTGCTTTTTGTCTTTTATTTCAGCAATCAACCTTAGCAAGTTATCTTTTTTTCTTGAATGAGGTTATTCTGCCTTCAGATCTGATTTTGATATTCCAGAAACATCTCAACCATTCGTTCTTCTTCCTTTAATTTCACAGACAGCTTTTCTCCACATGCTTTGATGGAGTCTTTGTAGGTGTCGCTTAGTCCCACCATCCCACAGGAAGTGTCACTGACAGTGCTTTTGAATTTATTCCAAAATTCATTTATGCTTTTATCAAATAGTGCAAGTTCGTCCTCTATCATTTTGGAAGAAAATGCCACAAAAGACCTGAACCAATTCGAGCCAAAACTGGGTCTCCAGAAGCAGGTCCTGCAGCCACGCCGACTTTCCTATTTCAAATCTTCGCTACCCCATACTTTTTTAATAAAATGAGCACCTAAAATGTGCTCTCTATCCTCAGATTTCTTTCCATTTAATCTAATCGTTCTCATCTACTGCTACCCACAGACAGATTTTCATAAAGTACAATGCTGATGATATCACTTCCCTATAAAATCTTCAAAGGCTGTTTATTGCCTACCAAATTGAGTATACACTCTTTAGTAACCTTCCCATTGCCAAGTCCAAGGGTCAGTTCTCAGTCTTAATTTTATTCAACCTGTCAGAAACATTTGACAATCTCTAGCCTGGATTTCTACAGTTTGGTCTCCTGCTTCAACCCTTACCTAGTAATTTATTTCATAAACAGCCATGGTGATACTTTGAAAACATTAGTCAGATTATGTCACTATTCTAATTAAAGTTCTCCGATTGCTTCTTTCTATTTCACATAGGGTAAAATTCAAAGCACTTACAGTGGCCTGCAAGACCCTATATGATATGGCTGGCTACCCACCACCTTTCTGACCTTGTCCTCTACCTCAATCCTCTATCTCTCTAACCCTACTCTAGCCAAACCTATCGTATTGCTACTCAAGGACAACGAACAGGCTCCCACCTCTGGGGTTTGGCAACAGCAATTCCCTTGACCTGAGCGCTCTTCCCCTGAGAGCTGTGTGGCTCTACCGCATTCAAAGGTCTACTCAAATACCACCACAACAGAGAGCTTCTCGCTCTCCATCCTATTTGAATAACAGTCTTCTTAGCCTACCCAGGCCCTCCCTATTCTCCATAACACTTAACACCATTTGAAATATTATAGTTATGTATGTATTATTTGTTTGTCTCTCTCTTCCCACTAGAATATAAGCTTTCTGACAGGAACGGCTTTGTTTCTTTCACAGCTATATTCCCAGAGTCTAATACAGCACCTTGCCCTTAGTTCAATAAATATCTGTTCAGTGAATGAACAAATCTCTTACAAAATGACCCTGCTTACAGAAACCCTATGCTAGCCCAGTAGAACTCAAATCTGTGGGTGAAGGAGCTGGGAGGTATTGAAGTAACGTAAAAGGGTCTGTGAATCCACACAATGCCAATTACTGTCTGTAAACTAAAGACATTTCTATCGCTTCTCGGCCTTTTGGCTAAGATCAAGTGTGTAAACTAAAGACATTTCTAATACACACACACACACACACACACACACACACACACTTTACTTTAAAACATTAACTTAAAGTATACTTCATCATTACACTTTTCTTCAATCAAAAAATACTAACAATGCAGTCACTATTATGTAGGGGCCTATTGATTTTTTTTCATATTAACAAGAAATCCTCACAAAAACATTAGGAACCCTAATACACTAGCCAAATGAAACCACTGTCTTTTCTCTGCCTTATCCATACACCTTCACATTTATGGCCTTGCTCCCATTTAGATTTTAAGTAGAAAAACCTTTCTTCCTCTTCTTCCCACCCCACCCTCCAATTACTTTGCCTTTCTAAATCTTACATCATCATCATCTACACCTGAATGAGCATGTACCCAAGTGAGAGCTGGCCATGAGACCATGATGACTGCCTGGGGGAAGGGATGGGTCTGAAGGAAATGCCAAGAGTAGGAAAAGAGTTGCCAAAAGACTAGTCCAGTAGAGCTTCCAAGTTGGACTTCACCTGCCTCCGAGTTTGCCTACAGCCACCCCCTCCCATTAAATGTCCCACCAGAGCCTTCCCACCACCAAAGCCCATCCATTCTGCATCCTTCATGAATACTAACTGCTAATTCTTGAACTTGCACTATGTTTTCATACCAACCAAAGTCCTCTGCTTACTGCTCTTTGCCAAATGTCATCCTCACATCGTCATTTTGATTCAACTTTCACCTATTTCTTTTTTTCCTGGTTAACTAACACCACATTCTTTTCATTCCTCCATAGCACTTAGCAGTTTCATAAACAATTTTTTAAATAAATTTTCTACTGATAACTTGTTTTGTAAAAGTGTTATTTTTTCATTTGTTCTCTTAAATGTGAATTCCTGCATAAGATGTAAGTACCTCATAAACTTCTTTTCATTTATAGGCCTCTTCCCATTATATCATAGTGCCTAGTACTGTACTAGGTACAGAAGAGATGCTGAAGAATATGCTGTGAACCCACTGTTCCACTAAAAGTTTTTCTCTGACAAAGATAACATAGACAAAGCTTTAATGTACCAACAGACTAGAAGAAAAAAAAATTTTGTTAAGATTTTATTTATGTATTTGACAGAGAGAGGACACAGCGAGAGAGGGAACACAAGCAGGGGGAGTGGGAGAGGGAGAAGCAGGCTTCCCGCCGAGCGGGGAGCCTGATGCGGGGCTCGATCTCAGGACCCTGGGACCATGACCTGAGCCGAAGGCAGACGCTTAATGACTGAGCCACCCAGGTGCCCCTAGAAGAAAACATTTTATGCATATGTATATTTGCAGATACAGCTGAGATGGCAGTACATAGCTGTAAGGCCCAAGGTGATATGGGTGAGGACCTGACCATACCTGCTACAGTATACATAAAAATATAAGCACATATATGCATGAGATTATATATCAGGAAGATTGATAAATTAGATTGATAAATTAAAACCTATGTATTATAAATAACACCCCTGGCAGTGTTTTTAAAAGGAGAAATACTCTAGAAAATATATTTTCCATATATTTAACAAACTATTATCCTGAACATACAAAAAATTCCTACATATCAAACATATACAAAAACAACCCAATAAAAATGGATAAAGGATATAAACATGAAAAGAATAAGAGGCAATTCCCAGAAGATGAAATGGTCAGTAAACATAAAAAGATGGACAACCAGGGAAATGAAAGTAAAAATAACAATAAAATACCAGTTCTTGGTTATCAGATTGCCCAAAAAAATTTAAAAGTCTGATGATATCCAGTGTTGGCAGATATGCGGACAAAGAAATATGGAGAAAGAGCCCTTCCATTACAATTGCTACCTCAGAGGGCAATAGTCTATCAAGCCAAATATGCACATAACCTGTGGCCCAACAATCTCACTTCTCCACATCTCTCCTAGAAAATACCCATGTGCATAAGAATGTTTATCACAGCATTGTTTGTAGTTCTGTGAACAAGCCTAAGAAGGAGACAGGCTAAATATTATGGAATACCGTCACTATTAAAAAAATAAACTAGATATATGTATAACAATATCATATGTAAATCCCTAAGATGTATTCTTTCTCTCTCTCTCTCTTTTTTTTTTCAGATTTTATTTATTTATTTCAGAAAGAGAGACTGAGAGAGAGAATGAGCAGAGAAGAGCGGCAGAGGGAGAGGGAGAAGCAGACTCCCAACTGAGCAAATAGCCCAATGCAGGGCTTGATCCCAGGACTCTGAGAGCATGACCTGAGCTGAAGGCAGACACTTAACCGACTGAGCCACCCAGGCATCCCCCCTTCACATTCTTTTTTTTTAACTTTTTTTTTAAGATTTTATTTATTTATTTGAGAGAGAGAGAATGAGAGATAGAGAGCATGAGAGGGAAGAGGGTCAGAGGGAGAAGCAGACTCCCCGCTGAGCAGGGAGCCCGATGCGGGACTTGATCCCGGGACTCCAGGATCATGACCTGAGCCAAAGGCAGTCGCTTAACCAACTGAGACACCCAGGCGCCGCCCCCTTCAGATTCTTAAGGGTAAAAAGCAATTGCACGCAGTGGTACAATATTTGACTACTTGTGTAAAACATAGTCATATATACATACACTCCTATTCAAGTTTATGAGAAGTACCAAAAAACTTGTGTGTGTACATGTATATGTATCTCACAGCTTAAATAATATCCAGAAGGGTTCACAAACCTGCAACTTATGGTTACTTCTAGAAAGAAGAGTGGATTATGACTGGGGTGCCAGTCAAAGGAAAATTTAGCCATTCCTGTCAAGTTTTCATTTGTGGAGAGAAGCATTTATTCACATGCCATTTGTGTGGTTATGCTAAAATAACCAGCGTGTTTTGATACGACTTCAAGAGTGGCTTCTTGAAAACAGGTGCCAAGGCTCATGGGTTTGCACTTCCCACGGAGTTTTCAGTAGTGTTTACCTGGTAGGTTTGAGTACGTGCTTGTTAAAATGGGTGAACAGATGGGGGTTGAAGAGGTTGAAGCCAGATCATGAAGAGAGAATTTCTGAGTTCAAGAGTTCCTATTTTATTTGGCAGAACAAGATAAATTAATTGAGATAATATATGTAATATAATTACTGTCGATACGTTTTAGCATTTACGATTAATCACATTTCAGTTCTATCCTCTTTCATGACCAGAAGATGGAGCTCCAAACATTTAAACCATTTTTTTTTTCTTTTTTCCCCCGTTTTGTTGGAGTCAAGGTAGAGGTTGTAGTTTTGTTTCTTTAATTCTGTTTTCTTTTCCTTCCCCATTTAAACCCTTCCATTTTTATTTAGTTCTCAGATTATCAAACTCTAATTGCTGATTGCAGAAGGTAGGAATTACCTATAGGGGAAGCTACCCCCTTCAGTCTGATTTTCCGACCTCTGAGACTTCTTTGTTTTATGCACTAGCTCATAACATTTTTGTCCAGCTATCCCCACTCTATTCCTTCCTTCCCACAGTGGAAAAGCCCACTGTAAACGGGTGCTGACATCCCATTCTGTCCTCATGGGAGGGAAAATTCCAGCCCTGTTATACATGGACTTTGTCCCTCTGTGCAGCCAGGAACTTGTACACTGAGGAAAGAGAACATGACAGGGCTGGAATATATATTTTGGACTGTTCTCCAGTTTCTATGCTTTTCTTTTTTTTTTTTTAAAGATTTTATTTATTCATGAGAGACGGGGGGGGCGGGTAGAGAGAGAGAGAGAGAAGCAGAGGGAGAAGCAGGCTCCCAAGGAGCAGGGAGCCCGATGCGGGACTCGATCCCAGGACCTCGGGATCATGACCTGAGCCGAAGGCAGATGCTTAACCATCTGAGCCACCCAGGCGCCCAGTTTCTATGCTTTTCTAACATAAATTCCTTACAGAATTCTTCCTTGAGACTCTAAAGACTCACGGGAAATAATGAATTTTCGAAATTTCTGCAACATCTGCTCTGTGACCTTTATGCTGATATTATTAATACAACTGTATTTCTAACTACTTATTCAAAATTAATTGATTTATTCACTTCTTTTCAATAAGTATTTATTGATTACCAATGCAGAATTGCAGGAGGGTTATGCATTAGGTGGGACACACACACACACACACACACACACACACACACACACACACCTCTACTCTGAATCCTCAATATATTTATCCAAGAATACACAACCCAAGAAAGCCAGAAGTCACTTGAGCAGAAGCAGCTAACCTATTAGGATTGTTCCTTGCCCTTTGTTTCTTACACCAAGGACAAAACTCTCAGTGACTCTGGTAAGATTCCATAATAGTTAAATTCTGCAAGAAAAATTCCTTGCTTCACAATTGCTCTGTTAGGCTTACATCACCATTTTGAAAATAGTTACACTAACAACATATATACCACCGTTTAAGGGAACATTTATGTACATTTGGCTCCTCTCTTTCTTGATCCAAATTCAGCATCAGGAGACACATCTTCACCTTGGATCAAAAACCAGATATATTCCAGTAAAATTTTTCTACCCCGTTTCCAGGTCCTTCTCAAAAAGTTCATGTGTCTGTCCCCACTAAACCTCTTCCAGGTTCTCAACTTGTATCTCTAAATATCTACCGGTCATTCCCACTTCTAAATTGACAATGTTTAAATTGAACTTATTTTCTTTCCTGATCCCTTTCCTCTCCTACACAAACCTGGTCTCCTTGCAGCTTTCTGGAGACAATTTTTTCTGTAGTCATCTACTCAGTAATCTAAATTTAAAACCTTGCAGAGTGATCACTTTGGATTTCACTTCTGCCTCACCTCCCACTTCCAGTCAGCAAGTCCTGCCCATCCTACATCCACAGCATGCCCCCAGTCCAGTCCCTGTGTATCATTGTCAGAAACCATTCTCTTGCACAGTAATTTCAATAATTTTCCAGCTATCCCCACTCTCTTCCTCCTCAATCTACACAGGCTGCATTAACACCATACTAGCAGTGCCAGATAAAATACAGGGCATCCCGTATTGTTGTTTGCTAACTGGCAACCTTGCACCTCGCTCATCTTTCTAAACATATTTCTGGTCAAGCAATGATGCTCCTATTTAAAATATCTCCCCTTTCTAGTACTGAATTAGGTTTTTTGGCTTTTGACTTTTGGTTTTTATTGTTGTTGTTGTAGTGTCCTGACCATTTCTGAATTAAAAGGCTAAACCCCTTAGCCCATCACTCAACAAATACTTTATTCACCACCTGCTATGTACAAAATACTCTGATTTCTGTTGTGAAGTATGCAAAGTAAATAACTCATAACCTCTGTCCTTAAGGAGCTTATAAGCTAAAGGATGATCATTGACATAAAAGCACCCCACAATCGGACGTAGAATGGTAAAACCCAACTTAGACTTGAGGGTGAGGAGGTTCCCAGGCTTACAATCATGTGACCTAGATTTTAATTTGGCCTTAGGCCAATGAAAACTTTTTTTTAACCCCACCCACGCCCTAGTCCTAAAATGCAGTCACTGAAAAAAGTCAACTTCTCAACATCTGCCCTTGGCCTGTACAAAGGCAGTCCTGGTGAACAAAACTTTTTCCCCAGTGTATAAAGAAAAAGAAAGTAAGTTGTCTTTATTCAGTTCCACAACTGAGAAAAGCAAGCATAAAGGTTGCATAACTTAAACAGAATCCTAAATGATTCAAGGAGACAGGAATGGAGTCCAGCATTATCAGTGTTCTTTCTGAAGCTAAACTCATCTCTGAACAGGACTTAAAATCTTTGATGAATAAAGCAATTTTACTTGAATAAGCAAAATATAAGGAGTGATATAGGAAAAAGCAAATCATAAAACAATTAATATAGGAATAGCTGTTTCAAAGATTTGAAATTAAAAAGCAAAGACCAGAGGATATTCTAAACATCTGCTTTTGGGGAATCTCAATCACTGAGATTCACTGGGTCAAAAAGAAATAATGAGGACAAGATGATGCTGTCTAGCGAAAGCTTCTGAAAAATAATCCTGGCTGTGGAAATGTACCTGGCCCATATATCCATATATTTCTTGTATATGTTCATCAGGGCTATAGAATTGATTGAGAATTAAATGACTATTTTTGAAAACTTTAATATAAAGCAATTCTGTGATATATCCAGAAAGAAATATAACAACTGCACGGTTGGGAGAGAGAAAAGGGAGAAAAACTTATCTTTTACTTTTACCATTTTCTTTCTTTTGAATTCTGTAACATTCAAAAATACTTTTTAAAACTTTGTCTATTAAGGAATATCAGCTCATCGTGGATATGTAATGGTTTTATTTTTCCAATAAGTTTCCCAAACAAATACCACTTTCCTGCTGAATTAGCAGCTCCTCCAATACATCTTGCCAATTATGTGCTTTTCAACCAAATATAGTTATTAGAACAATCTCATTCAGCTATTTCAGACTCAGCCTTGTTCACTGAAATACTCCAACTATACATTCAATCAAAACTCTACTTGTCTCACTATCCAGAAGAGGTGAGCTTTCAGTTTAGGACTAAAAACTTAAGAGACTTTGTCAGATGTAGGGGCTGGAGTGGGGAGAATGAGTTCTGGCTCTTTGTTACCTCCACCCCCTTCTTCTACCAGGCATGAGCTGCTGTGGGACTGAGGCAGGGAGGAAGAAGAAAATAAACATGAGCGTCTCCCCATGTGACTGGGCAAGCTGTCATTCTCTCCTGGGTTGATTAGAACTACTAGTCTGGACTACTGTCTATGTGCTCCATGAGGACCAGTGGTGGCTCCAAGATTGTGCTCTGATAAGAGCTTTGGTTATAGGGGCGCCTGGGTGGCTCAGATGGTTAAGCGTCTGCCTTCGGCTCAGGTCATGATCCCAGGGTCCTGGGATGGAGTCCCGCATCGGGCTCCTTGCTCAGCGGGGAGTCTGCTTCTCCCTCTCCCTCTGCCTCTCCCCCTGCTTGTTCTCTGTCTCTCTCGCAAATGAACAAATAAAATCTTTAAAAAAAAATAAAAGAGCTTTGGTTATAGCCTTCCACAGATGATCCCCTGGTAGCTTGCCCCCACATATGGGCATATGGGCCCTCTTCACCCCTCATACTGCATCAATCTTGGGACAACCATGGCTGTCAATCTCATTTATTCTCAGAGCCATCTCTCAGAATCAACGTCTTGCAGTGACGTGAGGACTTCCTCTCCTCTACTTTGAGGCAGAGGCCCCCTCTCCACCTAAGTGCACTCCACTCACCCCATCTCCACTCAGTTCTTTTCCTATATTCCAGTAGCACACAGGGCACATGAGCAAATCTGCTACTCAAGAAGGTCATACATCCAGGGAAAAAAATGTCTACAAAATGTTTACTTTTCTTTTCAAGAGATTTACTTGAGCTCCCCTCCCTCACATATATGTCTTGAGAGAAAAAATAGACTGTACATTCACTCCCCAAAAGGCTGTCTTCCCTTCTTCCAACCTCCCTTGAGAAGTAGGGATGTGATGAGTGGTTGAACTAGTTCTCTAACTATGGGGCTTTCAGAGAGCCCTGCAGGAGGGTAGCTGACCCCAACTGCTGGCGACTTTATAAATTTAGAATATGGAACGCATTGTGACTTTTGTCTTCAGTTTGGGTCTTAACAGTAGTTTAAAGTGTCAAAAAGAAAATTCCTACCTGACATCCTGTAAGGCTTGTGTATGCACTTGGTTCCCATCATCCATATAGGGTCCAGACACCATTATAATTTCAGTTCTAAATGATTAGAATGTTGGGGTACCTGGGTGGCTCAGTCAGTTAAGTCAGACTCTTGATTTTGGCTCAGGTTATGATCTCAGGCTGGTGGGATTAAGACACGCCTCAGGCTCCACACTCGGCACAGAGTTTGCCTGTCCCTCTCCCTCCTTCTCTGCCCCTCCCCCTTGCCCCTCCACACACACTCGCACACACATGTGCACTCTCTCTCAAATAAAATCTTTTAAAATTTTTAAAAATAAATGATTAGAATACATACAATAGGAAAACAAGAATCTACCAAAAGTAGATGTATTTTTTCTATAGTCATCTTAATAAAAACAAATAGGTCTTTTTTGAACTTGGACAAAACTAAATTAGATGAGGGGCGCCTGGGTGGCTCAGTTGGTTAAGTGACTGCCTTTGGCTTGGGTCATGATCCTGGAGTCTCAGGATCGAGTCCCACATCGGGCTCCCTGCTCAGCGGGGAGTTTGCTTCTCCCTCTGACCCTCCCCCTTCTCGTGCTCTATCTCACTCTCTCCCTCAAATAAAAATCTTAAAAAAAAAAAACTAAATTAGATGAGATGAGAAATGGTACTTAGGCTGACTGGCCACTAGGGTAAGACTTCTCAAGGCTGCCTTGCTACCATGAGGAGATCTCCACCGTGCAGGATCAGGAACTGACCAGGAGGGAAGAACTTAGAACAAAGGTGAGGAGTTGGATGATTTCCATGATTGCCAAGCTAATGATCACTTGGTGCCTCCTTTTCCACCATAACAATATACCTACCAACATGATCAGACCATTTAAAGAGTGCTAGAGATTTACTGAAAAATTCTCCCTCACTGATTACCTTTTCTCCAGATTCCCTTCTGTTTATCAAACTCTAAGGTTAACCAGTCTTTGCCTATGCAAGTAATAAAGTAATTGATTCTATTTGAGCCTATTAATGAAAGATAGTCAGAAGAAAGGCAGACAGGGACAAGGGGCCCCCTCCCTAAGAGGAAAGCACCCTTAAAAGGATTTTACACCACCCTGGAAGGAGCCCTCCAACCTTACCTACGTGAACAACTACCTGATAGGTGGATGAACACATGGACAAAAACCTGATTGGCTGACAGGCACATGGAGGGTTAATCATATTAAAAAAGCCAGCCAACAAGCCCATAAAAACTCCTAGACTTAGAAATTCCAGTGGCAACTCTCTCCGGTATACCTAGGGGGTATACCTCCCAAAGAGGTAGCGGTACCTCTTTGGGAGCTTTGTACTATAGCTCAATAAACTTTGCTTTGCTCTCCACCACTCTCCATCTGGTCTACCTCGTCATTTTTAGAAACAGTGTGACTAAGAACTGCAGGAACAGAAGGAAAAGAAATCCTGCAACACCATGACGTTACAATCACTCTGAGAATACACTCAAATCCCCTTGATTAGAGTATGTGGTGTGTAATCAGATGAGTAAATAAGAAAAAGACCTAACTGATACCTTGGGATTGATTTGAGGTGGTGGTGGCTGTTGTTATGGGTTATTTTACTATTGTACTGATATTTGTTATTATTGCTATAGACTCACCAAAGAAGGACTAGGAATCTCTTTTCCCCACCACAAGAAAGAGGAAGCACTGGTTTCTAAAGCCTGAACTCCTTGCCTCCCTCACCAGAAGAGAAGTAATCAGCTTTTGTGTTTGAGGTAGATTGGAGGAGATGCAGTTAATCGCCCAGTAGTAGTAGTATGGAGGTAAGATGGTAGAAGTTGCCACCAGAGGAATAGAGGGGAGCATCTCTAACACAAAATGGGGACAGGATTTGGAGTTGTGAAAGCCAGCAAGTCATGGTCTCTCCTGGCACAAAGCTCCCAGTCTAGAGCTGAGTGATATGAGAAGGAGGCCAGACACTAGACCAGGAAGCTTCACCAACTACCAAGAAAGAGGGAGAGGAGCTTCTCATCCTCTAAGTAAATCTCAGGAGTTTAGTTAACAAGTTTCTGGGAAGCTACCAAAGATAAACCCTCAGGAAAGGGAAAGAGCCCTCAATAATGACTGATATTTGGCTTCTCATCACGAGCCCCACCATGAGTGGGGGCTTGGAGCCAGATTTCATTTGATTTGGAAAATGAAGTACTATGATTTTTCTCATGCCAAAGTGTTGCAGAGAAATTTGTATCCCCTAAAGTTTGTCCAAACTCTTTAGACCCAGACTTACAGGCAATCTCTCATGGTTTACTTGTACAGGTGGCTAATCTACTGCTTGTGAGTAAACTTTATAACTCTCGGGCACCTGGGTGGCTCAGTTGGTTAAGCGACTGCCTTCGGCTCAGGTCATGATCCCAGGGTCCTGGGATCGAGTCCCACATCGGGCTCCCTGCTCAGCAGGGAGTTGCTTCTCCCTCTGTCCCTCTTCCCTCTCGCGCTCTCTATCTCTCATTCTCTCTCTCTCAAATAAATAAATAAAATCTTTAAGAAAAAAAAACTTTATAACTCTCAGCAATTATATATTTCTATATAACTAGGAAACACTTCACTGTGCTTCCATGTGCCAACAAAAATCTGTTCAAATAGGGACATCTGGGTGGCTCAGTCGGTTAAGTGTCTGCCTTCAGCTCAGGTCATGATCTCAGGGTCCTGGGATCAAGTGCCACGTCAGGCTCCCTGCTCAGTGGGGAGCCTGCTTTTCCCTCTCTCTCTGCCTGCCGCTCCCCCTGCTTGTGCTCTCTCTCTCTCTCTCAAATAAATAAACAAAAAATCTTGAAAAGAAAAAGAAAACCCTTTAAAAATCTGTTCAAATATAATGTTATTTTCTACTATTCACAGACAGTAGGAAACACATATATACAAAACACACAAGACCACCAACTAGTCAGACAAGTCCAAACAGGAAATGAAAACAGCTACATCATTTTTACTTTCTCAGTAATAGAGACAGCATTTCTTATAGAAGCACCAACTTCTGTGACTTCTGAGAAAAAGAAATTATATTTGTTTGCCTGTGTTATGTAACTTGTTCAGGATTCCACAGGAGAAAATATGCGGGCAGAGTAACTGATGATTCATTTCTCAGTTTTTCTTTCTTCCTTCCAAACTTTTGTTTTCAGCTACCAATAAAAAACTACTGGCATATAGGGGCGCCTGGGTGGCTCAGTCGGTTAAGCGACTGCCTTCGGCTCAGGTCATGATCCTGGAGTCCTGGGATCGAGTCCCATGCCTGGCTCCCTGCTCAGTGGGGAGTCTCCTTCTTCCTCTGCCCCTCCCCCCCACCCCCCACCCCACACCCCGCTCTCGTGCTCTCTCTCTCTCTCAAATAAATAAATAAAATCTTTAAAAAAAAAAACAAACTACCAGCATATAAAAAGTGGGTAAAATAAAGATTTCTTTTCAAATTCTTCCCTTCTTCAGGGCTAATGGAGAAATACCTTCAGTTACCTCACCACTTCACTATGGTCAACCTCCCTCCATTTTCCCTACACAGTCTTTTTTTTTTTAAGATTTTATTTATTTATTTGACAGACACAGTGAGAGAGGGAACACAGCAGGGGGAGTGGGAGAAGCAGTCTTCCTACTGAGCAGGGAGCCTGATGCGGGGCTCAATACCAGGACCCCGGGATCATGACCTGAGCCAAAGGCAGACGCTTAACGACTGAGCTACCCAGGCGCCCCCTTACACATTCTTATCATATTAATTTTCCTAAACTATAGACTTGACCATTTTACCCCATTGTCCCATCAAAACCCCTAATCTAACACCATTCCATTCAAAGAATGCTTAGTAAGGAACTAAGAAGTTCAAAACATTGTGTTTTAACACACTGAGGGACATGAACTTGAATAAAACAGCTCTGCCTTCAAGCAGTTTATATTCTCAGAGGAGATACAGACATTTTCCAACCTACCATAAGGTGAATTATGCTAACTATTTTAATTAAGGTCAAGATTAAGGCTATAGGAGTGGAAGCAAAGGAAAGGATAAAGCTGGTTTCTTTTTCTAATAAGGTCCATTATTTACAAAATAATCAGAATCATTTATCTAGCAATAAGTGCACTGTACAAACTGGCATATTCAACCTAATCTTATCTCCTTCTGCATTCCACCAACCCTCTGTAGACTCAGCCAGCTGGTCTATTTAGCTCCAAAAGCATCTTGCAGTTTCCATCTCTTCCCTCTCCTAATGCCATTTGCTCCGAGTAGATCATCCCTCCAGTCCTCCCTTCCTGTCCAAATTCTACCCACTTTATATACTGCTTTTTCTTTTTAAAAAAAAAAAGATTGTATTTATTTGACAGACAGAGACACAGCGAGAGAGGGAACACAAGCAGGAGGAGTGGGAGAGGGAGAAGCAGGCTTCCCATGGAGCAGGGAGCCTGATGCGGGGCTTGATCCCAGGACCCTGAGACCATAACCTGAGCCGAAGACAGACACTTAACTACTGAGCCACCCAGGCGCCCCTATATACTGCCTTTTCTATAAAAACCTTCTTGCATCAACCAGCCAGAGTGCCCTCCCTTCCTCACATCTGGGTCACTCCCTGGAATCTTTCTCTCCACTTTTCTGAATCTACAGTTACCTTCATATGCACCCAGCTCTGGGACTCAAAGAATTCCGGGTCCTTCCTGCCTGATACCTCTGCACCAGTCCGACATCTTAGCCTCATACCATTGGTTTCAATAAGGACTCTTATTTGGTCCTTAGGTGCCCATATCCTTAGCGCTATGCCTAGTCCTCACTCTAACTCTGCCTCTAGTAGTGAAGGGGTCTGGGACCGCTTAGAACCCAGGGACTCTACTATTGATGCGCACACTTTTGTCCTTCAATGTGTGTTTCATGTGTTTTCCTATATATCTCAACCTATGAAATTGACTCAGAAAAAAAACAAAAATTCAGCATAATTTGACTGTGACTACTTTAGCACAATATGGATGAAACCTGAAAGACATTATGCTAAGTGAAATAAGTCATACACTAAAGGGCAGACATTATATGATTCTGCTTAGCTGAGATACCTAAAGTAGTCAGATACACAGACATAGAAAGCAGAATAGTGCCTACCAAGGGCTGGAGGAAGAGAGGAATGGAGAGGAATGGTTTAATGGGTACAGAGTTTCAGCATGGAATGAAGAATAAGCTCTAGATACGAATAGTGGTGATGGTTGCACAATAATGGGAACATGCTTAATAAAATAAACTTTACCCTGAAAAGTGATTAAAATGGTAAATTTTATGTTATGTATATTTTACCATGTAAAATAAATTACATTTTTTTTAATGAATCATTCACAACATGGGGGAAAAAAAGAACAGCACCAAAGAGTTTGACAGAAAATCAAAATAGAGATCTCCATCAGCACTCATTCTTTCGAGATTCTTAACTAGTTAGCCAAATATCTCCCCTGCTAAGATTTCACAAGACTGAATATTTGCTCTGGATGTACCTTTATTCTTTCCAGGTTTTGGCTCTAGTTTCTTCTAGACGACTTTGTGTCCTGACTCTGAACAATGAGCTTTCAAATTAAGCACATAAGCAGTTTAGAAGCATAAGGGTTACTGAACAAATATATTTTACCAAGGTGTTTCCTCCTGCTCATGTTCCTACTGCTTGATTTTCCCACCCTCTGTGGATTTCACGTCCCATGGACCCAATCTCATTTACTCCCTGACTAGTGAATACGTTTCCCCCTTGAGAGAGAGAAGAACCAATCTCCTTCACTGTCTCAGTTTCCCTCCCCATCTCACAGATGTACTACCACTTTCTGCTTAGAATCATGGGCCCTGAGTCCTCTGCTGCCTCCTCAGGGATCCAAAATATACCTTACAGCTCCCAAGGCTCTTCATTAATACTTGTCTTTCCCAATACATAATGTTTCCTTGTATTATTTACCTCTCTGGAAGGCAGAGGCAGTGGCTTTTATGTCTTTCTACTCTTCTTAGTGCCTTTGATTATGAATGCCACATTTTCTTTGAAATATAACCAGAATGTCACTTAGACATTTTCAAGAATCATATCATAATTATCAATCCATAAAAAATAGTTTTGGGGTTTTTTTTTAAAGATTTTATTTATTTATTTATTTATTTGAGAGAGACAGAGAGAGATCATGAGCGGAGAGGGGGCAGAGGGAGAGGGAGAAGCAGACTCCCAGCCAAGCAGGGAGCCCAACGCAGGGCTCAATCCCAGGACTCTGGGATCATGACCTCAGCTGAAGGCAGACGCTTAACCAACTGAGCCACCCAGGCACCCCTAAAAAATAGTTTTTAAATTAGTCAGAGAATTTCTTTAAGTATGAGTCTATTTATTACTTTTAGATTTTACTCCTGTTTACCTAGGTTCCAACAAAGTTCATGCAAACTGTTAGAACACACTGAATTCCACTGCAATGCCCCTCTGGTATGAATCATAGAGATTTAATATGCTGTCAGCTTGATAAATCCTGCTCATTCTAATAAAAATTTCCAAGACAATATAGTATGAATATTCTTCTTCAATCCTATAATCCACTTAAATGTCTTTGGTGGAATTTTCATAAAATTTCTCAGTAGGGTGGTTTCTGGTAAAATTCCTAGAATTTAGATCATGCCATTGATCACTATTGTGAAAATTGGCTGAACTCTACCTGTCAGGTCTACCTAGACTATAATCCATTATAAAATGTCATCCAAATATCAATCTCCAATGAAGGAACAGGGCTTCTCAGAGGAATGTTGAATCTAGGCCTTGGGTAGGACAAATATAAGATGAGCCCAGAGCATTTGTAATGCCAGAAAGCCCAAAACACAAAAGGATAAGAGTGTGTTATAGGTACACAGAAGCTAACCCGAAAGAGTTCCCAATGGTCAAAGCTGAAACATGGCACTGGATTACAACCCAAAGTATAAAATAAATATACATGAATCCATACTGATATAAATGAATGAGTGAATAAATAAATACATGGGGTGAGAGGGAGGAAGAGGTGGATTTTTCTTACAGATGACTTCCAAATAATATATGTTGAAACTCCTGCTTCTTGGAGGTAAAGATTAATTCTCCACACACCCTCTCCCCCCTCAAGTGTGAGTGAGATTTAGTGACTTGCTTCCAATGAATAGGGTTTAGAAATGGAAAATAGTAACTTTCCAATGGAGAAATCTGACAAACAGCAACTGATGCAGTTAACATCACTAGGCTTGGTCATGTTGATGGCATGTATTTATGATATGATGTGATGAGAAGGGTGCTTCAGCCCTGTGATATTCTTTCCAAAAACTTATAATCTCAATCTAATTATGAGAAAAACATCAGACAAACCAAAACTAAAATACCTGACCACTATACCACAAAACTAACCAGGTCATGAAAAACAAGGAAGGGTCTGAGAAACTGTCACAGACTAAAGGAGATTAAGGAGATGTGATGACTAAATGTACTGTGGCAACCTGAAGTGGATCCTGGAACAGAAAAAGGACATTAGTGGAAAAACTAGTGAAATCCAAATAAAGTATGAAGTTTAATAAATAGCAATGTGCCAATGCTGGCTTCTTGGTTGTGACAAATACATGATGGTATTATATTATCATTAAGGGAAACTGATTAGGAGTATACAGAAGCTCTGTACTACCTTTGCAACTTCCTGTGAATCTAAAATTATCCCAAAATAAAAAGCTAATTTATGTAATAGGCTTTCCAGTCATCTTTAGAAGCAAATAGAAACTTATCTGATCCTGCTCATGGAAGAGGCCCCTGTTCTATCCTGGGACTTAAAAAACCAATACGATGGACTCATGTTCTTTTTTGTACAGGGCTTAATACTTTTTCTCAATCTTCTCATAACTGGCTTTTTGCATCCTTGTTTTCATTTTGAGTTTTGTTGGTGACAATAAAGAGATGGCCCCTTGAACTTTGTTTCTGAGAAGTGAGCATCTGAGATTCTTCTGCTAAAACGAGGTAGAAAATTACAAAATTACAAAATTTAAGCTAGAAAATAATCCTAGTTAGTTACTGCCTAAACAGATTTGACAATTTATTCAAAATGGACAACCCAAGGGGCACCTGGGTGGCTCAGTCAGTTAAGCGTCTGCCTTGGCTCAGGTCGAGATCCCAGAGTCCTGGGATGGAATCCTGCATTGGGCTCCCTGCTCCACAGGGAGCCTGTTTCTCCCTCTGCTTCTGCCCCTCTGTCTCTGTCTCTCATGAATAAAATAAAAATAAAATCTTTTTTTTAAGATTTTATTTATTTATTTGACAGAGAGACACAGCAAGAGAGGGAACACAAGCAGGGGGAGTGGGAGAGGGAGAGGCAGGCTTCCCGCTGAGCAGGGAGCCCGATGCAGGGCTCGATCCCAGGACCCCAGGATCATGACCTAAGCCGAAGGCAGACACTTAACGACTGAGCCACCCAGGCGCCCCTAAAAATAAAATCTTTAAAAAAATATGGACCATCCAAGAATCACATGAAGATACAGCCTAGGTTAAGTATATTCTTTTCTATCAAAAATATACTTAATCCAAGAATATTTTTTTAAAGATTTTATTTATTTATTTGAGAAAGAGAGAGAGCGCACAAGCAGGGGGAGCAGCAAACAGAGGGAGAGAGAAGTAGACTCCCCGCTGAGCAAGGAGCCCTATGCGGGGCTCGATCCCAGGACCCTGAGATCATGACTTGAGCTGAAAGCAGCTGCTTAACTGACTGAGCCATCCAGGTGCCCCAAGAATATGTTTATTTTTTTTAAAGATTTTATTTATTTATTTGTGAGAGAGAATGAGAGAGAGAGCGCACACAAGAGGGGGGAGAGGGAGAGGGAGAAGCAGACTCCCCGCTGGGCAGGGAGCCCGATGCAGGACTCGATCCCGGGACTCCAGGATCATGACCTGAGCCGAAGGCAGTCGCTTAACCAACTGAGACACCCAGGTGCCCTCCAAGAATATGTTTAAATGTATTCTTTACACTATGAGATATCTCCATAAATTCTTTAGCCTCCTACGGTAGTAAAACAACTTTCAAAAGGAAAATTTCAAAACAAGCTAAACTCAAAGAATTTGATCCACCAAATTCCCAGCCTGAAATTTTGAAACACTTGCTGTCTGTTGTAATATAGTACAGGATATTTCAAAATGTTTTATCAAATGTAATACAAATAATACCAGAAAATTTCTATCAAGTCTATGGCCATTGTATTTTTGTAAAATAGAGTAGACCCAAGAAAATTATGGGATGTATCCTAGAAACTGACAGTGAGTCTAAGCAATGCAATAAGAATGAAATATAATGGGGACATTTTCTCATGTCCCCAGAGACTGATAACTATGTGGTTCTGGTCAATTGAAAATTGATATAGGAAAACAAGGAGATAATCTGGATCAAGGCAAGATTGAGGCAATAACAGTATCTACTAAAGAATTTAGTGATATATAGGAGGGCAAAATCCACACTAAAAATCTCTTAAACACTCAACACGCAATTCTTTTACATAATACTTTATACTAGTAAGTATGCTTACATAAATCTGCTTTCTTTGGACAGTTTTTGGTTTTTAATGTTTAATTGTACTTGACATAATTCAAAGAAGTGGAGCCAGGGCTAAGAAAGGGCTTTTTTTCTTTATTTTTCTAGATAGAAACAGATGTGTACTAGAGAACAATCCCTCAATGAGCAACTAATGTACTGCAATCACAAAGCCCAGACACTGTTACATTTATTCATCCTGGGGTTTCACTCACTTTCTAGTGAATAGCTTTCTCTATTTTAATTTTAACCTTAAAACTTTCCTGAGTTGGACTTTACATACTGTCTTCTTAAAAGAATAATTCAGCCTTGTTAAAACTCAACTTTACTTTTCTTCTTTCAGTTGTAGAGAAAAATCTTAAAAACAATTAGCTTTCTTGCTCCTAGGGTTGTCTTTCTACCACTTCCTTCAAGAATAAAAATTGTCATTTATTTCAACATTGTATGTTATACTAATCAAAAATGTGTATTATACTTCATGATGACGGATTAGAATTGAAGGTGTCTGTGTGAACATAATGGTTTTCAGTATTGTAGAATTCTGTGGAAATAAAGATAGATGTAAGTGTGTGTGTGTGTGTGTGTGTGTGTGTGTGTGTGTGTACAAATATTCCCTACCTCTGTCCACAGAGACAGAATGGTGGCAGCAACACCACAGTAGTAATAATTGCACCTAGCATACAGATTTTGGTTTCCAAATACAATTCTCCCCTAAAAGGAATCAGGGATCCTTAAAGAAATGGCTTATTCAAGGGCTAGGAAAGAGAAAGTGCAAATGGGCTAGGAATACCTTATTGTGGCATTAATAAGGAGGTATCCAAAGAATGATGGGTGATATGTCTAAAGGACAGAGAAGCCAGCTTACTGGGACTCAAGTCTCAAAGCTTCCCTAAGAAATATTTACAGTTCCTATCATTTGCCTAATTTTCTATCAGGTTGTTTGTGTCTTCACCATATTGCTTTTTCAAGATTCTTAGTCCTAAAAACCAATTCTTTCTGGGTTATATGTGTAGAAAATGTCTTCTCATTCACGGTTTATCTGGTCATTATCTTTTGAAAAACCACTGTTATTAATTTTAATTGAGCTGAACTTACCAATTTTTTTCTTTATAGTTTGTGTTTTGTGGACTTTGTTTTATAAATTTTTCCTACCCCACATTCATAAAGTTAGTGTCCTAAATTGTCTTCTAGAAGTTTAAAAGTTTTACCTTTCACAATTTGGTCTTTAATCCACAAGGAATTTTTGTTTATATATGGAGGAATATAGAGACACAATTTCTTTTTGCATATGAATAACCAATTATTCCAGCACCATTTTCTATACTCCTTTTCCCAATTGAGTATTCTATCCCAACATCACACCACACTGTCTTAATCCTATAATAAATAGGATATAATATAGATATAATAAATCTTAATATCTGGTAAGGTAAATGTCTCTGTTTTGGTCTTTTTCTTTAAGTATATCTTGGATGATTTTAGCCCTTTTCTATTCCATATAAAGTTGTAAGGTTTTATATCCAACCTTTCAAGATTTTGATTGGAATTGCATTACATCCATAAACCAAATTGGCAGGGAATGTCTTTACCATATTCATTATTCTTATCCATGAACACGGTACTTCATAAAAATGTCAAACTTTTGTGCATATAAAAATAATAATGAAAAGTGGGGCACCTGGGTGGCTCAGTCGTTAAGCATCTGCCTTCGGCTCAGGTCATGATCCCAGGGTTCTGGGATAGAGCCCCGCATCAGGCTCCCTGCTCAGCGGGGAGCCTGCTTCTCCCTCTCCCTCTGCCCCTGCTTGTGTTCCCTCTCTCACTGTGTCTCTCTGTCAGATAAATTAAGTAAATCTTTAAAAAAAATAATACTAATAATAATGAAAAGAGCCCCCCAAAATGGTAGAACTATTTCTAACAAACATGATGGTTCAAAGGTTTATATGATTAGAGGCGCCTGGGTGGTTATCAGTTAAGCATCTGACTTTAGCTCAGGTCAAGATCTTGGGGTCTTGGGATCCAGCAGTATGTCTGGCTCCCAGCTCAGTGGGGAGTCTGCTTCTCCCTGTCCCTCTCCCTCTGCCCCTCCCTCTGCTCCTGCAGGCACGCTCTCTCTAATAAATAAATAAAATCTTTAAAAAAGAAATTTATATGACTAATATTTTTAAATTTCATACGAAATAACATGGAATAACGAGAAAGGATTTGACCAGATAATTCATAAGGAAGAAATACAAATTAGAAATAAGTATACGGAAAAAAGCCTGGCCTAATTAATAGTAAAGAAATGCAAATAATACCTACAGGATGCCATTACACCTATCAAATTAAAATTCTTTTTAAAAATGTTATAATAGACACATCAGCTTGAGTCTAAGTGAAAATCAACCCTCAGCAAGGTTGAATTCATGCGGTGGGCTTGCTAAAAACCTATTTGTATGCAAACTGAAGAGCCTCTTGGAAAAGAACATTTTGAAAGGAAGAAATTAGGAATAATGAGTTTCGGGCAGTAAAACAAGAGTTTTCATTGGTACAATCTGGTCTGTCTGTCAGATATGTCTTCTAATTCAGCTCCCCCATTGAACTCCTACAGAGGAAGGGAGAGAGGCCATCCAGAAAAAGAAAAAGAAAAAAAGAGGGAAAGAAAAAAAAGAGAAAAGGGAAAAGAAAAAAAAAAAACAAATCTAAAAGAGCAATTTCATTATTTTTGAAGCACTGGAACATACCAGCACAGCTTGGGCCTGTTAGAGTGACACACTGGAAGAGAAGACACCCTCCTGCACTTTGCACAGAACATTCTGAAGCTCAAAAGGAGGTTGCTGTGTGGACACAAAGGTGAAGCTCTAGGCACTTTTAGAAAAACTTGATCATGGGGCTCAGGAAGAATTTCCAAAAGCACTAAGTGGTCACACATCAGCTAGCAAGGGAGGGCGGGGGGAAACAATATTAAACTGTTTATTTTTTATTTTTTTATTTTTTTTTAAAGATTTTATTTATTTATTTGACAGAGACAGCAAGAGCAGGAACACAAGCAGGGGGAGTGGGAGAGGGAGAAGCAGGCTTCCCGCGGAGCAGGGAGCCCGATGTGGGACTCGATCTCAGGACCCTGAGACCATGACCTGAGCCGAAGGCAGACGCTTAACAACTGAGCCACCCAGGCGCCCTAAACTGTTTAGTTTTTAATATGGCCTCCTTCTGTTCCCATAAGCTAATAAGCTAGTGAGGGTTGGGAAAATCTAAGGTTAAATCCTTCTTCAGTATCAGCAAATGTACAAATCACATGCCCTCATATACTGCTGGTAGAAGTAGAAATGAAACAAACTTTTTGGGAAACCGTTTTGCAAAATACATTAAAATTATTTTTTAAATTTTAAATTCTGATGCTAAAATTGTCCCACTAAAAATCTTGTCCAGTAAAATAAGAGACATAAATAAATGTGTGTCCAAGGACAACTGTTGTAGTACAATTACAATAATAAAATCCCAGAATGATCTACTAAATATTCAGTCATAGGAGTAGTAACCTTAAAAATAAAACTGTCAGTTATTTTACCAGCAAAAATGGGTTTATTTGGAAAAAGCAGAGAACTGCAATCCAGGACAAGCAAGCTACAGCAAAAAACATAGGCAAGTCCAGAGAACAAAGTAGAGGACCACTCTTTTATAGAGGAAAAGAGGAATTTGAGAAGGCTGTTATAAACAAAAAGTCCTTTGGAATAAACTGAGAGTTGGGAGTATTGACTGAGTTGTGACTGTTTTTCATTGGCTGGGCTGTTGACGGGGGAGGAGTTAAGACTTTCTTCCTCTTGCCCTGATAGTAAAGTAGTATCCATGTGCAAGGTCCCTCTCTTCCTATTGGGTCTGCACTTGATGAGTGGTAGGACAAGAGAGCTCACCCTTCCAAACCTCCTGACTCCATTTTAGTGAGGTTTCCCTTTATTAATTTTCACAGGAGGAAGGTTAAATGAGTAATGGGACAACTAAACAAATGGGTAGATGATTAAATACTATGCAACCCTGTATTAGAAAACACTGTTGAGGGTTGAGGGGTGCCTGCGTGGCTCAGTTGGTTAAGCGTCTGCATTTGGCTCAGGTCATTATCTCAGGGTCCTGGGATGGAGCCCCATGTCATGCTCCCTGCTCAGTGGGGATTCTGCTTCTCCCTCTCCCTCTGCTCATCCCCACCCTGTTTGTGGGCTCTCTTTTTCTCTCTCTCTGTCAAATAAATAAATAAAATATTTTTTTAAAAAAAACACTGTTGGGCACCTGGGTGGCTCAGTCGGTTAAGCGACTGCCTTCGGCTCAGGTCATGATCCTGGAGTCCCGGGATCGAGTCCCGCATTGGGCTCCCTGCTTGGCAGGGAGTCTGCTTCTCCCTTTGACCCTCCCCCCTTCATGTGCTCTCTCTCTCTCTCTCTCTCTCTCTCTCTCATTCTCAGTCTCTCAAAATAAATAAATAAATCTTTAAAAAAAAACACTGTTGATAATAAAACACAGGGTATCAAACTGAATGTAGAAAGATAAACCTATGTTGGAAATTTTTAAGTGAGGTTTTTCTTTTTGTCAAATTACTTATTTCATCCTGTAGCTCTTTACCTACTGGATCAATTCGAGTCATTGCCTCAGGAGAACAGAAATCCATTGGTCTGCTTGAATGCATTTTTAACTCATAGCGGGCTTACCA
Organism: Zalophus californianus; assembly: GCF_009762305.2. NCBI lineage: Eukaryota > Metazoa > Chordata > Mammalia > Carnivora > Otariidae > Zalophus > Zalophus californianus. The sequence goes on from NC_045596.1 coordinate 70,032,249, forward strand.
CTCTGAAAGCAAAGCATTGATACATAAAAGCTAAGCCACTGTGAAAGAATTAGGTTTTTTTTAATTAATATAAAGGACACAATTGTAATTTTGAGGCAGAATTTAGAGGACTTGCATATAGAGACGATAAAAATTAATCACAGAATAAAAATAATGTAGTATTTAACCTAAAGTCAGTTTCCTGCCTGGTGAAGGAAGAAGAAAAATTCCCTCCTAGGCTGCAAGAAAGAGGAAAAAAGAAGAAACTCAGATGTAAGAAGAGTCCCTGAGACGACTGTCCCCCTTCGTGGGTTGAAATTCAAGATGGATACTTGTGCTCCAGATGGGTTCCAGGATCTGAGAAAAGGTATTTTGTTCCACTTCCTTCATGAAATCAGGGAGAAGCCACTTTTGGAATGCCTACTGACAACATAGGGTGGCTGCAGAAGACTATCAATGTCAGCAGGTCAGGACTGGGGACAGAGGGGGCCTGTGAGAGCCACGTGCCCCCACAATCCCCATGGCTGCTGCAGAGCTGAGAACAATGAGACAACCGCTTGTGGGTGGGTGGGGGTGGAGGATGAGCACAGTGGAGGATAAGGCGGGCCCCATACTAAAGCCAGGGGAGATGGGCTCTCAACAACATCAGGGAAAGACGACAAAACTCCCAGCAATGCAATGCACTGCCCGTGCCCAGAACATAAGGGACATGCTCAATTAGCAGCAGATCAGTGGGACCAGGAACCCACAGGCAAAACCCACACCAGGCAAGACCACCACCAGGAGAGACTGGACAGTAACACAAAGCCCAGATACCCGTCCCCTGCTGGTAGGATGGCAACATGAGTTGCCCCTGTTTCCAGAGGCCATCCCAGGGAGGGAGGAAGGTGAGGTGAAAAGGAGAGATCCTGAAAGGAAATATGAACAGGCAACAAATTGACTTTAGTTACAGAGAAATGTAGTTATTTTTTTACTCAAAATTTGTTACTGCAAAACTAGGACATCCATGTACAATGCTATTTAGACCTATCCAGTATTTATTCTTTCTTCTTCTGATAAAAGCAGCTTGGTTTCCTGGGTCCTATTTTTTCAAGGTCTGGGTGTTCCTTTGACTTTGTAGCCTGTCAATAAATTCCTTTCCTTCCTTAAATTTGAAACTAGGTCAGTTTCTGTTATTTGTAACTAAAGAATGCCAGCTGATATGAAATACATAATCCTAATTTTGTAGATGCACAAGAGCATACTGGCACATACACACACAGCTACACGTGGAAAAGATTAGAAGGAAATAAACAAAATGTTAATAGTGATCACTCTGGGTAATAGGATTACAAATACAGTGATTTTCTTCTCCCTTCATTTCTAAACTGTCTGTTCTCCATAATGAGTATGCAGTGTATTTTCATTCAGAATATCGAAAGAGAGAAGTATTATCCATCATGTCCAGAAAAATAACATTAGAAAGCCCAATGACATTGATAAGACATGTCATAGGTCTTAGTCTCCTGGCATCCTGGGCCAGCCAGCAGCAGCAAGTGTAAGAACCGTAGGGCCATGTGGTGCAATGGGAAGAGCACTCGTTGGAGGGCCTAGAGACCTGAGTTTTGGTTCTGTCTCTGTTACGAACAAGCGGGGGGCCTTCATTAAGTCTCGCAACCGCCCTGAGCCTCAAGTTTCTTCATCTGTGAAATGAAGGATTAAACTCCCTATAAGATCACAGAGGTCACTGACCTGTCCACCAGACCCTAGGCTCAGGTTCCAGCTCTCAAGGAACCTTTCTAGGATATATGTGCGACAGGACAAAATGTCCCAGTTAGGCCAGCCTAAGTTTTAACTTTCAGAATGCTCTCAAGGGAACTCTGCTTCTTTTGCTTCTGAGCTAGAAACCTAACTATATCAGTTTGATGTTGTCCGTCTTGTTTTCATGCTATCTCTGTCAAAAGGGACACTTTACAAGCCAACATCGCCTGTTAGGAGAATGAGAGTGCAGCTAGCGCTTGACCCTGATGTCAGTCCCCGATTAGCCTAAGAACCCTGAGCGCCACCATACCGGGTGGTGCTAGATCTCTTCCTACTGATAGCACGTTGCCCCATCATCATGCAGTTTGGTCATCAGAGCCACAGACGTCAAGGAAAGGCTTACCGAGGGATCTAGTGAAAGGTAGATTTGCTACTGCTCCCTCAATCCAGGAAATCACAAAGCCAAGGAAGCCCAAAGGGGTGAGGTACAATATTTCATGACAGATCCCCTGTTAGTGGGGGTCTGTCTGGGGAGAAGACCTAGATATAGCCCAGATGAGACAGGTACACATAGAAGGGTACAGCAGGAATGAAGCTGTAGGAATAACAAAGACCATACTAACAACTTTTGTATCTATTCTAAACTAACCATGACTTCATCAAACTAATCTCTCAGCTATTTTTGTTGTTGTTGTTGTTCTTCCATTCTTATATCCATATCTTGCAACTTGCTCTGGGAATTTCCTTCTTCTTTTTATGTATAATGTCTAAAAGTCCCCTTTGGCTTGCCCAGGACAAACTCCCTATGAACCAGAATGATGCATGACCTGAGAGTCTCAGGTCTCAGGAGACCTCTTTAACTTTTAGGGCTCTAAAGAAAATATAAGCCCCAAATCCTTTAATTCTGTATAGTAAAAATTGACTTCCCTTCTTTCTGTTTATCTTAATTTCTAACCTAAAAGAAGAAAATAGAATGGAAATGGACTGGGTGATCTTTTCCAAGAAAAACTTGAATTTTTTAAACTACTGAGAGAAGAACGACGATTTGAACGCAGAAACGATACAATTAAGCACACTTGCAACCTTGGCAAGTACATTAAGGGGAGTGTAAAGGGAGTAAGACTGTGTGGGAGTCAGGCTCAGTCCAAAGAAAACAGGCCCGGGAATGTTTCAAGATGAGATCTAAAGAGATGGAGTGAGTCACTAAGTGAAGAAGGGAAAGGAGAACAGAAAACACCAGAAGACAGTCACTCCAGTGAAAAGAACCCCAAAACTAGCAGGGAGGAACTTTAAAGGGTAGAAATGAAAAAACAATAAAAGGTAGAAATGTCATTAAACTGAGACTGAAGAAAAGCAAACAGGGAGAAATGGTGATCTGTCTCTTTGCCAAAGTCAGTGTTGCTGATGGGGAGGGAAGTGAATGGAGAATGTGGGAGGGACTGAGGAATTCCAATAAGAAGGTTATCTCCCCCAAAAGAATGCCTGAGAAGGGTTTTTTTTTTCCACAAGAGATTAAGTCATTATTCTAAAATAACCCAAGAGGTCATGCATTGCCTCTCTGGTGTTTACTAGTATAATTCCTGAGTAGAAAGTAATTTTCTAATATGAAAGGGGGGAGCAGGAGGTAATATAGAAAGGATAAAGATCCCTCAAATTAAAAACAAGAAGGCACTTAAATGACTTATGGTTTAAACAACCCCTCCCAAAAAAACCCTGCTGACTCTGCAGACAAGGCTGACATCACAGCCTGCATCAGAGTTAAACTGCCTCCCAACCGTTCTTACTGAAAATACAGCAGGATAGGAAGATGCAAACATCTAAATAGTCCCTTATCTCTCTCTCTCTCTCTCATAAACTACTTCAAGTCCCAACGTCGTTTTAATTTAGCGAATCAAAGCATCACCTGCTTACATTCACCACTTTCAAATCTACCACCGAAAATTAGTGAGCAATGCTAACTAATTTAATAAACAGAGAGAATATAAATAAAATAAAATGTAGCCACTTTAAGTATAGTTTGTGATTACAAAAAAGATTATTTCTATTTTGTTGACAATGGGGATTTCTGGTAGTGCATCTATCTGGCAAGCTTCAGAAACAATCGTTCTATTGAACTGCTAGAGAGGAAGTTGCTATGACCAGATTGCTTCCTGTGGTGAACAAAGGGCTTTTGCTGACAGAGCAACTTCATGGTTACAGAGACAAGCCCGCAAGATTTGTCTTTCAACACTGAAAATTGTGGAAACAAGATCTTCCGACTTGCTTCCTAAGGAAGAGTTTTTAAAAGAAGAAAAGAAGGAAGAAAGGAGGGAGGGCAAGAATGAAAGAAGGAAGGAGGCAAGCAAGCAAGAAAAAAATGGCATGGCCATCTTTCTCAGTGTTGTCGATTTTTTCTATTACAAAATATTAACATGTTGGACAATAAAGGAACCAAAAAAAAAAGTTATAAGGCCCATGTGTATATCAACATAAGGCTAAGAAAATAGGGCAGGGCATGCACAAGCAAGGGTACAGAGTTTTGAAATGAGTGTAAGGATCTGTTCACCTGAGAAATTCTTAAGGGATAGAATGGATGTTTCAGGTTAAAAGGTTGACTCTCAGGAATGAGTACATGAAGAAATAAGATACTTTCTCCCTCATGTCCTTCATTTCTCTCCCCTCATCCCTGATGTTGAGGGCATCAATGATTAAGACAGAAAAAAAGGCAGGTGTGCTCTCCACAGAGGAACTTCTCCAAAACAGACACTTTTTCCATGGTGGTTAAGGCCGTGATGAAAAGACCTCCTAAGAATTATTAAAATACCATCTGAGAATGCTTTCCAATGGTACAATGTAGGTCTCTATGGTAATGGAAGAGAAAGCCAATTTGTCTTGATGGGAATGTCTATAAATGAAGTATATATATAATTGTTGGATTTTCCATGGCAGGACGTCAGGGAGAAGGTCTGAAGGGAAGTCCAAGGGGGGGGGGGGCATAAAGGCCCTGATGGACCAGAAGAAGAAGAGAGGTATTGATGGGAAGAAGGAATAGTTTAGCACTCCAAACATTTGTTTCACTTACACTCTGACCAGGGAAGCTGTGCTTTAGTCCTAAATATATCCAAATAGAATAAGCACCAATTTAACGTTAAAAAAAAATTAGTCATACATTAGACATACATTAGGGAGTATCAGTATCATTCTTCCTTTGAAAATAAAGGCAAACCACTACAACAGAACTGGTTACATAATTTGCAAGATCCACCGCAAAATGAAAATATGGGGCTCAAGGGGTACCTGAGTGGCTTAGTCGGTTGAGCTTCCGACTCTTGATTTCTGCCCTGGTCATGATCTCAGGGTCCTGAGATCGAGCCCCATGTGGAGCCCCAGCTGGAGCCCCATGATAAGCCCAAGTTGGGCTCCATGCTCACGCAGAGTCGGCTTGCCCCCTTCCTCCCTCTTTGCCCCTCCCTACATGCATGGGCACACACGCTCGCTTTCTCTTTCTCCCTCTCTCTCTCTCTCAAACAAATAAAAACCTTAAAAAAAATTTTTTTTAATTGGGGGCTCAAAACTTATTAAGAATTTCAAAAGGGCAAGAACAGAGCATTACAACAGACAAGGGGAACTACTAAGTATGGGTCTTGTGTCACTGCACAGGACATATACCCATAAAGTCAGCCCTGCTCCACAATTAAGAGCAGATTTGGATGGGTTCAATAATGCATTTGGGAAAAAAAAAAAATCCCAGAGGTAAAGTCCCACTGTTAAAGTTCAAGTCAAAAGACCACTTATCTCTGCTTGTCTATGAGTGGTAATAGGTCTAGACGTCCTCAGTGGTACCTCCAATCCTAGTATTTTTACTATCTTACTAGACCACAACCTGCTTACCACGAACAACAAGAGAGTTCAAAAGGTCATCACATACAGCTCTCAGATATGGAAATGACTAAAAACATATTCCAGATAGTTTTGGTTCTTTTAAAATACTTTTATAGTCTTAGAATACTGTGAGGCCCAACTAAATTGATGCTTTCATTATTAAAGGTTAGTGACTTCAGTTATAGAGCTAAGTGAAAACACCACTGGTGGGGTGCCTGGGTGGCTCAGTCGTTAAGCGTCTGCCTTTGGCTCAGGTCATGATCCCAGAGTCCTGGGATTGAGCCCCGCGTCAGGCTCCCTGCTCGGCAGGAAGCCTGCTTCTCCCTCTCTCACTCCCCCTGCTTGTGTTCCCTCTCTCCCTGTGTCTCTCTCTGTCAAATAAATAAAATCTTTAAAAAAACAAAAAAAACTATGAAGACATACATTTAAAAAAAAACACTACTGGTAATTCACTATTTATTCCATTTAATGCTAAAATACCAGTATAAATACCAGTATTTTATTTTAAAGTTTAAAAATCAGTGAAACCAAATATTTAGTAGATTCAAAATACCAAAGTGCATAAATACATTACAAGCATCAAATAAAAACAAAAATTTATAAAAATATAAATGTTAACCATTTATTATGGTTGTGATAAAAATTATCCACAGATGAAATTGTTAAAAATATTTTTGAATGTACTAAATACTATGTTCCAAGTTAAGATAATTGAATGAACCATGAAAAATTAGAAGTGAAACAATACACTTTTAATTAAATACAGTGTAAAAACAAAGGCATCCATTATGTCATGATTAATTCTTGAGCAAAATTTAATACAATTTCTTCCAGCTGCTGTAAAAAGTATTCTGACTATATATTAGTTGGAAAATGGTGAGAAACAATTACATGTGCCAACTCCAAATCATTTCTTCTGGCCCTTCATTTTCAATTAATAATATTTATTATTTGATAACTTTGAGATAAACTTTGGAGCCAACTTTTTTTTCAGGGACTACAAAGTTTTGATTGATTATGATTGTTTTGTTTTACTGATATTTTAAAAGAAAATATTTTAAGTTCATTTTCATTTTCTTTAATTTTATCATGTATAAATGAAGACTCCCAAACAGAGTTAAGCATATCACTTTCAAAACTATTATTTTATATGCCACCTGTATAGAAAATCTTTGAACTGGAGTGAAAATTAATTTTGTAATAGAGTCCTTCCAATATGATTGCCTATTGAGACTCACAAATACACTAACCTGTCTGGAGTAGAGTTATCCTTCTGTATAAAGTGATTTTGGGGATCTTTGATTTTGATCTCCACTTGTAAATGATTCAGATGTCAATTTTTTTTTCTAAATATTTATTTATTCATGAAAGTCAGAGAGAGAGAGAGATTGGCAGAGGCAGAGGGAGAAGCAGGCTTCCAAGGAGCAGGGAGCCGATGCGGGACTCGATCCCAGGACTCTGGGATCATGACCCGAGCCGAAGGCAGACGCTTAACCATCTGAGCCACCCAGGCGCCCGTCAATTTTTTTAAACAATAAAATAATGACATTATATGAGCAAAAATAAAATGTAAGGGGTCACAAATATCACTGCATCAGAAAGTAGCAGGTTACCAAACACCAATTTTGTCATCATTATTATGGTTCATTTACTGTTGTAATCCAACCCTTCACATATACACAAAAGTTAATTTTATTTTGAGAATTTCAACATTATCCTTGAGAAAAGTGGATATATGCTGTAGTGTCAAAAGCCTGAGGTTAGAATTATTGTAATGAAACTCAGATCAATGAGCAATTAATAAATATTTTCATTTTCAGACAGACACAGTATGCCAAAGAACATGACATAAACAATTCTCCATCATCAACTCATTTTTCATTCTTTGACAGCAGTCAGCTTGAGCTATGAGGTAACCTTGGAAATTGAGGTTCACCCACAATGGAAAATGACAGAAGGACCCTGGATCCCAGACACAGTGGAGTGTCAAACTGGCCTTGTATTAACTACTTCAAGGCATTTACAAAAGAAGAAAACCTATTTTAGGCCACTATTATTTGAAATGTTCTGGCATTCAAAGTCAAATTTAATACTAATACAAAATTCTGTGTCCAAGATAAGCTGCTTCAAAAACAGATCCTGAAATATATAGCGCCAGCTCAATGAAAGTACTTAGAATACTTTCCTAAAGCTGGAATGGTAGCAACCCTTCTTATGTCTTAGCAAAATATTTAATAAAACTTACTTATGATAAGTTGGAAGTCAGACCACTTGCTAATTAAGAATGCAGTACTTGGAAAAATAAAATAAGATGAAAATAGAGAGGGAGGCAACCATAAGAGATGCTGAACTCTAGGAAACAAACTGAGGGTTGCTGGAGGGGAGGTGGGTGGGGGATGGGGTAATTGGGTGATGGGCAATAAGGAGGGCACTTGATGGAATGAGCACTGGGTGTTATATGCAATTGATGAATCACTGAATTCTACCCCAGTAACTAATAACACAATATATGTTAACTAAATTGAATTTAAATAAAGAATTAAAAAAAAGAATGTAGCACTTAGGAAATGATTAGAAAAAAATCAAAATACTGATACTTGTCAGCTGCATCAAATTCTTATAAGCTTGAGCTAGAGCTAGCCAGACTTCAAGCAACGGTGGAAAGGACTTCCACTCTGCTGAGACAGACCTACTCTGCCTACAGCCTGCAATCAAAGGAAGCTGAAAATCTGATAAATTAGAGTCTCCCAAGATTTAAAAAGCCAAGCCTTTCTCCCCCAACACAGAATTATATTTCTATCTCCTAGACAATAATCTCAGCTTATAATTATATATTCATTTTATTTATTTATGTTACACTTTATGAAAATTGAAAGTGTCTGTTTTGTTCTCAATTGTATTCCCTCCCAGTGTTTAACACAGTTTTTGGCGAAAACAGGCACTCAGTAAATACTGGTTGAAAGAATTAATAAATTTCTACTTATTATTTCCATGTATGAACATTCTATTTTAAATATTTGGGATACAAAAAGATCCGGTAGCATTATAACATGACATTTTAAGTTGATTTAAGTTTATGTCAATAAAATAGTTTCCTCAAAAACTATACCCCCATCAAAGAAGAATACATTAAAAAAGACATAAGATATATCCTAAAAGTCTGGCGTCTCGGATCTTCTCAGGGCAGAAAATAAGTAAATCCACCTCACAAGTGATCTATAAGTTATTATATATTATTATCAGTACCTTTCAAAAACAGCTTTCAAGTCACTATAACTGCCTAGTTGTAGTAACCTACAACTAGTGTAGATTTACCATTTGCTTCAAGGACAAAAAACTTCATGTAAATGTTTCCTAGGAGACATCTTTCTCATAAACATTCTGAGCTTTTACCCGAGTTGAACATTTAGGACTCAAGTACACATACCCACTGAGTATCTCACAGCAAGATCTCATGTCATTAAAGTGTGACAACAGACAGTTTTTTTTTGTTTTGTTTTGGTGTGTTAGATCTACAAGGCTGATATAGCATTCAATATGTATCAGTTTTTTTTTTAAGATTTTATTTATTTATTTGACAGGGAGAGCAAGAGACCACAAGCAGGAGCAGTAGAAGGAGAGGGAGAAGGAGGCTCCGCGCAGAGCAGGGAGCCTGATGCAGGGCTCGATCCCAGCACCCTGGGATCATGAACTGAGCCGAAGGCAGACACTTAACCATCTGAGCCACCCAGATGCCCCTGCATCAGAATTTAAAATAAAAAAGATGCAATAGCATCACCATAAAGCAGAGCTTCAGTTAAAAAAAAAAAAAAACTTCCAAATGTCAGAGGTTTAATAGAATTAAAGTTTAGTTCTTGCTCCCATGAAGTCCTCTGAGGCTTGCTTTTCTTTGTGTGTTGGACTACTTTCTATGTTGCTTTAGTATTATGGTACCTGCCTATCAGCCCATGTTTCCACAACACTGGTAATAAATTTTCTTCCTGAAAGTGACATATGTCACTTCTACACACATTTCATAAGCCAAAGCTAGCCACCCAGCCACACCTCACTTCAGGGAGGCAGGTATGTACAACCCTCTTATTTCCTTAAAATAGAGAAGAAGAACTAAGTGAACAGCAATAATGGTATCCATAGTACATGGCAGTCATCCAGATTTGTGGCAGTTTGTATAGTTAGTTTGACCTCAGTCTTCTAATATTTACAGTAAAAATGGTGTATGTATATGTGTTAGTACATCAAATAAACCTACTTCATTGATATTATAGAAATTTATGTTTTCTACTATTTAATGACCACATCTTATATGCTAAATGCAGTAATGTCAATTTTTTAAATTTTGTTTTGCTTTTATCTATGAATTTTCTAACTAGGCAAAACCAGATAAAAGAATATTGTTATAATTTTAAGAATCCTTTATTCAATGAGTAATTGTAATTTAGCTTATCTCATAAACAGTGAGTGAAATCTTTTTCCTTTTTTTTTAAAAGATTTTATTCATTTATTTGACAGAGAGAGAGAGCGAGAGAGGGAACACAAACAGAGGGAGTGGAAGAGGGAGAAGCAGGCTTCCCGCCAAGCGGGGATCCTGATGCGGGGCTCAATCCCAGGACCCCGGCATCATGACCTGAGCCGAAGGCAGATGCTTAATGACTGAGCCACCCAGGCGCCCGTCACAGTGAGTGAAATTTTGTCAAAGATCATTCCTAATTTTGAATTTTCATTAAAGACGATTAAGTAACTACTTCAAAAATAACAAAATAGCATGAGTTTTCTTTATCCCAAATATTTTCTTGCAATTCTTTGCTGCCATAACAGTTTGGACCTGAATTTTATTTTCATAAGTTTAAAGACAGACTCTTATTTCTGCTGAGTTTTGTCATTAGAGGATATCTAGTATTAAAAGATCATTTTAGTGGGATTAAGTTGTAATTTAAAAACATAAAGAGGAGGAAATAAGAAACACAAAAAGAAGGGTTTTAAGAGATAGAGAAAGAAAAGAATACTCAGAACCTACTAGTTGGGAAACAATTTGCCATGGGTCTATCACATTTCTGTACAATACCCCAAACAGAGGAACTGGCTTTTTTTTTTTTTTTTCTGGATTACCTTTTCAAGGATGTCTGTACAAAGCACAACCTTGGAAGATAGAAGGAGTATATCTCTTTAGAGCAGAGGGCAGGTTTGTTTGCTGCACAGTATAATTAAGATAATGTTTTCCTCCAGGGCAAAGGTTGGGCAGCTTATCTTGCAGCCCCCTTAATTGACTGGGGTTTCCTAAACTCAGGTTTCCTTCAACTGTGATGTAAACCCACTGCTTGTGCAGCACTCACCTGGGCCACTGCACATCACCTCCATAAGATTTGCAGGGGCACGAAGGACATGAACCTCGCGCTGCTCATGCTTGCCTGATGAGTAGTAAGTCCTTTTATTCTGACCTAGGAGTCTCATGTCTTTTGCCAGCACACACAAAACTATGGCAAGCTTAACTAGACAATTGTAGGTACAAGAATGGGATGCTGACAGACGTGGCTTTCTGAAAGAGAAAAGCCAAGAGATCATAAGGATTTAGTTAAGGTTTATGAGAAGACTCCCCAGGACCCAGTGAGTAGTGAAGTACCACCCAAACAATAAACAAGGGCTGATGTTTACAGTCTAAGTGGCAAGAGGCAGGGTTGAAACAAATTACCTAAATGGTGCTTTAATTGCTACTCAATCTTCTCTGAGAGGGAAGAGAAAGGGTCAAGGAATCCCCAAAGCTAACAGAGGGCGTTGGGTGGTCTGAAAACATCAGAACTTAGTTTTGGTTGAGCCATGAGTAGCCACCGGGTCAATCAAAATGGAAAGCAAAATGCTTTGCTTACTGGCATGGAGCTACTCACTCTCTTGCTACACACGCCCAGATTCCTACTTCCATCCCTTCTACTCTTACCTCAGCGGCTTTCAAGAGAAAAATAATTGGAGGTGGGGTTGAGGTTTTTCTGTCCCCAAAAGGAAACAAAAACCATATGCACACTTCCAAGTATGCTGGGGAACTTAAGGGAAGAGAAGGACTCAGACCTCGATGGCTCTGTTGGACACAGGAACCCAAGTCAACCATTCTACCCAATTCTATGATGAAAAGCAGTGCTCAGATTCAGTTTATACGATTTGGTCCGGGTTTGCAGTAGGGATGTAATGCGAATATGACCTTGTCTTCTAAGATGTCATCCACCCCTGATTTTCCTTCTACTTCTCTAAGAGCCCCTCAGTTTTCTTCAATGGCTCCTCTGCCCCAGACTACTTCTTCAATTAGAAATTCTTAAAAGAAATAGAGGGCAGGAGAGTGAAGAAATTAAGTGCTATAATAGAACTTTGAGGGGAAATATCTGAATTGCCATGATTAGAGGTAAACTGAGATTTTTGTATTTTCAAAAGGAGGCATGGGTTAAAAATGAATGAGGGACACTGTCTTACATGTTGATGTTTTCCATAGTTCCATCCTTGGTGGCCATTCCTTCTACACTTTTTTTTTAAGATTTTATTTATTTATTTGAGAGAGAGAGATAGCAAGAGAGAGCATAAGCAGGGAGGAGAGGGAGAAGAAGATTCCTTGCGAGCAGGGAGCCCGACGTGGGGCTCAATCCCAGGACCCTAAGATCATGACCCAAGCCAAAGGCAGACACTTAGCTGACTGAGCCACCCAGGCACCTCCCTTCTGCACTTTTAGATAATTCCCAAGTCCGTGTCTCCAGTTCCAACCTATCTTTAAGTTCCAGTCCAGCTTTTTGCAAATGCTTGTCAACTGGCTATCCCACAGGCACTTGAACCTAATGCAGTAAAAAACTAAAATAATCATATCTCTTTAAATATTCCCACCTTTCCCATTAGGGTTAATAGAATCAGTATCTTCACTTCTCCCAATTGAATCCCAAAAAACTCCTCCTAAAGTCCCTCCTCTTCCCTAACCATCCATACCCAAATCCTATCCATTTCCGTTCAGAAATATATCCAAAATATGACCATTCTTTCCCATTTCTACTGCCACTAATTCAATTCAGGCTCTTACGATTTCTATCCTAGACTAATGACATAGTGCCCTATCTAGTCTCTCCCCCAGCGATCTCTCTTACAATCCATTTTTACACTCCTGCCATAATTATATTCTTACCAAACAAATATGATTACATCGTTCCCTTTGTTTAACAACTTCTCCTGATTTCCCACTAGCTGCCCTATAAAAGCCAAGCTCTTTTGTCTCAGTACAGTGCCCTTCCTGATGTAACCCCAATACACTGTTCCAATTTCATTTCCTTCCACTCTCCACCACAACCCTAAGCTCCAAACCACGATGAACTTCTCACATATCTTTTCAAAACTCTATGCCTTTGCACATTTTGTTCTCTTTGCCTGAAATGCAAAGAGAACAAACTCCTTTGTCAAGCAATCCCTGACATTCCTAGAAACTACCACAGCATTTATTTCTCTTTATTCAGTTTATTTCTTCATGTGTTTTCCTCTTCCACTAGACTGACTTCTGTAAGAGTAAACATTATCTCAAGGTTTTTGCATTTTTGAGTCCTGGATGTCTAAGCAGAATGTCTTATATGGCTGAATAAATGCTTATTGGTTTAATAACTCAATTTCTTATGTCAAATCAGGATCCAATGAATGCCTTAGCTTGGAATCAATTGTTGAGCAACCAAATGATAGTATTTAATGAACTTCCATATTCTATATTATATAAATTTTAATCTTTGAACCTTTTATTCCTTGACTATGTTCACTGGGTTATTTAAATGAACAAAATGAAATATCACATAAGGGAAAAAAAACCAGGTTTACATTTTGCTCATTATTAAAAGCCAATGAGGTTTTTTAGGGGAAAATACACTAACTATTAGCTAAATTAAGGATGAGGAGCACTTTTCAATTATCCTTGTCTCCACTGGGGTCATAAAAAATCAAGAATGTGACTATTTTACTAGATATGAATGTATTACTAATCATATTATGCCTTATAATATCAGGAACTCCATTTATAAAATAAAAGAGCTTAATTTGAAGATACCAGAAGATTAGTCTGGCTACTAAGATTATATTTTGTCCAGAGAATGGATTTCATTGCTTTGAGACACAGCATTTCATAGTCCACTGTATTTTATCTGATCACTTTATCAAACTGATCAAACATTTTCTTTTCTTTTTAAAGATTTTTATTTATTTATTGAGAAAGAGAGAGAATGGTAGAGAGAGAGCATGAGAGGGAGGAAGGTCAGAGGGAGAAACAGACTCCCTGCTGAGCAGGAAGCCTGATGCGGGACTCGATCCCGGGACTCCAGGATCATGACCTGAGCCGAAGGCAGTCGCTTAACCAACTGAGCCACCCAGGCACCCTGATCAAACATTTTCTATGCTGTCTCAGAAACACATAGGTGGGAAATGAGGGGCAAGACACAATTCATGAAGAGGAATGGGAAAAAGCCAAGGCAACATGTGTTTTTATTTTTAATGAACCTGGTCTGTATCCATAGCTTGATGAAATTTGAAGAACTCTGAGTTCTTCTACATCAGCTAGCCTGGGAAAGTACAAGTCTCTTGAGGACAGAGAGGCTTTTTTCTTTTTAAGTTTTTATTTTGAAAAATGTTAAAGCATACAGAAAATTTTGCCCTCCACTGAGATACACTAATTAATTGATCATATAAGCATGGGCATATTTCTGGACTCTCTGTTCTGTCAATTGATCTATGTATCTATTTTTGTGCCAGGACCATACTGTTCTGATTGCTACAGCTTTGTAGTGTATCTTTGAAATCTGGGATTGTGATACCTCCAGCTTTGTTCTTTCTCAAGATTGCTTTGGCTGCTGTAGTTCCACACAAATTTTAGTATTATTTGTTCTAGTTCTGTAAAAAATGTTGTTAATATTTTGATAGGGATTGCATTGAATCTGTAGGTTGCTTTGTGTAGTATAAACATTTTAGCAATATTAATTCTTCCATTCAATGAGCATGGAATATTTTCTCATTTGTTTTCATCATCTTTAATTTCTTTCATCATGTTTTATAGTTTTCAGAGTACAGGTCTTCCACCTCCTTGGTTAATCTTATTCCTAAGTATTTTATTCTTTTGGTGCAATTGAAATGCAATTGCTGTCTTAATTTCTCTTTCTGATACCTCATTATTAGTGTATAGAAATGCAATCAGTTTCTGGGTACTAATTTTGTATCCTGTAACTTTACTGAATTTATTTATTACTTGTAATAGATTTTTGGTGGAGTCTTTAGGGTTTTCTATGTATAGTATCATGTCATCTGCAAATAGTGATAATATAACTTCTTCCTTACCAATTTGGATTCCATTTATTTCTTTTTCTTGTCTGATTGCTGTGGCTAGGACTTCCAGTCGGATTGCTGTGGCTAAGACTTGTCTTGTTCCTGATCTTAAGAGGAAAAGCTCTTAGTTTCTCACCCTTGAGTATGATGTTAACTATGGGCTTTTCATATATGGCCTTTATTATGTTGAGGTATGTTCACTCTAAACGCACTTTGTTAAGAGTTTTTATCCTATCATGAACAGATGTTGAATTCTGTCAAATATTTTTTCTGTATCTCTTGAGATGATTATATAATTTTTATCCTTCATTTTGTTAATGTGCTGTATCACACTGATTTATTTGCAAATATTGAACCATCTTTGTATCCCCAGAACAAACCCCACTTGATTGTGGTGAATGATTCTTTTAATGTACTGTTGAATGTGGCTTGCTAATATTTTATTGAGGATTTTTGCATCTGTGTTCATGAGGAATACTGGCCTGTAGTTTTCTTCTTTTGCAGTGTCTTTGGTTTTGGTATCAGGGTAATGCTAGCCTCATAGAATGTATTTGGAAGCTTTCCTTCCTCTTCTATTTTTTGGAATAGTTTGAGGAGAATAAATATTAATTCTTCTTTAAATATTTGGTAGAGGACACCTGGGAGGCTCAGTCAGTTAAGCGTCTGCCTTCGGCTCAGGTCATGATCCCAGACTCCTGGGATCGAGTCCCGCATCGGGCTCCCTGCTCAGCGGGGAGTCTGCTTCTCCCTCTGCCTGCCGCTCCCCCTGCTTGTGCTCTCTCTCTGACAAATAAATAAATAAATTTAAATAAATAAATAAATAAATAAATAAATAAATATTTGGTAGAATTCAGCTGTGAAACCATCTAGTCCTGGACATTCATTTGTTGGGAGTTTTTTGATTACCAATTAAATTTTGTTACTAGTAATGGGATTTTTTATTTCTTCCTGATTCAGTTTTAGAAGATTGTATGTTTCTAGGAAATTATCCATTTCTTCTGGGTTGTCCAAATTGTTGCCATATAAATTTTCATAGTGGTCTCTTATAATCCATTGTATTTCTGTGGTATTGGCTGTTACTTCTCTCTCATTTCTGACTTTATTTATTTAGGTCCTCTCTCTTTTTCCTTGATGAGTGTGGCTAAAGTTTTATCAATTTTGTTTGTCTTTTCAAAGAACCAGCTCTTGGGTTCATTGCCTTTTTTCCATTATTTTTTAAGTCTCTATTTCATGTATTTCTTTCTTTTTTTCTTTTTTCTAGAGAGGGAGAGAGAAGGAGGGGAGGGGCAGAGGAAGAAGGAGAGAGAGAATCTTAAGGTTCCAGTGCCCAGCACAGAGCCCAATGCAGAGCTCGATCTCACAACCCTGAGATCAGGACCTGAGCCAAAATCAAGAGTCAGACACTTAACTGACTGAGCCACCCAGGCACCCCTATTTCATGTATTTCTGCTCTGGTCTTTATTTCCTTCTATCTACTAACTTTGGGCTTTGTTTTTTCTCTTTTTCTAGTTCCTTTAGGTGTAAGGTTAAATTTGAGATTTTTTTTGTTTCTTGAAGTAGGCCGGTATTGCTATAAACTTCCTTCTTAGAGCTGCTTTCACTGCAGAGTATAAAGAGCTTTTATTCATCCCTCCTCCTCTCTAGGTAAAACATTCTGAATATATCTTTACTGAATTACCTTAAATGAAATGCTTTATTATTTCTTTACAAAGTTCTAGATGATATTCTAATAAAATATACTCATCTATCATCACAATATAATAAAATATAACACATGTGCATAAAAAAGAATAAAAAACTTACTTTAATTCTCATGTAATATTTAGCAGAAATATTTTTAGACAATCTTGGACCAGAGGAACCTGCAGAGTAATTGCTGACTTGGTCACTGGAGATGAAGATAATCTACCTCTGTCAACTAAAAGAGAGTACATAAAACAGACCCTAGGGAAAGGAGAGATAGTTTTATTTCAGAAAACAGAACTGTGGTTGCAAAAAAGAATTAGATGCAGAGCAAAGCAAAAATATGGTGTTTATTTATTATGGAGTCCTTTTAAGTCTGAGATAAAAAAGAAAAATAATAACTAAACCAAAAGATAAATTGGAAAAAAATACTTTCTAAAGTCTGAAAATCCTTAATTTTTTTAATTTAACAATGTGAAAAATGAAAAACATTTTTATAACATTGTCAAGATAGTCAAGTTATAAGATGCCCTTACGATTTCATGCTCAGTCTCTGCTCAGCTATAACCTCTAGGACTTTTATTTTTCCTGAGTGGGCTGGGCAGTGAAACCAGTAAGATTCGGCCTCTGGGTCAGAGCCATTTTAAATACAGTGCTTTGCCTACTCATCAGACACAAGAAAGCAGTGAATCATTCATCTTCTAACCAAAATTAAGCTGGTTAATTGCAGAGCTATCAACCCTGACAGTTAATGTTTACATTCAAATTTTGGGGTAAAGGATAAATGAGTCTTTAACAAAAGAAATATGAAGTGTTCCATTAATGAAATTCTAACTGGAGTGTAACCAAATCTTTTTTTTTTTTTTTAATGACAATAGTTAGATGTTTTAAAGATGTTATTACTTCTTGTTTTCCAGTCTTTTTCTTGACCACAACCAGTATAGGATATAATAATTCTAAAATAACAACCTCCTAAGTTATGTTATTGTAGAGTAGTTTTACAGCCCAACCCAAAGCAAAATAAACATCAGTAATGAACTGCTCCCATGAACCAACCTAAGGAAAGACTGTCACTAAAAATTAGTACATTTTAGAAGCCTAAGAAAGGTAGAACTCTGAGGTATGACAGTTTCATTGCTTATTTATGTCATCAAAGAGTTCATCCAACTGAGCAATTATTTAATTAGAAAATAATATCTCAAAAGTCTTATTGACTCTAGTTGTAATCATTTGCAAACTTCTGATAAACTGATATTACAAAGGGTAAAATTGTTCATTTACTCAGTACTAGCTGTTGAAATTTAGTGAAATCAAAATGCTGTTTAGTTTCATCCAAAAGTAAGTGACAAATATTTTTTTCTTATTATAGAACAGAGGTGACTGATTCATCACAATGTTTTTTGTTTTCATATTAGTTATTTGGCATCCCAGAAACTGAATATGTCATGGAGGGGGCGGGTAAGATGCATTAGGAGTCCTATTTCTAAAAATGAAATTATTATTTTCATATACTCTTTCCATTGGCTCTTAAATTCGGCCATTTAGAGAAACATACTTCCCTTGATTAAATGTCCTGACTCAGGTAGTATTTAATAACATCTGTATTCTAAGCTGAATCATTGTTACCTTGATGCTAAATAGTAGCAAAAACTTTAATGTTTCATTCTTTCACCTACCCCCAAGAAGCTCTTCCAGCCTCAGTCATTCTTTAAAAATAAATACCTAATTAGTTTATTGATAACACACAGAGGTAAAACAAAAGGTAAATAAAAAATATATTTTTAATTCTTTTTTTTTAAAAGATTTTATTTATTTATTTGACAGAGAGCAAGAGAGGGAACACAAGTAGGGAGAGTAGGAGAGGGAGAAGCAGGCTTCCTGCAGAGCAGGGAGCCTGATGTGGGACTCGATCCCAGGACCCTGGGATCATGACCTGAGCCGAAGGCAGACACTTAACGTCTGAGCCACCCAGGCGCCCCATATTTTTAATTCCAACGAGTTGTAATTTCTATTTTCAAACTAGTATGGTCTTCATTCTTTGATTAGTCTAGATTGAAAATTTAAATATAGAGCACCTCAACAAAACACACTTATGAACCAATTCATAAATTTAAGTCACATAAATCCAGGAAAGTATATTCTTATTTGAATTCTTATTTCAGAATTTCTCCACCAATAAACAAGTTTTTATATTCCATCAACTTCAGGGCTAATGATGAGGCTTTGTACTTATTTGGTGTCTTTCATCTTCGGCCTTTAAAACCCTTTATGGGCCTTAATTAATTCTTACCACACCCCTCTGAGACAGGTTGGTATTATTATCCCCTTTTTATAGTTGAGGAAACCAAGACAAAAAGAGATTAGTATGAGATTTGCCCAGTGACACAGATTAATCAGGGACTCATTCAGTGTAAGCTACGAAACTCCTCACAGATACCATGCCATCGGCCTCTTCATTTCTCCTTCCTATCAGCATCAATGTTTTAACATCCTCAACAGAAAAAGTTTCTCACTTAGCAACATAGTTAAGTTGAATTACTTTTTCACTCTGTAAAATTTACATTGCCTCTTTGAAGATTTATTTTATTGCTTTCTCTTTGCTACACAATAGATTTTTGATATTTTGCAACTAAATGTACAACTTGGTACCCTGAAGAAATTACAGTATGCATTACTTACAATTAGATATAAAACTTTCAGGAAATTTTAGCACATAGTATCAGATCTCTTAAGGATATTTTAAAGTCCACAGAGGCCATTCACCTAAAAACCTATATGGTAATATTATTATGATATAACCTCATACAGTTGGCTTGTTCAGACTTGTGCTCTTTGTGAACTGAAGACCTGCATAAACCCAGTTACAATTAGTTTCTCTGCTATTGCACTATGCTCACATTGACTGTGAAAGTAAACCTGCATATCTATTTAATTCAATGGTAAATGTTTGCTACTGAAATGAAAAAAGAAAACTGACACTTTTTTTTATCAGTTTTTTGTTATTATCACTTATTTTTTTGTTAAGACATCCCCAAAAGTTTATCTTCAGACTTAACCAAATCCAATGGCTTTTTCTATCCCTCACATGACTAGCATCTCTTATTAAAAGACATAATGCCCATCTTCAAAAAAAATTAAAAATCACAGGATTTTTAATTATGGGTGAAATAGGCAAAAGGGATTAAAAGGTACAAACTTCCAATTATAAAATAAATAAGTCACAGAGATGAAAAGTGCAGTATAAAGAATATAGTTAATAATACTGTAATAACATTGGGCGCCTGGGTGGCTCAGTTGGTTAAGCGACTGCCTTCAGCTCAGGTCATGATCCTGGAGTCCCTGGATCGAGTCCCGCATCGGGCTCCCTGCTCGACAGGGAGTCTGCTTCTCCCTTGACCCTCCCCCTTCTCATGTGCTCTCTCTCTCTCGTTCTCTCTCTCTCTCAAATAAATAAATAAAGTCTTTAAAAAAAATACTGTAATAACATTATATAGTGGCAGATGGCGACTATACTTATCATGGTGATCATTGAGAAATGTATAGAATTATTGAATCACTATGTTGTTCACCTGAAACTAATATAATATTGTATGTCAACTATACTTCAATATTTTTTAAAAAGTAAATAAAAATCACAGGATTTTAAAAACTATATTTAACTTACCTTAAATGGTAATGAAATGGAAATGCTCATTGGGAGATATCTCTATTATTAGATATAGTCCAAATTTGGTTTGCTTATGCTTTTGGTTTTCTTAAAATGTCTTACTATTAAAAAAAAAGTCCTACTGCTGTATTAAATTGTATCAGATCATGCTGCCAGCAAATGGTCTCTCTATTCACAATAAAGTCTTTCTTCTCTCCCCAGCTCTGTTTTGGATAATTTGTGTAAAATACAATGCAGTGATTACCTTTGAGGAAAAGGTAAAAAGAGGAAAGGCAAAAACACATCATTTTAATTTTGAAACTTTTGAAACTATACTATTCAAATATTTTATGCTGTATTGTACCCTTCATGCCCACTCACCTTCCTTCATATAAAACCATCAGTTTTTATTTTTTTAAGATTTTATTTATTTATTTATTTGAGACACACACACAGAGAGAGAGAGAGAGAGAGCACAAGGTAGGAGGAGGATCAGAGGGAGAGGGACAAGCAGACTCCCCGCTAAGTAGGAAGCCCAATGCCGAGCTCAGTCCCAGGACCCTGAGATCATGACCTGAGCCGAAGGCAGATGATGCTTAACCAACTAAGCCACCCAGGTGCCCCCAAACCATCAATTTTTAAATTTTTTAGGACATTACTAGTCATATGATTTCAGGATTAAACATTTTGTTTAGAAATTCTGATATACTTAATTAAATCATAGTACAGTTAAAGTTCACTATACATATACAGTGAACTTTAACTGTACTATGATTTAATTTTATCAGAATTTTTTTGTATCGATGCATAATTTATATAATTTAGGGAAAATAGTAAGGCTTTTCATTATGAATGAGTAACTTACTCCAAGTCTCAGGGTCAGATTGAGTAAATCTCAATTGCTGCATATTTTAAATCTTGTCTAAAGTTCATATAATGTGCCATATAACTTGGAGAGTATGTATGCCCATATATCTTGGACATTACAAAATAATCTTTTCTTCCTAAAATAGAAATATATTCCATTTTCCTTAAATGAGAGCTTTCAAAATAAGGACACAACTTCTTTCAATATATATTGGAGCTTATAATGGAATTCTTATTCTAAGGTTTGGATAGAATCAGTTACACTTATTTGCCACACACTCACAAATATTTATTTTAGGGAGTAGTTGATAAACCTGCCTGTTCTATCTGGTAGCTTAGAGCTAGGTCAATTTCACCATTTGGAGCTAAACACCATTCATCACCCTTATCTCTCTAACAGCTAATCTGAAGTAAAGTAGTAATATATTGGCATTCCCCTTTTAACTGATGCAGCAAGCTATAAACTTAACTTTGCAAAACAGAAAGGGGAAAAAAAAAAACCCAAACTGTGCAATAATCCTTACTGATTTGGGGGTAGAAAGCTTGGTAAACTATTTTCCATTCAAAACAAAGAGCCTTAAAATCATTTTCATACAGTCAGTGGATTCTTTCCTGCTGGGTACCAGAACATCATGGAATATATTTAATGGCCTATGCAAAGAAAAAAGCCTTTTGCTCTTATAGAGTTCCTGTCAGAAATGGAGCGAAGCACATTAAATTCTTCTCATGTTGTAGTAGAAGCCCTGTTTAATTTCCTAGATGACTCTGTCAGTTGCTGTGTATCATGACTTTTTATGATATGTGAATAATACAATGTCTGGTAGTAGTAATGGTAGTATTTCTAATAATCATTCAGTCTTGCCTTAATAAACCAGACTCTCATGTGCTCCAGGCATATTTGAACTCAGTTTCAAAAGCTCTTTCATTTTTCACTGGGAGCAATTCATAAATCTCCTCTTTCTTTTTCCAGAATCAAATCTTCATTGTTGCTCCTCTTGTTGACTTAAAGTGAATGAAAAACTGCTCTGGTATTATTGAGTTCTGCTTTTTATGAAGAACTAGTTGTGCTGGAGATAGATCGATATAGATAGATAGATAGATAGATAGATAGATAGATAGATAGATAGATACATACATACATACATACATACATACATACATATTAATTAGAAGCCTACACAAGGCATAATTATGTGAAAGCACACAATCTGAACATGGATGAATTAGGTAAAAAAGCAGGAAACAAGACATAGACAAAAGTCCTTGCTCTCAGGAAACTGACAATCTAGTTAAAAGAAATAGAAATTGTTTCCTCCTTTGCAATTTATGATGAATCATTCACACACACACCTCCCCGTTCTAATTTTTATCATCCCAGTTTGGGCATTTGCCACTTCCTGCTTAGATTATTACAATGGTGTCCTCCAAAAAGAGGCTAAAATAATTTAGCCTCTGGTAAATCCTCCCACTTGATCCTTCCTGGATTGACTATTCATTCTAACTTTCATTTGGATAATATTCATACACGATTTATAATTCTGTTCCAAAGCTCAAGAACTAATGCCTTTGGAATAAAGTTTTAATTTCTTAGTCTAACCTCAGCCTCAATGCTTCTAAAATCAGATGCCAATCTGCTCGTCAACTTTATCTGCTGCAATATCCCCACACATAAGTTAAAACTATATAGTAAATCATTCCCTATATATGGCATGCACTTTCCCATTTTTCTACCCTGGATTACACTGTTCCCTGTGTTTAGAGTTCTTTCTGTTGAAATCCTACCCATTTAACGTCAAGTTCATATGCTTCTTCTTCCATAAAGCTTACCCAGAATTCCCCCAGGCGAAACTGGTATCTCTCTGTGTCTCTGTCTCTGTCCCTGTCTGTCTCACCTAAATGCTCTAAGTTCTTTCTTTGTATCACTCATATGGCTCCAGTCAAATACTACCTCGTATTGTTATGTTTATTTCTTTCTTCCTTACAAGCATATAAAAACCTCCACATACCTCTTGGCATGTGTCATATATATTGAGCAGTTAATAAATATTTGTGAGGTGTTGAAGGACTACAGTGAGAGGAGCCAGCAAGAGCAGAGAGGAGGGCAAATATGTAGTAGAGGTAAACGTTATGTGAAGTTTTGTAGAAATAAAAGAAATGAAACAAATTTAATACTAAAGAAAGGAATTTTATTCATAATTGTGCCTTGATTTATAGTTTCCTTACAAGAAACTTCTAATTTCTCACACAAACATTTCATTCACTTATAAAATATGAAGGAAGTATAACAAGGTACTGAGGTCAGGGGATGATATCATTCTGAAAATTCCAAGAGAGAGGAAATTCAGAATATCTAAAAGAGAACTTATACAAAATAGTGGCATTATTTATACCCAGACAAGTAAATGTCCAGATTTTATGGACATCCTGAAATATCGATTTATTTTTGTCTTATGTTTATGGGATCATCATGGTAAGGCCCATTTGGGATTGAAGTAACTTTTCTGATTACTTAGTACATGTAACCTACTTCCTTCTGGTTCACCCAGCTTTGAGGTGAACCGTCTCCTGACCGCTCAAAAATGTTGGACGTAGGGTGCTTTGGAAAAGGAACACAAGGAGAGGAGAGGAAAGAGACTGCAACTGTCAGAAGTAGTACAGGAGTCATCTCTGCAAAGCAGCTGGCCTCAGAGCCTCTTGCTTGTCTCCCCAGTACCGTCTTTCTTCCCTCCGCCTCCCTGAAGATTTAGTACTTGATTCAAAAGGAATTCTAACTGACCACAGAAAGAAGATAAGAAACAGTTGTGCAAGGCATTTACTGGCCTATGGGTGAAGAAATGCTGAGATTCCACCAAGTGAACCCTGTTCTCCCACTCCACGCTCTGCAAGACAGAGAAGTCTTGTGTGACCCTGCTCAGGTATGGAGCCGTGGGAGAGATCCTTTCCCCTCTTCCTCCACATTTTCAGGAAATGGATAGAATAAGCAAATGTTCTTTAGGCTGGATTTAGGCCTCAAAGCTCTGAAAAGGGTAAATTTCCGGGAGGGCAAGATAGTCTTGGGGAGGAATTCTTCAAGTGTACAAGGTCAAACTACTCTGGAGAATAACACAATAGAGTATTTGCCTAGGCTTGTGGAACAATCTACATTTATTCAAGCCAGAGATGGTGGGGGAGGTTCAAGGGCCTCCCACACTGGAAAGTGTGCTTAATGGTTTGGCATCCTGAGAACTTATCCAGACTAGCAGGAGGAAATCTAACCCTACAATGTGCTTCTGTAAGAATTCCTCTTACATTTCCCACTCCCACTTGAGAATACAGCTGGTTGCACATGTGGCAGCCAGATGGCTCCCCAATTTACTCAGAATATGAGAAGGTGGGGACAGAAGAGAAGATGGGTCGGCCTCCTACTGTACACTAACAACGCATAAGTCAAATCAAACTCATCTATGGACAAATCTGTTTTTTAATAGCTCAGAGCAATACATCTTTATTGATGAAATCCAGAGTATATTTTTATCTTTATTTTTTTATTTTTAAGATTTTATTTATTTATTTGACAGAGAGACACAGAGAGAGAGGGAACACAAGCAGGGGGAGTGGGAGAGGGAGAAGCAGGCTTCCCGCGGAGCAGGGAGCCCAATGCAGGGCTCGATCCCAGGACCCTGGGACCATGACCTGAGCCGAAGGCAGACGCTTAATGACTGAGCCACCCAGGTGCCCAAAATCCAGAGTATATTTTTATTTATTTTTGTTTATTCATTTGGTATGAATATAAGAGTATACTTTAAGAGTATACTTTAGAGTATACTTTAAATTACACATATACTCATTTCTTACTTTGCTCCAAAGAATAAATCCATGTTAAAACCAACTAAAAGTCTTAATTCCCAGCATTTTTATTACTTGGTAGTGATATTAAAAGACTAAACAGAATACAAAAATCTTAAATGTAAAGATATTAAATAAATATTCCCTAACACTCTGGTAGACTACAAAGATGCTCTCAAACACACAAATTTTCTCTAAAAGCTAGCACTTCAGCTCATCCACAATATCATAAATGATCAAAAAATGGGACACACAGTTGAGGCACTGAAAGATCTTCAAGTTCCTTCTGAATCATTACAGATAAAATTGTATTTAGCTTTTTGTAAACCAACTCTAAGAGAAATAAAGCACAATGAAAAACAAGTACATGGATGTAGCATTTTTTATGTAGCACACATTTATGTACCCAAAATAATCCAGTATTCAATGCTTCAGCCTGGGAATAGATAAGATTCAGCTTTTTTACAATGCTTGTTGCCTATCCCATTCCTATCTTCCTGTTTAAATTTCTTTGACAGCTCACCGCTTCCTATATTCAACTTTCAAGTTCCTTCCTCTCACATTGCTGTCAAATGTATCTCCAACTACTTCCTTACAAACATAAAACTCCTGCTCAAGATAAACTGGTCTATTTATTGTTTCCTGAACATATCAGTCACATTCTTTCTTCCTTCAGGGTTTTGCTCAAACCCTTCCCAAGTATTTTATCACTTCTCCTTTACCTTTTTCTTTTTTTTTTTTTAAAGATTTTATTTATTTATTTGACAGAGAGAGACACAGCTAGAGAGGGAATACAAGCAGGGGGAGCAGCAGAGGGAGAGGGAGAAGCAGGCTCCCCACTGAACAGGGAGCCCGATGTGGGGCTCGATCCCAGGACCCTGGGACCATGACCTGAGCTGAAGGCAGACGCTTGACGACTGAGCCACCCAGGCGCCCCTCCTTTACCTTTCTTGAAGATACAGTGTTAAGTGCTACCTCCTCCAGGAAGCCTTCCCAACTATCTCCCTACCAACAGATCCACACATATTCATACCCTCATGGAACACCCCATTCCCTATATTCATCTGGCAAGTATTGTCTGAACAACCATGTGGTCTTTACTTCATATTATATCATCCATATATATTATACTACACATATTTTTTTCCTCTTCCCAAGGTCAAGGATCAGGCCTACTGTCTATTTTTATTCCCAGAAACTAGAACTAAAAAGTACTCAATAAATACTGT
The DNA here is from genome assembly GCF_009762305.2 of Zalophus californianus. Lineage (NCBI taxonomy): Eukaryota > Metazoa > Chordata > Mammalia > Carnivora > Otariidae > Zalophus > Zalophus californianus. The sequence goes on from NC_045596.1 coordinate 70,058,391, forward strand.
TGCTAATAATGTTGATGTGATGCTAATGGACCCATGGGAAACAAAGACTAGGGTGGAACCTCTTAGGAAATTACTGGCTACAAAAAATACAAGTTTATCTCACTGAAAACACCCTGTTCCTTTCTTAAATTAGCCAGATAAATATAAAAGTAACTTATACCATGTTTTCACTGATAATCACCAATTTCCTCATTTCTTTATGGTAATTACATTCATTTTGGTATACATCTTTTAAGACTGAATTTTTAAATTACCTATATTGCACACTATACATTTAAATATTATTTAAAAGTATGGTGTCTCACATTTGAAAACTCAGTACAGATAATTATTTCTAGGAATTTTTTAAGTTGTAGTCAAATTTTCAGTGTTTTTCCCCCTAGTGCTATAGTAATTTCCTTATCTATGCTACCCCATGCTGGTTTGCTTATATGTCTGAGTTTTCTGATAATTCATAATTCTCGAAATGGACAAAACATACGTATCTGAGAATATGTGCTGTATTCCTTTGAAAATGCTCCATAGCTAAGAATCAGAATTCCTTAATTCTAGTCTTGGCTCTATTACTGTGTCACTTTCCTATCAGCTAAACAGGAATAACAACATCTATCCTTTTCTTATTGCATATTAGATAACAGATATGACATAACAGATCTGAAAATCCTCACAGGAAAGGTAATACATAAAGTCAAGGTATTATCCATTAAGACAAGTCTGGAATAACCAAGACTCACATTTCTTCATTGCTTGAAAAAAAAATATTTCAAGTTACTAAGCACCTTTAATGTGCTAGGTAGTGTGTTGCCTGGGAACTCAAAGATAAATAAGACCAAGGACAGGTCCCAGATCTCAAAGTATAGTAAAGACAAAGAATTAAATAAATAGAACAGAGGTCAGGAAAATTCACTTCCTATTTTTGTAAGGCTCATGAGCTAAGAATCGTTTTTACAGATAACCATTTGCAATCAATTTGATGAAGGGAAACACCAACTTTGAACCACAAGTAAGAGAAATGGTATCCTCTCTAAAAGAATTCCATTCTTCGATAAATATATTTTATTACCAAAAAAGTACTTGTTATCATTTTATTTTTAATTTTGTCAATAAAAAATCATTAAAATTTATTTTCTCTTGTATTATATAAGTACCTACATAGTATCTTCAATTTTGCCTCTTGGTCTGCAAAACCTAAAATATTTACTAACTATAAACTTTTACAGAAAAAGTGTGCTGACCCCTGAAATAATTAAACATAATTATACTATAATGTGGTAAATACAGTGATAGAGACTATAACTTGAGAATTGAAGTAATGATGAAAATATTGGGGAGGAGTACCTAAATCAGCTTTGTGTAATGGTTTCACTGTAGACTTCTGGGAGTAGATGGCACTGGACTGAGTCTGAAAAGCTAAGGGGGAATAAACAAAACAAGGGGGATAGGCAGAGGGGTCACCAAGGGTGGCTGGTGGGAAAACTTTAGTCTTCCATGGTCAGTTCAAGTCCTCAGATAAGCAGATACCCAGATGGGAATAGATAATGATTAGTTTCAGGTGATGATGACTCTTCATTCTGTATGCCTACCATAGACTAGATTCCAATTATAGCCTGATGGTGTTTTTAACCAGCTCGGGAAGAACTCTGCAAGTGTGGGTAGGAAATGCTATTGTGAAGACACCATAATCTCTATTCCTCCTACAGACGTGGATCCTTGTTATGTTTCCTTATTGCTGTGGGCCTGTCCTGCCTTCAGTATATTCATTGTTCATTTTTAAAGTGCATTGTTTTATATAAAAATGTAAAATATTTAATTTTTTTTAGTGACATAAGTCCATAGAAAATAAATTTAAAAAAAATAAAAGTCTTTGCAGTTCATCCAAATTTTAAATATATATTTCCAGTGATGGACAATGAATAGAACACATATCCCTCCTTCCTCATAAAACATTACAAAAATGATGGCAGGAAAGGAATTTTTTAAAATATAATACATTGATGAAAAGGAAAACTGGGGAGAAAATAGCAGAGAGAACTGCCAAAAATAAACTGAAAGCTGCAAAGCATCTGATCCTGTTAGTAACTGACTTCTTAGCAGACCAGAGGCTGAAAGGTAAGTGCTTGTAACTGGGAAAGTCAAGAAGCAAATGAATTCATTAGGCAAAACCTTGGAAAACCTCAGGAACTGGAGGCACCTAGTACCTCTAAAAGTGATTGCCAGTGGAGCCACAAATAGGAGGCTTGGTTAAAAGTCTGAATAAGAAACAGGCCACTCAATCCCCCATTTCCTGACAACCACATGAATCAAGGCAACCACCTTCCCTCCACTCAGTGGAAGCCTGGAGGTTTACTCTCCAAAGATTTTAAACCAGAGGGACACTGGACTTGAGGTCACTAAGCAAGATGAGGGTTAGTAAATTAAATTAAAGTAAAAATCTATATTTTTTTATTATTAACATATAATGTATTATTTGTTTCAGGGGTACAGGTCTGTGATTCAACAGTCTTACACAAATCACAGTGCTCACCATAGCACATGCCCTCCCCAGTGTCCATCACCCAGCCACCCCATCCCTCCCACCCCCCTCCACTCTAGCAACCCTCAGTTTGTTTCCTGAGATTAAGAGTCTCTTATGGTTTGTCTCCCTCTCCGGTTTCATCTTGTTTCATTTTTCCCTCCCTTCCCCTATAATCCTCTGCCTTGTTTGTCAAATTCCACATATCAGTGAGATCATATGATAATTGTCTTTCTCTGATTGACTTATTTCACTTAGCATAATACCCTCTAGTTCTATTCACGTCATTGCAAATGGCAAGATTTCATCTTTTTGGTGGCTGCATGATATTCCTGTGTGAGAGAGAGAGAGAGAGTGTGTGTGTGTGTGTGTGTGTGTACCACATCTTCTTTATCCATTCATCTGTCGATGGACATCTAGGCTCTTTTCATAGTTTGGCTATTGTGGACATTGCTGCTATAAACATTGGGGTGCAGGTGCCCCTTTGGATCACTACATTTGTACCTTTGGGGTAAATAGCCAGTAGTACAATTGCTGGGTTATAGGGTAGCTCTATTTTCAACTTTTTGAGGAACCTCCATACTGTTTTCCGGAGTGGCTGCACCAGCTTGCATTCCCACCAACAGTGTAGGAGGGTTCCCCTTTCTCCGCATCCTCACCAACATCTGTCGTTTTCTGACTTGTTAATTTTAGCCATTCTGACTGGTGTGAGGTGGTATCTCATTGAGGTTTTGATTTGTATTTCCCTGATGCCGAGTGATGTGGAGTACTTTTTCATGTGTCTGTTGGCCATTTATATGTCTTCTTTGCACAAATGTCTGTGCATGTCTTCTGTCCATTTCTTGATTGGATTATTTGTTCTTTGAGTGTTGAGTTTGATAAATTCTTTTATAGATTTTGGATACTAGCCCTTTATCTGATATGTCATTTGCAAATATCTTCTCCCATTCTGTCTGTTGTCTTTGGTTTTGTTGGCTGTTTCTTTGCTATGCAAAAGGTTTTTATCTTGATGAAGTCCCAATAGTTCATTTTTCCCCTTGCTTCCCTTGCCTTTGGCGATGTTTCTAGGAAGAAGTTGCTTTGGCTGAGGTTGAAGAGGTTGCTGCCTGTGTTCTCCTGTCTCACATTTAGATCTTTCATCCATTTTTAGTCTATTTTTGTGTGTGGTGTGAGGAAATGGTCCAGTTTCATTCTTCTTCATGTGGCTGTCCAATTTTTCCAACGCCATTTGTTGAAAAATCTATATTCTAAATGATGAGAATTAACCTGTTCTCCCACTTAGCTCCCAGAATGCTCTATATAGCATTCTGGGATATCTGGATGGATATCTCCTGATAATGCTACATTGAAGCCCAAGAATTGATTTCTTATGGTAAATTTTTTTTTAATTTTATATTTTTTGAGATAGAGAACAAGTGAGACAGAGAGAGATAAAAAGAGAGTACAAGCAGGGGTGAGGGAGGGGCAAAGGGAGAGGAAGAAGCAGACTCCCCACTGAGCAGGGAGCCAGATGTGGGGCTCCATCCCAGGCCCCTGGAATCATGACCGGAGCCGAAGGCAGAAGCTTAACCCACTGAGCCACCCAGACGCCCCAGTCATATGGTAAATTATAATTTAAGCGTATAATTAATTTATATAGGTCAGCTATATAATATGGTAGGCCCCTTGTTCAAAAGGAAGGAAAAAAGTATCATTAAAAATACAGGGCACCTGGGTGGTTCAGTCATTAAGCATCTGCCTTCGACTCAGGTCATGATCCCAGGGTCCTGGGATCAAGCCCCACATCAGGCTCCCTGCTCCGCAGGAAGCCTGCTTCTCCCTCTCCCACTTCCCCCTGCTTGTGTTCCCTCTCTCACTGTGTCTCTCTCTGTCAAATAAATAAGTAAAATCTTTAAAAAAAATACTAAAATAGAAGTCTTCTTTTTTTCTTCTCCAGTCTCTCCTTTGACTTGTCATGGCATTTTTCCTTTTTCTTTTCTTTTTATTCTTTTTTTATTATGGTTTTTTTCTTATTTGCTATTTAATATTTTTCTAAGGGGAAAGGATAATTTAAAATTTAAATTATTAACCCAAATTTCACCATTCATCTTTATATTGGGCAATGCCCTTTTTAAATGCAAATATAAGAGCATTTGATTCATACATAGAATCACCGAAATTGCACAATTCATATTTTGTAGCTCATACATGCATATGTAATTTGTTCTTACCATAACAGTGGAAACACTACATAAAACTAACTCAATTATCTATTTCAAGTGTTAATATGCACATACTCTACCACCTCTCTACTTTTGGCTTATTGGCATCAATAATATCACCATAACTGTTGGGGCACCTGGGTGGCTCAGATGGTTAAGCATCTGCCTTTGGCTCAGGTCATGATCCCAGGGTCCTGGGATCGAGTCCTGCATCGGGCTCCCCGCTAGGTGGGGAGCCTGCTTCTCCCTCTGCCTCTGCCTCTCTCTCTCTCTCTCTCTCTCTGACTCTCATGAATAAATAAAACATTAAAAAAATAATATCACCATAACTGTTCTACCAATACTGCAAAGTAACAAGAATAAGAAAAATATGATAGGGTTCCTTGCTCATTTGTGTTTCTTAGAATGTCATTACCTTCTTTCTGCATTAGAAATAATTCTGGTTCAGACAGAAAATATGACTTCTAGGGGCTGTCTATCCCCATTTAGTCATAGATATACCTAGCCTACCTGTACACTCTTTTTTTTTTTTTTAAAGATTTTATTTATTTATTTGAGAGAGAGAGAATGAGAGAGAGAGAGAGCACGAGAGGGAAGAGGGTCAGAGGGAGAAGCAGACTCCCTGCTGAGCAGGGAGCCCGATGCGGGACTCGATCCCGGGACTCCAGGATCATGACCTGAGCCGAAGGCAGTCGCTTAACCAACTGAGCCACCCAGGCACCCCTACCTGTACACTCTTGAGTGTCACTAAACTCTCATGCATCATGGGCCCACTGGAATAATGTGTTTATGGGGCATCTTGAACACTATATGCAAATGGGGCATTAAGTGGTGGCAGACATATTGCATGTGTTCCAGTATTCCAACAGACTTTAATTACAAAACACAAGTCCAAAAAAAATAAAACAACAGAACACAAGTTCCAGTTCAAATTCAAAACACAAGTACAAAACAAAGATAAAATTATTAAGAAATTCAAGATAACAGTAGAACATTAAGTCAGGTGTGGGGCTTTTCTAAGCATGAGGCCTTATTCATTTGCACAGGATGCATCTCTGTGACATTGTCAACTTTATAAGAAAGTGCCAAGTTGTTTTCCAAAGTAGTTTACCATATCACATTCCAATGGTAAAGTTGGAAAGTTCCAGTAATCTTCATCCTTACAAGTAGCGAGCAGTGTCAAACTTGTTAAATTTAGCCATTCCAGAATATTTATAATGACATCTCATTTTAGTTTTTATTTGCATTTCCCTAATGAATTATTATGTTGATTATTCATTAATTAATGAATTATTCATTCATAATTATGAATAATTATGTGCTTATTTGCCAGCTGGATTTCTTCTTTATTTTTTTTTACAAGATTTTATTTTATTTTTTTTTTAAAGATTTTATTTATTTATTCATGAGAGACAGAGAGAGAGAGAGAGAGAAGCAGAGGGAGAAGCAGGCTCCCAAGGAGCAGGGAGCCCGATGCGGGACTCAATCCCAGGACCCTGGGATCATGACCTGAGCCGAAGGCAGACGCTTAACCATCTGAGCCACTCAGGCGCCCTACAATATTTTATTTGACAGAGAGAGAGCACAAGCAGGGAGAGCAGGAGAGGGAGATGCAGTCTCCCTACTGAGCAGGGAGCCCCATCCAGGACTCAATCCCAGGATCCTGGAATCATGACCTGAGCAGAAGGCAGACGTTTAATCCACTGAGCCACCCAAGGTGCCCCTGGATATCTTCTTTAATGAAATGTTTGCTTAAATCTTTTGCTCATTTTAAAAACTGGGTTGTCTTCTTGAGTTTTGAGAGTTCTTTATATATTCTGGTTATAAATTCTTTTTTAAAAAAATATTTATTTATTTATTTGAGAGGTAGAGAGAGAGCAAGAGAGTTGGGGGGTGGGGGAGAAGTGGCAGAGGGAGAGGGAGAGAGAGAATCTCAAGGAGGCTCCCCTCTGAGCATGGAGCTCCACTCCGGGCTCAATCCCAGGACCCTGAGATAATGACCTGAGTCAAAATCAAGAGTTGGCCGCTTAACCTACTGAGCTACCCAGGTGCCCCTGTATATAAATTCTCAATCAGATGTGTCTTTAACAAATATTTTCTCCTAATCTGTGGTTTTAATCTGTGGCTTGTTTTTTCATTTGCAGCAGTCTTTTGAAGAGCACAAGGTCTTAATTTTGTTTGCTTTATTTTTTAATTGTTTTGTTTTGCTTTGCTTTTATTAAATAAACCCTACCCCAACTTGAGGCTTGAACTTACAACACTGAGATCAAGAGTCCCAAGGTCTATTGATTGAGCTAGTAAGGGTCTTAATTTTGATAATATGTATAAATTTCTTTCTTTTATAGTTCATTCTTTTTATGTCCTAAGAAATCTTTGCTAACCAAAGGTCACAAACATTTTCTTCTGTTTTTTTTTTCTTTTCTAAGATTTTATTTATTTATTTGAGAAAGAGAAAGAGAGAGCACGAGCAGGAGGGAGGGGCAGAAGGAGAAGGAGAAGCAGACTCCCTGCTGACTAGGGAGCCCAATGCAGGACTCAATCCCAGAACCCTGGGATCATGACCTGAGTTGAAGGCAGACACTTAACCCACTGAGCCACCCAGGCACCCTCTTCTATGTTTTCTTCTAAAAATGTTTAAAGCTTTTTTCTAGAAAATTTCATAGTTTTTGTTCTATGATTCATTTGAAGTTAATTTTTTTTTAATCCATTGGGATGTAGGTTTTAGGTTTAATATAAAATTTCACATTAAAATTTTTGCATATGATATTCAATTGTTCCAGCACCATCTTTTAAAAATCTTTTACAACAGAGCTCCTGGGTGGCTCAGATCGTTAAGCATCTGCCTTCAGCTCAGGTCATGATCCCAGGGTCCTGGGATCGAGCCCCACATTGGGCTCCTGGCTCAGCAAGGAGCCTGCTTCTCCCTCTCCCTCTGCCTCTCTCCCTGCTCATGCTTTCTCTCTCTGCATCTCTGTGTCTCAAATGAATAAATAAAATCTTTAAATAAATAAATAAATAAATAAATAAAAATCTTTTACACCATTAAGTTACCATGTCATCTTTGTTGAAGATCATTTGACCATATAGTTTTTCTGTTTCAAAATAATTTTGCCTTTGCATTTCCAAATAAATTTTAGAGTAAGTCTGTCCATTTCTATCAAAAAGTAGTTTCAATTTTTATTTGAATTGATGAATTCTATAGATAAATGTGAGATAACTGACATCTTAAAAAGAGCAATTCTCTCATATCCTTCCAGTTATTAGGTCCCCTTTCATTTCTCTCACCAATGTCTTACAGTTTTCAGTGTATAAATCTTCTATATTTTTCTTAGATTTATCCCATATATTCATGTTTTGATGCTGTTGTGATTATTTTTTAAAGTTTCAATTTCTAATTGTTCATTGCAAAGAAAGATAATTGATTCTGTATCCTATGACCCAGCTAAATAATTCACTCATTGATTTTAGATTTTTTTAAATTTCTTGGGATTTGGAGGTAACAATCATGCCATCTGAAAATAAGGACAGTTTTATTTCTTAAACATGAAAGGGTAGACAAGGATCACAGGACATTTGAGAGAAGCCTCTAACATAAAAGACAAGACCAAATAAACAGGACCAAAAAGGCACTTGGAGGAAACAGTACAATGAGCAAAGAAAATACTCAAAAGTATCATTGGTACCTTCAGAGAGAGAAAAAGATATTTCTTTGTGTCCTAGGAAAGATAACATAATATTGTGTATTTTTAAAAGGATCATTCAAAGAACTTAAAAGAGCTTCTATAACTAAAAATAAAAGCCAAAAAAAGAAAGGAAGGAAGGAAGAAAGGAAAGAAGGAAGAAAGAAAGAAGACATTAAAAAACTTCCCAAAAAAGAGAGGAGAAAAGACAAAGAGAAGAAAATTAAGGGAGAGTCGAGTATCAGAAAATTCGAGGTTCAGCACGTGATTAATGGTAGCTCCATAAAGAGAAAGCAGAGGTATTCGGGGTTGGAAGGGACAAGCAGAGTTATTAATGGAGGCATATTACAGGAAAATTTCCCTGAATTAAAAAGCCTGGATTTTCAGTACCCAGCATAATGATAATTAAAAAGATCTATATTATGCTCATCATTGTAAAACTTCAGGGCACCATGGACAAAATGGACAAGAATTGCAAACATTCCACTGAGGAGAAACAATTTATATACAAATATTCAGGAACTGGAATGGTATCAAACTTTTCAACTGCGGGTGCCTGGGTGGCTCAGTTGGTTGAGCGACTGCCTTCGGCTCAGGTCATGATCCTGGAGTCCCGGGATCGAGTCCCGTATCGGGCTCCCTGCTCAGCAGGGAGTCTGCTTCTCCCTCTGACCTTCCTCCCTCTCATGCTCTCTCTCTACCATTCTCTCTCTCTCTCAATAAATAAATAAAAATCTTAAAAAAAAACTTTTCAACTGCAACCCTGTAAATTAAGAGACAATGAAACAATACTTTTAATATTTTGAGGGGAAATAATTTCCAAAATATAATAATTATACTAAAATAAATATATTTTTAGACATTCAAAGGGTCTATTGGAGGGTGTAATTCACCAAATCAAAGGAGAAAACTAGAAGGAGAAAGAACAAGGCATAAGTTCCAGAAAACGGGGATCAAACACACAATAAAGATAAAAGGAATCCCAGGACAATGGTGCAAAGAAATTCCAGATGCTAGGTCTAAAGAGCAACAGGTCTATATTGGAGCAGGAGAATGCAAAGCTCTAAGAAAAATGTCTCTGAGAGGGAAAGAAAAATTGTTAACTTGCCAAATGTGTCCACTCTTATCAGGTAGATTTATGTTTCTAACAGACAGCTTAGGGATATTTAGCTACATAGAAAACTAAGCAAACAAAAACAAAAAAAGATGCAATTATTTACTCTAGGAGGAAAAAAGTACAGGAAAATAAATATACTGAATATAAATGAATATACTAATGCACTGTGTGACTCAATTTTGAATAATACATGATCATAATCATTATAAAGGCTGAATATTAATATAAACAGAAGTGATAACTGTATTGGGAAAATGGGAGGAATGGAAGTCGAATGGATAAAACATAAAACTGAAAAATTAAATATATAATCGTATTTAGCAAATACTGTGCAAGGCAGTAAGTACTCCAGAAATACTATTCATTTAATCGTCATATTGGCTCTACGAGTTGGTACTATTATTAATTCCAATTTGCTGATGAAGAAACAAAGTCCCAGAAAACTTAGCTTCCCCAAGATCAGTGGTTCTCAACTGGAGGTGATTTTATTTCCCCTGGGGACGTTTGGCAATGCCTAAAAACATTTTTAGTTGTTACCACTAGGGTGAGGGTGCTACTGGAATCTAATGGGTAGAGACCACGGATACGCTACACCTCCTAAAATGCACAGAATAGCTCCCTACACCAAAAAGTTATCTGGCACAATATGTCAGTTGTGCTTATCAAGAAACAGTGACCAAGATAAAGGGAAGTGGTGACTACAAAGCTGGGATTTGCATTCTAGCAGCTCTTGATCATCACCTTAGTATGCTGCCTTTCAACAGCAGCTTATGGATGTTATTAGGAACAGGAAGGTAAGTATCAGAAGAAAGAGCTGGAAAAATTAAAACTAGTTGCATCTAAAAAGGGGGGGAGGGGAATAAGATCCAGTGGACTATTTGGGGTTTGTTTGTTTGTTTTTGAGTGTTGTTTGTTGTTTGCTTTTTTTGTTTCTTGCTGTTGTTTAAAAGACCTAAAGAATTATTTGAATTATATTTATTAATTATGAACATTCAAATCATAAACTATTCTTAGCTTAATCATTGTTTCCCATATTTTAGAAGTGTTTAGAAAATGCAATTTATAAGAGTTGTCCCTCAGTAAATTTTGATTGAATGAAAAAAAGGAAAAATGCATGGAGGACAGAATATATAAAAAGAAAACTTTTGTCTTGACTGACATCTTGCATATCAAGTTCCAACTTGCAACATAATGAAGCATTTCAGACAGAAAATCCTGATGATCCAGATTCCTAATGGAAAAGCTATTTCAGACCTTATTATAAGCAAACAAGAAAAAATAGCTTTACTAGATAATGATAGATTACCAGCTCTATCATTACATATATAAAGGCATCTATGTTAGAGGAACGATGAAGTTATTTTTTTTTTTTTTTTTTAAGATTTTAGTTATTTATTCATGAGAGACAGAGGAGCAGAGAGAGAGAAGCAGAGGGAGAAGCAGGCTCCCAAGGAGCAGGGAGCCCGATGCGGGACTCGATCCCAGGACCCTGGGATCATGACCTGAGCCGAAGGCAGACGCTTAACCATCTGAGCCACCCAGGCGCCCACGATGAAGTTATTTTTTAAAAAATATTGGAAGCAAGTTAAATAAGGATGACACTGTTATTCTTAAGCATTATTTTTAAATTCATATATATCATGCAACCTTTAAAGATCCATATAGAAACTATAAATCCAACTTGGAAACTCACCCCCCACCCAGTATCTTGTAACAGTAACAACAGATCTTTAACAGAATGAGCTGCGGAGAAAAGGAAGAAAGATACTAAGTTCATGTCACTCTTATAGCAATACATTGGATCAGTAGAGTATCTCTTTACTATCAGAGAAAACAAAAGCCATTTTCAAGAATCTTCCCCATCTCTATTTCCTTCCCCACAGCTTTATTTTCTTTCCTCAGATATTTCTTTTCCTGTTTAAGGTTCTGTACGCATGCCTTTTTTTTTTTAAGATTTTATTTATTTATTTGACAGAGAGAGACAGGGAGAAAAGGAACACAAGCAGGGGGAGTGGGAGAGGGAGAAGCAGGCTTCCCGCGGAGCAGGGAGCCCGACGTGGGGCTCCATCCCAGGACCCTGGGATCATGACCAGAGCCGAAGGCAGATGCTTAACGACTGAGCCACACAGGCAGATGCTTAATGACTGAGCCACCAGGCACCCCTCACTTTCTTGTTTTTCTTTTTGCTTTTACCACTTAAATATGCATTCTAAAATACTATCATTTTAGTTTACCTACATTTGAACTTTATATAAATGATATCATACAATATAGTTTCTTCTGTTTTGTATTGTTTAACTCAAGGAGCCCAAAGCATAAATGCAACTAACTTAAGGAAGGGTAGAATTGAAAATCCATCTCTGCTTTTTTTTACATGTTGCTTTTATTTCTCTTTCACTGCAAACAACTTTCTCTGCTTCTCAGGCTACAGGTTAGTCTATGTGTCTTTTCCATAGTTTCTAATGTACAAGTTAGAGGCTTGGTCATCTATAAAAACTAACATTCTGTCTCTTAATATATTTTTTAAGATTTTATTTATTTATTTGATGGCGAGAGACACAGTGAGAGAGAGAACACAAGCAGGGGGAGTGGGAGAAGGAGAAGCAGGCTTCCCGCTGAGCAGGGAGCCCGATGCGGGGCTCAATCCCAGGAGCCTGGGATCCTGACCTGAGCTGAAGGTAGACACGACTGAGCCACCCAGGCGCCCCTGCATGCAATGCCTTTTGTTGTGCTTATTCTGACTAAGTAATTTCACATGTTTCTTAAAGCAAAATGACATCAAAATGTACACAGTGAGAAGTCTTATTCTTGTTGCTGTCCACATTCAGGAATGCTGTCCATTCCTCCCTGTTCCTTACAAGTAACCATTTTTAATAGCCTTTTTAATTAATTCCCACGTGCACTGTTCTATTTCTTACTTTATTTAACATAACAACTTTTTATGTTAGTTGGGGCGCCTGAGTGGCTCAGTCGGTTAAGCGCTGCCTTCGGCTCAGGTCATGATCCCAGGATCCTGGGATCAGGTCCCATGTTAGGCTCCCTGCTCAGTGGGGAGTCTGCTTCTCCCTCTCCTCCCTGCTCCTGCTCTCTCTCACTATCTCTGTCTCTCTCTGTCTCTCTCAAATAAATAAAATCTTTTTAAAAAAATTAAATCAGTGGTTTTAATTTTGCTAAATTTTGAATCATTTTCTGTACTGTTAAATAGTAATTACTTAAAATTTAAATAACACACTGCTTTATCAAAAGATTTTAATTTCTCATATTTAAAGAAAATATCATTCTTGGTATAGTCAAAGATCATAAAACAAATGCTAAAAGTCTAATCACATTGAAATCAATTTTTTTAACAAGATTTTAATGGGAAACTATGTGGCTTGGAATTGTATAAATAATTAAACCCTTTCACATTTCTTTCTATCATTTATTTTCCATCCCCCAAACCCCCCCCCCAAACCTGGGCAGCTCGGTTGGAAACCTATTTCTTAGGGTGGAGCTCATAATGGGGACTTGGTAGAGGAGACAAAGAAAAAAATGCAGCACATAACTATCCACCAAGTTAACTTAGGAATGAATACTTCTCTTCACAGGGCTTCACAGCATGGTTGATTTGGCTTGGAACTGTGAAATCAAAGGAGAGTTTGTTTTTCTCTGGCCTTTCTAAGATTCTTCCCAGGAGCAAAGCCTATTCTATATTCATGGGGAAATCACTATTATAGAATGTCAATGGTGTTTGAATGAATGGTCTTCTATTCCAATTCAAATTAATATTATCTTTTGGGTATATATTAAATTTATTGACCCTCTTCTATTTCAGGTGGGAAAAGAAATTACTCTGAACATAGAGAGAGACCTAGGAGACAATCAGAAGTCATTGCACCATGTCTATTTGAATTTCTTTAGGTATATGAACATACTCTTGTCTCAAATAAAAGACAACAGGAAGAAATGGAAAAATCAGCTGCATGCCTCAAAACAAGGAGAGAAAAAATTTCAAGAAATATAAAATAATGAGAAAAAATTAACTATCTAATTAATGACTGCCATAAGCAAAGAAGGTATATGCCCCTTCCAACTCTCTAGAGGTTAAAAAATAATAATGTGCTATATGGGGCACGTGGGTGGCTCAGTGGGTTAAGCATCTGCCTTCAGGTCAGGTCATGAGCTGAGTCCCACATCGGGCTCCCTGCTCAGTGGGGAGTCTGCTTCTCCCTCTGCCTCTACACCTGGCTTGTGCTCTCTCTCTCGCTCACTCTCTCTCTCTCTCAAAATAAATAAAATCTTAAAAAATAATAATAATGTGCTATCAAAAATATGATAAAAACTGTCAAATTATAGATTATATTAGTTCTCTAATTAGGAAAATTAAGTCAAGATTCTTCCATGAAAATTATATATATTCACAAACAGGAAAATAAAAACAAAGAAAAGCAATTAGTACTTTATCAAAACTTCACCAATGTTATTTCAATCACATCAAATCCTGCTGGCAGATGTTGTGTCTGAACAAATTTATATGTTCACTCTTATTCAGTTTTGCATAGTGAAGTTATCTTTCTTTGAGTTGTGAATCGTTGTATGTGTTCTTTTTGGTGAGGATGAGATGTAAGAACTTGAAATTCTAGGACGCCTGGGTGGCTCAGTCGGTTAAATGGCTGCGTTCGGCTCAGGTCGTGATCCCAGGGTCCTGGGATGGAGCCTCACATCGGGTTCCCTGCTCGGCGGGGAGTCTGCTTCTCCCTCTCCCACTCCCCCTACTTGTGTTCCTGCTCTCACTATCTCTGTCTCTGTCAAATAAATAAATAAAAATCTTTAAAAAAAAAAAGAACTTGAAATTCTTTGTACAATCTATATCCATGCATCTTTGCATACACTATCAATTTTTAAAAATAGTAATAGGAATAAAAGCATGACATAACAGTTGAACTGCATGTTATTGGGTATTATTAGTTGGCATTGAGGAGTTTCTAGAAATTATAAAAACATGGTAAGTTATTCATACCTATCTTCAAACACTGAGGTGGCAAGGGAATCAAATGATTTGCTGATGCCTAAATAAAAATTTATTTTCTACTAAAATATTATTAATCAGGTGCCAAGCATATTAAGCATTCTCAGGAATATTATAGTGAATCTATAAGCTTTTTTCTTTGTCTTCAAACACACAGGCAATATTTATCATATATAAAAGTGAAAGTAAAAACAAATATCAAATTCATTTATGAAAGAATAGAAAAAGGAATCTCTAGTTCTTTCAAAGTCAAAAACAATCCATGTTGGCAAGAAGAAATTTAAAAGTCCAAGGCAAAATAATGAATACATTTTTCTTTACATTGTTAGAAGTACCGTATAAAACGATATTATTTTCAAGGGAAAAATGCCATATTACTAATATAAATATATGCCTTTCAGAGAATGATTACAATAGCAGTATGAAACAGACAAAATTAAACAAGAGTTTTTGTACTTATCTTACAAATATTAACTCAGGACTTTGGTTTTACCAAAACTATATAAACCTTAATTTCATTCATGATCTTATCAAATTAACTACTTTGGCTCTTTGTTTTCTCCTCCATTACAGGCCTCTTGTGCCTTAGAGCTGTTACATTTTTTTTTTTTAAGATTTTTATTTATTTATTTATTTTTCAACAGAGAGAGAGAGACAGCGAGAGAGGGAACACAAGCAGGGGGAGTGGGTGAGGGAGAAGCAGGCTTCCCGCAGAGCAGGGAGCCCGATGCGGGACTCGATCCCAGGACCCCGGGATCATGACCTGAGCTGAAGGCAGACGCCTAATGACTGAGCCACCCAGGCGCCCAGAGCTGTTACATTTTACTTGGCTTAATTTATAACTAGAGCAAGACTGAAATAATCATCTGTGTCATCTAAAGAAAACACACTTATACAACACTGTGGGGGAAGAGAGAGGCAATGGCCTGGCACTGATGACCACCAAACAGAAATTGGGAACTAAACCAATGGACCCTGAAAGACTAGTAATTTGATAGAATATTTTCTATAGTAACTGAGAAACCAATGATACTTCACATAAAATATAATCTCTTTTGTAAGATTTTGGCATTTTAGTTGATAACTACCTTTATATTTTGATTTTATTACTGTGGTTACAGTTGAATATTTTATTAATACAATTGTTGAAGTGATATCAAGAAAATTAATACATTATTTTATGAAAGTGTTATTGTATTATTTTTTAAAATTCATTTAAAGTTTATTTTAAGTTGAAATAGCTCATAAAGTTCTTGCTTGTTTACTTAAAGATTCAGGAAAAAACTTATTGTTAGTACATCCATATAACTTGTTCAGCCTATTCTTGCCAGCCTTTGAACCAAATTCCGCCTATAGTACACCCATGCTGGGGATACTAAAGTAGCAGATACTGATGATTGCTTCAATAATCCAATATCCATTTCTAAACCCTGTTTCCCATTCCTGCCTTTGCTAGAGGCTAGAAAAGCTAAGTACTTTCTTCCTTGTTTTCCTTGTAGTTAGCAGAACACAATTTTGGCCAATAATATGTAGGTAAATACATACTGGACTATATTGTCTTTTGGGAAAAGCTTTTCATCTTATATATTTTATACATATGTATTATATATATAATTTATATTATATTATATATATTTATATTATATATTATATTTATATTATATATATCATTTTATTTTATATATATATGGAGAGAGAGAGAAAACAGGGAAGGCTGACCCCATACTTTTCCACTGTTCTGTTGGTCTTGAAAGAGGATTGAATACCTGCAGTTACAGCAGTCCTATTATGATTGTAAGAGGAAAGCAAAGAAGAACTAACTGCAGTGACCCAGGCTTGGACATCAGAAGCAGTTGCCTACCACCTGGCTTCTTATGAGAAAAATAAACCTTTCTGTTTAAGTCATTACTTATCAGATATTTTATTACTTGGAGCTAATAGCCTTTCTGATGCACTGTCCTCAAAGAGTGTATATTCTACTGAGAAAAACATGGTCAGATGTCCAAAGTAAAAGATAATGCTTTAACTAAAGGCTATCTCTCCTATCTAAAAAAGAATGGTACGGATTCCCCACCACATCCTCCAGCAATATTCTGATTATCAGAATCTGAATATTGCTGAACAGAAGTGATGGTCTCTCAAAGCATCTATTTGAAAGAATTTACACACAAATACTTTCTATGTTTGGCTGAAGAACAGGGAAAGAGTATGTGTATGAGTGTGAGCATGTGTGTAGGGTGATGACAACAAAGAGAAAGGCATGGCATGATGACTATCTCCCTTTACCTTCATCTATTTAAAATAGTTAATTTCATCAGAGACATGGTTTTATTATTATTATTTTAAGATTTTATTTATTTATTTGAGAGAGAGAGATAGTGAGAGAGAGCACAAGCAAGGGAGAGAGGGAGATGCAGACGCTCCCTGAGCCAGGAGCCCAATGTGGGACTCGATCCCAGGACCCTGGGATCATGACCTAAGCCAAAGGCAGATGCTTAACTGAGCCATCCAGGCATCCCTCATTAGAGATATTGTGATATAATGAACATAAGCAGTGCTGCTTTGAGAATCACGTGACCAAGTATGGCACAATGGTGGCCTTACTTCTGTAGTTGAGCCTAGCCCAGCTCTGGTTCATTATTGACAGCTTGGGGAGCACCAAAGATGATCTCCTTGACACCAATTCTGATTGTCTCATGGAGGGTATAAGCAGCAGTGGAAACAGCAAGCACCCTACTGTAAGTGATGTTCAGGCATTAGACTTTCAGGAGGAGGTTTGTGTATAAGCACAAAGTCAAACATTGCAGAACATGTGTAAAACATCACTTGGAGAATCCTGGAAGTATGGGAGGAAGCCAATACATTTTCAGGAGTCTGGGGGTCCTACATATGGGAGAAGATGGGGTCAATCTGTGCTATTAATATAACTGGAATCCATCCAGTCTATAGCCCAAGCTGGTGAGAGTTTTAAGGACAGTGGTTTTTGGCTGATAGATACTTCAACTCTTCATCTAATTCAAGTTGCCGTCGATGGTATGGAGAAGACTCCCATTCAGAGAACTGGACAAGAGAATGGAGGATCACTCAAACTACAATGAGGCAAAGGAATGCTTATTGAAAGCTGAGTAATTGGAGAATATTCTCTGATCAAAGGGAACAGATTTCTTTACTCTTTGAGTTCATATTAATGGCAAAGTTCAGTAACTGTTTTGAAAGAGTGGAAAAGTCCCTTTCCCCCCCACACTCCAAGAGTATATATGTAATATTAACATCGCTTCTATTTGTCCTCACCCTTCTCTTGCTCCCCTTCTCTCAGTAGAATAACAAGAATAAAAAGATCAACCAACAATCAACAAAGATTAGTATCTTCTGAACACTATTGCATACAAGATATTGTGGTAAGCACGGTATGGGGATTTTTCAAAATAAAATAGCTCTATTAAATGACCTTCATTTAGGGACGTCTTGGTGGCTCAGTCGGTTAAGCAGCTGCCTTCGGCCTGGGTCGTGATCCCAGGGTCCTGGGATCAAGTCCCACATCGGGCTCCCTGCTCAGCGGGGAGCCTGCTTCTCCCTCTCTCTCCCTCTGCTTGTGCTCTCTCTGTCAAATAAATAAAATCTTAAAAAAAAATAAGTAAATGACCTTCATTTAGTCAAACCATAAGATTAACTGATGTTCTCCATTCCCCCTATAAAAAAGACTGATGTCCATGGCCACTGAATGTTTACTAGTGGGCTATATCATAGCATACCTGCACATTTATACTTCCTCCAGCTGAGTTATAACTAACAGCAGCCAATCATTCATTCCCTTAATAGCATCTGAGTGTACACTATGTGACAGGCTCTATTCTAGAAGGTAGGGATGCAGCAGTGAATAAAACAGACTAAAATTCTGACCTCTGAAGCTTACATAAAAATCAATTTTTTTAGGGGTGCCTGAGTAGCTCCATTGGTTAAGCAGCCAGCTCTTGATTTTGGCTCAGGTCATGATCTCACATCCTGGGATCAAGTCAGTGGGGAGTCTGTTTAAGGATTCTTTTTCTCCCTCCCCCTCTGTCCCTCCACCACCACCCCTCAGCCTAGATCACGTGTGCACGCGCACTCTCGCTCTCTCTAAAATAAATAAATCTTAAAAAAAAATCAATTGTTTTAGTTTCCCAAATTCTTAATGTTAATTATTCTTGCTAATGTAATTAGGTAATTTCATTTTTATATACTTTATTAAGTGTAAAGTGCAAAGTGAAAATAAAGTTGAAATTTATTTATTTATTTTTTGAGATTTTATTTATTTATTTGAGAGAGAGAGAGCATGAGAGAGGGTAGGGTCAGAGGGAGAAGCAGACTCCCCACGAGCAGGGAGCCCGATGCAGGACTCGATGCGGGACTCAATGTTGGACTGGATCCTGGGACTCCAGGATCATGACCTGAGCCAAAGGCAGTCGCTTAACCAACTGAGCCACCCAGGCGCCCCTAAAGTTGAAATTTAAAAAACACTTAAAGTAGTGAGTTTTAGGTTATGTATATTTCACCACAATTTTTTAAAAAATGAAGCTGAATGCTATGAAAAGACAAATTACTGCCATGAATTACCAGAGGCAAGAAAACTAATATATTACACAAATGTCCTCAAGTTATACATTTCCTTTAACAAAAACCAAACCAGAAAATCGTAGATTTTGCATTTAGGTAAGGTTGTAAAAAAAACAACCTACAACTCTCAACAGCAGATTTTTTTTTTTTTTTTTTTTTTTAATTTATTTGACAGAGAGAGACACAGCCAGAGAGGGAACACAGCAGGGGGAGTGGGAGAGGGAGAAGCAGGCTTCCCGAGGAGCAGGGAGCCCGATGTGGGGCTCGATCCCAGGACCTTGGGATCATGACCTGAGCCGAAGGCAGACGCTTAACGACTGAGCCACTCAGGTGCCCCTCAACAGCAGATTTATGGTCAGAAAAGCCTTGGCCCAACATCAAAAGATTGACTAATGAATGTATAATGATAGATTTTTGGTAAAAATAAAATACTTAATTTGCATATGTATAATCTTTAATAGTTCCCTACTTTAAGGTAACCTAAAGAACTACTCATCCTAACAGCTTCAACTCTCTAAGAAATTTCCTCTCCCATGGTTGTAAAATGTGGCAGGTTCAGCATTTCTCCTGTTTATAGGAGTATCCTAGCTCAGGATTTGGCCCTAAATTGGTCATCAGTGTCTGCAGATAAGACTATTTTTCCTCTTCAGTTTTCTATTAGAGATTATAGGAGAAGATGTAAAAATCAATCAACTTTTAAGAAATTTTTCTGAAGTGATGCTTTGTTTTATTAAACATTCTGACTCGGCCTAACAAAGCCTCCTTTAATAATCAACTTTCTTGCACAGCAGTTTACTCCCATCAGACAGTGTGAAATCACTCTTTAAAACAGAACTTTAAACTAGAAAGCTTAATTTCTGATTTGGTCTCCATTTCTGGGAACACTTAAGAAAATCAAGATTAGCAGTCATGAACCCTAAGGTAAGTCCCTATAGGTCAGATTTAGATGACAGCATGTTCATATTAAATTACTTTGCGTATGTTCAAACATGGCTCGGTCTCAAAAAAACAGAAGGGTTATGCTTACTTGCCATTCTCCCTTCAACCAAACTGAATAGGCAGTTACATAACTTGCCAGGACAAGTAGTAGAAATGAGTCAGAGACAGGACCAGCCCTAGTAAAAATTGTGAATTAGGCAGTTTGACTTCAGTGCCACACCCCTTTAGTACTACACATACTTCCCCGATCCCCTCCCTTGGTATCATCAGCCCTGCGGGTCACCCTCATAGCACACACCTCACCCCCACCAAATTCTCTCTCACTCTCTCTTTCTCTTCCACTCACACCGAAACTAGCTGCCCTCTTTCCTTCTTCCCCTTCACTAATTAAAATTTACCTCTCCAGTATCTCTCACCCTCAGGGTTTAATGTGACAACTACCTAATCTGATAAACCAACTATACTAATGTGCTAAGAGAGAAAGCTGGAAGGTAAAGTGAATTTTAACTTCCACATTCTAAAGTTAATACCTTTGCAGTTTAACTCATTAGTGACTAAGAGCAAGAATTTCTAGCCAAGGCATTCAGGAAATATTTTGGCTCAGGCAAAGCCATTAAGCAACTGGCAAATGCAGGAGTAGGTGAATGTTTTTAGCCTAGCACACTTCTGGCCCTATCAGAGGAACTAACAAGCCCTGGTCAATTTGGGGCCAGTAGGGGGAAATTGGAAAGAGCTAAGAATCTCGCTGGTAAAGAAGAGTGAAAGTTACAGGAGCACCACAATCAATTTTTTCTGACTTAACCTTTCATAGGACTAGCTAGCCCTGGTACCTGATAAAGAAAGATTCTATCTATCTATCTATCTATCTATCTATCTATCTATCTATCTATCTATCTATCTATCTATCTGTTTGACAGAGAGAGACACAGCGAGAGAGGGAACACAAGCAGGGGGAGTGGGAGAGGGAGAAGCAGGCTTCCCGCTGAGCAGGGAGCCCGATGTGGGGCTCGATCCCAGGACCCCGGGACCATGACCTGAATCGAAGGCAGACGCTTAACCAACTGAGCCACCCAGGCACCCCGAAAGACACTATTTAAAAATTTTTTTTCTCAATAAGTCTAGAACTAATTCCAAAAATCTGCATACCTTCTGTTGTTATGGTTGTTTGATTTTCCTCAATAGCACTTACAGTTTTCATACACATATTTCATGTAATCCCGTTGAATACTGAAAGAACATTACAGGCTATATCACTTTATAAATGAGGAAAATGACACTCAAAGAAGAGAGGTGACTTGTCAAGATTTGCACTTAGGTCTTTTGAGTGCAAATGCTGTGCTCTTTCATTGTAAACTGAGCTACCAGGCTGCCTCCCAACGTTGAGTTGTCTGTGCCATTGCTGTCATGTAACTCTACATCCTAGGGGAATTCTCACATTCTAAAGAGAGTTCAGCTACCACCAAAAGAAAATAACCTGTTTATTCAGTGGACCTGAGGGTGATTGTAGTCCTATCTGGTTTCCACTGCTGTATTTTTCCCCAGCTAATTCTTGGTTCACTTGGAAGTGTCAGTACTGTCTCACATAGTCTTCCTTAAGCACTGTCAGACTTTGTGCTCCAATTACCTGCTCATGTTTTGGTGGATTACTTATCTTGCTTCTGCTTCTCCCCTGGGCAAAGTTCCCATCACAGTCCTTACTCTGTAAGCATAAAAAAGGATAATGTGTTTCTGGGCTTAAAGGAGGAAAAACACTAACATAGTTGGTACAAGCCAGAATACAAATATTTCATATTGAGATGAACACAAGAAGCCAGCTGGGAAAACATAGCTATTTACAGATTTAGATTAGCCTAGAATTCATTTCAACCTTTGAGGTAAAGGTGGCATTTTAAATCATTGGCATTTAAAGCACACAATCTTAACATCTTGGAAAGATATAAGCCCCTTTCTGAATTTGTTGAAATGTATAGATGCTTTCCCTAGAAAAATGCACAAACACACAAACTTGGAATACATTCTCAAGGAGTCCATTACGGGGTGATCCATGGGTCCCACATAAAATATTCCTGACTTAGAGTGTGACACAAGGTTCATCTCTAAGTGATGAATATTCTGAGGTCCATGAGCCACTTGGGAGCCCAATTAAATATGCGTTAAGACCAGCTATTTAGTTTCTTTATGTTAGTAGTGATAATCTGTTGACCTTTTTGTTTGTTTAGAGAAACCATTTTTATTTAGTCTTTAAGAGAAAAATCAGCTATGCTAGCCTCTAAGGTAGCCCTGTCCAAAAGGACTACTAGCCATGATGGAAATGTTCTGTATCTCTGCTATTCCATTCAGGAGCCACTAGCCACTTGAAAGGTGGATAGTGGGACTGAGGAACTGAATTTTTTATTTAATTTAAATTTCATTAATTTACAAAAGAGTTTTTTCTTGTGATGAAAACTTTTAAGATCTACTCTCAGCAATTCTCAAATATACAATACAGTATTATTAACTGTAGTCCCAATGTGTACATTACATCCCCATGACTTATTTATTTTATAGCTGGCAGTTTGTCTTCTTAACACCCTAGACCTTTTATAACAAAAGTGACACATACATGTTGTAAAGATTTTAAATAAAAACATTTCCAAAATGCAATGTTTACTGTAATTCTAATCCTCAGAGAACAGTAGTTGGTATAAATATTGCCATATAAATAGATATATGTATTTTTTAAAAGATTTTATTTATTTATTTGAGAGAGACAGTGAGAGAGTGGGGGTTGGGGGGAGAGCAGAGGGAGAGTGACAAGCAGACTGTGGTTACTGCAGTGCCCCATGCAGGGCTAGATCCCAGGACCCCGAGATCACAATCTGAACCAAAATCAAGAGTCAGAAGCTCAACCGACTGAGCCACCTAAACTCCCCAAGATATATGTATTTTTGAACAGAAATCATATTATTTTGTATAGCAATTTGATTTTGTCACTGGATAATATATATGGGCAACCATAGTTTATTTAGTCATTCCACTATTATGGACAATTATTCTGTTTTTAATCTTTTGACTATCAACAATACTGCAATAAATATTCTTGATCATATCTCTGGTCATATATGTAAATCTTTCTATATGATAAATTTCCTAGGTAGAATAAGCTAAAGGATATAAACATTATGTATTATGAAAGACATTGCAATTGCACTCCCAGATGCAATAAGCCAAGCTATAATCCTACCAACAATCATGAGATGGTATCTATTTCACATGTTTTCACCAATACCAGATATCATAAGTCTTTAAAAATTTTTTCCATGGGGCACTTGGGTGGCACAGTTGGTTAAGTACCTGACTCTTGGTTTTGGCTCAGGTCATGATCTTGGGGTCCTGAGATTGAGCCATGTGTCAGGCTCCAAGCTCCGCACAGAGTTTGCTTAAGATTCTCTCTCCTCTGCCCTCACCCTGACCCCCATTTGCGCATGTGCGCACTTTCTCTCTCTCAAGTAAATAAATCTTAAAAAAAAAAAATAATGTTTCCAATTTGATAGTTATAGATACCTTACTTTTGTTTTTTTTCTTTATACAGTTGTTTTATTTTCAAATACACATTGCTTTTCTGAATTTCTTTTGTAAATTTTATATTCATTGTTTTTATTACTATATAGAAACTTTGTATTTTATGTAGCAAAATAAACAAATTCTTTTAAGGTTTGGGGGATAAGTGGGTATCTGCGGCTATCACCAAAATAAATTCCATATAGATGAAAGAATAAAATGTGAAAAACAAAGCCATGAAAGTCTAGAAGAAAAAAAAGGAAGAATATTTTTAGTAACAGAAAATAAAATGGCTTGTAAGCATACAAAAAATACTAATAAGAGAAAGAAAACTATACCTGTAATGTGACAGCATTTGTACCTATTAGATTAGCAATGATCAAAAAAGTTTGATAATGCTGTGTTGGTGAGGCTGAGAGGAAACCAAGTGTGCTAGCAAACTTTCCATCTGTATTGGGAATGACTGTAACTAGTTTGTACCACTTCTTTAGAGGGCAGCTTGGTTTTGTTTAACAAAATGTAAAATGTGCCTACTCTTTAATACAACAATTACACTTCTAGAAGCTAAACCTACAGCTCTACTTTACATGTAAGACAGGACCAAGTACAAAAAAATGTATTTTGAATTGTAAGGAATAGCAAAAGTTTGGGAATAACCAATGTGTCCATTAAAAAGGAAGAAGTTAAGTAAACTATGCCACATCTAAGCAACAGAATACTATACAGCCATTCAAAAGAGCTAGGCATATCTAGAGGATCTGATAATAGAGATCAAAGGATATTACAATGTTTAAAAAAATGTATTAGATAAGGATGTGAGCTAACCTCACTTCAAAAAAGAACATGTGTACGGGTGTATCTGACAAGATACACAAGAAATAGCTAGATTTCTCAACACCATTTTTGAATGATGCATGTTCCTCCTTTATTATATACTGTACCTAGTCAACCATTTTATCATATATTGTACCTGGTGTGCTGCTAACCATTGTGATTTAGAATTCATTTTAATAGCATTTAGTGTTAAAAAAATAGCTTTTAGTGTACTTCCTCCTCATTTATTTTCTTTTTAAGATCTTCTTGGTTATTTTTATTTATTTACTTATTTTTAGATTTTATTTGAGAGACAGAGTGCACATGAATACAAGTGGCGGGGAGGGCTAGAGGGTAAGGGAGAGGCAGGCTCCCCGCTGGGCAGGGAGCCCAATTCGGGGCTTGATCCCAGGATTCTGGGATCATGACCTGAGCTGAAGGCAGATGCTTAACTGACTGAGCCACCCAGACACCCCTCTTCTTGGTTATTTTTAAAAGGTTAATCTTCCAAATGAATTTTTAAATTATTTTGTCAAATTCCCAAAGTATTGTTAGACACTTGATTAAAATTATACTGGATATGTAGGTTACTTTTAAAAGGTATTAGAATTCTATGATGTTTGGGTGTTGGTATTTATTTATTTATTTATTTTTAAAGATTATTTTAGAGAGAGAGCACAAGGGGGTTAGGGGCAGAGGGAGAGGGAGAATTTCAAACAGACTCCATGCCCAGCACAGGGCCCAACTCGGGGCTCGATCTCAGAACCCTGAGATCACAACCCTGAGATGAAGACCCTGAGAACACTACCTGAGCAGAAACCGAGAGTCAGATGCAATTAACCGACTATGCCACCCAGGGACTCCTGAGTGTTGGTATTTAATCTAAAAGTATCTCTTCTTTTTTTTTTTGTTTTCTTCCTTCTTTCCTTCCTCCCTCCTTCCTTTCTTCCTTTCTTCCTCTTCTCTTCTTTTCTTTTGCTCATACCCATAGTGGACCAAACAAGGGCTTGAACTCACAACCTGAGCTGAGATCAGAGTCAGATGCTCAACCAAGGGAGCCACCTAGGTGCCCCATCTTTTCTTTATTCAAACATTTTTGTCTTACAAATTCATTTTTAAAGTAAATTTTATTAATTTATTTTAGTATTCATTTCTAGCTCTTTGATTATTGTTATTATAAATAGGATTCTTTTTATATTGTATGTTCTAACTGGTTATGATTTATACATGAGAAAGCTCTTCATTTTGTATGTTAATTTTTTTAAAAGATTTTATTTATTTATTTGAGAGAGTGAGTGTGAGAGAGCACAAGCAGGGGGAGCGTCAGAGGGAGAGGGAGAAACCCTGAGATCATGACCTGGCCCGAAGGCAGATGCTTAACGGACTGAGACACCAGGGGCCCCTGTATGTTAATTTTTTAAAAACTGGTTACCTTAACTCATCTTTTATTGCTTCTAAACATTTTTCAACTGATCCTTGGAGTTTTCATATAATTTGCAAACAAATGTCAATCCTAACTTATGTTCAGTATTTAATTTTGTATTTCTCTTTCATGTCTCACTAGATTGGCTATCATATCCTTTCATGATATGATGATGAGCATTCTTGCTATGTTTAATGAGAATAATTGTTTCATTATAAAGCAAGTTTCTGGATTTGGTATAAAATATATATTGTTGGGGCACCTGGGTAGCTCAGTCGTTAAGCGTCTGCCTTTGGCTCAGAATCCCAGGGACCTGAGATCGAGCCCCCGCATCAGGCTCCCGGCTCCACGGGAAGCCTGCTTCTCCCTCTCCCACTCCCCCTCATTGGGTTCCCTCTCTCGCTGTGTCTCTCTCTCTGTCAAATAAATACAATCTTTAAATATATATATATATTTAAATTATCTATCCTAAATTCTTTAAAAGTTTTCATTAATGATGTTGGATTTTACAAAATCCTTTTCATTATCAGTTGAAACACTCATACAGATTTTTTTTCTTCCTTGACTTATTAATATAGTCAACCAAATGAATAAGTTTTCTATTACTGAATCATTCTTATATACCTGGCATAACTCTTCTTAATTTTGCCATGGCATTTGTAACATAGTTCTGGGGTCTACATGTATCTTAAGTATTTTAATTTTACATTATATCCAAAAGGAGATTAATTTGTAGATTTCTCTTTTGTGTACTCTTTACACTCTTTATCAGGTTTTGGTATCGTAGCCATTTATTTTAAAACCAGCCTTTTACCTCCTACAGAACAGAAGGATTACTGGTGAAAAAGCCCTGAGGGCAACCACTTGAAATGGCCTTAAGGGGGGTGGGGAACAAGGCTCACAACACTGGTTTGTCTACTTTTGAGAAAATTTGCAACACTATACTCTTCATACTTTCTTGAATTTGTAAGCTATTCCAAGTATTATGGATTTGCTTTTCTTTCTAATAAATATATGAACTTTCTTTCAATGACAATGACCTTAGCACTGTTATACATGAACCAGAACACTTAAAAACTGCTATTTCAGAAAATGGGGGAAGGACTGGGGAAAGGGCTCTAATCCTTCACTTCTGTCTCTAGTCCAACTAGGCTGGTCTTCTCACTGTTACTATCACCACTCTATTCCTGTTGTTGCACTTTGGCTGAATGTTGTTTCCTTCGTTTGTCTTTCCTCATGGTGCTTCATTCATCCCACTATCTACTCTTCTTCAAAGCCCAGTTTAAATTCCCCTGCTCCTTAATATGACTAATTCAGCCCATTCAACCGACCACATACTTTCATCTGCTACTGTACTCAAAGTTTGGCTGCACATTCTAGCCATAATCTCAAATTGTTTCAAGAATGCTACTTTTCTTTCTTAGGCGCTGTGGTTAGCTCCCTGAGGGCAAGGACCTTATCTTAAAATTTTGCTGTGCATTTTCCAACGTATTTAGTGCTGTGAGTAATTACATTCAGTGCATACTTGCAAGGCATATTTGACTAAACACATCCATCACAGCTATTCATTTAGTAAATGAGATAATGAAAAGTCAAGTGCTCGCCAAAGGTAAATCATTACTATTAATTCCCTCATTCATCATACATGTACAGCAGCCTCAGGGGCTAGGGAACCTAGGATTGCAGTTTTAATTTCACCTCAGATCTCTCCATTTTGGAGCCAGCCGTGAAGTTTAGATTCACCTAGGGCTCAACACTATCAGCCCAGGACTACGTTTACCCCCAGGCCCCCTATCCAGAGTGGACCAGGTTACCTTATCCGAGAATAAACCCAAACTGTTGAAACTCAAATGACAAGATACTGTTTGCTCATGAATTCAGGAAGACTTTCTTGTTAATTGTTGAAACCCAAATCTTTTTGTCTGCAGGAGGGGTATAGCTGCTAGGACATAACTTTGCCAAGTGGCAATGTGTAGTCCTATATAGAAAAATGAATATTCTTTATTTTATTCGATTACGTCGAACCTTGTACTTAATTTTTTTAACTTTAGGATTATCTTAGTTTCAGAGGAATTTTAACAGAAGAATTTACATACTTTTTCAAAAATATTGAGTATTTGAGTTTCCCCTTGGGCATATGGGGTTGACGAAGTGCTGCCAGCACACCTTTGAAGATCACTTTACAACTGTGGGAAAACTCACCGAACTGTTTTCGTTGACCCCGCTATTTCCAAGTTGCTATATTGCTGCAGGGAGCTGGCACAGCCCTGCTCTTTCTCTCTTCCCTCTTCTCCTCACCCTTTCAAAGCCCAAATCCGCCCGGTGAGACTATGGAAACAAGGCTGGAGGCCAGGGAGGGCAAGGGGGGAGGGGTTATTTAGAGTCACAGGGGAAGAGCAAGCAGTTAGACATTTTTCACTCTCCCTCACACTCCCTAGGGCCATAAAGTTCTGTTTCTGAAGTTGGAAGCGTGGGGGCGGTCGGCCGCGTTTTCAACTTGGCCTAAAATTAGGAGTCCACACTGCAGGGGAGAGGAACTTCGCTGCCTCACGACCGACCTGAGCGTCGGGTTAGCCGGAACACTAAAAGCCAGGCCCTAGGCACCAGTTGTCATGGGAACCGGGGCGCTAGTCTCCCCGGCGACCTCGTCCCTAGGGAGGGGGCGGAACTAGAGGCCGGGAGGGCCAATGGGGCGGAGGGGAGCGGCCGGTCGCGGATCGCTCTCCTCCTAGAGCCCGGGAAGGCTTTTGAGTGACAGGAACGGGGGCGGGGCCGGCGCGGGCGGCTGAGGTGGAGCCGGCGTTGTGCTAGTAGCTTCGGCGGCGGTGGTGCGGGTAGGCTCACACACCATGATCACGGCCCCTAGAGACCGCCTTGCTGGCGCGCGGCACTCCCTAGCTCCCTGGTCCGCCTCAGCGCCCTCGGCAGCACTCGGAGCCGGCTGCAGGAGTTGAGCCGCCCCTCGCCAGAGGGTTTTGGCGAAGCTCTGGGAGGCGCGCGGAGCACAGGAGGGCGGAGAGGGTACTCCAGCGCTCGGGGGTCAGGCGGTCGGCTGGGTCGCGGCTGGAGGGGCGTTTCCGAGGCGTGGAGGAGGAGGAGATGCTGCTCCTCTTCTCCCCCTCCCCAGGCTCCTTCTTCAGCTCCTTCGGCCCACGCCCGCAGCCGCTTGGCGGAGAAGAGGTGGTGGCTCTCGGCGCCCCAGGCTGCTGCCGGCGGCCCGCCCCGACGCCGCGTCGGCTCAGCCCTCGCCTCGCGCTCCAGTAGCCGGACCGGGTCTCCGGACGAGCGGGTAAGGACGAAGGGAAGCCCTGGGCTCTGGTAGGATATGCGGTAGTGCGAAACAAAGTACACCAACGCTCCCTGTCCTCTCCCAGCTTTTGCTCTAGCCCCTGAAACCAACTCCTCTGTTGCCCTGGTGGGGAAGGAACTTTTCTTTGGTTTTCGTGGTGAGGTGGCTGGGGTGGGGAAGGATGAGATGAAATTTCATTGTGAATTAGGTAGATCCACCTTCTCCGCGGAGGAAAGCCGGGTTCTTGAGACTGAAACCCCAGAGGGAGGGTAAGAGATTGCCAGGTAGTAGGGAGTGACATCGCCCCATCCTGCTAGTACAGCTCTGCGCTGTGCGTATTGTGGGAAGGGATCCCGGAGTCTGTTTCTAATTTCTGTAAATGACTGTGGACATGGTGTGGTTAGAGGCCGCCCAGAAGAATGTGTATATGTAAGGGCTCAGGGAAGAGGGGGTGAGAAGGAAGAGGGGCAGAGGGAGAGACACTGCCTGATGCAAGCTCTTTTATTGCTTTTCTTATCCCTGCCTCAGTTAAATCCCCCACCCCCACCCCGCCTTTGCTCACTGCTGGATTCTGAGTACAGAAAGTTGGAAAGCTAAAGTTTGCTAAAGTCGAGTAAGTTCTTACAAAGTTTAATTGCCCTATGTTGTGAATATATTGGAGAAGGGGGGGCTGGGGAGAAATACTACGACTAAAATAGATTTGTAGCAATACAGTTTTCATTGGCCTTATACATACATGATTGACACCTCCACACACTTCCAACTAATCTCTTCGACAGCCTTGTGCTATGTTCGTTTAATTGCATCTTTGAAACAACAAACGCGGTGACTTCATAGGGAGCTGCCTGGAGCTGAGTTTACCTCTCAGAAAATGGGGCAATCGGGTTTGTTTTCAAGGCGGGGACCTAAACAAAATGTAGGACACCTGATCTGCGGAATGAAGGGCACTGGTAACTAATTAGCAAGACTTAAAAGTTCACATCTGTAGAGTTTTACTGAAGGATGGGAAAATAAATAAAAGTCGCTGTATTATGAAACAAGTGTTGGTATTTTCCCAAATTCGTGATGACTGGGTTAGCAGGATCACAGTGAAAACTTCCATCATGCTCACTGGTTGCTTTTGGTGGTGCTTTGATAAACATTATTTCTCCTTTTAATATCATCAGTATTTTTTATTACGTCTATGCTTTTATTGATTCAGTAAATTCATACAGAGGCGAACTAGCTGCTTTTTTAACCAATCCTAAATTTATTATACTTTTCCATAATAACATTGTGTTCTAACTTTGATGTTCTAGAGGCTTTGTGGGAGTATGTGTGGGGGAGAAGGTAGGATGGAAGCTGGAATTAAGGTTAGAAAAATATCTATGGTTAGTTATTAAGAAAAGATTAATTTGTAGTGATTTTCACTTTTACAATTAGAGAATTATGACTTTTACCATTATTTAGGTCTGTCTTTTGAATTTACATTTGTGCCACCAAAATGTTTACTTCATGTAAAGCTCCTTAGTTTTTGGAGGGTGATTACTAGCATCCAAAAATATTTATAAATAATTTTTCATGTCACACAAATACACAAACTCTTAAAACCAATGTCAGTTTAAAGGATGAATTTTGGCGCTGTAATACGGATTAAAAGTTGTAGAACTTAACATTATCTTTTCCTGGAGGCCTGCCTCCAATGCAGGAAGTGAATGTGAGAATTGGCTAATCATTTGTTTCTGTGCAGATAATAGGTATCATTTTAAAAAAATGGAGTTTATGTCTTCTTTATTATTAAGAAAAAACAGGTCTAATCCTTGCTTTGTTCCACTTTTAATAGGCTAAGGATTGGATGGGGGAGCATTGTAGCTTCTCTTGTCAGTTGAGTATATTTTTTTCCAGCTCATCAAATTGCCCAGCCTCAAACATACGGGGGAAGGGTAGGACTACTGGGGATGAGCTACCGCTGCTGCTTCCCTTTTTTTTTTGACAAGAGTTTGTGATTTTTAAATAAATTATGAAACATTTTTTGTAGTATAATTAAATAGTAATTAATACCATTTGAAATTGAAAAGAAACACTACAATACACTAAGCCAGTGCATTTATGAGTTAATCCTGTCAATGTATTCTTATTTTGGAATATGCTTTGGGAGAAGTCTGTGCCATTAATTAGAACAGTGAGCTGAAGGTATTCTTTAGTGCCTCTGATGTAACTAAATGTGACTCATTTGTGTTAATGTCACTTTACAGGGTAGGGGCCTGAAAAAGAAAAGATACTGAGTCTCAGGATAGAAGGATTAGTGCTGATAGGTAGGGAGTGGGGGTCTGTTGCTCTGGATTTACCTTTTTTTTTTTCTGAGAACCTTTCTCCCCTAATTTGAAAATTAAGATGGGTTGAACAACTAAGGAACTGAAATTTTAAAAGATTTCTTTTAATGAGTAAGTTAAAGTTCTGCACTCAGTGTAAATATATCAAAACTACGGTCTGCAAACTGCTCTGTGAGGAGTTCCAACAATCCTTTAAGTGGAGGGGGTAAAATGAAAAAGTCTTTAAAACCCCTATCTTCCTGTTCAGTGTCAGGCAGCTGTGAGTAAGCATCTTGTTCTATCCTGTCCGAAGAATGTGTGACTATACCTAATAGCTTATGAGGCAGTAGGAGACCAATTGTTTAAGTTCTTAGGATAAAAGGCAGCTACTCCTAAATGGTCTAGTGTAGCGGCTGGTGTAGATTTGAACCACAGACAAACCTGTTTTTTCCCAGGGTTTGCTATCAGATACCTGGATAATGCCGGAACAGGGACTGGTTAAGCACCTGTTTTAGTATGTTTGCCTTATCCTGTGCTCCACCACTGAATCCTGCTTTTTCTTTCTTTTTTTTGTTTGATTCCAGTGTGAAAATTTACTGAAACAAACTTCCCCAGAGAGAATCCTTCTGCTGTAGAGTGTGGACTTTACTGTTTGACAAACATGTGTCCAATCCTAGGGAATATCTTTAAATCTACTTTCCACATCTGTAAATAATAATATATACCTCCCAAGATATGTTGAGGATGAAATTAAATAATATACATGAAATTGGCAAAGGCAAGTTGACACTCAATATTTAGTTTGTCCTTCCTTTCTAATCTCTTTTACATAATTGAATAACATTCAGTGATAATAAAAATTTATGATTGGGGGCGCCTGAGTGGCTCAGTCGATTGATCATCTGCCTTCGGCTCGGGTCATGATCCCAGGGCCCTGGGATCGAGCCCCGCATCGGGCTCCCTGCTCAGCGGAGAGCCTGCTTCTCACTCTCCCTGCCCTTCTGACTATCTGTGCTCTCTATCTCTCTGTCAAATAAATAAATAAATAAAATCTTTTTTAAAAAAAATATATGATTGTATAACCCATATCACTTCTGAATGTTTAGAATGTGTAGCTAATATTTAGCCCTCAGGTGTTTTGACTTGAATTTGGGTTGTCAAAGGCCCTCTTTGCCTACCAGCAAAGAAATGTCTTTAGTTGCATACTGCATCTATGCTTAAGAAACAGTTTCTCATTTTCTTTCTAGTTTAGTAATACTCAACTCTGGCTCTATGTTAGAATCTCCAGGGTAGCTTTAAAAAGCTTTTATGCCCAGGACTCAACCCAAACCAATTAAACCAAAAGCTTGGGGGGATGAGACCCAGGCATCCATATTTTTGGAAGCTCCCTAAGACAATTACAACTTGGAGCCAACTTGTGAACCAATATTCTAGTCCTCTCTAGAAAATGAATATAGAAAATTTGTCCCCACAAATGCAACAACATTTTTATATTGTGTCATGGTCCTTTCGTCTTCATTAAGTCATAATTAAAAAAAATTTTTTTTTCAGAAGCATCTATGTATATGCCCATTTACAAGACTTTTACTATTTGAATCAGAATTTAAGGTATGACTATTTCCCTCTACTTCTTTTAGTGCTGCACTGTCCATTGTTGTAGTCCAGATACATGTGGCTAAGTTTACATTAATTTAATTAAGTGAAATTTAAGATTCAATTTCTTATTCCCACTAACTGTATTTGAAGTGCTCAGTAGCTACTTGTGGCTAGTAGCTGCTGTATCGGACAGCTCAGATATAGAACATTTCTATAAATCATAAAATTCTGTATTAACTGAAGGATTTTTAAAAACTTTTAATTTTTTACTGTAGTATAGTTGATATACTACCTAGAGGTTTTGAAATTTATATTCCATTTTCTCATCTGAAGTGAGTGTATATTCATTTCCCTTAGACTTATAATTTAAAATATATTTCTTACAGTTTTTTTAAAAGATTTTATTTATTTTTCGACAGAGAGAGATAGCGAGAGCAGGAACACAAGCAGGGGGAGTGGGAGAGGGAGAAGCAGGCTTCCTGCAGAGCAGGGAGCCCAATGTGGGGCTCCATCCCAGGACCCTGGGATCACGACCTGAGCAGAAGGCAGATGCCCAACGACTGAGCCACCCAGGTGCCCCTATAGTTTTTTTTCTAATGTGGAGAAATACCACATATTTGATGCTTATATTACATCTTTCCTCAATCTGCTATACCTAGTTGTAAGGTTTTTCTTTTCAAAGTTAACTGAGACAAAGTTAACTGAGAGGTGGAACTTCAGTGTGCTTTATTTGTATCAGTATGCCCTGAATCTAACCAATGGCTTAATTGCCCTTGTGTACTCCAACAGTTTCAAGTTGGGAAATAGAGAAAGTCATCATTTCAATTCAAGTGTTGGAATTTGATTCAAGGTTTTTCTATCTGGTGAAGGTGTTTTTGTTTTTTGTTTGTTTTTCTTTTAGTTATAGAAACTCTTAGTTGTCATATGATATGATTAAATTTCCCAACAGAAAACCATCATATTAGTTTTAACATGAACATACAGATACATGAGAGACTTTATTCTTTCCCACAAGGGAAAGCATCCCCTTCAACAAAGAATGAGGTTCCTAAACAATTTGAGGTGGTTGGAAGCTAACACTATGTCATGAATTTTATTGGTGTTTACCACTTGTTAACTACTGATGCATAGCTTAGAAGAAACTATGATGTGTGTAGTCCATCTCATTTTTATGCCACCCCCCCCAAACACCTAAAATAATCAGTTTTCTTTATTGGTTTAGTGTGTTCTGAGTAGACATGGAAACAAATCATTTTCAATTAAAAGTATTTTTTTTTCTATTGGTAGATGGTACATTTCTTTTTACATAAACACATGCTTTGTTTACCTACTCGGATCAGACAAGTTGCATCCAGGATAATGAGAGTTATTTTGTTGAAAGGATGCCTGATGGAATGTTTTGTATACAATATTGTTTTCATGTTTTGAAGCTTTTCCACTTAGCTCTAATGTAGTCTGTGGAAGAAAAATGAAACTTTCTTGTTGAATAACTTAAGCTTAGAATGATTATGTAATTTGAGAATGTGGTAGAAATATTCAAAGTTGGTGTTTTTTGTTTGTTTCTTTTTGGGGTTTTTTGGAAGAAAGAGCCTGGGAATTTTTTAAAATTAGGGAACGCTTTTAAGAAACTTAGTTTCTCTCAGCACTGCTAGGTATTACTTAATGTACTTTTTCTGTAATTTTTAAAATAAACATTTAAATTATTAAGAGATGATTATTTTAGGTGTTAGTGTAGTCAGATATCTCTTCTAGAGAACATTATGTAATTCAGTTTTGAAGTAAAAAAAATCAGTATTTTGGTACAGGAATTTCCCTCATTGTAAGGTTTTGATTTATTCCCTCCTCAGTGTCTTTCATATTCTTGACTTGTGCTGAGATGTAATTTTATGGAATTATTTGAACATAGTATAATTCATCCTTCACACAATCTGCTTTAATTTTATTCTGATGCTAGTATCTATACTTAAGGTATAAGTGTCAGGCAGTATTTCAAATATAACATAGCTCGATTTTCTAAGTATTGTGTGAAAATCTACCAAAGCTAAAATAGCTGTACTTCATGAAAGCTAGAATAGATGTTTTGTTAAAACAAAAAACAAAACAAAACCCTGATAGTTAAAGATATAATATAATAGAAAACTTAGTTCAGGAATGATCAATTGTGAAACTAAGAGAGATAAAACTATTGTAGATATGTATCATTCAGTTGAGCTCAATCAGAACTTCGAAATTCTGGCACTGTTTTGAGGTTTATATAAATGAATAGCAAAAAGGAAATGTGTTATTACATAGTACCCAGCAATACTGGTAACTTCAGTTATAATCCAAGTCAGCATACCCTGCAACACTCATATGATACAATTCTTACACTTAACAATGAAAAATCTAGACTGTATTCTCCATTATTAAAATTTAATAGGAATTTCCTTTAATCTTAAAATAAAATATTTTAATGTGGCCACGTAATATATCATACTCATTGTGTAACTGAAGACCATACTTTGACGAGTTATGTTTTTAAGTAAGATTGCATCTGAATCTTTCTCAGTGTTTGTTAGTACATCAAGACTTCTAACTTCAAAGGAATTTTAAGATTGTATTGAGATACTAAGATTTAATTGAAAAATGAGTGATACTATTCTTCCACCTAAATGGATACTAAAGAATCACTGTTGGTGAGCCAAGCTAGCTGAGTGTTTCTCTAGTAGCTGTATTGATGAATCAGGACCAATCTAACCACATTCTGATGCACAGCTCCCTTTCTAATTGTTCTTACATTGAATTCCTCTTATCTGCCAGAACCTCTGCGAGGCACAGAAGGGACACATTTCTAAGACAGCAGATAAGTGGAATAATCTATGGCCACATAACTTTAATGACTTGAATTCATGCCAACTAAGTTCATCTATTGACAGGATATATTGACATAGAACAGCTGTGAAGATAAAATTAAACAACATGTAAAATTGCCTTGTAAAACTTTGCAAACACATGTGTATCTATCTGAGTGTATATGAATTGTTTTTAGATGACAGCTGTGCATGGTACTGACCACTCCTGCTTGATTTAGAGAGACAGAATAGCTTGGTATTTAGAGCATAGACTCTGGAGCTAGTCTGGGTTTTGATTTCTTTCTTTTTTTTTAAGATTTTATTTATTTATGTGACAGAGAGAGGGAGAGAGCACAGCAGGGGAGGCAGTAAAAGGAGAGGGAGGAGCAGGCAGGGAGCCTGATGCTGGGGGTGGGGGGTAGATCTTGATCCCAGAACCCTGGGATCATGACCTGAGCCGAAGGCAGACGCTTAACCATCTGAGCCACCAAGGCACCCCTGAGTTTTGATTTCTGAATATGATTTAGTTTGTGTAAGTTTCTTAACCTCACTGTACTTTAATTTCCTTATCTGCAAAATGAAGATAATGATCAGGCCTCTTATGGGATTTTTTAAGAACCAAATGAGTTGTTAATACATATAAGCACTTAGAGCAGTGCCTAATGCAAACTAAGTATTTAATAAATACTAGCTATTATTATTTTTGGTATACTCTGATTTATAAGAGGTTTATTTTGTTTGTTTTAACACTGGGTAAAGGTAGTACATGAACTTAAATGTGCTTTTTTGTTTCAGTTTATGGCACTACTTTGTTCCTTGGGTTACATGTTTCTTCCACTTATTACCTGAACTTATATGATGTGTGCCTGGTTTTTATACACTTAATGGAACTTGTAAAAATAAATGTCATTCTCTTCAAACTATTCATTTTTAGAACATTACAAGTCCTGTTTGGAGTTACTTTTAGAACATATAGCATGTTTTTTTGAATCTCCTTTTTGGTGCCAGACCTATTTGAGAGTAGGTTTGATTCAATTAAATAATAGATTTGTTACTGTTTTAGAAAGGTGAGTGTTTAAGGAGTATAATTTGAATTAAAATGAAAAATGCTTATAAAGTAAAAGGAGTGATTTTTAAAATGTGGCTCTAAATGTAATTAAAAAAGAGAGTCCCAGAAATGTTCCTGATATTATGTTTGAAGACAAGGTTATGTATCCTTCTAAAGTATCTATTTTGAAAGATAACACTCTCGGATATATAAATCCTAGTGTATTTAAATGTACATGTTCACAAACTCACAAACACAGCTAATACCTAATATTTGTAAATTTTATGTTGCTGTGCTCCTGGGAGTGTTGTATAGCATAAACTAAAATTGTTTAGAATATATTTTTGGGCACTCTTCCCTAACTAATACTGTGAACATGTTTAGAATCTTTAATATGCTAATAATCTTATTAATCTCCCAGATGACATATATATATAATTTTTCATTTATTTGTCAATAATTATAGAATTCATAGTACATCTCTTAGCATCTCATAATAGGAGCACTGATTTGAGAAATGCTACATGCAATATTCTTTGTGCTTGCCCTATCCAAGACTAATGCAATGAATTATTTTGCTTTTTCCAGTAGAAATTGCATAGGATTGCTAGTACAAGAGACCTAAATACAGTGTACAAGGTACAATGGCCTAAAGAAGGTAGGGATTTATTTTTCTCTAACATATCACAAAATCCAAGCATAATACTCCAGATCAAGTATGGCAGTTTCAAGACATGGTAGTGAACTCAGACATCTTTTTTCTTTTCTATCTCCTTGATGCATGGCTTTCATCCTCAGAATGGCCTGTGGTCAAAAAATGACTGCCAGCATTCTGTTCAAAATGTGTTGTCTTTCTAGGCAGGCAGAATATAGAAGAAATGGAGAAAATGGCAGAAAAAGGTGTGCCTTCCGAATGAGTCAGATCCTTTCAAAAAGTTTTCTTGAAAGGCTTACCTAGTGACTTCTGTTTATACTGGCCACCCCTACTTGCAATGGAAGCTGGGAATTCTAGTTTTTTCTGGATACTTGGCTATTCCAAAACTAATTAAGGAGAACAGATATTGGGGGTTCAGTTATTGTTTTTGGCAGAGTTCCTAACATCTGATCTCCATTTGTTTCCAGTTTAGTGGATTTTTGTTGTAGTATGCATAAATTATAGACCATATGCTGGGTTTTGGGGATGGAAGGGAGCTTGGTTTTATTGACTTGCCACTTGATATTTAACATATAAATAATGCTAATTAAAGTGCCTTAACCTAGAGGATATTTGAGAAACTGGATTTACTCTCTTCAGGCTGGATCATGGCCATTAAGATTATTTGGTACTTTTATACTTTGTATTGTTTGATATTTAATTCCTTGTAATAATATGTCTTCACACAATTTTTAGTATTTGACCTACTCTTGACATTTTAAATTGAGTTATTGTTGATCTTTAGCAAAACAAAGTTAATGTATTTATATTCATTTTTAAGTGTTTAGCTTTTGTGAAAACTATAGCTAGGTGGTGTTATGATTTATTTATTCATATTCAGACATAAATTAGGAAGTAGAGTGTAGTAGAAAGAACACAGAGTTTTTTGGGTTTTTTTTAAGATTTTATTTATTTATTTTGACAGAGAGAGGGAGAGGGAACACAGCAGGGGGGAGTGGGAGAGGGAGAAGCAGGCTTCCTGCCAAGCAGAGAGCCCTATGTGTGGCTCGATCCCAGGACTCTGGGATCACGACCTGAGCTGAAGGCAGATGCCTAACGACTGAGCCACCCAGGGGCCCCAAGAACACAGAGTTTAAATTTAGATAGTCTTTGGTTTGCATTTAGCTCTTTCCGTAATTAGAGTCATTGGATAAGAAATTTAATCTTGGGTCTGATCTGTAAAATGGAAATAGTAATACCTACCTCATAAGGTTTTGTGAATTTTATTTGAGTTATTACACATACAAAATGATTGGGTCCATTGATTCAGTTTACAAGTATTCTTTACCTTTCACTTCCCTCTTCAGCTTTGTGTATATTGGGGGAAATAGCAGCCAGAAATATGATTAATAATCATAAGACAAAAGTGTGGTTTATCTCTTTATCACACAAATTTTAGCCTCTCTGGTATACATTGTCTTGATTAGGTCATTAACTGTGCCTTGGTTATCAGTTTGTTTTTTATGTAAGATGTTTTTATTTATTATTGCTATTGATTTTTAAAGATTTATTTACTTATTTTAGAGAGAGAGCGGAAGAGGGAGATTAGAATCTCAAGCAGATGCTGCACTAAGCGTGGAGCCTGGGCGGGGCTTGATCTCACAACCCGAGATCACTATCTGAGCCAAACCCAAGAGTTGGGTGCCTAACTGATTGCCCCACCCAGGTGCCCCTATATAAGATATTTTAGATATGGTAGCTACATATAGGTCATGTTAAGACTAAAATGGTTGACATTTTAAAGGAAATAAAGTGAGCAAATCTGTCATATCCCTTTGGATATGTGAAAAATATGGAAATTGGTAGAAAAAAATACCCACAGGATTGTTTGACTACAGTTAAAATAGCAACAATTAGAAATGTTTTATAAGTAATATAAATTTATTTTTGTCTTGAATGTCTTGGTTTTTGTCTAAACAAATTATATAGCTGTAAAGTATTTGATGACTCTGTTGAGAATTTTTTTCTGTATTTTGAGAAATACTGAAAAATAAAAGGAAAATAGTTCCTACCAAAAAAAACTTAAAATCTAGGTTAAAAAAAAATGCAGACAGGAAACCATTAGATATTAGAAAACAATGAATAAGTACAATAACATTTGAAAGAAGAAGGTGTGCCTTGATTCAATCAGGATTCACTTGGGGGCTAGAGCGAGACACTGTTTTGAAGACATTATTAAAGAATGAGCATGGTGTATCAACAGAATAAAAGATTTTAGTGAGTGAATTTAGGAGAGAGGAGGTGTTTAAAACGTGCTGAAGTGACGGTTGGGTGTCTGCCTTCGGCTCAGGTCATGATCCCAGGGTCCTGGGATCGAGCCCCACATTGGGCTCCCTGCTGAACGGGGAGCCTGCTTCTCCCTCTGCCTGCCGCTCCGCCTGCTTGTGCTCTCTCTCTGTCAAATAAATAAAATCTTTAAAAATAAATAAATAAATAGATAAAAATAAAAGGTGCTGAAGGTGTCGTGTGAGAGTGAGAAAAGTATTGGGACTGGGAAGGAAATGTCTAAAGAGTAAAAGAACTAGGAAAGTCTAATGTTAAAGAAAGTGCGTTAGGAGGGTCTGTCAGGGAGTACATGACCAATGGTGCCAGATGTCACAGGGAACCAAAGAAGGATGACTGAAGAAAAGTAGAAGAAAAAGAATGGTATGATCAGTTGGATATTATTACCTTCATAAGAAGCATTTTTCTATACTGATAAAGAGGGGAATAGGAAGAAAATCGAAATGGAGGATAGCATTTTGTGGCAAAACAGATGAGGTTTTTTTTTTTTTTTTAAGATTTATTTATTTGTCGGAGAGGGGGAGAGAGAGGGGGCACAAGTGGGGGGAGTGGCAGGCAGAGGGAGAGGGAGAAGCAGGCTCCCTGCTGAGCAAGGACCCTGGGATCATGACCTGAGCCGAAGGCAGCTGCTTAACCGACTGAGCCACCTGCATGTTCCAAAACAGATGAGATTTGGATGATCTAGGAAATTTCATAGGTCAGAAAAAAATTTATTTTTAAGACTGAAGATGGTGAAAGGACAAATTCTGTAAGAAATGATTTAAAATTCCTTTTGTGAGGCTCTGGATGGGGAGGAAAGAGCCCCTGGTAGAATTGTCAGCATTAGTCATAAGGAAAGCAACTTTTCTGTAAGGTTGAAGGGAAGGCTATGAAAGTAGATGTGGGCCTATTGATGCATAGAAATGAAAACAAGGTTGTGTAGGAGAATCCACACTTAATGCTATTATCTTCAGAAAGTGCTGTCATAAGGGGCAAGATTACCTGCTTTTAAGTATGATTTGTGTAGTGGTGAAGAATTGGAGGTTTGAGGAGAGAAGTAGAGGTTAGATAGAGATCGTCATCACTGGGAAAGTAATGGGAGATTGATGAAGGATTTATAGGCCTTATCAGTTTAAAGTTGAATAATTTGAACAGTGATGGCCTAAATCCATTTCTGCAGAAAATGGAAAGTAAGTTTAAGGATAATTGCAGTCTGTGATGGTCAAATAGAATATGAAGTCTAGAATAACAAGGAAACATCACTGCGACTGGGAGGATTGGGTCAAATGAGAAGTAATTTTTCTCAGTTCTTACTGAGCTACGTCAGCTATTTTTTTTTTTAAGATTTTATTTATTTATTTGATAGAGACCCAGCGAGAGAGG
Organism: Zalophus californianus; assembly: GCF_009762305.2. Lineage (NCBI taxonomy): Eukaryota > Metazoa > Chordata > Mammalia > Carnivora > Otariidae > Zalophus > Zalophus californianus. The sequence goes on from NC_045596.1 coordinate 70,099,611, forward strand.
GAACACAAGCAGGGGGAGTGGAAGAGGGAGAAGCGGGCTTCCCGCCCAGCAGGGAGCCCGATGCAGGGCTCGATCCCAGGACCCTGGGATCATGACCTGAGCCGAAGGCACACGCTGAACGACTGAGCCACCCAGGCGCTCCATACGTCAGCTATTGATTGAAAGATATTTATCATTTGTTGCTATCTGCCACTTTAACAAGACAAGCTGACAAAGGATCTTGACAATGTTTGATGTTCACTTGAAAATGCTTTGTAAATTAGTTACTGCATGGTTCACTTAATCTGAGATTGGGAATTATATTTAAAATGAGCCATCTAAGCTATAAATTTGGAAAAGGTGTTTAAAATAAAAATCTCATCCTGTTGTTTAATGTTCTGCTATAGTAGGGTCGTTTATTTGCCACTAGTGTGACTTTCCTGTCAGCTTTTATACTTAATTATTATGATTATAGTTATCTGTAGGATTCAAAATTTAAAATTAATTGGAAATGTTGTCTGCAAATTGCTTTTGCTACAAGATTTTTTTCAATCCTCTTCTTAGAAGTTAGCATTATACTTGAAAGATAGCAACTCTAAAATGTTTTGAAATAAACCCTTCTTTCCATTTTTAATTCAGATAAATGTTTTATCTGCTATATCAAGTGTGATGTAGGAAGTATAATTTAAAAATATATTCAGTATTTTACCAACTCAGGACTTGCTTTATTCCTTAATTTCTGAAACAATATAATACTAAACCTCTTGGCTATTTACACATAGTTGATTGATTGCCTAAAGTCATCTAGTTGATTGTTAAGTAATAAGAAAATTCCGTGTAGGCCTCTAAAAATAATGTCTTAGATGGCCAAATTAATCCTTTACGATTAATTGTCATCATCTTGATTAATAAAGTGTACATAAGGGGCATCTGTGTGGCTCAGTCGGTTAGATGGCTGCCTTTGGTTCAGGTCATGATCTTGGGGTCCTGGGATCAAGCCCTGCATCAGGCGCCCCGCTCAGCCTGGAGCCTGCTTCTCCTTTTCCCTTGGCCATCACCCCCCTCACCCCCCCCCCCCCCGCTTGTGCTCTCTGGCTCTATCTCTCTGTCAAATAAATAAATAAAATCTTTTTTTTTTTTTTAAAGATTTTATTATTTTTGTCAGAGAGAGAGAGCACAAGCAGGGGGAACGGCAGGCAGAGCAGGTAGAGGGAGAAGCAGGCGCTCTGCCAAGCAAGGAGCGCAATGCGGACTCGATCCCAGGATCATGACCTGAGCTGAAGGCAGATTCTTAACCGACTGAGCCACCCAGACATCCCAAATAAATCTTAAAAAAATAATAAGGTGTACATAATGGTGCACTTTCCTTTTCTACTGCTTTTTGTATTACCAAATAGCTATAAGGAAAATAAAAACTAGGAGAGTTAATGTTACTCTAGCTTATAAATTACTCCTAGTTCACTTAGCATCCTTTTAAATATATTTGACCTTTAATCATGTGAAAAGACTTAAGAATTTTTTGTCTGAAGAAAAATAGTTTCTCTTTTCTTTTAAAGATTTTATTTATTTATGTGAGAGAGCACAAGCAGTGGGGAGAGGAAGAAGCAGACTCCCAGCTGAGCCAGGAGCCCGACACGGGGCTCGATCCCAGGACCTTGAGTTCATGACCTGAGCCCAAGGCAGAGGCTTAACTGATTGAGCCACCCAGGCGCCCCAAGAAGAGAAATCATTTCAGTGGTGTATGGTATAAACAGTGAAATTCATTTCTTAGGATTCCATTAAAACTATTATTCAACCTTTATTTTGACAATTACCATTTTAGACTGAACAGTGTTTTAAAAATTATGTAATGTAGCAGTTTGTAAATATGCATCTGTGCCATCATAATCTGTAGATTAAGCCAGTAATTTATATACAGACCAACATATATTTATGATGTCTTTGAGGCCACGAAAACATTGAACACTGGAAACAGTTAAATGATACGATGCTGTTTGTGTATTTACTATGTGCTAGACACTATTTTAAGAACCAGACACATAGGATATTATTTATTTTTACAATAGTCCTGTAAGGTGGATGCTATTATTCTTTTTCAGTTACAGATGAGAAAACTAAGGCTTAGAGAGACTTAATGAGTGGTCGTAGGTGAACAGCTGGCTAGTCGGTAGTGGAACAGGGGTTTGGAGTCTGTTTGACTCCAGAGTTAATGATCTTAACCATAGCTTCTCATGTGAGTAGTATGTTTTAAAATGAACAGTATCAAGGAGAGGCAGGAAATTACCTCACTTTGCATAGAAAATGTATAAGAGAACTCCATAGTCTATGTTGGAATCTAAATTTATGAAATTGTTCATGAGCTTTTCAACAGTCTTTCTTGGAATGGTAGTATATTTTCCTTTCAGTTGTTTTTTCCCCTCAAGGTCTTCTTCTAACCTGTGGTCTTCATAGCAATCATGTACCTGTAAACTGTTGAGTAAAGTAAAGGTAATAAAGTGTCATTTTTGAAAATTGTTTAAAAATGTTTAAATGCTCATCACAGCATTATTTGTAATGGTAGAAAATTGGAAACAATATAAGTAACCGACAGAGGAAGGATGAATTATTCTAAAGCCTTACAATGGAATTTTGTGATCCTCAAAAATTAGGTTAAAAAGAGGTTGTTTATAACATGGAAATATGTTAAATAGAGAAAAGGTAAAACTTAGTAAAGCATTACTGTAACCATAGTTTTTATTTTGCTTTATTTTTTGTGAAAATGTTAATTTTTCTTACATAATTAGAGAATATGCATTGCTTATTAAATGAAAACAGAGAAGTTAGTCTTATATATTTAAAATTATTAGGGGCGCCTGGGTGGCTCAGTCATTGGGCATCTGCCTTCGGCTCAGGTCATGATCCCAGGGTCCTGGGACCGAGCCCCACATCAGGCTCCCTGCTCGATGGGAAGCCTGCTTCTCCCTCTCCCACTCCCCCTGCTTGTGTTCCTGCTCGCTCGCTCTCTCTCTCTCTCTCTGTCAAACAAATAAATAAAATTTTTTAAAAATAAATAAAAATAAAATTATTAAAAATTGTCCTAAAACATATTTAACATAATAAATCTTTAATAATAGACTGATCTAAAATAAAACATCTTTTTTGAGATATAGATGGTTTTATTTATTTATTTTCGTGTTTTTTAAGGTTTTTATTTAGATTCCAGGTAGTTAACATATAGTGTTGTATTAGTTTCAGAGGTACAATACAGTGATTCAGCACTTCATACAACACCCGGTGCTTGTCCCAAGTACACTCCTTAATCCCAGTCACCCATCCAGCCCATCCCCCACCCACCTCCACTCTGGTAAGCATGCGTTTGTTCTCTATAATTAAGAGTCTGTTTCTTGGTTTGCCTCTCTCTTTTTTTCCCCCTTCACTCATTTTTTTGTTACTTAAATTCCACATATGAGTGAAATCATATGTTGTCTTTCTCTGACTTACTTCGCTTAGCATTATACTCAAGCTCCATCCATGTTGTTGCAAATGGCCAGAGTTTATTCTTTTTTTATGGCTGAATAATATTCTGCTGTGTGTGTGTGTGTGTGTGTGTGTGTGTGTGAGAGAGAGAGAGATTCCCACATCTTCTTTATTCATTGATCAGTTGATGGACACGGGCTGCTTCCATAATTTGGCTATTGTAGATAATGCTGCTAATAAACATCAGAGTGCATGTATCCCTTTGAATTAATATTTTTGTATTCTTTGGGTAAATACAAAAAGAATACAAATATGAAAACTTTAATTTTAGAAAAGACCAGAAAGAAACAAAAATGTTCTAAATGGTGATATGTAAGGGAAAACCAACCTGTTTTAGGAGTTGAAAGTTTAGATTTTGAAGAGCTCATGACATACAGAATTTTTCTGTTGAGAAACATTATATTTTACATGAAGTTTTTTTTTTTTAAATACAGAGAGGCTTATTTATTATAATACATTGAATTCTCTTAGTGCTTTAGACAACTAGAAGATGTACTTTGAGGCAGGGTTATTGTTTTACAAGGATGTTTAGATAATGTAATACACACATTTATAAAGTGTCCTGCTTAGTGTAGTAAAAAGTTTTAATTCCTCAAAGTAGCCTTAAGATGGCTACTACTGTTACCTTCATTTTTACAGGTAAGGAAACTGAGGTAGATTTGCCCAAAGTAATAAGACAGTTAAATGGGAGAGCCAGCCTTATGAATCTAGTCAGTCTGGTCCCTTAAGCCTGTTTACATTTTAATAGTGAGACTCATTTATAACTTTTAGTTCAGGGTTAGAAGTAATGATCTTACTGAGGTATGGTCATGAAGAATACTTTGCACCAGCTCTCCCTTCCATTCTTAATGCACTTAAAAATTGTCCTTTGGTTTGGTTGATAGCTGTTATTTACAGAGCCCCCAAACTGTTGGTGACTGCTAACAAAGTTTCGTTTCTTCTCCTTTGAATCAGCTCTTTCAGTAGGCCTGCATGCTTTGTATGTGGTGATGTAAAAAGTATCTGATAGGAGAACACCAAAAGTTTCTAAGATTTAGTTTATTGTGTGGTTTTAAAATTCATTCAAAATATAATTGGTTGGCACTTACGCTTATTTAGAGAAGTGGAATTTGCATCCTAAAGTTTTTTGAGACATAAAGTCACTTATTAATCCTCTCCTTTAACTGTCGTCGCATATTTTTTCTTTTTACTTTTTTTTTTTAACTTAAGAGTTGTGTACTGTTCTCGTGCAAATAGTTTCAGTGAGCATGTAGTTCTCTTGTTAAGTAAACAGTTTTATTGCCCTATGAAGGAGATGAGCTGTGTAGACTTCAGTTTAATTATAGCAGATAAAGATTGCTTTTTTATTTTTAAGAATAGGTAAAACATATAAATTGTACAAGATTGAAAGGTACAAAGATTGAAAAGTAAGTCATCTTTCTGTTCCTATCTCCAGGTCTTCCCTGGAGTGCTCTTCTGTAGCCTTCATTTTCAGTAATGTCTCCAAAGCCAGGAGGAAACATTAACGAATGATGTGCCAAACTGATGTTTTAGTCCTTCTTAATGTGAAACATGTACCAATATAATATGCTAAAAATTTCTTTGATTTTGAAAAGAATTTTTACAAAGTTTTCCTCTTTTATATAATAGTATGCTTCATTTTACTGCTTTTCTTTTTTTCCATTTAGTCAAACATTTCTCACACTGCTTTTCTTTTTTTCCATTTAGTCAAACATTTCTCACACTTTTGACCTGTTAATCCCCATTCCTTTATTAGTAGTTAAAAATCTGTTATAGTAAAAGCAAACTTGAATGTCTTATCACTAATAATACGATTTTGTTTAAGTTGAAAATTTTCTTTTAACTGACGTTGACAAATAATGGGTACAGCTGAAGTTGGATCATTTTACAGTTGGAAGGGGTACTTAGACCCCTATTGCAGTTCTCTTATAAAGCACTAAGGTGCAAAGAAACCCCAATATATAGAAATTTTTGGTGTACAGAAAGTTGCTGTATAGCACCTTTTTTAAAAACATGCTTGGAAACTGGAAAACAGTTTTCTTTGTTGAAGCATGAATACTGAAAACTAAATACAGAGTTACTTTTATTATCTACCTAAAGTTTACATTTTTTTCCTGTTTAAGTAGAGTGTATTGTGAGAAAAAGTGTGCCAGAGTATAATTTCCTAATAACATTGTTTTAACTTTCTGTAATTATGCTTCCTTTTTTGTGTACCTTCTGAAATATAGCCAGAAGGCAGGGTAGATTGTGGCTTCCAAATGTGAGCTGTATCTGAATTACCTATGAATTTGTTAAAAATAAACATTTTGGGATACCTCCTAGATCACCAGGAATCTATAGTTTAAAAATGTGCCCCAGGTGCAGCTGCAGCCTTCCTACAATTAGTAGAAAATAAGTACTCTTTTCAATGTATCTTTCTAAAAATCCCATCTCCCCTTAAAAAAAGAGAGAGAGAGATTATAGTGATGCTTTTATATGTTTTCTAAGTTTAAAAAAATGGGTTAATTTGTTGGGATATTATTATACATACCCTCAATCAGGTGTCACTAGCCTAAATACCTAAAAAAGCAAGAAAGGCCAGGGGTAGTTGAGTGAGGGGGGGGGAAGAGTAGTGAATGATGGACTGTAGTCAACTAAAGGGCTCAGATTCTAACTAAAGGGGACATCTGCTACCCACCGTGAGTGCTACCACCTCTCTTTTCCCCAAGATTTTTATATCTCTTTGATTCATGAAATCTTCCAGTTTATAAATATTGGCCTCCAAATAACACTTTTGTGAAACGTGGTGTGGCCATTATTCTATAGGCCGTATATAACATGTCTGCAGGCCAAATAAAGCCTGTGGGCCACAGGTATAAAAACCTTTGCTATAGGAATTATCTTGACTACCTTACACTTGCAAGAACTTGCCATATTTTGTTTTGACATTTATTAAGGGATAATCATAATGCTTCCAGCTATCTGCTTTGATTAATATTTCACCTTAGCATATTAGTTAAGTAAACATTGGATTTTTGCGTAGGAAGAAAGACTATTTTTTAAAATAAATAGAAGACAAAGTGATGTGCAAATGTTATCAGATTTTTGGCCTCTGTGATTTTTTTTCTTAGAAAAGTTTTATTTTCAATCCCTTCTCAGGTCTGCTATTCTTCCTTTTTCCTGCCTCCACATTCAGTATCTCCTTGCTCCTTCCATGAATGTTCTTTTCATTTGCAAAAGGTATAAAAGAAGAAAAATCCTTCTTATAGAAACTCTGTAGAATGAAAATCACTTTGTGACTGACTTAGCTGCACAAACTTCTAGACATTCTTCCCCATAGCATTAAAATTCCTTAGGCTTAGTACTGTTTCTTTGACATGTGCTTTTTAAACCGAAGAATGACTGCCTTTAAGGCAGTTAGTGAAAAGACCCACACAGAAACAATTTAAAGAGTCAGCCTCATAACCGTGTAAGATTTGACCCCAATCCATCAGGGATGATTGAACTGAGAGGCCATTTATAATGGGTCAGTACAGAGAAATAAACATAATAAGCCAGTGAACCTTAGACTTCTGGCCAAGAAGGAATAACAGGGATACAGGGATGGGATTTACTGTCCGGCCCATGACAACTAAAAAATGGACAAAATTTGTGAAACAACAATTTTTAAGACACTGGATATCAAATAGTGATATCCCTGAGAGATGGAAACAAGGTGAGCCTTGTGATTGCTCAGCTTACTACCTTGAAAGAGTTTCTGGGCTGTGGTGCAAGATATGGGAAGCCAGGTAGAGAATGGTAGACTCCCTGGATTCAGGAGACGTTGCTGAAAAGTTGAGGCGGACTGAGGCAGCTGGAGTTAACAGAACAGAGTAATGGAGAGGGAAAACAACACAGAGACCCCAAAACCTACAGAGGGTCCCCTTCAAGTATTAAGCTGAGTTACAGGTATGTGAGGACAGTTCCTGAGTGAAGAACCACACAAAAGAATTAGAGGAAACAGTACTTGTGTATTCCACAGGGCCAGGAATACTCCCTGTTCCCACAAACCAGACTGGAAATCCTCAAGATTCCCGGGACAGTAGGTGGAGTACACCAATAATCTTGTTCCAGGAGCGAGGAATAATTAGACCTAGACTGAGTGTTGCTCTGGCCCGCCTAACAAATCTTAAAAGCTAGACCCAAAAGGATCAAACTTCCAAGTTCTCAAGTAATGTAACTTCATTCCTGAGCAAACTCAAGAATATTTGTAAACATATTCAGCATCCAATGAAAAATTTCCAGGCATGCAAAGAAGCAGGAAAATAAGACCCATAATGAGAAGATAAATCATTTAAACTAACTCCAGACTGATGCAGAGGTTAGAATCAGCAGATAAGTGCATTAAAATAGTTTTCTAAATAATAGTTGTAACTGTATTCCATATGTACAAAAGTTAAGTACAAACACACTGAACTTCTAAAGATGAAGACTGTAATGACTGAGATGAAAAATAGATGGGATGGGATTAATGTCAGATTAAACTTTGCAGAAGGAAACATTAGTGAACTCTAAGACATACAAGTATAAATGATTCAAAATGAAACACACAAAGAAAGGAAAATAATTTAAAAATGAACAGAACATCTTTGAGTTGGGGGGTAACTTCAGTTGACCTAATATACATGAAATTGGAGTCCCTAAAGGAGAAGAGAAAGAAGTCCTGATGGAAAAAAATAATCTAATAAATAATGGCTGAAACTTTTCCAAATATGATGAAAGCTGTAAACATTCAGAATCTCAATGAACCCCAGCATGAGGATTACACCAAGGCACATCATATTCAAACTATTCAAAATCTGTGATAAAGAGAAAATCTGAAAGGTGGCCAAAGGGGGGGGGGAAAAAGACATTCCACAGGAAGAACAAAAATAAGGATGACAGTATATTTCTTGTCAGAAATTATACAAACAAGACTATGGTACAGCAACATCTCTTCTGAAAGAAACTGTCAACCTAGATCTCTGTCTAATGAAAATCTTTCAAAAATGAGGTGAAATAAAGGCTTTTTTAGAGGTATAATAGCTGAAAGAATTCATTACCAATAGACCTGCTCTACATGAAATGAAGTCCTTTAGGCAGAAGGTAAATGATACCAAATGGATCTACCTAGTGAAATGAAGAACACTGGAAATGCAAACTACCTTGGTAATATATGCCCTATTTTTTTCTTATTATTTAAATGTCTTTAAAAGGTAACTGATGAAAGTCTGAGACAAGTAGATTGATAAGCCCACTTTAAAAAAATCCCGAAATGCCGTAGTGAAATAATAATGGATGACATTTTGACCACTTACTATGGGCAAGGAGTTTTACCTGTATTGATTGATTTAATCTAGCAACCCTATAATCAAGTACCATTATTGTTTTCCTATTACAAATGAAGAAAGTAAGTTGTAAGAAGGTGAAATAACTTTCCAAGATTACAGAGCTGGGACTTAAACTCTGTCCAACTCTAACTAAAGCTTAGGTACTTTGCCATTTTTCTACAGTGCCTTTCCAGGGAAGGAGGAAATAGTACAGGACAGGTGATTATAGGACAAAGAGACGAAGTAAAGAGTTAAGGAGGTAGAAATAAAGAGGAGTTAGCAGACGGTTTGGCAGATGTCATTAATTCCTCACATGTATCGGATTATTTCTAGCTGGTCAAGGCCATCCAAGTTGGCACTTTTAACTCTTAATATTTTTTAGATAAAAGATTCATACAGATGTGGGAGCCAATGAGTCCAAGTCTCTATTTCTAGCTTTAGGTAGTTCAGACTATGCCCTCTGGAGTTAATGGAAGGAGGAAATAACATTTTCATCTGTCCCAGGGAAGTGATGAACCTCCACCTTAAGGGAACTAACCCTTGAATTCTCTCAACCAGGTCTCACTAAATACTTGGACTGCAGACCTAAGTAATTTAATAATCGTTCTTTTTCTTTTTTTTTTAAGATTTTATTTATTTATTTGACAGAGAGATAGCGAGAGCAGGAACACAAACGGAGGAGTGGGAGGGGGAGAAGCAGGCTTCCCGCCGAGCAGGGAGCCCAACATGGGACTCGATCCCAGGATCCTGGGATCATGACCTGAGCCGAAGTCAGACGCTTAACGACTGAGCCACCCAGGCACCCATTCTTTTTCATTTTTAAAAATAGTTCTAACATTTATGACTTTACTAACGATCAGATAAATGGATGAAAAAGTTTAAATTTGGGTAATCTGACTTTTACTAATAATAACAATGTTGAAGTCACATGGGAATGGCTTTAAAAATACCTATGGGTAAAGATTGGTATTTTTATGTGGTTATATTTTCTTATGTATAATGAACTTCTTTTAAAAAAGATAATTGACTTTAAACAAAAATAACAATGTAGTGTGGGGGTTATAACATGTAAAAATGAAATGCATGGCAATAACACAGGTTGGGAGGCGAGTAATGGAAATCCACAAATGTGGATTCTTATATAAGTTTGATGTAATGTTACTTGAAGTAGACTGTGGGTAAGTTAAAGATGTACTCTATAAACCCTGTAGCAGTGACTAAAATAACAACAACAAAAAGTGTTACAGCTAAAAGCCAACAAAGGAGATAAAATGGTATCATAAAAGATACTACTAATCCAAAGGTTTGAGAAAAGGGGGGGCAGATGAGGCAAATAAAAAATAACAAAATGATAAACCCATCTATCTCAATAATCATATTTAATGTAAATTATTTAAAACACCCAATTAAATAGCAGAGCTTGTCAGATTGGATTAAAAAATCAAGACCCACCTATATGCAAGAAAAGATGTAGCATGTTAACTAATTAAAAGAAAACTGGATATATTGGACAAAGTTGATGCGAGGACAAAGAGTTTTTTTTTTTTTTTTAAGATGTATTTATTTATTTGAGAGAGAATGAGAGAGAGAGAGAGCACATGATTGGGGGGGGGGGGGGTCAGAGGGAGAAGCAGGCTCCTCGCCGAGCAGGGAGCCCAATGCGGGACTTGATCCCGGGACTCCGGGATCATGACCTGAGCCGAAGGCAGTCGCTTAACCAACTGAGCCACCCACCGAGGACAAAGAGTTTTAACAGAGTAAAAAAAATACTGTTTTATAATGACAGTGAGTTCAATATATCAGGAAGATATAACAGGTCTAAACACTTATGCACCTAATAGCAGAACTTCAGAATACACAAAGCAAAAACAGAACTCTGAGGAGAAAATGAGAAGTCCACAATTATAGTTGGAGATTTCAATATGTTTCTCTCAATAGCTGACAGAATACGTAGAAAATCAATAAGGTATAATACTTTAACATCGGAATCAACTAACATGACCTAAATAACATTTATAAAACATTTCACCCAACAATGGCAGAATACACATTTTCTTACAATGCACACAGTATACTCACCAAGTTAGTTCATATCCTTGACCATAAAAGAAGTTTTTTGTTCTTGTTGTTTTAAGGTTTTATTTATTTATTTGAGAGAGAGCGAGCAGAAGTGGGGGGAGTGGCAGAGAGAGAGGAAGAAGCAGACTCCCTTATGAGCAGGGAGCCTGATGCAGGGCTTGATCCCAGTACCCTGGGATCATGACCTGAGTTTTAGGCAGATGCTTAACTGACTGAGCGCCCCCATAAAAGAAGTTTTAATGCATTTAAATGTATTCAAGTTGTACAAAGCATCTCTGGAAAATCCTCAAGTATTTGAAAACTAAATAACACTTCTAAAGAACCCATGGCTCAAAGAGGAAATGAGAAAGTATATTGTTCTGGATACAAATGACAACATAATATGTCAAAATGTGTGGGGTGTAAGCTTCTGAAAGCAAGACTTAGGGGAAATTTTATAGCACTAAACACCAGTAGTAGGAAAAGTCTAAAGCCAGCCTTCACCTAGAAAAAGGAACAAAGTAGTAAGTAGAAGAAAGACTAAAGATCAGAGGAGAAATCAAACAAACAAAAAAAATTAATGAAACCTGAAATTGCTTGTTTGAGAAGAGCTATTACATGTATAAACTTCTAGCCAGACTGATGAGAAAAAAGAGAAGACTCTAATTACCAGTGTCAAAAATGAGAGGTGGCATATCATGACAGCTTCTGCATTTATTAAAAGAATCCTAAAGGAATATTATCAGTGATTTTATGCCAGTAAATTCAGTAACTTAGATGAAATGGACAGTGCTTTGAATAATCTGAAATATAGGCACTCTCCAACTTTAGATATTACTATTTAAAGAGATACCATGAAGTGAAAAGTTTTCCAACTATGTTTCTTTTATTGCTTTTCTGGAGAAAATCTAAAATTTAGATCATCCAAAAAGTATGTCTTTAATCCTATTCTACTTTTATATGATCACTTTTTTAAGAAAGCTTGGAAAAGTTATAAGGATTATTTCCAATGCAAATGCTAAAATGTCTTATTTTTGAAATGTTAAATGTCTGGAGGTAGGAAGTTTATTCAGCAGCTCAGTCACGTATTTCAGAAGGTTTGTAGCTTGCTCCTGCTTGCCTTTTCTCCCCTACTCTTTCTGAATATTCTCTTGAATTCTTAAGGCTTATCCTCCAGTAGTTGCCATAAATAAGGCTGCTACAGTTCCAAATATTGCCTTTAGACACCCCATCTGGCTAGTGTTTTGGGGGTCCCCCAGACCAAGCCAGGTTCCATGATTTCCTAGGAGAACTCACAGGACTCGGCACAAAAGATCTGTAACAACAAAAGGATATTAAACAAAATCAACAAAGGGATAAAGGCAATGGGGTGAAGGCCAGCGGAAACCAGGAGCATACTTGGAAGAGTCATCTCCCAGTGGAGTCACACAGGATATGTTTAATTCCCTCAGCAACAAGTTGTTACAAAACATGTTAAATATTGTCTGCCCGGAAACTCATTAGACAGTGCTCAAATTTTTATTGGGGGCTAGTCAGGTGGATACCCTCTGCCTAGCATGTACAAAATTCCAGACTCCCAGAAGGAAAGCACGTATTTAGCATAAACCACATTGTTTGCACAAACCGTTTAGACACATTGAGGCACTCTTCCAAGTTGTGGGAATGGTGGGAACCTTCTCACAATCTAAGTTCCCAGACCCCAGCCAAAGGCCAACTTCGTCAGTAGGCCTGCTATGTGAACTCTTTCTGCATAGCTAGACAAAGAATAAAGACATTTTCCCTCATGTATCTTTTTATTAGGGATGAAAGTCTTTCCTGGTTTCCCTCTCACTAGATTGTGTTTCAGTACCTTTAACTAGATTGGGTTGCTGTCTATATCCTAACTGCAGGAGGCTGGGAAGTATCTAGTATTTCCAGCCCCTGTAGTGGAAGATAGATTCTGCCAACAAGAAAAAAGAGTGGTTGGGGGAATGTCTGTTAGGAACTGAATATTTTTTTCAATTCATAATTGTCAGTTCTAGTATTTTTAAGGGTAAGGTACAAAGATACATGGCTAGGAAAAGTAAGTACTAAGAGCATTTACTTTTAGTATGAAAGATGATAGCAAATTGTCAGCTGTTCAAAGTAGTTTTTGTTGTACTCTGATATATAAGACAGATTTGTAGACATTGTTTAAGATGAAACCTTTATCATTAAGCTGAACGGGAAAACAAAATTCTTGATTACTCCATTTATAAACAAAACAAAGTAACCCCACTCTAAATTGCTCTTTAGGTCGACTCATTAGTTTAAAGGAAATTTTCTGTATTATAATGCAATTTTATTTTCATAGAAGAGTTTTTGTCGGGCACCTGGGTGGCTCAGTTGGTTAAGCGACTGCCTTCAGCTCAGGTCATGATCCCGGAGTCCTGGGATCGAGTCCCACATCCGGCTCCCGGCTCAGCGGGGGGCTTGCTTCTCCCTCTGACCCTCTTGACTCTCATGCTGTTTTTTTCTCTCTCTCTCTCTCTCTCTCAAATAAATAAATAAAATCTTTTAAAAAAAGAGTTTTTGTCTACACTATTGTGATTAATTTTCCAAAATGATGAGATGATATTCTTCAAGAAGAATCACCTTATTTATCATAAGAATTTTCATCAGTTCTCAGTGAAGTCATTATCTTTAGTTTGACATTTAAGTATTTCCTTTGCCTTTGCCAGAGTAGTTTTTTCATGGTCAATTAAATAGTCAATTCCAGTCAAAAATCAGTTGGAATTATCAGGTAAATTTAATCATTTTGGGTTTTTACAATCAAAAGCCATCAGAATTCATTTCCTGATATGAAAGTTGCTCTTTTTTGGCCATGGATTTAAGCAGAATAGTTCTGTAATGGAGAATGTAAAACTTGCTTATCCAAAAATCTCAGTATTAAATTAATGGTGCCAATTACAGTATTGCTGATTTTGGAAATACTTCTAGCATTATACTAAGATGTAGATTTAAGAACGCTGAAATGCCCTTCATAAAAGAGCAGGCTTAAAAATTATGCTTGGTTTTTGAATGAAGGAAAAACCTGGTATGAATATAATTGCCCTGATTACCTAAGATGTAATTACTAATGGAAGTAAGAGATTGTCATCCAGGTTCTGATTATTCACTAACAAGTTTCAATCTGCTACTGAACTACATGTTTAGTACTAACATATATTTTAGTACACAATTTATTTTAGCTGTTTAAGATCTTAATTAATTGACCTATTAGTTGTAGATGTTTTTTCAATTTATTTATTTGAGAGAGAGTGAGTGAGAGAGAGAGCACAAGAAGGGGGAGGGTCCGAGGGAGAAGCAGACTCCCGATGAGCAGGGAGCCCGATTTGGGACTCCGGGATCATGACCTGAGCTGAAGGCAGTCGCTCAACCAACTGAGCCACCCAGGCACCCTTAGTTGTAGATTTTATTAAGACCAGCTCTCCTATGGTCTACTGACAGGAACTAAGGACCTCTATTTTGTTGGTGTAAGTGAAATTTTAGAAAAAGGCATTTGCTATTAAATTGATTTTGTTTTTCTTAACCAAATATTTTATTTATTTGTTTATTTATTTAAAGATTTTATTAATTCATTTGCCAGAGAGAGCGAAAGAGCAAGCAGGCAGAGGGAGAAGCAGGCTCCCTATGGAGCAAGGAGACCGATGTGGGACTTGATCTCAGGACACTGCGATCATGACCTGAGCCCAATGCAGATGCTTAACCGACTGAGCCACCCAGGCATCCCTTATTTATTTTTTAAAATATTTTATGTATCTGTTTGAGACAGAGTGGGAGAGAGCTCGAGCAGGTGAGGAACAGAGGGAGAAGCAGACCTTCTCACTGAGTAGGGAGCCCGATGCAGGGCTCGATCCTGGGACTGGGTTCATGACCTGAGCAGAATGCAGACACTTACTAAACAATGGAGTCACCCAGGCGCCCCATTTTAACTAAATATTTTAAAATTATGACTGACTCTGTAATAGCACTGATGCAGAAATAACACTGTGACTGTGGTAATAAAATCTAGCAAGTAGTTTTTAAGTTGAACCTGAAAATGGTTAAATATGATCAATTTCATATGATTCAACCTGTTAGTTGGGTATATTTCTATAATACAGGTACAAAGTATTCTTAATTATTCAGTGGAATATTTGTGTGTTAACTCTGTTTTGACTCATTTTCATTCCTTGCTATCTGTCAACCTTGGGACTTATTACTTGTAACAAGCAGGAAGCAACTTGACAGAAAATGACTGATGTGTTAACTTGGCATTCATTATAGCATTTTACAGTCAATATAATGTTAGACTTGGAAAATATGTTAGAGGTCACTGAAGGCCATCCCACTCACCTAGTAAAGGAAAATATGTCATCCCCTACATATAGTTATTTCTCTCTGCTTGACCATTTCAGGATATTACCTCAAAAGTTTTTCAGTATTGCTGGAAAGTCTATGTATTGAACTGAAAACCACCTAATTTTAACTCATTAGTCACATTTCTGCATTCTGTTAGGAATACTGTAAAAAAAACTACTTCCAGATGGCAAATGTTTTAAAGATTTTATTTATTTATTTGTCAAAGAGGGAGAAGCAGAGGGAGCACCAGGTTCCCCACTTAGCAAGGAGCCTGATGTGGGGATCGATCCCAGGATCCTGAGATTGTGACCTGAGCTGAAGGCGGACGTTTAACTGACTGAGCCACCCAGGCATCCTGCCAGATGGCAGATGTTTTAATATTAGAGGATAGACATGCTCTGTATTCCTACTCTGATCCTTAGGAGAAACAGTCCCAACTAATTCCAACTGAAGTCATAGAATCAGTATTTTAGGATTTAAGGAACTTGAAGATTTTTGCAGTGGTGATCCAATTTTACAAGGTCTCGGCTGCTGTGGGGGAATTTAAATTCCCCACATTGTCTAGTGCAGTGCCTTATAAATAATGAGCACTGAACAAACATTTGTTATATAAATGTGAGACTAAGAGAGGGTAAATGAGATTTAAGTTTATTCAGTCATTCCATAAATATTTATTGAGAATCTGTATGTCAGACACTGTCCTGGACTTTTGGGGGATACACCATTTAACAACAGAAACAAAATCTCCGTCCTCGTGAGTTTTACATTTGGCTGTGAGAGACATTCAATAAAGATTAAATCTATAATATATAGGTCAGGTATTGTAAATGCTGTGAAGTATTATATAATTGGATAAAGATATGAGAGATAGTTAGGGAGGAGGTGATGCTCCTATTTTAGATTGGGTGCTCAAGGAACACCTTTCTGTGAGGTAAATGATCAAGGACTGAATAAAGTGAGGAGGCTCATCCTTGTTTGAGACAGGAGTATTACAGGCAAATTCAAGGGCTTGGGTCACTGTGACTAGAATTGAATATGTCAGGACTGAAAGTGAGAGAGTAGTTGAGGTGGAGAGGTAGCCTGGAGAAAAATTATGCAGGGAGCTGTAAAACTAAGTAGAGATCTGAGATTTCATTCTAAGTGAGGTGAGAAACCACGAAGCAGAGGAATGACATGATGAGATCTACGTTTAAACAGGGTCACTATAGCTACTATATTGGGAATAAACTACGAGGGGGTAAGGGAGGAAGCAAAGAGACTCATTATAACCCCACTGTTAGAATCTTCTAGACTTTCAGTGTCCAGTACAGTTGCCACAAGGTGTATGTGACCATTTAAATTAATTAAAATTAAGTAAATGTTTTTTGTTTTGTTTTACTTAAGACATGTGGGGTTTGAACTCATGATCCTGAGATCAAGACCTGAGCTGAAGTCAAGAGTTGGGTGCTTAACCAACTGAGCCACCCAGCTACCCTTAAAATTAAGTAAAATTTTAAAATTCAATTCCTCTCTTGCACTTGCTCTATTTCAAGGGCTCAATAGCCACATGTGGCTAGTAACTTCATCATACTAGACAGCACAAATATAGGACATATCCATCATCACAGAAAGTTTGATTGGACAGCACTCTTCTAGAAAATATATAGTAGTTAAGATTGGAGGGTAGCAATAGAGGTCATGAGACTTGTCAGAGAGATTCAAGACATATTTTGAAATAAGAGCTAGTAGTTTTTTTTTTTTTTTTAAAGATCTTATTTTTTGACAGCGAGGGATAGCAAGAGAGGGAACACAAGCAGGGGGAGTGGGAGAGGGAGAAGCAGGCTTCCCGCTGAGCGGGGAGCCTGATGCCGGGCTCAATCCCAGGACCCTGGGATCATGACCTGAGCCAAAGGCAGACGCTTAATGGCTGAGCCACCCAGGCACCCCAAGCTAGTAGTATTTTCTAACAGACTGAATATGGGATATGAGAGATAGAGATCAGGTGATTCTAAAGTTTGTGGCCTGAATAAATGGTTCAGTTCCATTTCAAAATGGGGAACACTGGAGGAGAGATTTAGTAGTTGAAATCACAAATTCAGTTTTGAATTTTAGAAATGACATGCCTGTCATCTTCACCCATTTTCCCTTAAGAGTAGAATTAGCTTGTATTTCTCATACTTTGAGTACTACCATTATAATACAGTCTTTGCTATATCCTAATGCCATTTACTTAGTATTTTAAAAATATCTCATTTTCATGCTTGAATTTGTTTTAAAAGGAAATCTTAGATTTCCTTACATGGAAAAACCAGTAAAATATCCCTTTATTTTTTTATTTTATTTTTTTAAAGATTTTATTTATTTATTCATGAGAGACAGAGCGAGAGAGAAGCAGAGGGAGAAGCAGGCTCCCAAGGAGCAGGGAGCCCGATGCGGGACTGGATCCCAGGACCCTGGGATCATGACCTGAGCCGAAGGCAGACGCTTAACCATCTGAGCCACCCAGGCACCCTAAAATATCCCTTTAGTGGAAGGTAAGTGGAAAAGTCAATACCATTTTGATACATGAAAACATCATGTTATGAAATGTCAGCTATGATAGGGTGGCCTGCCTGTGCAGCAAGGTTTCAAGCTCAAGACATGTCTCTGTTTGTTAAAAGGGAGATTAACAAGTAAAACAAACTAGCATTAAACTGGGACTTTTTCCATGACGTAATCAGAAGTATTGGAGCAGAATTAAAAACAGTAACTTGCTTATTGTGGAATTCAGTTTTCTAAAATTTAGCTACAAAAATTCTCTCCTTATTTATAAGTATTACTCTTAGAAAAGCCCCACCATAGGGATGCCTGGGTGGCTCAGTTGGCTAAGCATCTGCCTTCAGCTCAGGTCATGATCCGGGTCCTAGGATCTAGGGTCCTAGGATCCAGCCACCCTGGGGATCAAGCAGTGGGCTCCCTGCTCAGTGGGGAGTCTGCTTGTTCCTCTCCCTCTGCCCCTCCCCCACTCGTGCTCTCTCTCTCACTCTCTTTCAAGTAAATAGATAAAATCTTAAAAAAGAAAATCCGCACTGTATGCCAAATGTAATAATCAAGAGATGTAGAAAAGACATTTAGAAATATGGAAATGTAATATGGTGGTAAGAGTTGTATTTGGGTCTCTTCTCCACTGCCCTCTTTCCACGCCTCCTAAGAAGTGAAAGGCCTTAGGATATGGAAGGCTTCCAGAATTGTCTCTCTTCTCTATCTCTATATGGAGTTTAAGCATGTTTGCTTACTAAAACAGCCAGCAATGCCTTTTTCTTCTTTAAAATTTCCCCTGTATTAAATATTTAAAAGATCAAAGAGCATGAATTTTCTTTCTTATCTGTAGTTAAGACCATTTCAGGCTTGTTTCCTTATAAAAATGCAGCCTACATTCCCCTTTTCTTTATCAAAATTCCATCTGAGTTGCCAGAAAGATTGAAAAATCCAGTTTCTTTTTAAATTTCTTCATTGGGATCTCAGTAATCTAATTTTTAAAAATAATAGCTAATACTTATTAAGCAATTATTATGTGCCAGGCACATTTTCAAAGACTATTGCATGTACTAACTCAGCAATCCCCATTTTCAGGTGAAGATATTTATAGTGCTGAAGTTCACATCCTAGCTCCACAATGTACTAGCTGCATAATCCTGGGCCAATTATTTAATCTCTGTGCCTCAACTCCTCACTTGTAACATGAAATAATCATAGTACCTACCTCATGGAATTGTTGAGGTAATATAATACTTTCCTGTGTTACTGAACAGAACTGTTACAGAGGTAACTCTCCTGGTAATATACTCAGTCTGCCAATTAGCTCATTTCAAAAGTGAAACCTTTCTCATTTTGTTTGTTTTGGTTTTGTTTGTTTGTTTGCAGTTTGCCTCAAGGAGAAAAGTATATTCTGTAACTTGTGAGGTTCTTACAAGACTAAAGGGAATAAACATACTTCATTTTAGAACAGTGTCAATAATTTAGTGTGTGTAAGATAGAAAACTGTACCTCTTGAGCCCTGTGTTGAAATGATCTTTTGCAGTATTTGTGTAGTGCCCTAATACCTCTAAAAATGAAAGTGGGACTGTTGCAGGAGGGACTAAAAGTTGAGAACATGCCCAGATATTTCATCCATTTAGATACATGAAATATTTTATTTACATAGTACAACAGAGGTGATTTTGAGAGTTTCCATCCATTTAGGCTAGGATGTCATGAATATTACACATGATATAATATAAATAACAAACCCCAGAAAATATATTGAATCATATATATTGAGTCACATTCTCCTTAAGTAATAAACACAGAACATAATTAACTTACCACTGTGCTCATTAATCAGATGCCATTGTTTAAGTCTTATTTCAACAACCCAGATTACTGGAGACCTAGCCGTCTGCAGATACCCTTAGATCTTCTCAAACAGATAAAGTCACTATTTTGGAAGTAAGTTTAGAAATAAATGTCAAGGGGGTGCCTGGGTGGCTCAGTCAGTTAAGCGTCTGCCTTTGGCTCAGGTCATGATCCCAGGGTCCTGGGATCGAGCCCCGCATTGGGCTCCCTGCTCCACAGGAAGCCTGCTTCTGTATCTCCCTCTCCCCCTGCTTGTGTTCCCCCTCTCGCTGTGTCTCTCTATCAAACAAATAAAATCTTTAAAAAAATAAATAAATGTCAAAAACTGTTACTACTTTGTAGCCCCAGCTCTGCTTCCCTCTAATTACCTGAGTGTTTACAACTAATTGATTACTGTTGAAGATTTCCCTCTTTATATATTTATTGTCTCAGGAAGCCTCTCCTATTTATCCCTAAAACACAGATTTACAATGTAACCTTCTGTCCTGTAGACTACCCACTACCTCTGACTGGATCTTGTACTTCTACTCTCTCACTGGCTTATTGAATGCCTTATACTCAGAAGGCAAACAAAGCTTGGCCTGGGGTACACATATGGGGTTCACACTGCAAGCCATGAATGTAAGCAGAAAGTCCTTTGTTAGGGGTGTGATCACTTTAACAATTAGTGGACCGAAAACTCTTACATTCACCATAGGCAAGGGAATATTTAATTTTTTAAAAATTTTAATCTCCACTTTCAAAAAAATAGTCCTTAAATATAAACTTGACTTTACCATATAAATTGTAATTGGGTTCAATTCCATTCTCAAGTCCCTAGGATTATGCCAAAGTGCTCCCTAAGATAGAATTTCTTATAAAGCTAGTGAGCCTCTTTAACGAAATTTATGTTTGCAGTCCCTTATCTGCAATTTCAGAAAAAGTGAAAACATTTTTGTAACTTATTTGAAGGCAAAAGTAACCTGAGCTTTTTTGGTGACAAAACCTGACTTGACTTGAGACTATTTATAGTTTTTATTTATCTAGCTTAGTGTGACTATTAGTAAGTTTGCCACAGAAATGTTTATGTATTGGGCTACTGGATGCTAATCCAGACCTTTGCTGGAAACGTTTCATAATATACAGTAGAAGCACAGCATTAGTTTTCTAAAATCTGAGAAACTCTCATTATGAAAACACAGCTGGTCCAGAGTTTCTCATAAATGGTTGGGAACCTATACTTAAATAGACATGAGTTAAAGTGAAGCTAGATTTTTTTTCTTTTTCTTTCTCATTCTTTTGATGTTGTTCCTTTGTCACTAATCTTCTCCTTTCTCCCCATTCCTCTCCTGCTTCTTTCTTTCCTCCTTTTTCTAATAAAAGTCAGTGGTTATAATCCAACTAGCGATATTAGATGTGGTAGGAGTTCTGTTTTGTTTTTTTTTAAGATTTTATTTATTTATTTCACAGAGAGAGACAGAGAGCAGAAACAGGAGGAGAAGCAGGCAAGAGGGAGAGGGAGAAGCAGGCTTCCCGCTGAGCAGGGAGCCTAATCGGGGCTTGATCCCAGGACTCTAGGATCATGACCTGAGCTGAAGGCAGATACTTAACCGACTGAACCACCCCTGTGCCCCAGGAGTTCTGTCCTTAATACATTTTTTTTTCCAGATTTTTTTTTAAGTAATCTACACCCAACATGGGGCTCACACTTAAGCCAGAGATCAAGAGTCTCATGTTTTATAGACTAGTCAGCCAGGCGCCCCCCCTTAATATATTTTAATTGACCTTAATACATTCTGTAGTTCATCATTTACAATGGAATTCATAACAGACAGAACCTTAGAGAAACACTATTCCTTCCTAAAATTTTTGCTTTGTCTCCAAAAGGTCATTTGAGTTAATACTGCAAGCCTGTCATTCGGTCATTTTATTTTCTCCTGAATTATGCATTGGGTAATTACCACACAATGGAGTACATTTCTGTTGAATTGATCTTTAAACTGGTACAGTATGCAAACTAGGGCAGTTGCCCTATTCCACACCTATAGACCTATAGTCTGAACATAAATTATAAGTATTATTTTTTATCATTTATTTTACCTTATATATTTTTGGGCTAGTGTTAATAAGAGTAACTTCAAAAACAGACTGCAGTTTTGAGAGAGAATCATACAATGCAGGCTTATGGAGTCTTGGGTATTAACTAAATAAATACATAAAGTCCTTTTTAAAGTAAACAAATGGAGGCTAAAAAAACCTTACCTATTTGTTGTGAATGTAATTCATCTGTTTCTAATGATGGGAGTCTAGATGAGTGAAAAAAATTAGACTTTAAAAGTATAATCAGGGACATCTGGGTAGCTCAGAGCGTCTGCCTTTGGCTTGGGTCATGATCCCAGGAGTCTTGCATTGGGCTCCCTGCTCAGCGAGGAGCCTGCTTCTCCCTCTGCCTGCCACTCCCCCTGCTTGTGCTCTCTCTCTCTGACAAATAAATAAATAAAATCTTAAAAAAAAAAAAGAAACTTGGCTTTATCTAAGTGTCAAAGATGTGCTCTACTCAATTATCATGCATACAAAATGTTCATCGCAACATTATTTTTGTTAGCAAAAAGCTAGAAACAATCCAAATTCCAACAATGGAATCCTAATCAGTAGTGAAAGTGAATAAGCAACACAAATGAACATGGATGACTCTCACAAAATATTTTGGAGTGAAGAAAACAAGTCACAGAAGCATATTTACAGAATAATCACTGTTTTTTAAAAAATTCAAAAGTATGTATATATACAAAATGAGGGGAAAGAATGGATGGTAGGAAAAATGAGACTTGAAAGAAAGATAAATTTGGGAGAGATTCAGAGTGGATAAGCAAGTTTTTGGTGACAAGACGAAGGGGAAAGGGAGGAGAAAAGACAAACAGGACCTTAAGCCTGGCTGCTGGAGGAATGGTGGTCCCATTATCTGTTTGGAACAGTTAAGAGTGGCTAATTTGGGGAAAAAGACTTTTTTAGGCTTTAGAGTTATTGAATTTGATTTCAGAGGGCAGTATCTATCCAGGGGAAAATGGGACAATACATAGTTAAAATTGAAAATCTAGTATTTAGAACAAGGCTATCTCAAGGCTGGAGCTAGGTTTAGGAATAAATTGCTCTAACGTGATTAGGTTAAGTCTTGGTAGCAGGTGCATTCTCCAGTGAAAACTGGATATAGAGAACACTAGCTTTATGAGAATGGATGGAGATTATATGAGTAAAAATTCTGACACTGAGTGGCACTGATTAGAGTTAGAAGAGATGATGTGATATAATCAGAAATTAAAGCCAGAATTTTGACAAGTGAATTGTAGTGGAGCATATTATTCCAGTTCTAATCTGTAAAACATTAGCAGTAATTTTGCACAATTTATCCCAAAGTGATTTTGTCATTTGTCTATAAGCCAGAATTCCTTTTTCTTGTGTAAAAAGGTCTCCATTGTTGTGCATATTAGTCATTCTTATTTATGACAGTTAACACAAGAGAACTGTGTAGTTAATTAAATTAAAATTGTAGATATAAAAACTCCACTTTGAGAAATACATCTTTATAGAGTTAGCTGGAAATTAAATTCATGAGTTCTTGCAAGTCATGTTACTACTTAAACTTTAAGCAATCTAATTTAATTAATCATAATATTATGTAAAATAATATGAAAATGACATAATGAACAACAGCATTTAATATGAATATCTCTGTGTCACAGCTTAGTGTTTTAGATTTGGTTTAGATTCATTGAATTTATTATTTTTAAGATTGAAGTATTATATAAAACATTTCAGAGTGGAAATTGGTAATATCAAAATCATTTTTAGAAGAGAGCAGTTTAAGTAGAAATTTTACTACCTCTATTAAGTTGAAATTGTTGGAAGTACTGGATTTCGATTAGATTTATTATGCTTCACCTGTGATTTGTGAAGTTGTTTGGGCTTAGTCTTTTCATTTATTTTCTCTAGAATCAAAGTTGATTTTGGTCCACATTAATATAGAATGACTCCTGCTACTTTATTTTATCACAGTATAAATTTACCCAAACCTTTTAGATTTAATAGATTTGTAAGAAAGGACAAGAGGAGAAGATAGACATCACTTTCATCTTCATTATTCTAGTATTTGCTGTATAGGTAGTGATTCTTCCCTTCTGCTTTCTAACACCTCTGATAGCCAGGTTCTTATCAGTTAGATCATAAGTGGACTATTGCTTGATTATGAAAATGCTAAATGGTAGAAAATCAGGAAAATAGGAATCTCTTTAATAGACTGTCACTGTTTGTCTTGCGTACGTTAGTATTTCATTTTGGAGTAGCATGAGCTTTGGTCAACCCTTCTGGACCATCTAACATTACATCCCAAAGGCACCTCAGTGCAAATTGCTTTGTTAATTAAAACATGAAGTGGGCACGTGGGTGGCTCGGTCATTGAAGCGTCTGCCTTTGGCTCAGGTCATGATCCCAGGATCCTGGGATTGAGCCCCACATGAGGATCTCTGCTCAGTGGGGAGCCTGTTTCTCCCTCTTCCTCTGCGGCTCCCTCTGTTTGTGCTCTCCGTCAAATAAATAAATAAAATCTTTAAAACAAAACAACCTGCTCCAGTGGAGTCTTCTTTAACATAACTTAGTCAACTGAGCAACTATCCTTTGATACTGATAGGTCCTGCCCACACTCGAGCGGAGGGGATTATATGGGTCTGGTATACCAGAGGGGCAGAATTCACCTTAGACTTATGCCTACCACAGTCTATCCTCTGGCCCCCACCCTTTACATACACAGAAGCAAAATCCACCTGTTCCCATGGTTCCCAGGGTTCTCATGCTATTAAAGCATCCACTCAAAGTCCAAAGTCTTATTTTAATCATCTATGTTAGATGTAGGTGAGGTTCCTGTGTGTCCTCTGTGAACCTGTAAAATTAAAGAGTGTCCCAACATAAAATGGTTGTGGACATTATGGTTCAAAACAGGCAAGGACAGAATGGAAAGTTAAAAAAAGGAGTCACTGGTCCATAGCAGTTCTGAAATCCATGTTGGCAAACTCCAGCTGGGTTTGGGTTAGGTTTCAAAGCCTAGGAACAGACCTCCATGGGTCTCAACTCTGCCCTCCCAGTCTTGGTTCCACCTTCTAAAAAATTCTTCCTTTTCTAGGAAGGTAGCGTGTTTGCAGTTGCTTAGTTTTATCAGACTTCTTTTCTGCCGGTGGCATTTGGGAGGAGTCCAACAGCTTCTTTCCATTTTATATTCCCTCTGTTTCCTTTTAGCTCAAACTGGTAGTGTTTATGCTGAAACAATTTTCTCAAATTCTGGATTTTGAGTGGATTTCACAGGGATTCACTACATTAGACAAAAATATTTGCAGTTTTTTCAAGAAATGAAATAATGCTTTTTCTGTCTGCCTCCTGCTGAGATGGCTAAGGGACAACTCCAAAGTTTACTAGAGGCCCTTAAAATATTGAAAGGGTACTTTATGTGACTAAACCTTTGGCCTTTTGATCTTTCTGAAATTTTATCAGTTAGTCATCTTTTGGGGCACCTGGGTGACTCAGGTAAGCCTCCGACTCTTGATTTTGGCTCAGGTCATGATCTCAGGGTTGTGAGATTGAGCCCCACGTGGGGCTTGCTGCTCATGTGGAGTCTGCTTGTCCCTCTCCTTCACTCTGCCCCTCCCCCTCACTCTGCCCCTCCCCCTTGCTCACAGTCAATGTGCATGCTCACTCATTCTCTCAAATAAATAAAATCTTTAAAAGGGTCATCTTTTTTCTCTACTGTGCTTTTGTCAGCCATTTTTTTATTTTTAGCATCTTTTGTTATCTGGAGAGGCTGGGTATTTTAGGAATCATCTAGGCCTGCTTCCTTTCCTTTTTAGCTATTTCCTCAATTTCTCTCTCCCCTCTTGGATTTTACTACAAAGGACAAAAGTGAACCAGACAGCACCTTCAACACATCACTTGGAAATGTCCTTAGCTATATATCCAGTTATATCACTGGTAAGTTCCGCTTTCCATATAACTTATAGGATACAATGTTGCCAAGCTTTCTGCTACTACATAAGAAGGATCCCCCTTATTTCAGTTTCCAACACAGGCATACTCCATTTTATTGCACTTCATTTTATTATACTTTGCCGATACGACTTTTTTTTTTTCTTAACAAGTTGAAGGTTTGTGGCAACCCTGCCTTGAACCAGTTCACCAGTGCCATTTTTCCAACAGTATCTGCTTTTGTAGATTTCAAATTTTTGATTATTTTGTTGCAGTGCTTTGATCAATAAGCTTTGATTTTACTATTGTAATTGTTTTGGTATGCCACAAATTGTGCCAATATAAAATGGTGAATGTATGGGGCGCCTGGGTGGCTCAGTCATTAAGCATCTGCCTTCGGCTCAGGTCATGATCTCAGGGTCCTGGGATCGAGCCCCGCATCAGGCTCCCTGCTCAGCGGGAGGCCTGCTTCTCCTTCTCCCACTCCCCCTGCTTATGTTCCCTCTCTCGCTGTGTCTCTCTCTGTCAAATAAATAAAAATCTTAAAAAAAATAAAAATGAAAAATAAAATGGTGAATGTAATCAATAAATGTTGCATGTACTCTGACTGTTCCCTCGTCTCTGTCCGTCTCCTCAGACTTCCCTATTCCCTGAGACAGAGCAATACTGAAATTAGGCTAATCAGCAACCCTACAGGGGCACTTGGGTGGCTCAGTCATTAAGCCTCTGCCTTCGGCTCAGGTCATGATCCCAGGGTTCTGGGATCGAGCCCCGCATCAGGCTCCCTGCTCCACGGGAAGTCTGCTTCTCCCTCTCCCACTCCCCCTGCTTGTGTTCCCTCTCTCGTTGTCTCTCTGTCAAATAAATAAAAATAAATAAAATATTAAAAAAAAAAAACCTACAATGGCCTTCAAGTGTTCAACTGAAAGGAAAAGTCATGTCTCTCACTTGAAATCAAAAGCCAAGATAGGCCAAAAGCTAGGTCTCTTGTGCCAAACAGTTAACCAAGTTGTAAATGCAAAGGAAAAGTTCTTGAAGGAAAATAAAAGTGCTACCTAGTGAACACAGCAATAAGAAGAAAGTGAAACAGCCTTATTGCTGATATGGAGAAAGTTTTAGTTGCCTGGATAGGGAACTAATCCAGAACATCGCCCCAATTCTCTTCAGTTTTCTGAAAGTGGAGAGTGGTGAGGAGTCTGCGGAAGAAAAGTTGGAAGCTAGCAGAGGTTATTTCATGAGGTTTAAGGAAAGAAGCCGTCCCTATAACATAAAAGTCAAAGTGAAGGAACAGGTGCTGATGTAGAAGCTGCAGCAAGTTATCCAGAAGATCTAAGATGATTAATGAAGCCATCGGTAAACAGGTTTTCAGTGTAGATCAAACAGCCTTCTATTGGAAGTCTGTCAGTCCTAGATGGCTAGGACTTTGATAGCTTAGAGAGGAAAAGTTAATGCCTGGCTTCAAAGCTTCAAAGGACAGGCTATGACTCTCTTGTTAGGGGTAGGGCAGCTGGTGACAGTCGCTTGAAGCCTATACTCGTTGGCCATTCTGAAATTCCTAGGGCCCTTAAAAATTATGTGAAATCTAATCTGCCTGTACCTCAATGGAGCAACAAAGCCTGGATGACAACAAATCTGTTTGTAACATGGTTTACTGAGTATTTAAGCCTATTGTTGAGACCTACTTGCTCAGGAAAAAGGATACCTTTCAAAATATCACTGCTCATTGACAATGCACCTGGTCACCTAAGAGCTCTGATGGACATGTATAAGATTAATGTTGTTTTCATGCCTGCTGACACAACATACATTTTGCAGCCCATAAATCAAGGACTATTTGTGACTTTCTATTTAAGAAGTACATTTTGTAAGGCTTATAGCTGCTATAGATATTGATTCCTCTGATGGACCTGTGAAAAATACATTGAAAGCCTTCTGGAAAGTATTCACCTTTCTGGATGTCATTAAAAACATTTATGATTCGGGTGCCTGGGTGGCTCAGTTGGTTAAGCGACTGCCTTCGGCTCAGGTCATGATCCTGGGGTCCCAGGATCGAGTCCCGCGTCGGGCTCCCTGCTCAGCAGGGAGTCTGCTTCTCCCTCTGACCTTCCTCCATCTCATGCTCTCTCTCTACCATTCTCTCTCTCTCTCAATAAATAAATAAAAATCTTAAAAAAAAAACCATTTATGATTCATGGGAAGAGGTAACTATACCAACATTAATAGGACTTTTCGGAAGAAGTTGACTTTAGCATAGGATTCTGAGCCTCAGATGATGGATGACTTTGAGGAGTGCAAGCAGAGGAAGTAACTACAGATATGATAGAAATAGCAGGAGAACTAGAATCAAAAGTGGTGCCTGAAGATGTAACTGAATTGCTACAATCTCATGATAAAACTAACAGATGAAGAGTTGTTTCTTATGGATGAGCTAAGAACGTGTTTTCTTGAGATCAGATCTACTCCTGGTGCAAGTGCTGTGAAGATTGTCTACATGACAGCAAAGAATTTGGAATACTACAAATAATATTAACTTAGTTGATAAAGCAGCAGCAGGGTTGAGAGGATTGACTCCAGTTTTTATTTTATTTTATTTATTTATTTTTAAAGATCTATTTATTTATTTGAGAGCTCGCTTGCTCGCATTGGAGAGGTGGAAGGGCAGTAAGATGGAGAGACTCCCAGCTGAACGTGGAGCCCAACGGTGGGCTCCATCTCATGACCCTAAGATCATGACCCGAGCAGAAATGAAGAATTGGATGCTTACCCGACTGAGCCACCCAGGCGCCCCATATCCAGTTTTTAAAGAAGTTCTACTATGGGTGCAATGCTGTCAAATACCATTGCATGTACAAAGAAATCATTTATGGAAGAGTCCATCAGTGTGGCATCTTCACTGTTGTCTTATTTTAAGAAATTACCGCAGCCACCCCAGCCTGTAGCAACCACCACCGTGATCAGTTAGCAGTCATCAGCATCAAGGTAAGACCCTCCACCAGCAAAAAGAGGACAACTCACTGAAAGCTTAGATGGCAGGGTGCCTGGGTGGCTCAGTTGGTTAAGCAACTGCCTTCGGCTCAGGTCATGATCCCGGAGTCCCGGGATCGAGTCCCACATCGGGCTCCCTGCTCAGCGGGGAGTCTGCTTCTCCCTCTGACCCTCTTCCCTCTCATGCTCTCTGTCTCTCATTCTCTCTCTCAAATAAATAAATAAATAAAATCTTTAAAAAAAAAAAAAAAAAAAAAAAGCTTAGATGGCAGTTAGAATTGTTTAGCACTGGGCACCTGGGTGGCTCAATCGTTAACCATCTGCCTTCGGCCCAGGTCATGATCCCAGGGTCCTGGGATCAAGTCCCACATCGGGCTCCCTGCTTGGCAGGGGGTGTGCTTCTCCCTCTCCCACTCCCCCTGCTTGTTCCTGCTCTTGCTCGCTCTCTCTCTCTCTCTCTCTCTCTGTCAAATAAATGAATAAAATCTCTAAAAAAAATTGTTTAGCATTAAAGTTTTTAAGTTAAGGTATATACAGTGGTTTTTTTTTAAAACATAATGCTATTGCATGCTTAGTAGATTATAGTGTAAACATAATTTATCTGCCCTGGGAAACCAAAAATTTCATTTGACTTGCTTAATTTCAATACTCACTTTCTTGTGGTGGTCTGAAACTGAACCTGCAATATCTCTAAGGTACTCCTGTTACATGTTCCTCATTTCCTTCTGAGTCCTTACCAGCAGCATCTAGATTAAGGTCCAGATGTCTATTAAAAAATCTATTCAAGGCAAGTTAGACTTTCCCTGTCACGCTTCTCAAAATTCTCATATCCAATTTCAAACTGCGCTCAGGTTTTTATTGTCAATGCAGCATCCCAGGTTCAGGTACAAAAATCCGTATTAGTTTTCTAGTTTTCGATTGTAACAAATTATCATCTTAAAATTTAGCATCTTAAAGCAACACAAATTTATGATTTTACATTTCTTGTTGGTCAGGAGACTGGGTGTAGATTAGCTGGTTCCCCTTTTCAGGATCTAACCAGACTGAAATCAAAGTGTCAGTTGGGACTACAGTATCTTTTGAGACTTCAGAATCCTATGCCATGCTCACTGGTTGTTAGAATTCAGTTCCTTGTGATTGCAGGACTATTTTCTTGCTGGTTGTTGGCTGGAGTACACTGTCAGCTTCTAGAGACTACCCCTTGGTCTTTGCTGTGTGCCCCCACATAGGCCATTCACAACATGAAAGGAATGTTCAGGGCAGTCTCAAAGTTCTGCCTACCACACTAATTTGTTTATTATGATATAAAGGACAAATATGAATTTTTATCTTAGTCTTTTATGCTTCCTTTATGTTTCCTTTAGTGGTTGCCCCCTCTGATACATTTTAAGTCTACATTTCTTCAGGAAGACGAGTGAGTACTCTGAAGCAATGATCTTAGCAAAAGTCAGTGGGTGTGGAGGAGGGGTGATGTAGAAAGACAATACTCAAAACTGAAATTCTACCATAACACTACTTTCTGTACTTCCCAGTTGGTGAGGAGAAATGTAGCATGTGAAATTAGTGATTTTCCTCTCCATTTTACTTTTCTCCTAAGTTTAAATGATACATAGAGAGTAAAGAATTCCAGAGTTTTTCCTTCTGGTTTTTTGAAGCTGTCTTTGAAAGCAGGGAACAGGCATATATGATTTCTATTTAGATAAGTGGTTGACATGAGCCAGAGGCCCAGAAAGGCAATTTAGATTTGTGTTTGTTTTAGTTTCTCTTCTCTCACTGGAAAAGTAAAATGGAAAAGTTGACAAGTATTAAGCATTGCTCCAACTTCAATAAAAATGTTTAGACACATGCTGTTTTCTATCTTGAGGCAACATCCAATTAAAACTTCACTGAGTTTTATCTCTTTTCCTCCTAAAAAAAATCCCAATTCTTCCTTAATCTTTCCTAACTATATTAGGCAATAATGATTTTCCCCACTACCTGATCTATCGATTCCTACACCCTAATGGAAAGAAACTGTAATGTATGTATTTATTTAGGGAGATTAGCTTTTAGTCTTCTAGAGTTATAATAGTGCTTTTATTGTTTCTACTTTGAATATATCTGTCTTGGTGTCAGCCATTCTGGATCAGTAGTTAAAAGGTAGAAATAATTTCATGTTATTTGATGTGTCCTCTAATTATTGTGATTATCATTTTGGGTTTAAATGCTTATAAAATTAGTTGAGAGAAAAACAAGGGATTGCTATCTTGAATAATGGGTTCTTAAAAAGATGTGTTATCAATGCACAAATTCTAATTTTACTAACATCTAAGTTATATGGCATCTTAGATATGCTTTGGCTGTTTGAGGAGGGAAGATCTTAGACTTTAGCCATAGATTTTGGTTTTTGTAGTTTTATAGATTTTTTTTTTTAATGGGAGAAGTTAACTTTTAGAAAACAAGTCTTTTTTTTTTTTTTAAAGCATGTGTTACCTGAAGGTGGGGCTTGATTCCTTCTGACAATAACAAAATTCAGACAGCTTCGTGGGACAAAGAAAAGCAATGCTGTCTCGCTTTTGTCGAGTTTAGTTTTTTCTCTTTTAAACAGTGTTATTGATGCATTATTGAGATATATAATAAACTATACATATTCAAAGTATACAATTTGGTAAGTTATGAAATATGTATGCATCTGTGAAACCATCCTCACAATAAAGGTAATGAACATAACCATCATCCCCAAACATTTTCTCATGTCCCTTTATAATCACTCCCACATGCTTCTCCACAGAGCAATGACATCCTCAGGCTAACTGAACTGCTTTCTCTAACTATAGATTCATTTGCATTTTCTATTATTTTGTACATATGTAATCATAAATCATGTACTTTTTTTGTCTAGTTTCCTTTACTTAGCATAATTATTTTGAGATGCATATTGTTGCATGTATCAGTAAAAGTTCATTCCTTTTTATTGCTGATTAATAATCCATTGTGGAAATATACTAAAATTTATCCATTCACCTGTTGGTAGACATTTGCTTGTTTCCAGTTTTCAGCTATTACAAACAAAGCTGCAATGAAGATTGTATGTAAGTCTTCATATAGATATGTGCTTAAATTTCTACTGAGTAAATAACATGGAGTGGAATGACTAGACCATATGGCAAGCTTATATTTAATTTAAGAAACTTTTAACAAATATTTTTCCAAGGGGTACCATTTTACATTTCCACTAGCAATGTATGAAAGTTCCAGTTCCTCCACATCCTGTCAATACTCAGTTCAGGCAGTCTTTTTCATTTTAGCCATTGATATCTATGTAACAGTGTCTCATTGTTTTAATTTTCATTTTCCTAATGACTAATGACATTGAGCATCTTTTCATATGTTTGACATCCATATACTTTCTCTGATGAAGTGTCTATTCAAATCTCTTGCCCATTTTTTTTAAATTGGATTGTTTTCCCATTACTGAAGATAATTATTTTTCTGGATAAAAATCTTTTATCAGCATATATTTTCCTTTAATATGTGGCTTTTTTCCATTCTTTTAATAGTTCTCTTCAAAGAGCAGAGGTTTTAATTTTGATAGATTCTAATTTATCATTTTTTTATTTTATGGATCACACATTTGATACTGTATCTTTTTTGGTTTTAGGGGTAAAATTTAGTGACTCATCAGTTGCATACAATACCCGGTACATTGCATCAAGTGTCCTCCTTAATGCCCATCACCCAGTTACCCCATCCCTCCCACCTGCCTTCAGCAACCCTCCGTTTGTTTCCTAGAGTTAGGTGTCTCTTATGGTTTGTCTCCCTCTCTGTTTTCATCTTATTTTATTTTTCCCTGCCTTCCCTATGATTCTCTGTTTTATTTCTTAAATTCCACATGAGTGAAATCATAACAGTATTTGTCTCACTCTGACTTATTTCATTTAGCATTATACTGTCTAGCTCTATCCACATTGTTGCAAATGGCAAGACTTCATTCTTTTTGATGGCTGAGTAATATTCCATTATATATATATATATATATATAAATAAATAAATAAAATTCCATTATATATATATATATAATTCCATTATATATATATATGTATACACACCACATCTTCTTTATCCATTCATCTGTCGATGGATATCTGGGCTCTTTCCCAGTTTGGCTATTGTGGACATTGCTGCTATACACATTGGGGTGCATGTGCCCCTTCAAAACACTATTTTTGTATCCTTTGCATAAATACCTAGTAGTACAGTTGCTGGATCATTGGATAGTTTTAACTTTTTGAGGAACCTCCATACTGTTTTACAGGGTGGCTGCACCAGTTTGCATTCCCATCAACCATGTAAGATGGTCCCCTTTTCCATTTGATATTGTATCTAAGAAAACTTTGTCAAATTGATTTTCTCCTAACTTAAAAAAAAAAAATGGCTTCTCGGGCGCCTGGGTGGTACAGTTCATTGAGCGTCTAACTCTTGATTTCCGCTCAGGTCTTGGTCTCAGGGTTGTGAGATTGAGCCCCATGTCGGCCCTGCATCGGCTCCGTGCTCAATGAAGAGTCTGATTGAGATTCTCTCTCCCTCTTCCTCTGCCCCTCCCACTCGTGTGCTCTCTCTCTTTCTAAAATAAATAAACCTTTTAAAAAATGGACTCAGGTATAATTTATGCAGAAAAGCTTATTGAAAATTATTTTAAATTTTTTATTAAAAATTCTAAAACCTAGTTCTTAAGCTTCTATGGTCAGTTTAGTTATTTTATTATACTTGCAGAAGATTTTAATAGTTACTTTTAAGGAGTTCTTTGGATGTGTAATCACATTTTCAAACTTTATTAATTAAATTTTCTTAAATATTTTAAACTGCACTCATATAATTAAGAGTAAACTTTTTAAAAGTATTTCACGAGCACCTGGGTGGCACAGTTAGCTGAGAGTCTGACTCTTGGTTTTGGCTCCGGTGGTGATCTTGGGGTCCGTGAGATTGAGTCCTGTGTCAGATTTGCTCATTTCAGAGTCTATTTGAGATTGTCTCTCTATCTCTCCCTCTACCCCTCCTGCTTGTGCTCTCCTTTTCCCTCTAAAATAAGTAAATCTAAAAATAAAAGGTATTTCAGTTGTCTGACCAAAAAAACCTTCCTATTTAAATAAATCTGATGAATGAAAACTTGTAAGTATGCCAAGATTTAAGTTCTCTTAGATGTTTCAGTGACATTTTATACATTTTAAAATATAAGTCTGAACTCATTTTCTCAATTATATTATTTAAATTGGCATCACAGAGTATATCTGTTATTCTATCTGACCTGTTTCTGTTTAGAAACAGCTAAAATTCCAAATATACAGATTCTTTAATTTTATTTTTTTTAGGATTTATTTATTTTAGTGTGTACATGAGCAGGGGGAGGGGCAGAGAGAGAATCTCAAGCAGACACCCCACTCAGCAGGGAGCCCAGTGCAGGGCTCAATCCCACAACCCTGAGATCATGACCTCAGCTGAAATCAGGAGTCAGATGCTTAGCCAACTGAGCCTCCCAGGCACCCCACAGATTCTTTAGTTTTCAAAAATAACTAATATATGAGCTTGTTTCTCTTAAACTTTTTATAAACTTTATTGTGAATCTTTTTGGGTTAAAAGATAACTTACAATTTTGGAGGTTGCTTTCTCAACTCATGGTTTCTTAATGACCAAAGATGTCCTTAGCCAGGATGGTGAGCGGCTCTTTGCCCAAAACTAGTGGCACACACAGAGCTCTATTCTATAGTTGTTTGTTCTAAAATAGGGTAGTCTTACAGCCCTATTTCCTTAGAATCAACTTAAACACACCTAATTCATTAGTCTACCCCCCAGACAGGTTATTATATGACTTGATTGGATTCAGTTAATCTGTTTACTATTTCATTCTTTTTGGAGTCACTTTTCTGTGCTTCCTATTTGTGAGTGACACAAATCTCTCAGGATTAAAATGACATCTGTTAGAATCCTTTTGTGGCTTTGTCTGACTGGGCACAGTTTTAAGGTCATTATAGTTAATACTTGTGTTAACCAAAAACACAATGATTCTGGTTATGTAATATAATTAATTTTTCTTATTGGAAAGTCTTCCCTTAAACTTATTTATGTAACCAACAATACTCAAGGAAACAAAAGTGAAGAATACGGTTAAGTTTAGAGCAGAACCTCTTTGATAGTAAAATAATTCCAGTCATACATCTGTACCCCAGGTTATCTAGTACGGTGCCTAAAGAAAACAACTGAAGTAATACACTTTTAAGAATTTTCATGACAGAGGCACCTTGGTGGTTCAGTCAGTTAGGTGTCTGCCTTCAGTTTAGGTCATGATCCCAGGGGTCATGGGATTAAGCCCCACATTGGGGAGCCTGCTTCTTCCTCTCCCTCTACTGCTTCCCCTGCTTGTGTGCGTGCTCGCGCTCTCTGTCAAATTTAAAAAAAAAAAATCATAAAAAAAAAGAATTTTCGTGACAAATTGTTTCCCTGATCTGTTGGTTGACTTCAAGCTTCTTTTTCTCCACTTTTTTTTCATCCTTCTACTTCTGCATTTCTTTCATTCCTTTGTCTTCTCTTTCCTTTCAGAACTAATGATCTGGAAAACTATAGTAAAGGTGAATAAAAGTAACAGAAAAAAATGATGGTGATGGTAAGCAGTTGCCAAACATGGTGATAGACGATTTAGAAGGTATAGTGTTGTTTGATTTTTAGAAAGCTGCTTTAATATTACATTAAGTTTTGAGATTGGGCAATTAGAAGGGTGATGCGGTTTTTAAAAATCTTAAAGTCTTTTTTTTCTAGCAAATTATAAGTTGTAAATATCAAATCTATTCTGTTAGCTGGATAATATTGCTTTAGAAAACAATGTTCCCTCTATGTTTTGGAGTTCTAACAAGCTCCAACCAGAGATGCGTAGAGATCCTACTACACTGAATGGACAAAAACTTTTTAATAAAAATTAAGAGGATTAATAAAATATAATTAAGCCTGATGGAGTCAAGCAACAGAAGTATAATTAGTAATCTTTATAGATAGAAAAGTCAAACACTGAAAAAATTCTGTTGTAAGTTACTTTTACTTTCTCATTTTCTTATAGGAAATAATTATATTTTAAAAAACCCATTTCTTTAAAAATAAGTAAAAATCTGTATCTTAAAATTTAAAACTTTGTGTGTGTGATACAGATCATTTTCTTTACAGTGCATAAGGTATAATCATAAGCAACTTATTTTGTCCATCACCTTCCTTCCTTCCTTCCATGAGAGAAGTTCTTCTGTTGCCTCTATATAAAAAATTCAGGTCTGGGGCACCTGGGTGTCCGAGTCAGTTAAGTGCCTGACACTTAATTTGGCTCAGGTCATGATCTCAGGGTGGTGAGATCAATCCCCGGCATTGGTCTCTGCACTGGGCATGAAGCTGGCTTAACATTCTCTCTCTCCCCTCTCCTCTGCCCCCTCCCCACACTCTCTCTCTCTCAAAATAAATAAATAAAAATTAAAAACTCAGGTCCATAATTCTCTCCTTACAGTCACTAATAACTACAGCCCCTCAAGTTTAAAATACAGTGTCAATTCCATAATTAAAAGTGCCTAGTCAGTATATTAATCAACACTTCAGTCTTCATTCAAAGCTAAAACTATTCCCTCCCCTAGCTACGATTAGCTATAGGTGGGAGGCTGTGTGCTTGACTTTTCTTTTTGTTGCTTATCTCTTCACCGACTGGCAAGTTGCTTTATCTGATCCCATCAGGATTTAAACTGGGGGCAGGAAGAAAGGTAAGGAGGCAAACAATTTTTTTTACCTGGCTTGTAAGTTTTTGAATTTGATATGTTCTTAAGGCTGACTCTTATGTGTACTTTTGTGTGTTCTTCAGAGACCTTTACTGGAGCTATACTTCCTGTGACATTTTAAAAAATGATTCTTCCTATGAGCCCTGCTGAATTCTTCTTCCTCTTCCTTCTCCCCCTTCTCTTCCTACCCCTTCACCCTTCCTGTTCATCTCTCCTCCCCTTCCCCCACCTTCCCCCTCCTGGAGGTTCTCTGGGAACTCAAGAGGTACTCTGAGTAGGGTCGTTTTTTTTGTTTTGTTTTGTTTTAGATACCTTTCCTGAGATATAATTGACATATCATGAAATTTACCCTTTTAAAATGTACCTTCAGTGGTTTTTAGTATAGGCACAGAGTTGTGCAACCATTACCACAACCTAAATTTTGTAACATTTTCATCGTCTGGGTAGGATTTTGCTAGCTCCAAGCTGGCCTTCTGTGTGGGCCTGCTTATTTACACCTTCCCATCCCGAATACAGCATGCTTCCTCACTCTGAATCTCTTGTGCCCTCTCCTCTTTAGCTTCTGTGTCAGAGTGAGAACCTTTAGATTTAGAAGTATTTAGTATTTTTAGGAGCCTTTAGATTTAGAAACCTTTAGATTCCTAAAGTATCAGGTACCAGTCTGTGGTGTCCTCCCTATGGCATCCCTAATATCAGGGAAGCACTCATAGGAGTCCCATGGAGGCCTCTTTCACCAGCTAGAGGTCGAACAAAGGCACTTTCCTATACTATACCCCTCCTGTTTTGGTGGGGGCATGAAAATCAGTACAGCTATCTTCAAAGAAATTCTTCGTATGCAATTTTCTCTCTACTCTTTTTATCTTTATATGTATTCTCAGGCATATTACTTTGGAAATTTGCTACAGGGTAGACTTTCTCACAAATCCTGTTGGTATCTGATTGCTAATAGTATCTTGATGCAACTGTTGAAACTTCAAATTTCATGCAGTGTTTTCTGTAGAAGGTAATAACTCAGATGTCTCTTCAAAAGCAATGCAGCTTATTTTTTTTAAATGTACTATCATTTAATAAAGTGCATAAGAAACAGTTTTTTTGTGGGGGAGGGGTGCCTGAATAAATAATCAGTTCTGTACAAGCTAAGTAAAAATGCCTTTGGCTTTTTCTAAGCAGTATCTTGCATCTTCCCTTTTAACTACTACATTGTGCATTTAAGTGCACACCCCTCAAGGCAGATACTAAGCATAAAATGCTATAGTAAACATTTGAAAAGGAAAGTAACAAGACATGGCTGTCCTCATTTGTAGCTGGAATTGCTTTTTTTCAGTCTGGGTTAAAGTATCATAAATGTAAATTTAAAAAAATATTAGCTATCTTTGTTAGTTGAGTAAACAAAGTCAGCTTTTGTCTGAAACAGCTGTTTTTTAATAGGTTAAGTTTAAAATTTAGTGAAGGATATAATTACAGAAAACAAGCATTTAACATTTTCCACTTCTTTTCCAAACCCATCTGCTTCTGCCTACCAAGAGACATATATTATGCACGTTACACTTAAATTGGCTGGGATAGGTAGAGAAGTCTTAGTGATCAAGAGCAATTTTCTTTTCAAGAAATGTCTGTGTAGGAAACCTTATATATGATGATATTAAGTAGCTGCATTCGCCCTTTTCACGATGAAAGTAGGATTATTGTGCCCCATTAGAAAACCTTAAAATTTGTCATTCTATCACCCACTTAATTGAATGCCATTGAAAAAATTGACCCTACAGAAATGTCCCCACAAAGGCACCCTTCTGATTTTTTATTAATTCAACCTTTATAGAGTTAGATTACAAAGCATGTTTACAGGAATACCCTTTTTCCCCATTATAAACCCCAAAATGGCATTATTATTATTATTCCCATGTCACAGATGGAAAACTGAGGTTTAGAGGTGAAATGACTTTTCCAAGGGCAAATGCTAAGTTGGCAGCAAAGCTGGGTCTAGAAGTACTTAAGTCCTTTCAGTACAAAATTTATAGTTATACTATATATGTCAAAGATAGAGAAGTCAATTAGTGAATGGAAGAAATGTGTTCCATCTTACTTTAGCTTCATGCATCGTGGCCGTAGGAGCTCCTGTCCTCTTACTACCTGGGATGGATAGGATGACGCCTAGAACTATAATCTGAAAGGCCTTCTATTCAATCTGGCTGTTTTGATTTTATCATCTGCATTTTGCTGCTTCCTGGGACCTTGAAGTCTCTGTCTTCTCCCATGAAATAGTCGCCACCTGTTTTCCGATTCAGGCTCTGAAGCTGACCCTACGGGGCTAGAGCAAGTCGCTGTTTTGAGGGTTTTTTCCCCTCCAATCCCTTTATCCTCTATGCATTTAAGATGTAGGATGATATCTAGATTGAAGTCCATATTGAGAAATGAGGTAGCCAGGAACCTCAATCTCTCATCACGGATGTCGAACTTCCACTATTGCACGTGCAGTACAAGTTGCTGATGTGTAGCCCACCTGTTACCTTTGTTTCTTAGGTAATATGCACGTGTCACTAGCTGAGGCCCTGGAGGTTCGGGGTGGACCTCTGCAGGAAGAAGAAATATGGGCTGTATTAAATCAAAGTGCTGAAAGTCTCCAAGAATTATTCAGAAAAGGTAAGTCTTTTTGTCTTTTTCTTGCTTTTTTTTGTTTGAGTATCAGGTGGCTGAAAAACAAATGAGGGAGCAGAGTAAAGAAAGGAATACTTTTTCTTATCTTTCTTTGGGCAAAAAAAGCTCAGATCTTGTCTACCTTCATTTGAACATCTTCTTTGTCCCTGATATTGTGCTAGGTGCTGAAAATATAATGGTGATCCAGTTCAAAAATATTTGCCTGTCTGCTCTGGAGCTTGTAATCCAGTGCAGAAAATTGCTATTAGTTAAAATACTTATATAAGCAAATGTAAAAAATGCAACCATGACAAGGGCTACAAAGGAGAGGATTCAATGACTGTGAAAACCCCTAATAGGATTTGACCTAGTCATGGGGAAGAAAAGGAAGGTTCCCTGAATAAGTCACCTCTGAGCTAAGAAAGAAGAAAAGTTAACTGGAGGAGAACGGGAAAACGTTCCCAGCAAAGAGAATAATATGTGCATCCCTGTAATGCTAAATTAGGATAATGTAGACTGAATAACTAGTTTGGTGCTTTCCTTTAGAGATGATCACCTGGTCCAAATGACTGTTGGCATTTTGGAGCTAGAAAAGTTAGGGAGTCACTCTTTGTCCAAAAACGTTTAATACTATACTGAAAGGCTCCACATGAAGATGGTGTTTGCCATTTAGCCCACATGGCCAACACCTATTTAGAATAATAGGTAAAGAAATCAAGCTTCATCTAAAAGAAGAATTAAACTTTAAAACTGATTTGAGAAATTTAATCAGACACAATAAACATTACAGAAATGGGGGAAGATTTGGGCATATAATATAGTTTCTCAAAGTATGGTCTCTGGTTGAGTAGCATCACCATTACCTGAAACTGGTTAGAAATGCAAATAATGTGGGTCCCCACTAGACCTACTGAATACGAAACTCTAGGGGTAGAGCCCAGCAATTTGTGTTGAACAAGTCCTTAAGGATATTTTGATTCATGTTAGAGAAGTTTTAGACAATGTTAGTTAAAGACCATGAGCCATGGGAACCTTTTGGAAGGTGTAGAGGTGACCACTCATTGAGTATAAGAAGGTCTAGAGCAGAGAGGAAGAATGTTTGGAGACAGATGGTAAAGCTTTGTTGTCATTGCTTTTGTTTTCTAATCCAGGGACAGGAATTTGAAACAGTGCTGGGGCCCTCCCAATTCTTCTATAAACTAGGTGTTTTTAGATCTTTGATTAGAGTTAGGATTGCCCTAAAGAAAATTTATTCATTTTAATCTAATGCCATTTACCTTAAATCTAGGTATTTTAAGTAGACCTTGTCTTTGTTTGCTTCATTTTCATTTTTCAGAAAATTTGGAAGTATGGGCATTCTGGAGTATAGAGCAGTAACCATGCTCCAAAGATGTTGTTGAAGGAAAGATATGTTGGTGGCGTTCTTTAGTTAGCTAACAATAGTCAGTCTGATATTCAAGAAAACAACTGTTGCCTGTGAGGTTTTGTGTGGAAGATCCCAGTAAGTAGAGGTTGAAACTGTTGCCCTTAAGGATTCACTTAAATCAAACAAGATGCATGTGAAGAGTTTACTACTTCAAGAGCCTGTGCCAAATAAATAATTGGAGCAGTAAGTCCTACAGACATTCAGAGGAGGGAGAAATAATACCTCTTTTTATTATACTAATGGCGGGATCACTGCCCTGGCCATGACTCATACAAAGTATCTGGCACACTGCAAATACCTAAGGGTTTTTCTTCTTTAAAATTTTGCAATGTTAATAGAGACTGAATGTCTGAATGTAAAGTACTTGTCATTAAGATACAATTACTGCATAGCATATTGGCGCATTATAATGGAGAGACTGGATATGTTATAAAATGAAGTGTGAGGCATTTAGGTCTTAAACACTGTCCAATGGGAGCTGGATACCATAAGACCTTCAATCCAATTCACAGGGAAGCATCAGTAATATAGAGAAATTGAATTTGGCTTCTTTGGCATTCTGGAAATTACCAACTATTATAATTGACAGTTGGAAATTTGTATTTATTTGGAGGAAATTTATGCTTATTTGATTTTTTTTTTTAATCTGAAATCTCTGTAGATTTTCATTCCCTGGTTTGATAACATGGTATCTTTTTGGCTCAAGTTCTTCTGACCATTATAACAAATTGAAATAAAACAATTATTAGCTTGCTTAGTTTGTGAATGAATGGTGTTGGTCTTGGTTTTCTAGTAGACACCCTTATGAATAACAGTAGGAATGTTAGGGGTGGAAATGCAGGTAAAATACAATGGTCTCTAAGAAGTTTGTTTTTCTAAAATGTATTTTCTTCTCTTGGTTTTGTCTTTTTGTGTCTATTATATAAACCTTAGTTTTGGTTTGATGGATGGTGTTTCTTCCCCTGTCTTCTTGAACTTGTACGTGGCTCCTGTGTCTTTTGCAGTATATAAGTTCAAGTATGAGCACCTATGAATACAAGGCTGGAAATAAGCATTTCCACTGGGGGATCATTGAACACAAATCAAGAAAATGATGTTTCTTCATCTTTTTGAGCCTCCCAGCAATTTTAGCCTTTTTTAAAACAAAATTATTATGGTTGTTAGTCATAGATAATGATATCTAAGCACGACCTTATTGAAAGACACCATATTTAAAGGAGTTTCTTTTTAGAGAAGGAAAAATACAGAACTTTTTGAAAACTAATTCCACACATTTAGATGATGGTGGTGCTGATAATTGGTTCTCCTTTTATTACAAGTTTCTTAGTTTTATTGTCTTATGATTGTTAAAATGTGCAGTCTCTATGACTACTTTTTATAATTTTTAAAGATTTTGTTATGGCCTTGTATATGGTCTATTTTGTAAAATTGTGGGAATTTGAAAAGAATGTATTTTCTATTTCTAGGATATAAATTAATCTTGTTAATGTTAGTAACTTTAAAATTTTTCTGTAACCATATTAGTTTGTATATTTGTCGAATTCATAGGGATAGTTAAAATTTCCCATTATAATAATGTCTTTCCCTGTCTTACTACTGCCAACATGTGTTTTCATGCTATTTTGTATGATACATATAATGACTAATGACTAATTTAAATGGACTGGATATTTTATCAATATAAAATAACTTTTTTTCCTTTTTACTACTCATTGACCTAAATTCTGTGCAGTCTGCTCTTAAATATTACCACCTCTGTTTCCTTTTCCTTGCCATTAACTTAGTACCTTTTCTCCTTTACTTTCAAATCATCTGTATTAAAATTTGGGTATCACTTGTAAATAGTAGACAGCTGGATTTTACTTTTTTGCCTATTTTCTTCTAAAGATTTTATTTATTTGTGAGAGAGAGAGAGCGAGCAAGCGAGCGCGCATGAGCTGGGGAGGAGCAGAGGGAAAGGGAGAAGCAGACTCCCTGCTGAGCAGGGAGCTGGATGCGCAGCTCCATGTGGGGCTTAATCCCAGGGCTCCGGATCCTCAGGCAGACACTTAAAACCGACTGAGCCACCCAGGCACTGCCCTCCCCCGACCCTTTTTTTTTCCTGCCTATTTTTTTAATTAGGAAATTAAAATGGCCAATGAAATAAAAGTTCTGGAAGAATTTCATTAAGGGTCCTTTCATATTATGACACTCTAACTGTATGCTTCTTAATCTACTTTAATTGATTGGAAGGCATAGCTAATGTCAGAAAATATATATTCATTTAAGATTTAGCTTTTACATCATGGATGAACTCATGCAAGAACTGAGTGTTCCTAGGTAATAAAAAAGCACTGCCATTCTCATATGCTTTCTAGATCATCTTTAGAACTGAAATTATTGGTGCCTTGAAAATTTATTTTACAGTATTAGTTCCCCAAAACAGTGTGGTTTTTTTTTTCCCCCTTAGTTATGGAACTGTTGCTCTTTGCAGAAAACAGGTGTTTTGAATCTGAGGGATTTTAAGATATTAGAGTGGATGATTGGTTGTTGCTAAATTTGCCTCTTCATGACTAATCAGAGGAAAAGAGATAATCTCCCTTACTGAGGCAAGGATATAAATCCCTTTATATGTAGTCATTTCTGGTTCCCTGTTTATTAAATAAGATAATAATTAATGAAATTAGTAAATTAAATAGTTAAAAATAGAATAAAGCATTTTGATAAAGTGCTAAAAAACAAGCAACATTTACTGTCTAAAAACATTCAAAGAGTTAACAGCAAGTATCCTTGGAAAATTAAGAAGACTGTTATATTTCTTATTCTTTTTGGGAAACAAATTTGAACAAGGTTGCAGAGAGCAGGGCATATAGCCACCTTTGGCGGTATTTCATTGTAAACACTTGCTTATATGCGTGAATGAAAACAAATTACTACAGATATCTGGGACAAATACCAAATTTCTCTGTTCCTCACTTCTTGAAAAGTGTTTTAAAAAGTAGAATTTGTGGATACCTTTCTGGAAAACAGTCATACTAGAGAATTGTCTTATTTTATTATCAAAATTAAGTGAAATATAAGTTTTTTTCTTTTTTTTATTAGTGCAATTGCTTTCATTAATAAATACTTTCCAGGGAGGACACCTGGGTGGCTCAGTTAAGCGTCTGCCTTCAGCCCAGTTCATGATCCCAGCATCCTGGGATCGAGCCCCACGTCAGGCTCCCTGCTCAGCAGGGAGTCTGCTTCTCCCTTGACCTCTGTCCTTCCTCCCTGCTCATGCTCTCTCTCTCTCTCAAATAAATAAATAAAATCTTTAAAAAAAAAACAAATACTTTCAGGGAAATTTTCTTGCTACTGAAAAGGAAAAATAACATACAAGAAATACATAAACTCAGAACCACAAATACATATATATTTTTATTTATGGAATCAAACTCTTTGATCTGGAAAGTTCTTAACACATTTCACCTAATCATTTTTAGAGGTAAGGGAACAAGGGCCGGTTTAAATGACTTATAAGAATTAATGTTGGCAGGGGTGCCTGGGTGGCTCAGTCGTTGGGCGTTTGCCTTCGGCTCAGGTCATGATCCCAGGGTACTGGGATCGAGCCCTGCGTCGGGCTCCCTGCTCTGCGGGAAGCCTGCTTCTCCCTCTCCCAGTCCCCTTGCTTGTTTTCCCTCTCTCACTGTGTCTCTCTCTGTCAAATAAATAAATAAAATCTTTAAAAAAAAAAAGGATTAATGTTGGCAGAGCAGAAATAATATAACTATTTAAAAATAAGTCGTTATGAGCAATAACTATTTAGAGTCATAAAATTACTTCATTATACATGACAATAAAGTTTTAAAATTGATAGCCTTTCTCTAAGCATAGCAACAGAATGTTTAGAGAAATAATATCAGGGGACAAAAGTGACATCATTTTAGATTCTACAGATACTAAAAGAATAATAAGGGAAAGTTAGGACCAAAGCTGTTGAAAAAATTGAAATGGAAATTTAAATTCAGTGTTGAAATTGAAATGGACACCTTAGAAGACAAAAACTACCATATGCCATAGTTCATTCAAGAACGAGTAGACAACCTGAATTGCCCTATATCTATGAAGATGAATGAATGTATATTTCTAAATGTTCCACAAAGAAAACCCCAAGTCCACATTGCTTCACTAGAGAATTCTAAAAATTTATGGAAGAAATAATAGCAATTCCTTATCAAACACCTGAAGAAAATTGAAGAAAAGCAAATACTTCCCAACTCATTCTGTGAGGTCAACATTAATATCAGAATCAGACAAAGACATTAATGAAAATAAAACTATAGACCAATATAACTCATGAACATAGAGGCAAAAAAAAATTTTTTTGAGAGAGAGCATGAGAGCGGGGGAGGGGCAGAAGGAAAGGGAGAGAGAGAATCTTCAGCAGGCTCCACACTCAGCACAGAGGCCAAGGCGTTGAGTCTTAGGACCCTCAGATCATGATCTGAGCCAAAATTAAGAGTCTACTGCTTAACTGACTGAGCCACCCAGGCAGCCTACTTAAAACATTAAGAGAGTGACAGGAGAAGTCACAGACTGGGCAAAAAT
Source organism: Zalophus californianus (assembly GCF_009762305.2). Lineage (NCBI taxonomy): Eukaryota > Metazoa > Chordata > Mammalia > Carnivora > Otariidae > Zalophus > Zalophus californianus. The sequence goes on from NC_045596.1 coordinate 70,144,580, forward strand.
ATTTGTAAATGATGTAACTGATTAAAGGCTATCCAGAATATATAAAGAATTCTAGTAGTAAGGAACAAACAAACCCTCAAAATGGGCAAAAGATTTGAATAGCTAGTTTTCCATAGAAGATATACAGATTTCTAATTTCAAATAACTTGAAATTATTACACTTCAGGGAAATACAAAAATCTCAATATCATTAGTCATCAGAAAGATGTAAGATTACAGGGGCCCCTGGGTGGCTCAGTTGGTTAAGCGACTGCCTTTGGCTCGGGTCATGATCCCAGGGTCCTGGGATCAAGCCCCGCATCAGGCTCCCTGCTCCGCGGGAAGCCTGCTTCTCCCTCTCCCACTCCCCCTGCTTGTGTTCCCTCTCTCGCTGTCTCTCTCTCTCTGTCAGTTAAATATATAAATAAAATCTTTAATAAAATAAAATAAAATAAAATAAAATCTAGTTTGATATAAAAAAAAGAAAGATGTAAGATTACAGCCACAAAGAGATAGTTCACATCTATTAGAATGCTTAAAATTTAAAGGTCAATCATTCCAGGAATTGGCAAGAACTTGGGGGGAACTGGAGCTCTCATATACTGCTAGTGGGGATATAAAATGATCCAGTTTTACATTTTGGAAACTGTTTTAACAGTTTCTTGAAAAGTTAAATATACATATCATACACACTCCTAAGTACTTAACCAAAAGAAATTAAAACCTATGTCCATAACAAAGCCCTGTATGTAGATACTCATCTTAGCTTTATTTACAGTAGGCAAAACCTGGAAACAAACCAAATATCCATCAACAGGTGAATGGATGAACAAATTATAGTATGTCCATATAATGAAACAAAACACAGCAATAAAAAGGGGTAAACTATTGATACGTGCAGCAGTGTGGATTAATTTCAAAATAATTATGCTGAGTGAAGGAAGTCAGACAAAGAAAACATACTGTATGATTCTAATCTAAAACTCTATATGCAAACTAAATGATAGTAATAAAGCAGATTGGTGGTTGCTTGGGGATGAGAGGTTCAAGAAGGGATAGAATGCAGGGATTACAAAGTGTATGAGAAAACTTTTGGAGGGTGATGGATATGTTTATTATCTTGATTGTGATAATAGTTTCACAAGTGTATTCATATGTCAGAACATCAAATTGTACTTTCAGTATATGCAGTTATTATGTGTCATAATATCCTTTAATAAAGCTACTTTAAAATATACCAAATGTTTTCTAAAAATTATTGTTAAATTTAGAACTTAGCCTTTTTTCTTAATTTGAAATTCTTTTTTTTAAACTCATGTTTTTTTTTAAGATGTTATATATTTGAGAGAGAGAGCGAGAGCACAAGCAGAGGGAGGGGCAGAAGGAGAGGGCAGAGGGAAAAGCAGACTCCCCGCTAAGCAGGGAGCCCGACGTGGGGCCTGACCCCAAGACCTCAAGATCACGGCCCAGACTGAAGGCAGATGCTCAACCGACTATCACCCAGGTGTCCCCAAACTCTGTGTTTTCAAAAGAAAATATTTTCCAATCAAATGCTTACCCGGACTGTCTTGGTTTATTTTTCTCTTTATTGGTCAAATAGCAGAAGTAGATTCCCCACCTTAAAAATTAATATCGTCAAATTCTTATAATAGAATCATCTAATAAGTATATCTAAATTAGTGTATAAAGTTTAATATATTAAAGTGATTAGAAATGTAGGGAGGGAGTTCAAGACACTGAAAATTTTATTTATTTATTTATATTTATATATATTTTTTAATTTTTATTTATTTGAGAGAGAATGAAGAGAAAGAGAGCATGAGAGGGAGGAGGGTGAAAGGGAGAAGCAGACTCTCCGCCGAGCAGGGAGCCCGATGCAGGACTCAATCCCCAGACTCTAGGATCATGACCTGAGTCGAAGGCAGGCACCCAAGACACTGAAAATTTTAAAAACAGGCAGTGTTATGGGCTGTATTTTGTTCTCTCAAGAGTCCTGTATTGAAATCCTAACTCGTGATACCTCATGATATGACTGTATTTGGAGGTAGGGTCTTTAAAAAGTTAACTAAGTTAAAATGAGGTTATTTGAGTGGGCTCGAATCCAATATGACTGATATTTTACTAATAAGAAATTAGGACAGACGAACACAAAGCAAAGACTATGTGAGGACACAAGAAGATGGCCATGGACAAGCCAAAGAGAGAGGCCTTAACAGAAACCAGGCCTACTGGCACCATGCTCTTAGATTTCTAGATTCCAGAAGTGTGAGAAAATTCTATTGTTGAAGTTAACTCTGGCTCTGATATGTGTAGTGGTAACCTTAGCAAATTAACACAAGCAGGATAAAAAAAATTTTAAATATCCAGAAATTAAATATATAGGTACTAGCTTATAACCTCATAGGAGATCTTTAATAGCAGTTTACACAGATTCTCTTTTCTTTTTAACGAGAAAATGAGTAAACTACAATAGAACTGAGGAGTTCACTTGGATATTAAAAATGTAAGGAAGTTAAGGTTCATGGAAGATTGAATGAGAAGGTCCAATATACCCCTCAAATGAGTTCCAAAAAAGAAAACTAGAGAGAATGAGAAAGAGAACAATAAATGAAAATACGATAGTAGAGAATTTTTCAGAATTGATCAAATACATAGATCTTCATATTCTAGAAGTTTAAGTCACGGTCAAAAGAAATAAAAATATATCCAAACCTAGATTCATGTGCTTGGACATACAGAACACAGTAGATAAAGAGAAGATTTTTAAAGCCCTCAGAGTAGGAAAGATAGATTAGTTACAATGAAAAAACAATTAGGCTAATTGTGGACTTCATAACAGCAACAATAGAATCAGAATTTGGTAAAATATTACCTAAAACTGCTATGAGAATATGTTGTAATTATTTTAAAAATAATAAGAAAAATTACTGAAGAATGACCTAGAACAGCACTGTCTAATGGAAATATAATATGCGCCATAGATATAATTTAAAATTATCTAGGAGCCATGCTTAAAAAGGTTAAAAAATAGATGAAGTTAATTTTAATATATTTCATTTAATCCAATATATCAAAATATTCTAATATGTTGTCAATATAAAAAAGTATTAATAAGATGTACACTTTTTTTTAAAGATTTCGTTGACAGAGACAGCGAGAGAGGGAACACGAGCAGGGGGAGTGGGGGAGGGAGAAGCAGGCCTCCTGTGAAGCAGGGAGCCCAGTGAGGGGCTCAATCCCAGGACCCTGAGACCATGACCCGAGCTGAAGGCAGGTGCTTAACGACTGAGTCACCCAGGTGCCCAGATGTACACTTTTTTATACTAATTTAAAATCTATTTTATATTCATAGCCCATCTCGATTCACTCTAAATTTCATCAAAAATATTTAGGTTTTATAAAAGGTATTGATGAAAAAGTATGTTTACATACTCAAGTTGTTCCAAGCATACTTTTCAGTTTCCAAATAACTGATTAAATATTAATTTTTAAATTTATTTTTTTAAGTAGGCTCCATGACTAGCATGGAGTCCAGCACAGGGCTTGAATTCATGACCCTAAGATCAAGACCTGAGCTGAGATCAAGAGTCACTTAACCATCTGAGCCACCTAAGTGCCCCTTCGTTTTAAAATTTAAAATATATGTGAAATTCATTTTCTTAGTTATGTTAGTCACATTTTCGGTTCTTTAAAAGCTGTATGTGGCTAATGGCTACTGTACCAGAATGTGCAGATAGAAATTAATGTCCTCTTAAACTGTCAAACTGTCAAAACAAAAGCATTTTCGTGTAAAATGTGAATATTTACCATCAATAAAACATCACTGAGGAAACTACTAAAAGATGTATTTCCGGAAGAAAGAAATTTAACCCAGAAGGAAGAAGGCTTAAAAAAGATGATAAGCAGTGGGCGCCTGGGTGGCTCAGTTGGTTAAGCGACTGCCTTCGGCTCAGGTCATGATCCTGGAGTCCCGGGATCGAGTCCCGCATCGGGCTCCCTGCTCAGCAGGGAGTTCTGCTTCTCCCTCTGACCCTCCCCCCTCTCATGTGCTCTCTCTCTCATTCTTTCTCTCAAATAAATAAATAAAATCTTTAAAAAAAAAAAAAAAAAAAAAAGATGATAAGCAGAATAATTAGTTAACTTGATGATAAATCTAAATAAGCATTGGCTATATTAAAACATCAATAATAATGATGTCAGATTTAAAGTTAATAGCATTTAGACTAGGGTAGGTGATAGGAGTTAAAACAGTTTAAGGGTTTGACTTATGAGAATGATAGGTTTATTGACTTTAGAGCTTGCCTAGTCAAATATCCTTAAACTACATAAGGATAATCAGAAAAAAAAAGAACTATAGAACTTCCAATCTGGTAGGATCAAAGGAGAATAAATAACTCATCCATGAGAAGAAGACACAAAGCACTGAATTTCGAACTGATTTCTTGGTTTGTTTGTTTTATAAGCCTTTATAGGAAATATAGAAAGTTTTTATGGATTAAAAGCTTTTGAGTAAATCTTTGTATAGTCTATGGCACTTCTAAAAGACCAAATCCTAACTAGTCTCTTTATATTACATTCCTAATTATCTACAGTCGTAATTTTCTTGATTAACAGGGTGTATCAGTTGTCTTTGACAAGCTACATCTTGCCCTGTCTTTATAAAGCCACAATGAACAGGTCCTTCAAGTTAAATGTGTTTGAACCAGACAACATTAGCCCATTTTTCTCCCTGGAAACAAACTATAAAACATGAAATTAATATCTAGCATTCTTAAAATGAATAATGTCAGTTGTTTAACAAGTGTATGAAGCACTTGTAGTAAACCACACCTCCCCCATAAATACACAGTCAATACACTGTTTTGATTTGAAATTTTTTGGCTCAAGATGTGACAAAAAGACCATTTTATAAATTTAAAGAGTCATACATTTTTTAAAAAATTTATTTGACAGAGAGAGCATGCTTTGGGCATGGGGCTCAATACCAGGACCCTGGGTCATGACCTGAGCCGAAGGCAGACATTCAACTGACTGAGCCACCCAGATGTCCCAAGAGTCATATATTTAAACAGGAAAGTTGCTACAGGTCATGCTTTCTAGCCTCATCCTAGGCTGATAAAAAGAATTTTACTCACAATATATATTGTTTGAATTTGATAGTTAAGGATTTTTTAAAAATATTGAGGTATAATGTATATAGTAACGAGTGCTACTTTTTTTTTTAAAATAACTGGAAGTTTGTACTTCTTAATCCCCTTCATCTACTTAATAAAGAGCATTATTGTTAATTGTACAGCCTGATGACTTTTATGAAAGTACACACCCATATAAGTACCACCCAGATCAAGATACAGAACCTTTCAACACCTGGGAAGTCTCCCTCATGCTCCTTCCTTTCAATTCTCCTTCCTCCTCCTCCTCCTCCTCTTCTTTGATTATGGTTAAGACACAGTGGTACATAGTTTCAGATAACAACATAGTGATTCAACTTCTGTATATGTTATGCTATGCTCAGCACAAATGTAGCTATCATCTGTTGCCATACAATGTTCTTACAATATTATTAATTTTGGGGAGAAGAAAATAAGAGCACATGAGGGGCGAGGGGCACAAGGTCAGGGATAGATAGAGAATCTCAAGCAGGCTCCATGCCCAGCATAGAGCCCAGTGTGGGGCTCGATCTCACAACCCTAAGATTATGACCTGAGCCGAAACCAAGAGTTCCACATCTAACCAACTGAGCCACGCAGATGCCCCTACAGTATTATTAACTATATTCCCTATACTGTGCCTTTTATTTCCATGACTTATTCATTCCATAATTGGAAGCCTGTATCTCCCACTTCCCTTCACTCGTTTTGCCTACCCTCCACCCACTCCCCTCTGGCAGCCATTGGTTTGTTCTCTGTATTTGTAGATCTGATTCTGCTTTTTGATTATTTATTCACTTGTTTTTCAGATTTCACATATGAGTAAAATCATATGGTATCTGTCTTTCTCTTCCTGACTTACTTAGCATAATACCCTTTAGGTCTATTCATGTTATCACACATGGCAAGATCTCATCCTCTTTTGTGGCTGTATAATATTCCTGTGTGTGTGTGTGTGTGTGTGTATGTACATACCACATCTTTATCCATTTGTCTTATCAGTGGACACTCAGGTTACTTCCATATGTTGGTTATTATAAATAGTGCTGCAATAAACATAGAGCTGCATATATCTTTTTTGAATTAGTATTTTTGTTTTCTTTGGGTAAATATCCAGTAGTGGAATTACTGGATCATGTAGTATTTCTCATTTTTTGAGGACCCTCCATACTGTTTTTCACAGTGGCTGCACCAATTTACATTCATACCAGTAATGCAGTTTTCCCTTTTCTCCACATCTTCACCAACACTTGTTACTTCTTGTCTTTTTGGTTTTATCCATTCTGACAGGTATGAGATGATGTCTGGTTGTAGTTTTGGTTTGCATTTCCCTGATGATTAGTGATGTTGAACATCTTTTCATGTATGTTGGCCATCTGTATGTCTTTGGTAAAATGTCTTTTCAGGTCCTCTGTCCATTTCTTTCTTTTATTTTTTATTTTTTTTATTTTTAAACATTTTATTTATTTATTTGTCAGAGAAAGAGCACAAGCTGGGGGGGAAGCAGGTAGAGGGCGAAGCAGGCTCCTCGCTGAGCAAGGAGCCCAGTTTGGACTCGATCCCAGGACACTAGGATCATGACCTGAGCAGAAGGCAGACACTTAACCAACTGAGCCACCCAGGCATCCCATCTCTGTCCATTTTTTAATCAGATTATTTGGTTTTTTGGTGTTGAGTTTTGTAACTTGTTTTATATTTTGCATATTAACCTGTTATTGGTTATATCATTTGCAAATATCTTCTATTCAGAAGGTTGCCTTTTTTTGTTGTTGCTGGTTTCCTTCGCTGTGCAAAAACTTTTTATTTTTTTTATTTTTTGTTTTTTTAAAGATTTTATTTATTACTTTGAGAGAGGGTCAGAGGGAGGAGCAGGGAGCCCAGCGGATGCAGGGCTTGATCCCGGGACTCCAGGATCATGACCTGAGTTGAAGACAGACATTTAACTGACTGAGCCACCCAAGCACCCCAAAAGCTTTTTATACTGGTGCAGTCCCAGTAGTTTATTTTTGTTTATTGTTTCCCTTGCCTGAGGAGATATACCCAGAAAAACGTTGCTACGGCTTATGTCAAAGAAATTATTCCCCATGTTCTCTTCTAGGATTTTTATGGTTTCAGGTCTCACACTTAGGTCTTTAATCCATTTTGAGTTTATTTTTGTGTATGGTGTGAGAAGTTGGTCCACCTTCCTTCTTCTGCGTATAGCTGTCCAGTTTTCCCAACACTGTTTGTTGAAGACACTGTCTTTCCCCTATTGTTATATTCTTGTCTCCTTTGTTGTATATTAATTGGCTATATATATGTGGGTTTATTTCTTTTTCTAGTTAATTCTTGACTACCAAGCGTAATCATTATTATGACCTGTTACATAGATACATTTTGCCTGATTTTAAACATTATATAAATAGAATCATACAATGTAAACTCTTTTGTGTCTGACTTCTTTTACTCAACGTTCTGAGATTTATCCACATTATGTAACTAAGCTCATGACCTGAGCCGAAGGCAGATGCCTAATGACTGAGCCACCCAGGTGCCCCATAAAGAATAATTTTAAAAGGTCCTTGAATGTAAAGAGAAGTTGCGGAGTTCATTCTTGAAAATTTGTAATCTTTTTTCCCCGTTTTATTGATAGCAGGAGTGGAAGAAGATGTTTCTTAGAAACTTGAAATTGTGTTGGAGGGAGAAAAAATAAAACCTGCTGTTTTATAAATGGCCTTTAACTTAAACTTTATTTCTGTTGCTGATTACCTCATTTATAGTTTAATTTGTCTGACAAAATGTAATGCAGCCCCTATGTGATCTGCAGAGGCTGTCAGGAAGTTGCTGGGTGGCAGTAGAAATGCCAATGCTTTAAGAAGCTTGGCACTGGGTTCCAAAATATAATCAAGTTTTGAAATAGACTTTACCGTTCAAGATGAACATTTTCACAACTACTTGAATGGGATGGTTAAATAAGATATGATTGGCGAGGGGAGCCTGGGTGGCTCAGTTGGTTAGGCAACTGCCTTCGGCTCAGGTATGATTCCAGAGTGCTGGGATCGAGCCCCGCGTCGGGCTCCCTGCTCGGCGGGAAGCCTGCTTCTCCCTCTCCCACTCCGCTTGCTTGTGTTCCCTCTCTCGCTGTGTCTCTCTCTGTCAAATAAATAAAATCTTAAAAAAAAAAAAAGATATGATTGGCATATTTTAAGAAAGAAACCACTTTCAAGCAAATTTGTCTTTTAGAAGTCTGCAGCGGAAATAGTTTTCCTCCCTACGTTTGGACCCTCCTTCAGGAAATAAAATTTGTTGTTAGTCCCAGTGTCTTTTCTAGGTACAAGTTGTATGTGTAAGGTCACATGTATATATCAGGCAAGGTAGGAGATCAGAGGTGCTCGCTGCAAGGTCTGAAGAGATACAACATAGATATTCCCTGGATTTATTGAAAGGGCCAAAGAAACAAAATGCATAGGAAGTTCATCTGTAGTTTGCTTTACTTTGGGAACAAGAAAGAAAAAAAAACTAATGAAGATAATTTGATTAGGCGAGTAAGGCAATTTATTTCTAAATGCACAGTGGGATCTTCACTTCATTTTGGTGCCATTTATTCAGCTTCTTCCTTATAAATAGAGAACTATTTAGGTCTCACTTCTAGTCTAAAGTTATTTCTGACAGTCATTCTGCCTTTCTTATAGAAAATGACTTTATTAGGGATAAAAGTTACTTGTAACACTTTCTGGTTTTCCATATATCTTGAAAAATGCCTCATTTGTGGCTTAATAAACTGAAAAATAAATTCAAGCATTAGGGGAGAATATAAAGTCACACATACTCTCTATCTCATGATATTCTTACTGTCCTTTAAGTGACATGGAAATGGAGCAATTACAAGGTCAAGAAGCAACTTAATTGAGCTGTGATACCATTTTACTGACCCTCTTAAGGGCAGTAATTCTAATATATGTGTCAGCTCAACTGGTACGGATATCTGAATCCCCAGGAAGCTTTTAGAAAATACTGTGTAGAGGGTGCCTGGGTGGCTCAGATGGTTAAGCATCTGCCTTCGGCTCAGGTCATGATCCCAGGATCCTGGGATTGAGTCCCGCATCGGGCTCCCTGCTTCTTGGGAGCCTGCTTCTCCCTCTGCCCCCCCCCCTCTCTCTGTCTCTCACGAATAAATAAATGAAATCTTTAAAAAAAAAAAAAGAAAAGAAAGAAAATACTGTGTAGAATCCTGTACCCTGTCTCCAGAATTCACACCAAAATCCTATGACTCAGGAGACAGGAGTCTTGTGTGCTTTCTTAATTACCACAACCCACCTAAGGCCAATACTTTGTAAATTTAAAGTTTGTTTCAATATTCCGATTAACAAAGCTGACACTTCCTTTGACTCATACTTCAAAAAAATAACTGAAAGTAATAAAGTTTGTAGAATAAAATAAAGATTAATCTCTCAGTGAATAATTTAAAGTTCCTGGTGTTGAAAGAAAACTTTTGTTTTTCTTCATAACGAAGCTCCAAAATAACCTTTTTTTGTGACCGGCAAAATGTAAATTGACAAATTATTGTCATAGCAGAGCAGGGCAGAAGGACGCCTTTAAAAGATTGTGAACCTGTGGTATAGAGTTGGAATTGTAAACAAATTCTTTTTTTTTTCAAGTATTGCGATTACATTATTGTAATGGCCTTGTACCTGGTCTTTAAGAAATTCATAGTTAATATCCTTAAAATATTTCCATTCTAGAAGAAATGTGTGAAAACAGAGTTACAAAAGCATTTTGTTCCGTATTTTGGCATATAATTTTTGATTGTGCAGTTTTTATTGATGAGTGCAAAGAAGATTGGTGGAAAAAGTGAACACCAAAGGAAAATTAAAGAGGAGGAACTTAATATATGAAAAGAATAAAGTAGGCAGCTTCCTCAGAATATGATAAGAATGAAAGAAGACTATGCAGCCATCAAAAAAAAAAAAATGAAATTTTGCCATTTGCAACGACGTGGATGGAACTAGAGTGTATTATGCTAAGCGAAATAAGTCAATCGGAAAAAGACAAGTATCATATGATCTCACTGATATGAGGAATTTGAGAAAGAAGACAGAGGATCATAGTGGAAGGGAGGGAAAAATGAAACAAGACGAAACTAGAGAGACAAACCACAAGAGACTCTTAATCTCAGGGAACAAACTGAGGGTTGCTGGACTGGTGGTGGGTGGGAGGGATGGAGTGGCTGGGTGATAGACACTGGGGAGGGTAAGTACTATGGTGAGCACTGTGAATTGTGTAAGACTGATGAATCACAGATCTGTACCCCTGAAACAAGTAAAACACTATATGTTAATAAAAATTAAAAAAAAAAAAGAATACTTAAAAAAAAAAAGGAAGAATGAAAGAAGACGTGAAAGGAACTGCTGCTATTTCTTTCATGCTGTTTGGATCTGGTGGCCAGGAAAATTTGCTGCGGTAGAGAGCAAATTCTTAGGGACCTGCTTCCTTCTATATCCATATTGTCTAGCCGTATAAGCCCTGTTGCTTTTAATAATCATAACCACATGCTATAACTTCTATTACAAATAACAATTTCTAAAACTATATGCTGATACCATAGTCGATGTGTATACATTCCAAATAAACATTTTCATCTAATAATTCATGTCGTACCTAAAGATAATCACTGGAACAATAAAACACCAATTTCACATGACTAGTTGGTAAGTATAAACTGGATTGATTATAAAATTTTAAACTAGTCTTTCTAAATTTGGTATTGATGCTAACTAGAAATACCATATAATAAATAGAAAACTTATTGAAGTTACATTCTTCCAAGGAATTTAAGAAAATAATATTTTAGGACACTTTGTACCTTAAGTCATCCGTATTTCTACTATGCTTCTAGGTAAGAGATGCCAAAAAATTCCTAAAAATCTAATTTGACCTATTCTTCTGAAATTTATAGTACCTGTTATATATGGTATGCTCCTTATTTTCCATGGAGGGAAGGGGAAGCAAAGTAGGTGATTGAGGATGAACTTAGTGAGCTTTCCAGAGGTACTGTCTACATGTGGTATCTTCAGAGAAAAGACTTACTAAATAGTAATAGCTACCACTGTTGTCTATGTGCTGCCAAAGTGAGCACAATAGCTACTACTTTTGTATTGTATCTGCTGTGTGCCAGGAACAGTTCCAAGGTCTTTTCCATGAATCCTCACAACAACCCTACCTATTCAGATGAGGAAGTTGAGGCAAAGAGAGGCTCAGTAACTTATTTAAGATCACAGTGTAAGCTATAAAAGTCAAACCTAGGATATTAACCCAGGGATTCTGGCTTCAGTCTGAACTCCTAACCACTATACTATACTTCCTCTCTCTCTCTCTTTTTTTTTTTTAATTTTTAAAGATTTATTTATTTGAGAGAGAGAATGTGCAGGGTGAGAATTTCAAGCAGACTCCCTGCTGAGCATGGAGTCCAACTTGGGGCTCGATCCCTCGGCCCTGAGGGATGACCTGAGCCAAAGTCAAGAGTTGGACACTTAATCAACTAAGCCACCCAGGCACCCATATACTTCATCTCTTATTAAATAAGACTACATACTAAATTAATGAAGTCAGATACTAAAAGGAATGAAATGAGGCTGACAGTTATCTGATATCTTTCCAAATCTTCTGGTTGAGTTTAGAGATTTGGGATGATCAGCAAGGTCTGAAACCTACTACACAAGAATACAAATTCTAGGATCAAAGGCTTGTTGGAGTCTATTAAGTGCTATTGAACAGTTGGTTATATCAAGAAAAAATATGCAAACATTAATGACTTTGAAGAGACTAATATTATCAATGCACATTATATAGATGTCTTAATTCTAATTACACAATAGTTTTACTAATTATTAATTTACTAATTAAGTATTACACAAAGTTTTGCTAATCAAGAAAATGTTCAGATATTCTGAGCCAGTTATTTTTTTGTTTGTGCAGTGTTATACCAGATGATTTATTTAGCACTGTATATATTTGTATATACATACGAACTGAATTTTTCAGAGAATTGTATATTATAGAGTGACTTCATCAAACTTTTTGGAGTTTGGAACAGTGGACTCTGCATAGATTTTTGACAGGCACTGTAATAGAACATATGGAATAGGAGGACTACAATTTCTGTATATGTACCTAAATAGGCAAAGGGCTTTTTCAGGCCAAAATGATATCGTTGTTCTAAGTCTTTAGATGATTTCCTGATATTTTCTTTAGTTCTCTTACCATGTTTGTTACCGGTTATGATCATTTTCCTGATTTTTATACCATAATTGGAAGGCTAAAAAATAAAATGAAGGAGACAATAGAAAATAAAGTCCCTCAGCAGGGAAAAATAAGTGTGGTGGGGTGCCTGGGTGGCTCAAATGGTTAAGCATCCGACTCTTGAGTTTGGCTCAGGTCATGATCTCAGGGTTGTGAGATCAAGTCCCCTGTCAGGCTCTGCGCACAGCTTGGAGTCTGCTTGAGGTTCTCCCTCTCTCTGTACCTCCCCCTCTGCCCCTCCCCTCACTGGCACTTGCTCTCAGGTGTGCTCTCTCTCTCAAATAAATAATTAAATCTTTTAAAAAGTAAATTTTAGTAAAAGCATGGATATGGGACTTAGTTTAAGGGAACATCGGAAAGAAGCTCTGAGTAAGATGTTTCTTTGCCTATCAGGTTTTTGCTTATTTCTAATTTTGCCTCTAGCCACTTGAAATTCTGTTTATGCAACTTTTTCTGTGGAATGTTGGTAAAAGTCTATAAGTAGAATCATTTGACTACTGGAATCAGTTCACATCTGATTTACTGTTTCATAATAATAGCATTCTTGAGGATAATCATCTCACAAGTGAAACATTATAGAACATCAAATTACAAGCTTCTGGAATTCCATTTTTAAATATTCTTTTAGCATTCTGTGAAGGATTTTGAATGCATTTGCTTTAAATTCCTTCCTTGTGGTTAGACAAGGACAGTGAATTACACTCATTGGAGCCACTACTCTAAATTTCCTCACTTGTAGGTTTGCATAACCCTTTACAATTATTGAAAAATATATTTTGTGGTTTGTTCTCTAAAGAATCTAATACTTAAATGTCATATGTGTGTGTTTTGGGTATTTGACAGCAATGTAGTTTGTTGTTGCAGCTGCTTTAGCTTATTACCAGATATTTAAAAGTCACATTTGAAAACAATGAAAGTATCTGTCATTTCTTTATGTGTGTGTGTTTTCTAACAAGCGAAAATATGACCCACCTTGGTAATTCTGTTTCTCACTGCTTTCTGCCATTTCTCTGCCCAAAGTTCTTGCTGTTCCTTGTACAAACTTAATAATTTCCTGACCACATGTCTTTGCTTTGGCTGTTTGTTTTCTTTGGAGTCTCCCTTGTAATGATGGTCAAATCTTACTTATATTAAAGGGCCACATATAAAAAATTAATTCTTTCTTCATTGTAGTTGAAGTAATTATGCTGTCCTCTAAACTTCCTTTTGTGTTCCCTTTTCTCTCCTAGATACCTTATGCTTTCTCTCTTGTATTTATTTTATAAACACATTTTATCTCCCTAGTAATACTTTGGGCTCTCTGAGCAAATGACTTGTCAGGTTGGGAAGGTTATTTTTAAATATGAATGGTGTTTATAATAATGGTATACTTTAGATATTCAGGAAAGACAAACAAACACTAACCTGTGGTATAAAGTACAATGTGAAAGATAATGTTCTTGCCAGAGGAACAGTAGTTTTGCTGACATTGGTTGTGCTAGTGAATAAATCTCTTAATATTGCAGTGCTAAGCAAGCAGGGATTACTTTCACCTTCAGCAGTTTCTGTTCTGTGCTACTGTCAAGGCTGGGGTAGGGTTAGTCTGTGGCCTTGAATGAGGAGAAGTGTAGCAAGCTCTTTTCTGGTCCAAGTGGACACTAGCACCCAATATGGCAAGACAGGACATAGCCTTTAGATTTCTGAGTGGTGTTTATGCCTCTCAGTTAGCTGTGATTTCCAATTATTTATAATTTCAGGTGGCAACAAGTATACCAAAAAATCATAATTCTATCCCCAAATAAGACTGACAGGAATTAGGGATGAGAGTTAGAACCCCAGCCTTCTCTCTTAGATTTAGGATTAGGTACTGGGGAACTGCATAGAAAGGCTATAAAAAAAATCATTTAAAATACGGAGTGGAGATAGCAGTGATGAGTGAAAGAAGTGTGAGAGGGAGATTATAACACCATGCTTGCACAGATGCCAAAGGGAAGAACAACCTGGAAAAAAAGACTAACAAGGAGCAGTCAGACTTAATGTTGGAGTACCCCAGCGTACGGTCCTTGCCCTTGATTTCTTTTCTATCTCAACTCATTTTTTGGTGAGCTCATCCAGTCACAAGACTTTAAATACCATCTAGTAGGCCAGTGACCCCCAAAATGTATCTCCAGTTCAGACCTTTCCCCCAAATTCCAAATCCAGCTGCCTACTGATCCCCCCCTTTGAATATCTAACATATCTTAAACTTAGTAGGTCCCAAAGTAAAGTTCTGATTCCTCCCAACATCTCCCAACCCCTACCTCTGCCACCTGTGCTCTAAGTCAGTTGAAGACACTCCATCCTTTCCATTACTGAGACCAAAATCTTGGAGTCATCCTGATTCTTCTCATTCTCTTGCTTCACATCCAGTATGTCAGGAAATTCTGTTGTCACCACCTCTAAAATACATTCGAGTTCCAACAGGTTCTCACCACTCCTACTACTACTATGTGGTTCCAGGCCATCATCATCTCATACCACGTATTAGTGGGTGGCCTTCCTTATTGGTCTCCTAATGTTTGTTCCCTTTTATTGCTAATTTGAAAGGAATTGATTGTAGACTGTTTTATAATATCTGTGACATGGGAAATATCAATATTTCGGATAGCATCGTTTGGCAAAGAAAATATTGTTCTGCCCTGTTTTGAGTTCTCTTTAGCTGGACTGTGTAATATTTGTGCATGAAATACCCAGGAAGAAGCTTTTAACAGAAAATGTGTAAAGTGGCTCTGAAAGACAATATACCTAGACTTTCCAGCTGTGATGATTCATTAAAACATTTTAGCATAAGAATTGTGGGCCATGTTTTTAGCTGCCTGATGTGTGATTGGGTGGGACTATAAGGACCACTGGTCTGTAACTCAGCTTCAGTGTAACATAAGATGTGCTGACTGATGAAAGGATACATTCAAACATTTCTTCCTTGACACAGTTACTAAAGACATGTTTCAGATTCATAAAAAATGCAGGAGAACATATAATTGTCTTTTTAATCTTCAAAAAAGGAATGAATTTTAATAGTTTACTTTTTATAACATAAGTCAAATTCTGATTAGAATCTTGACCATAAGTAGAAGTTAAAAAGTCAGAAAGGATGAATGATTCTGTTCTATTAAAAGTTGTTTTCGGGAAAGTATAGATACTGTAATATGTTTAACAAATTGTACCATAGACTTTGTCAATTTCTTATGATTTGGCTTTGAGAGCTATCAATACAGCCTATTCAGATTGAATAATAGTGGCAGTGGCAGTCACAGGCCTTTTGTGACTCTCCTATAGCAGTTTCTTGAGTCCATACTCCAGTTCGTGTAGCGGTTACCTTAAAATGTATATTGACTTCCTTTGGCAATGGGAGGACAAAATAAAATTCCCTCTAATAAGTCTACTTTGTTGAGCCTAATGTATACCTTCACTTTTGTGAGCAGGCCTGCTGAAATCTAAGGAGTGTGTGTGTGTGTGTGGTTTTTTGTTTTTTTGTTTTTTGTTTTTTTTAATACTCTTAAACATGTGCTGTTAGGTACCCATACAGGCAAACATGAAAACAAAAAATGTTAGAGACCCCAATGATCACCTTTGGTAGTATAGAAGCTGCCTGAAATTCTAGTGAAATAATGAACAAATGCAAACAAGACAAAAATCTGAATTCAGACAAATATATATTTTGATGCAGAACAAGAGGCATTCTCTTAAAGTTGAAACCTTAATAATTCTAAATCTGATGAATGTTTCACAACACTGTAGTCTAAATCAGGAAATCTTAACATAGGGTCCATAAATGGGCTATATGGAGATCCATGAATCTCTTTTGTATACAGTTTTATATTTTTATCTATATTCTCAAAAAAGAGACCATACTTTTCACCAAATCCTCAAAAGAATCCATGATTCCCCCCACCAAAGTTTAAGAACCACTTAATCCTTATGTACATCTGTATCACTGTGGTAAAATTTTTAAACCAAATTTAATTCTTATGACTGACAATGAAAATTTTCTATTTTTGCTCTCCAAGGTTTACCGTCTAAATTTTAAAAGGTTAAGCCAAATCAAGGTAATGTTTTTAATAATGTTAACAATAGTAGATACATGAAACCCATTCTCTTTGTAGCATGTTGCTTTGGTGTCTGTAACTACCTGTTCACATAAATATGAATAAGTTGGGATAGTCCTTTAAGTGATCTATACTTGGATTATAATTTTAAGCAGTTATTTTTTTCTTCTTTTTATTCTGTGTGACTACAAACCAGTAAGCATAGCTGATCCTGCTGCCCTTGGTTTCATCATTTCTCCATGGTCTCTGCTGTTGCTGCCATCTGGTAGTGTGTCATTTACAGATGAAAATATTTCCAATCAGGATCTTCGCGCATTCACCGCACCAGAGGTTCTTCAAAATCAGTCACTAACTTCTCTTTCAGATGTTGAAAAGGTAACTCTTAAATGTTTTTTGCCTGATTTTTTTTTTTTTTTTTTTTTTTTTTTAGTTGGGGTAGGAAAAGCAAAAGGCACTGGGCTACCCTACCTAAACCCTCTGAAAAAACAGCCATTGAATTTTAAATGATCATGTGTTCAAGAAGTTCATATTTATTTTGTGTAAGAATGCAAAGTAGTTTTACAAAAATTTATGGATCTAAGGAAAAATATTTTTTAAATGTGAGCCATTATTAATTCATGTTTAAAAATACTTTTTAAATGCCTTCTGTGGATAAAGCACTGTGCTTGTGAGAAAGATGCAAAAATAACTAGAAAATTGATAATGATCAGAATACCTGGGTGACTCAGTCAGTAAGTATCCAACTCTTGATCTCAGCTCAGGTCTCGATATCGGGGTTGTGAGTTCAGGCCCCGCACTGGGCCCTGTGCTGAGTGTAGAGCCTACTTTAAAAAAAAATTTTTTTTTTGATCCTGATCAACGTGTATAAAACAATCTGTAATATATGGATTGAAATAAATACTATATACAGGGATAAAGTATATTAGGATGCTGAAAGAGGAGCAATTAATTTTTAGCTTAGAATGATAATTACAGAAAAGGTAGCATTTGTATTGGGCCATGAAGAATGAGTAGAATTTAGAAAAGTAAAAATATCTAGAAATGAGCATTCCACTCAAGGTTACTAATATGTGCAATGATAAGAGGTAAGAAATTGTCCACTGTGATAGGGAAATGTTTAGTTAGACCAGTTAGGCTAGGGCATTAGCTACCTGGAAGGCTGTGGATAAAGAGAAGGAGCCTATTATCAGAATAAAGAAGACTTTGAATGCCAGACCTTGAGACTTTCTTCTGAGATATATTTTTAGGAGAATGACATGATGTGATTTGTGATTTTAGAGGGTATGTTTGATGAAAGTGGAAAACTAGGTAAGATGAAAGATTCGTATAGGAATTGTATTATATAGGAATCTATACAATATACAGAATCTATACTGCACACACACACACACACACACACACACACACACAACGGAATGTATAGGAATTGTATAGAAATCTAACTGAGAAGTTTTAATAATCTGCGGGAAAGAACTGAAAATCATGTAATGCCTTGGGAATATAAAGGCATGGATGAAGGGGATACAATGGAAATGAAGCTGACAAAGTTTGACAGTTCATTTAAGGAAAATTTATGACAGAAATATCCAGTCTGGGGCACCTGGGTGGCTCAGTCATTAAGCACCTGCCTTCGGCTCAGGTCATGATCCCAGGGTCCTTGGATCGAGCCCCGCAACGGGCTCCCTGCTCTGCGAGAAGCCTGCTTCTCCCTCTCCCACTCCCCCTGCTTGTGTTCCCTCTCTTGCTGTGTCTCTGTCCAAGAAATAAATAAAAATCTTTAAATAAAAAAAAAAGAAATATCCAGTCTGAGGATGGCAGTACCATTGACATCAGATCTAATTTCATTCTCAAGGCAATGGGGAAAAAAATATATATATATACGTATGTGTGTGTGTGTGTGTATATATATATATACACACACACACACACATACGTATATATATATAGCATGCAGCTGGCTGTGATAATTTAGATATGGAATTTTGGAGAATTCAGAATTGGGTATGAATATCATTTCCCATACATTATTCCATATAAGTGTAAAAAATAACCTAATAATTTCCTAATAGTGAAATTATTAAATGAAAAAGTATGTGCATTTTATTTTAAAGATTTATTTATTTATTCGAGACAGAGTGAGAGCTAGAGATAGCAGGAGCCAGGGGGGAGGGGCAAAGGGAGAGAATCTTCAAGCAGACTCCCCACTGAGGGTGGAGCCCATCACAGGGCTTGATCCCAGGACCCTGAGATCATGACCTGAGCCAAGACCAAGAGTCAGGAGTCTAACCAACTGAGCCACCCAGGCGCCCCAGTATGCACATTTTAAATTTTGATATACATTACCCAGTTACCATGTAAAGGAATTGCACTGATTTATCCTTCTATCACTGACAGTGAATGTTTCCCTCTTCAGAAAGGGTGAGGGAGAGAGGAGGTAAGAGAGAGGAAGTGTGTGTGTGTGTGTGTGTGTGTGTGTGTGTGTGTGTGTTTTACACGTGTATCTGTTGATTAAGTTAGAAGAAGCCATCTTGATTTGAGCCATTAATTGTATATCTGAAAAAAGACCGACTAGAATTGGTAGAGAATCCAGGTTTATCTACCTTTTATATTCCATGAACTGCTTAAGAATTTTGGGAGGTATAAGCATAGGAACCAGTGAAGGAAGACAATACCTATGAAGTAGAGGTAATACTTAAGGCATTAGCCGAAAGAAGTTTTTATTACATGATACAAGGTATTTGAAAGGAAATTTGTATATTATAGAGTGTATACAGAGTGTTGGTCATTGTTATACCTCGTGAAGGTATTCAAATGTATTGCTGGTGTCTTACTAAGCTGCATAGCATATATATAGCTATTTACTGTTACTATTTAAATGCATGCAGTCTGTACAGTCTGTGGTTCACTTAAAAATAAACTTTTTTTAAGATTTATTTATTTATGTATTTGAGAGAGAGCACACAAGCAGGGGGAGGGGCAGTGGGAGAGGGAGAGGGAGAGAATCTCAAGTGGACTCCCCGATGAGTGCGGAGCCTGACATGGGTCTCCATCTCATAACCCTGAGATCATGACCCAGCCAAAATCAAGAGTGGTACACTTAACCCACTGAGTTACGCAGTTGCCCCTGATAATAAATTTTTAAAAGGTAGAGGGTAATTAGAACATTGGAAATAGACATAGTGTGTATGCAAATTATTTAACCCTTGGGATCTCTCATTTTTTTTAAAGATTTTATTTCTTAGAGAGAGTGAGCACATGAGTTGGGGGAGGGGCAGAGGGAGAGAGAGAAGCAGACTCCCCACTGAGCAGGGAGCCCAACGTGGGGCTTGATCCCAGAACCCTGAGATCATGACCTGAGCAGAAGGCAGAAGCTTAACCGACTGAGCCACCCAGGCGTCCCGACATCTCTAAATCTTAACTGAGCTTCAGGATATCTACAAATCAATGAAATGGCAAACTAAGTTTTGCATGTCTGAGCACTTTTGAGGAAGAGGAACAGTGTCCATAAATTTATCAGTCTCTCAAGTGGATCTGATGACCTCAGAAAAACTAAGAAACACTGCATTAGTTTTAAAAACTTCTACTGAATTATAGTAGGGTTTTTTTCTAATTATGAAAAGTTTTGCACGGGTGTTTATGAATTCTTGAAAGCATTTAAAATCCACAATTAAAGAAAAAAGTGCTTAGTAGAAATTTCAGGTGCACAAGTGCTTTTCATTTGCTGAAGGTTTTACCATTTTGCCCTGTGATGTCAAGATACCAAACAAGTAAACTGCCCTGTGTTTAGGTACAACTGTTAGAGCACATGGTTGGGAAAGTGATTTGACACCTCCCTATTACTAGGCTGAGTATTTAGGAGCCAGTGCTGGGATGGGATGGGTGTGGGATTGTTGCCATTACTACGTTAAAGTAAAGTTGATTTCTTAGTGGAGATAATTGGCACTTCTAGCTTACCTCATGCCTCAAAAGCTTCAGTGCAATTCTAAGTATAAAGAAAATCAAAGGCAGGTTTTTTGATCCCATTCCTGTTTGCAATGTAAAGATAAAGCAAAGGTCAGGGGAATAGCCATATATTCTAGTATCTTTTTTTGGTGGTGGGGAGCAAAAGGACATGTATTTATTTGATGACTATTTGATTTAGTGGACTAAATTCATGGAAACATACTAATTTGATATTGTTAGTATGGCAATTAAAAATTACTATTCTAGTATTCTGATTTTAATGGGGAAGAGGTGTACTGAAAAAGAGGGTGGTAATTGCATTTCACGACTTATATGAGTTAAGGATATCATTAACTAGTATTCAGTACATGCTTACTATTATTTTTAAAAATAATACTAAGTGCCAGCACAGTATTGTAAATAATAATGAGTGCTTAGTAAGATCCTGATGCATAAAAATATTCTTTGTTCAATGGAAGTTGCTTTGTAAACTGTGTATGTACAGTTGTATGAAAAATTTTACCTCCTTACCAGCTCTATAAATAGGCACTTTCATTTATTTGCCTTAAAATTTTACTTTTCAAGATAACATGCCTTAAAAACTATACAAGTTTATACAGGTCACACTAAGCTTTTTGATCCTCTGGCTTTTCTGTTTACTTGGTAATTGTTCACAGGATGTGCTTAATTTGGCAGTTCTTTTGAAATCAATTTGATGGGATTGGAACCTGAATCAAATTTTTATTGTGATTTGTCTTCAAGAATATTGATATGCCCCAGGAATTTGTACTATATTCCTGATAATCCTAAAGGATTCTTAGTTTAAGTGCTCATTGCCACTAACTTGCAGTCTAAATATCAGGAATTATGGCTGCTATTATCTCTGTGCTTCTTGAATATCAAGGGTCATCTTTATAAGAACAATAATGGAAATTCACTTCTCCAACCCTGGCAGAAGCCTCCACTGAACTTGTCAAAACAAGACAGGGGCACCTGGCTGGCTCAGTCAGTGGAGCACGTGACTCTTGATCTCACAGCTGTAAGTTCAAGCTCCACATTGGGTGTAGAGATTACTTAAAAATAAAATCTTTAAAAAAAAACCAAATTCCCTTACCCACATTATACTAAAATTACTCTATATTAAATCTTATTAACGCATCCTTTCTCCCCTCTTTCCCATTTGTCTATTCATTCATCCATAAATTTGACAACTCTACTTGTTATATAATGGGCACTATGCAAACCACTAAAAAAGAAACTCCAGGACTGTCTAGTACCAGAGTCCAGTATGTAGTAACATAATTAAATTGAACATTTTAAATGCTGGGGTTGTGGACATAATCTATGTCACACCCACTAGGATGGCTACTATCAAAAGAACAGAAAATAGCAAGTGTTATCAAGGATGCAGAGAAAATGGAAGCTTTGTGCACTGTTTTTAGGAGTGTAAAATGGTGCAACCACTATGGAAAACATGGGTGTTACTGTGTGATTACTGTGTGATCCAGCAATCTCACTTCTGGGTATATCCAAAAGAATTCAAAGCAAGATCTTGAAGAGATATTTGCATACCCATATTCATTGCAGCATTATTCTTAATACCCCATAGGAAGCAACTCAAATGTCCATTGATGGATGAAAGAAAATGTGGCATACACACCCGATGGAAAACATGCAGCCTTTAAAAAGAAGGAAATCCTATCACATGCTACAGCATGAGTGACCCTTTGGACATTATGCTAAACAAATAAGCCAATCACACAAAGACAAATACTGTAGGATTATACTCCTATAACATATCTAAAGTAGTCAGACAGTAGAAACAGAAAGCAGAAACATGATTACCCAGAGCTGGTAAGAGAGGGAAGGAGGAATTTGTGTTTAGTGGGTATAGAGTTTCAGTTTTGCAAGATGAAGAAGTTCTAGAGATCTGGTATACAACAATGTGAATATACCTTGTCCAGTCCATCATGAATGACCAGTGGTGCAAACACTTTCTAATCTTCTCCCTGCCTCCAATTTTGACCCTGTCCAGTCTGTTCTTTAAACTACAGTTGGTACATTTTTGAAACCCCGTATCTGTTCTTGTCCTTTGGCTGCTTAACATTACTCAGACTCTCCATTTCCCTTAAGAAACTGTAGACTCCTTGTCCTGGCCTTTGAGGGTGTATGGCACCAGCCTTCCCTCTGAGCTCTATGCTTCCAGCTATTCTGGACTTACTTCAATGTCTTGGATGCACTAAGTGCTTTTCTTCTTCTTAGCCTTTGCACATTCCTTTCCTTCAGCCTCCAACTCTCTTTCATGCCGTCTTAGCTCTTGCCTCACCCCCTTATTGCCTGCCTGACTTTTCCTGTAGATCTAAAGCTTTCTTTT
This sequence comes from Zalophus californianus, assembly GCF_009762305.2. Lineage (NCBI taxonomy): Eukaryota > Metazoa > Chordata > Mammalia > Carnivora > Otariidae > Zalophus > Zalophus californianus. Next base: position 70,167,370 of record NC_045596.1, read on the forward strand.
ACACTAATTGTACTCTCTGAGTACTGTCTTGTACATCACATTATCTTGTCTTGTTTGCTATAATAGAAGGTTTGAGATGGAAGGGACCCTGCCTGTCCTACTCATTGTATGTAACCCCTCTGCTCTATACTGGTGGTTCTCAAAGTGTGGTCCTCCAACCAGCAGCATCAGCATCATATGGGAACTTGTGAGAAAAGCAAGTTCTCAGACCCCACAGCAGATCTACTAAATCAGAGACCCTAGAGATAGGACCCTGTGTCTATGTTTTACCAGATGATTCTGATCTGTGTTGAAGTTTGAGAACCATTGCTGTATGCCATATCTGCCACTTGGAGGCTCTGAAAATTTGTTGAGTGAGTGGAAACAATTCAGGATTTTATTCACCCACAGCTATTTATGCTTTGTTGCTATTAAATGCATAGCCACACAATGTCAAGGGGTTTTGCTAAAAGGAGCTATGTAGCACACATAAAGCAGCTCTTATTTCTTCACAAAAATCACTGGGTGGGAGGTATCTGCATATCAGACTGCAGTACCTTACCCAGTGTCTTATGGTCAGTAAGCTAAATCTTCGAAGACTTAACATCTCCTCTAGAGAATGGACGTAGAGGTGGAAAGTATTCTGTGAGCCTTCTCAGTGATGTCTGTTTTCATTATTATCCCATTTTATTTTTCAGCAAATACTTATCAAGTGTGGGTTCTGAGTAAAATTTCTGGCTTTGTCACTTGAAAGATATGTGACCCCACACAACTTGCTTACCTTTCTATGCCTCAGGTGACTTCTATGTAAAGGGATAATGAGAGTACTTGCCTCATAGGTTTATTAGAAAGTTAAATAATACTTGTAAAGTACTTAGAACAGTATCCAGCACAGAGTAAAGCCCACTAAATATTTCTAGTATATGTTAAGTGCTGTTCTAGGTCCTGGGATAGGGTGGTAAGTGGGACAAATTCCTTCCACTTACAGAGTTTACATTCCAACCCATTATAACTATAAAGACAAAAATATATTTCCGTTCCCCATGAGTTATATTAACTAGCTCACTCAAGTGCCCTCCTGTCCAAGTCACATTTTCATTGTATCTTTATCTCTGACTCCTTCTTTTTCACGTATCCACTTAATTGCCTGAATTTCTTAAGTCCACTTTCCAAGTTTAGCTGTTCTAGTCCTTTCCAACTCCAAAGGCCTGAGAACCAGGAGAACGGATGGTGTAGTTCCAGCCTGAAAGCCAGGAGGCCTGAGACCCAGGAAGAGCTGATGTTTCAGTTCAAGTCCAAAGGCAAGAAAAAAGTTGATGTCCTAGTTCAAATGCAGTCACACAGAAAGATATTTTCTGGGGGCACCTGGGTGGCTCAGTCGTTAAGCATCTGCCTTCGGCTCAGGTCATGATCTCAGGGTCCTGGGATCGAGCCCCGCATTGGGCTCCCTGCTCAGTGGTAAACCTGTTTCTCCCTCTCCCATCCCCTCTGCTTGTGTTCCCTCTCTCGCCGTGTCTCTCTCTGTCAAATAAATAAAATCTTTTTTTTTTTTTTTAAGATATTTTCTGTTCCTCGGGAATGGGGAAGCCATTTTGTTCTATTCAGGCCTTCAAATGATTGGATGAGGCCCACCCACCTTAGAGCAATCTGCTTCACTCAGTCTACTTAACTAAGTGTTAATTTCATCCAAAAACTCTCACAAAAATTCCCAGAGTAATGTTTGACCAACTATCTAGGCATCCTCTGGTCCAGTCAAATTGCCATATAGAATTAATCATTATATACATAGATGATCAGCAAGTATACAATTTTAAAACCTAGTTTTAGGAATTGTGCTACTAATTTTATATAGTCATGTATAAAAATTATTAAAATATAGTAACTCATTTAGCATATTGAGCAGTAAATATAATAATCTTCAGCACTCAGAGAATCACAAATCTTAACATGTTAAGAGAAATATATTTGAATATGTAATTAGTTCTTTATGTTAAAGCCATGAAGAATGTTTTTTATATATGAGGTTCTTTGAAAAGGTGTTCACATATGAGGTTCTTTGAAAAGAAATCTGAACAGAAATATACAAATAGCCTGCACTATGCTATCTTGAACTTACGTACATTTCATTAAGTTCAGCAGGCATTTATTGAATATATACTGTATACAAGTTCTGTGTTAGTTGCCAAGAGGTATTATAAGATGTATAAAAGACTTCCTCAAGGAACACAAACATGGACACATCTTAACTATATTATAGGCAATATTGGTTAACTGTTTCATTAGAGATGCAAATGAAATATAACTACATGAAACTGAATGCTTTATCCTGTTTGGGAAAATGTATATGGTAATACATCTCTAGATCATCAATAATAGTGTAGGAATTTTATTGACAGATAAGAAAGAACTGCTCAAGAAAAATTGAGAAACAGAAGGATTTATTTTGGCAGCAGAGAATTTAGTAGTGCTGAAGTGTTTCAGTTATGATACATGAAGAAGTAATAACAGAAGGAAAACTTATAAATCTGTCTAGAAAAAGGAGGTAGAAGCAAGTCAGAGTGAGCCCTGTTTGTCATTATAAAGAACTGGTTTTTTTGTTTTTTGTTTTAATTGGGAGCAATGAAAATATTTGAAAAGAGGAACAACTTTTCTAATCTGAGATTTGGAATAATTTAGGAACAAAGTTGGAGTAGGTTAAAGTGCTGTGAAATTGTAAGAAGGATACCCAGTTTTTTGTGTGCATATCTCATCTGTTTCTAAAGAGGATCTGAGACGGTTCAGAGAATTAAAAAAATAAAGGTGAGGAAATAAAAGCAAAATGAAAATAAAAGGCAAGAAAATAAGACAGTGCTGGAGTAAGACTGGTGCAAAAAAATGCACCTAGTAAGATTATGCAGTATTGATAGAGGTGGGCTAAAAGTTTAGCTCTGAATTTCTTAACAGGAGGAAAAATGGGAAATGATTACTTATGAGATTAACGGTCTTCACGTTCTAAAATTATTATTTTTTAATGATTTTATTTATTAGAGAGAGAGAGAGCAGGAACATAAGCAGGGGGAGTGGGAGAGGAAGAAGCAGGCTCCCTGCTGAACAAGGAGCCCGATGTGGGACTTGATCCAGGACCCTGGGATCATGACCTGAGCCGAAGGCAGACGCTTAACCGACTGAGCCACCCAGGCGCCCCAAACTGTCTTCACTTTCATCTCACTTCCTGTTTCACAGGAAAGAAGTAGAAGCAGTCAGGAGCAACTTTTCCCAGGATCCCACTACCAGATCTCTCACATAAATTCCCATCTTCTCTGTCTCCTTACCCCAGATGAACCATCCGTACTCCTCCGTAAAGCCAACTCCTTCACTTGTGCTTAGCTTCCACTCCTCCCACTTACTCAACAGTCTTCTCCCAACAACCTCTTCTCTCTCCTGCAGTTCCAGTTTTCCCTGTTGGATCACTCCTATCAACATAAAAATGTGTTGCAAAAAAATCTTTTTTCACCCAGCTTCTTTCTCCATCTGTTGCCCCATCCATTCTTAGAAAGAAAAATGCTAATCAGAACTTCAGTTTAAAAAAAAAAACAAAACTTCCATCAGATTTTTTTTCTCTTTTCACATTGGCAAAAATCAGAACTTTATAGCACCTTCTATAGACAAGGTTTTGTGAAAAAAATCTCATATGTTGCTGGCAGAAATGCAAAATGGGTTTCTTGCATCCCCAAATTCTGTGTAGGGGAATCCAACAATGTGTATCAAAATTTAAGATGATTTACCCTTTAATCCATAATCTCAGAGAATCAACTCAAGAGAAATACCTGCATGTATAAAATGATATCACATATATCTCTTGTTAAACATGTAAGTGCAGAGTAATTTTTAAAGCTTCTGGCATTTATAAAAAATACATATTTGTGGGGCACCTGGCTGGCTCAGTCTATAGAGAATGCAAGTCTTGATCTTGGAGTCATGAGTTCGAGCCCCACATTGGGCATAGAGATCACTTAATTTAAAAGAAAAAAGAAAGAAAATATATTTGCAGGAGTTTGCATAAAGAAACTTTAAAATAAATAAGAAGTAACAAAATTATTCATAGATAGGCTGGGGAATTATGGGGAAAAATCTGTTCTGATAATTTCCATTCTTTTCTATTTTAAGCTCTCACATTTATGTAAAATATGAAATGACGATTTTTCTCAAATCATGTGTTATACTTTATCTGGGACCAAAAAAAAAAGTCATGAATATACAGTACTCACTAAATTTTTTTTTAGTACTTGCTAAAGTTTTAAATTTTATTTTACCATAAAATGATTCTTTAAATTCTATTCCTAGATCCATATTTATTCTCTTGGAATGACATTGTATTGGGGGGCTGATCACGAAGTGCCTCAGAGCCAAGTAAGTTAAATTGTCACATCTATACAACTTTACCCTTTTTAGAAAGCTCTTCCTTGTATATTTATGTTCTACAGCAAGTTATCAGGCATACCAGCATTTCTATGCTGTTTGTTCACATTAATAATGTCATACTCTCAGCATGAAATAATAAAGTACTAAAGGCATTATTCTCAGAATGTTCTTAGAATTATAGCAGTTACTGTCTATTTAGTCTGTGAAATGTAATGGCCTCTTCAAAAATTATAGCAAGAGAAATGGGAGTCCACTGTATTTCTTCTAATGTAATGACTGATAAGAGGGATTCTAAATGTTGATGATTCATTCTTGAACTAAAGTGATAACCTTTTTTGATGCAGACACATAGGAATAATAGCTCTAAGTGTGTCTCAAAATATAGTTCATACTTCATTACTTTTTTTCCTTAACGCTTCAAAATCATACTTCACTAAGCCTGTGGCAGCAGACACCAACATTAAAGCAACACTTTCTGATGTTTTGGGTTCTGATGATCTTTGGGCTGTTTCTAGTCCTCATTTTCTAGAATAATTGATTCCTAAAGACCCAATATAAAAAAAATAATAAATTGTAATTGAAAATTTAAGAACTATATTTCATCAAAGCAAAGATGTAACATACAGAATTAGGTTTTATTTTAGGCATTTAGAAATCAAAAACAAAAATAACTAAGTATAGGGTTGTTTTCTTTTTGTTTCATCAAATTAAGAAGTAACAAGCATTTTAGGCTTTTATTCTAAAATTCAGACATCCTAAGATCCATGAAAGATGGATGACATCTTCAACTTGGTTTGGTATCATTTTGTATCATGAAAAATACTGTGTATTTATTTACTTTCTCTCCTCAGTTTCAATTTTATAAATATAGCTGAAAAAGTTAAATTATTACTGGAAATATTGGTGTCATATATTATACAACCCAATTTAGGTGTAAAATGTGATCATAACCTATGGTTAACACTCTATACTCTTCAGATAGCCAAAAATTAAGTAAATATCAATAATATATAAATTGGAGACATATTTTGCTATCAGAAATCATAATCATTTTGCAATTATTTAATAACCATTTCAAAAGTATTAAGCCCCTATCTTGTGTCAGACACTGTACTAGACACTAGGAATGTAATGGCCCATGACTGTGGGGTCTATCCAGGGGTACAAGGCAAAAAATTAGCCAATTATAACAATGTGTGAATGCTATGGTAGGGAAGTGGAGGGTGCTGTGGAAAACCAAGAGTTGGAGCCTCTCACTAGACTTAGAGGATTAGGGTGAGTTTACTAGAGGGCATTGCATCCCAGCTGAGATCTGAAGGATGACCTAATACCCAAATGGATGAGAAGTGGAAAGGAAGGGTCACAGGAAAAGCATGCTTAATCAGAGCAGTTGTACCAGTTTAAACTCCCACCAACCATGCTTTTCTGTTATCAGTACTTCAAATTATCAGTCTTTTTATTTTTAGCCATTCTGTTGAGTCGTGTAGTGGCTTCTTTTTGTGGTTTTAATTTGCATTTTTAAGTATACTTATTGGACATTTGGATAGAATATTCTATAAATCATGTCAGCTAATTAAAAAATCTTACATTACACTTTCTCTGTTTCACCAGCATGATGAGAACTTATATTTAAATGATCTTAAGTCATTGTAGTATTTGAAATCTAAGTTATCATCAGTGTCAAATTATATTTAATATATATTTAATATATTACAGTTTTTTGACTGTTAGGAAATCATTTATTCACCAAAATGTGCGTGTACACACACACACACACACACACACACACACACACACACACACACACACACACACACACACACACTCACTCACTCACAGAACTGCTTACCAAAATACTTGAATAACTGAGGAATTCCATTTCTTTATCATACAAAAACAAAAAACTTGAGTTTTTCTGTAATACTTCCTATCTTGGGAGAGTTATGTTAACCATCTTCTAATAATTTTTGGGGGGTTATGAAAAGATAAAATGTAGTAAAATATATATGCTGCTAGATAAGGAGTTCCTTTCCTCCAAGTATTTGCAGTGTGTTTGGTGTGGTTCCTGGGACTCCTGAAGTGGCTTGTCTCATGTTGGATAAGATTTACGTACAGTTTTCAAAGTTGCTTTTCCTTTCTTTATATTCAGCCTATCAAGCTTGGAGATCATCTCAACAGCATCCTGCTTGGAATGTGTGAAGATGTTATTTACGCTAGAGTTTCTGTTCGGACTGTTCTGGATGCTTGCAGTGCCCATATTAGGAATAGCAATTGTGCACCTTCATTTTCCTATGTGAAGCAGTTGGTAAAACTGGTTCTGGGAAATCTTTCTGGGGTAAGCTACAGTTCCAACTGGTATATATAGTCATATTTTAAAATTTAGCAGAACAGTTTTTAAAGATACTGTAGGTAGCATTTTCTCAATGAAGACTAGGGAACAGTACATTAAATTCCTTGTTCTAATGTTAATTGTTTATTTGAAACATGACTTAAAATTTAGAAGCCTGGTGCAATAACTTAGTCTCTTAGATTTTATAAGAATTCATCTTTTTTTAGAATGTGTTAGAGCTGAAAATGTTTGTTCTTGCCTCCTTTCTTACATCGTAAGGAGCTTCCAGCAAGTGGTTCTGTCTATTGTGAAAAATACATTGACATACAAAATGGGTTTTAGCATTAATAATGCACTTTCTGTTGCTTTATACCTCTTTCTTGGCCACTTACTGGTCTGGACCCCTTGAGTATTCCCAAAACTCTCCCCATCTTCTATGGACACTGTCACCTGGTGTGAAGGGGGTGATACATGCTTGTATCCCTGCTAGATTGCCCCAAGACCTGGACTCTCCCGTTCTCTCTCGTCATAGATAAGAAGAATCCCAAGAATAATAAACCCTGTATCTATAGTCCCACCTCTGCAAATCATGTGTTACACTTTATCTGGGACAAAAAGACATGAATATATAGTACTCGGATACTCCTTGGTTTTTGATAGCTGATCTAGATCCAACTTTATCTGCTCTTACACTTCAGAGTTATGGGACCTGAGTGAGGTCCTTCTTTGTGTGAACTACAAATTTGCCACTGTCACACAGTGTTCTTGATGGCTTCTCACTTCTTCTTCCTAGGGGTTTTGCCATCTTTTTTTTTTTTTTTAATTTTTATTTATTTATTTGACAGAGACACAGCAAGAGAGGGAACACAAGCAGGGGGGTGGAGAGGGAGAAGCAGGCTTACCGCTGAGCAGGGAGCCCGATGCGGGGCTCGATCCTAGGACCCTGGGATCATGACCTGAGCTGAAGGCAGACGCTTAACGACTGAGCCACCCAGGCGCCCTGGGGTTTTGCCATCTTAACCAGGATGTTGTATGGCTGGAGGGGTATATCCAAATTCTGTGCAATTTGCTAGTTGACAAGAAACAGGCTCATAGATTCTTCCAGGCAAATGATTTATAAACTGTACCCTGTGTAAACTGTAAACTATACCTTGGTGCTTCTGTAGTGAAAGGAATATAGGTAGTAGAGGCTGAGTGAATGGGTTCTTGGCTGCTTATTTCCCCTTCTTAACTAGAGCTGCTCCAGTTCTAATTTACTTATTTGTTTATATTCCTGCATCTGATTTTTTTTTTAACAAAGGTAAAGCTACTAAAAATCTATGAAAGCCTTCTATCCAGAACAAAGTTTCCTACATATTATCAAATACAGTTTTGTTTTTAAAAATTCCTTTGTGATCAAATAAGTTTGAGGAAAACCTATTTAAGAGAAATTAAAATATATTTTCACTGCAGAACTTCTCAGAGCCTTTAATACACTAGACTATATTACTCACCTTCAAGAGTGGTACGCATGTAGATAAAACATTTCCCAAATTTATTTGGGTCTTTTTTCTTTTTTTACAGATTTTTTCATAATACTAATGTTCCATAAAACTTTCTTTGAGAAAAAGCGATCAATACTAATTCCTTCACTTTTTAAATAAGGAAATTGAGACTTAACACAGCTTATGGGACATATATTTCCTATTAGTCCAGCGATCTTTCTATTTTACCACATCTCCTCTAAGACTTGTCTTGCTGATTTTATCCCTTTAATAAAATTGCTAGAATTATTTTTTCTTCCTTTTAGTGAAGAAATATTCCTCCATGGAATTCTATTGTCCTTCTAATAGTTGCCCATATTAAAGATCTCCGTCTCTTTACATTTAGTATTTAAGACAGTTTATTACAGTAATGAATATTGCTCATCTATATATGAAACCTGTCTAGATACTACAGAAGATACAACTTAATAAAATATTTGCTCTACCTTCAAAGAGCTCTTATTTAAAGTTCTACAACCATTTGGTTAATTATAAAATGCAGAGGAAAGTATGAAAAGCAACACAGGAAGAATTTTTAAAGCTATGAAGTTTTGAGGGGAAGGATACAAGTTATGACTGCATCGAAAAATAGCACATTGAACTAGATCCAGTAGTCTGATAGAAAGTAACCTAGGCAGAGGGAAGTAAGCCTGGTTAAATGCTATGAAATAGGAAAGAGCGGGGTATGTTTGAGGAACAGTATTAAGTTGGATATGGGGTGTGTTGTGGGATTATTTAGTAGGAGAGAAGAATAGAAGGGTCAGTCGAATTAGTATATAGGTACGCTGCCTTTCCAGAGGCAAATTTCTACTAAGAAGAAATAACATTGTTCCCCTTATCTTTCTATTGCTCTTGCTAGTCTCCTGGACATCACCCAACAGTCGGAGCCTTGGCGGCTACCTTTTTTTGTTTGTTTTGTGCCAGGCACTGTGCTAAATGGCTTATGTGCTTGTCCACATTTGTTCATCCTAACAGTCTCAGGTTACCCTCGTTTTAGAGATAATGAAACTAAAGCTTAGAAAGATTAAATAATCTGCCCATGACCACGCACTTTGTAAATGACAGACACAATTGGAGCCTGGATCTCTCTGACCCCAAAGCCCAAGCTGCTAGCCATTTTGCTCCTCTGAAGCTGTTGTTGCCTTCAGGAGCCAAGAGAATGATTTAGTCTTTTGTTCAGGGTGAAATTCATTTCAAGGGACCATAATTCTTATCTATTGAAAGTTAATTAGCATGGAGTGTAAAGTCAGCAGGCCAGCTTACTTGTCTTGGTTCTTCTACTGATTTAATGTCACAGCATCTTTGACCTTGATTTTACTTATCTATAAAATAGGAATAGTAACACATACCATCCACTCGTGTTACTGAACAGTTGTGAAGATAATTATTTCAATGTTGAGGAGCTGCTTCAAGGTTCTTAGAAGTTTGTTGTTGTTGTTGTTGTTGTTGTTTTGCTATTTCTCTCTTTGTCTGTAGTACAAGGTTAATAACCCTACCACATAAGGGGTCTTGAGGATTAAGTAAACTTTGTAAAGCACCTAAAGCAGTGCCTGCTTTATAGTAATTGCTCAATAAATGGCAGCTATTACTAACAGTGCTGTCAATGCAGGGATTCCCAAAGATGCAGGATGTGCCTTATCTCTTTAGTTACTGACAACATAGTGCAATACACTACTAATATTTATGTAATTTAAAGGATGACATCATTCCAGAAATACTTCCATTTAAGTCTTCTTAGAAGTAGGAAACATAATACCTTGAATATACTACCTTAAACTACTACCATAAGTAGATTTTTAATCCATATTCAAACAAGTTTCACTAATGGAGGAATATTAAAATGATTGTGTATATATGTTTGTAAACAAATACGTACGCATGCATTTGATGTCAGATTTAAGTAATTTCTCTTCATCATTACCTCTCCATTTATTTCTTGAAGCTTCTGCTCTCCTTGATCATCTAACTAAACCCAGTGTTCTAATTTTTCATCCCTTATAATGTGGAATTTGATCAAATTTGATACACTTTTACTTTAATTTTTTAAAGATAACATACTTTTTTCCCCATTAATACATTTTTTATTTTTAATTCCAGTATAGTTAGCATACAGTGTTAGATTACTTTCAGGTATACAATATAGTGATTTAACAGTTCTATACATCATTACTCAGTGCTCAAGCACTCATCATAAGTGTACTCTTAATCCCCTTTGCCTGCTTCACCCATCAACTCACATACCTCTCCTCTGATATCCTTTGTTTTATTTTATTAATTTTTTATAAAGATTTTATTTATTTACTTGACAGAGAGAGAGATAGTGAGAGCAGGAACACAAGCAGGGGGAGTGGGAGAGGGAGAAGCAGGCTTCCCGCTGAGCAGGGAGCCCGATGCGGGGCTTCATCCCAGGACCCTGGGATCATGATCTGAGCCGAAAGCAGCTGCTTAATGACTGAACCACCCAGGCGCCCCTATTTTATTAATTTTTTTTAAAAGTTCTTTGTTAATTCTCTCATGAAAAATCTGCATAATCACCACAGATAAAGTCACTGCAGAATCTTTACTCCTTTTCTTTTGTCCAGTCACCAGCTCACTGCTAAACATTTTATTTCTTTTTGCCAGCACCAACATTGGCTTTTGCAGTCCCCCTGACTTTGTTCATTCTGTTCTTATGTTCCTTTAGCTGTTTTCTTGAGGTCTTTTTCTTCTCATATGGGCCATGCCTTGCAGGTCTGTGTTTGGGTTCATTTTTCTTTGCATAATCCACCGAAGTGTCAAAGCTACTTGTCTTGCCACCACCAAAATGGGTTCTGAGTCCAAACCCAAAGATGACATCTGGTGTGGTTTTGTACATTTTGGCTAGTTTTTCCTGAATTTCTGTCTTAGGTACTGTTGCTTTTCCCAGCTGAAGAACATCAGTGACCATTTGTTTAAGCTGAAGTAGTCCATTGGTCATGAACTTCCTGGACTGAATAGTTATTGTGTCATTCATGATGGCAGCCAAGGTTCAAACAGCTAGGGTGGAAGAAAATGATATGCTTTATTTTAAATGAGTACCCTCAGTTAAAGTTATTAAAGCTAAAGACTATTCAAATATTTTGGGGCACCTGGGTGGCTCAGATGGTTAAGCGTCTGCCTTCGGCTCAGGTCGTGATCCCAGGGTCCTAGGATTGAGTCCCGCATCCCGTTTCTCCCTCTGCCTCTGCCTCTCTCTCTCTTTCTCTGTCTCTCATGAATAAATAAATAAAAATCTTTAATAATAAAAAAAGACTATTCAAACATTTTATTATAAAGGAGATTCAAAAGAGCATTGATTTAAATTTAATTGTCATCCCTCAATATGTCCATTGGTTTAAAACATTTCTCAAATGTAATTCCTGGCAGGAAAAAATCTAGAAAATTACTTTTGAAAATAATTTATGTCAGTACCCTCAGTGCTTAGTTATAATCAGGAGAAAGCTTTATTATAGCAGAATTAATGTGTTTTTAAAATCATAATCAAACTTGAGAGATTAACATAGTAACCAATTAGGGAAAAAAGAACTCCTTTAGTTTACTGTTTTCAGATGGAACTCATTTTAACTACGTCAGTTTGGCTAACTTTGTTCCCCAGTTAGCAGATAATTCTTCTACAATTCTCTCTTGCCTTTCATTTCCTGAAGATGAATTGGCCAGAACTGAGCTACATAAATCCTATAAAGAAAAACAAATTAACGATAGCCAATGTGGAGTGTCTTTACCAATGCCATACTCCACAAAATTGTCTAACTAGTGACATTCTGTAGGTAATTACCATGAAAATGAAAGGGAGATTGTTTCGTCAAATTTGATTTTTGATTATCTATGTACAGACGGATCAACTTTCCCGTAACAGTGAACAAAAGCCTGATCGAAGCCAAGCTATTCGAGACCGATTGAGAGGAAAAGGATTACCAACAGGTAAGCGTATATTAATAGGAAATTTTTAAGTTTTAACCTTATTTCATTGTTTGTTTTAATGAAATCATACTTACCTGGCTTGGGAATCTGATAATTGTGGCCATAATTAGAACATAAGTATGCAAAGTGGAGAAAGGGAATAGACAGGAACACTAACTTTATTAATATATAAATCCATTAAAATTATGCAAAAAACATTACTAAGAACTCCCACAGTAAATCATTTCCTTTCCAGTATTGTTATTTTAGCAATATTTGTTTGTTGTCTTTATCATGGAATTTTATATTAAAAATATATTTTAAAGCAAGATGAAACAAAGTTTATGAACATAAAACACTACTGAAACAGAGTTTCAGAAAGCAAAGTTTGCTGCACTTTATTTTCTATTCTAGTTCTTTTTGTTAATGGGAATCACAACCCCCTAAGTTGATTTTAGACTATCTTGTCTACACATGTATATCTAGAGAGAGGCGTAATTATAGTAAGGAAATATATATATAAACACATCTTCTTGCAGGTAAAAATCTTTCCCTCTATTTTTTTTATTATGTTCAATTAGCTAACATATAGTACATCATTAATTTTTGATGTAGTGTTCAATGATTCATTAGTTGCATATAATACCCAGTGCTCATCACAACACATGCCCTCACTTTCCCTTTATTTAAAAACTATCCTAGGATTGGAGATACGATATAGTATGAACCTTGGTGCCAAGAAGAGCAGCACTTTGTTAATCCATCAAATTTTCAGACTCCTATTTTAGAACTGAATAATAATAGAAAATTATAATTAAATGTCAATAGCAAACGGAAAGAGTCTTTTTCAAGGAGACATAATGAGCATACTTTAATGAGTGAATGTTAGATTTAAATGATTTCTGTTTCTCTTATTTATCATGTTTCTAATTTCTTCCTCCCTTCCAGCAATCCATCTCCCTCCCTCCCTCTCTCCTTCTCCATTTCTGTCTGTGTTCCTTCCTTATTTCCCTGTTCTTTACTTTCTTTCTGGAATTCCCTTTTATCATCTCCTACTGTCATTAAATGGCCATGTTATAGAATTGAAGTTGGTTTGCTTGTTTGTTATTTGTTGAGTTAGTCCTATCCCTTTATTGGAGAATTAAACATGCCCTATATCTAAACTCAAGAGAATTTGTAAGGAATTAAATTTCTCACTCAAGATAAACCAAATTTTGTTTATGTTTACATTTTGGGTAAAATTAGAGGTCCTCACACTTAAAGTGCAACAGCCTTTTTGAGATCAAGTGTAATAGAAGAGAATTCTTCAGTTCTTCTTAGCCATTGCTTTCCACAGTAGTACTGCTCAAGGACTGTCTTAATTTACAAATTTAACAGATGTAAAAAACCACATCTCAAAGACAGAATCAACATAATGTACTAATTATACTCATTACCAGACAAGCAATTAGTAGCTTAGAGTCAATGGCATATACTAATGTAATATAAAAACTTTAAGATTAAAAAAGTGACCTTGTGAAGAAGAACTATTTTTTAGGACCCCAATGTTACCTTTGGGCAGTGCAGTTCTTCACTGTCAAAGGTCACTTGCAACAAAGAGTCTTGTTACACTACATCGGTACAAAAGCATTCTCTTTGATGCGAACCAACCTGAAACCTTCATGTACTGATAGCTTTAGTTTATTAGACTCCTGGCCATGGTTTTCAGTAAGGAAAATGTCAAGATGGACAGTGAGATATAGAATTAGATTAAAAGAAATAAGCAATTTTAGGGATACTGCCTTGTGTCTAAGTGATTTGATTGTTCAGCTGAAACTTAACAATAACTTTTTTTTATCTATGAGTCAATTACCTTAAAAAGTCTCTCCTTGGGCGCCTGGGTGGCTCAGTTGGTTAAGCAACTGCCTTCGGCTCAGGTCATGATCCCGGAGTCCCGGGATCGAGTCCCGTGTTGGGCTCCCTGCTCAGCGGGGAACCTGCTTCTCCCTCTGGCCCTCCCCCCTCTCGTGTACTCTCTCTCATTCTCACTCTCTCAAATAAATAAATAAATCTTTAAAAAAAAAAAAAAAAATGTCTCTCCTTACATCTTACCTCTCAGATCTGTTAAAAAGGTAAGGCCTAAACTAGTGGGCTGTCTGCCCCCATTTTGTTATTTTATACTGCCAGTGCTGATAAAATGGCTTCACTCAGCAAAAAGAAATCAAACATTTCCTCCCAAGCTTAAGGCGGAAACCTACACCATGATCAGATCAGCATGATAGTGCTTCAGAACTTGGGCGTATTGACAGTATCATGTTTCTTTTTTTGTGTACTTGAACACACTTGCGAGGACAGATGGGGAATCGAGGAACCTCTTTTAATACTGAAATGTCATTTGAAGTTACCTTCTAAGAGATGCTTAAGTTTTTTGAGTCTTGTGTGAGGGGAAAGGTGAATGATGATACCAGTTAAGGATGATGTTAGTGATATATAACAAATACAGTTAAAACACAGTGTACTTTACAAGGGAGGTTTTTTTTTCAATGTGACTAAAATAAATGGAATATATTCTATTATGAAGACTTTTTATGTTTTTAAAATCTTTTATTTTTATTTCTTTTTCCCCCCAATTAGTTTTTAGCAAGCTCTGTATTCTCCAAAAGGAGCATGTTTATGGTTTCATTTTCTATTTGGTTACTTGTAATTGTATGTAAAATCTAATGTTGTTGGGGCTCCTGGGTGGCTTAGTTGGTTAAGTGACTGCCTTCGGCTCAGGTCATGATCCTGGAGTCTCGGGATCGAGTCCGCATCGGGCTCCCTGCTCAGCAGGGAGTCTGCTTCTCCCTCTGACCCTCCCCCCTCTCATGTTCTCTCTCTCTATCTCATTCTCTCTCTCAAATAAATAAATAAAATCTTTAAAAAAATCTAATGTTGTTTGTAAACTTCTCTTTGAACTCAGAGCCTTTTCAAGAGATGGAAAATCCACCTGTAGCACCATTTATCCTGTTTTGAATAATCTGATTTTTTAAATAATAGAATCTAAACTTTTATAGGAAATCTTTTGATTTCTGGTTTCATGATTTCCTCTCAAAATAACTTTTAAATTCCCCCTGAGTAGATAATGATATGTTGAGGAAAATAAAGCAGAAACAAAAGAGGAGCAATTTAGAATTTTATGCTGCCCTTGTTCAGAAGAGCTCATGATAGTTCATTAGGTGTTAGTTCATTTATCCTGCCTTCTTTAAGAAGAAGGTATAATAAGTAATGTCCACAGCTTTGTAGATGAAGGAAGTGAGAAACATGGAAATTAAGTGGCTTGCCCAAGCTCATGGATTGAATTTGGTAAAGCTGGAATTAAAACCCAGGTGTTTTGACAGTAATCTTTCTGGTAGATTATGCTACCTAAATTGGCTTTAAAAGGGTTTCAAAAAGTTAATGTAATCGATCCATTCTAGAAGCATTGTTTTGGAATGTCTTTAATCAGGAATTAGAAATATGAAAACAGGTAAGACATGGTTTCTTATGTTACTGTTCCATTTGGGGGTGGAGTGAGGAAATGAGTGGGAGTGATGACAGATATCTAATATATGGGTAATTTTAATGTAGTGAAAGAACTGTCCTAAGAAAGGGCCAACGTGCTCTGTGAGTAAGTGGAAGGAGCTAGTAACTCTCCCAGGATGGGGAAATATTAAAGAAGTTTCTACCTGAAATCTTTTAAGAGTAGCTCCAGTGGTATTGCCTTCAAAAATAACATTAACTTCCTGTGATCAAAATGGGTAGTGAGCAGAGCTATTAGATGTACTTAATGATTTCAGTGCTGTTTATTGCCTGTTAAATAAAATAATTATAATAGCCCAACACATGTTTAGAAAGATTTGGAAAGCAGGTGAAGAAATTGCATTTTACCTAGTCTGAAATCAAGTTAGTAAGTAAGTAGCACTGGTATTAACAGTACATGGTTTTCACTGGTCTAGCAGCCTATGCACCTAATAAATGAGTCTAGAATTCCTGTTTTTCCTCACTTAAAGGGCCAGATTCTGTATTTGAACTCTCACTTTTAGTTCCCAGATTAGTGAAATTTTTCCAACAGTGCTTTAGCAATATAAGGCAACCATGATATGATATGTGATGTTATATATATTTTATCCACTTGTGAGGTGTTAATCATGCAATTCCATATTCAATTGTATAGCTGAAGATAGTATTATTGATATGATAAAATGCATTGAGACTCCTGCCGATTAGAAATATGTGATTTTAAAGGGGTGTGTTTGTACCAGCCAAAATCCACCTCCCTTACCTAGATAAAGGGAGATAAAGGTATGTCTCCTTTTTCGTCCAAAAAGCAAACAAAACCATTCCTAAGGTATTAGACCCACTGGAGAAACCACTTAGCTCCAAACACTTCTCCCTTTTTTTTTTCCTCCTATTATAAATACTTTATTTCAACCAGAAGGTACAATCTCTCAGGGGTTTCATAGTTTAAAAAGCTACAAGCATGGGGCTCCTGGGTGGCTCAGTCGTTAAGCATCTGCCTTCAGCTCAGGTCATGATCCCAGGGTCCTGGGATCAAGCCCCGCATCGGGCTCCCTGCTCCGCGGGAAGCCTGCGTCTCCCTCCCCACTTCCCCTGCTGTGTTCCCTCTCTCGCTGTGTCTCTCTCTGTCAAATAAATAAATAATCTTTTTTTTTTAAAAGGTACAAGCACATCATGTTGTAACTACATAAAAAACAGTGCTATAAATGGAACTGCCTGGCTTAGACCATATATATTTCTGCACAGTCTTTATGGAATCTGCACAAAGAAATATCTTCCCTCCCTTTCATCCAATTAATTGTTCTTGTGTGTAAGTTGCTTTCTAGTCCAGTACATCCAGAGTGGTGAAATCACAAGGCCAGCCATGTAGCCAAAGGTCACTCCAAGCATACTCCAAGCATACAGAAGATGGGCTGTATCTGCCACGGTCCTTCCCAATTGAGTGGACTAGGAGAGGCTCCAAGCCATGTCCCTATAAAGCTAGAAATTGTAGTGATCTGAAGACTGTTCTCCCAAATGGATGCGACTTCATTTCTACTGAACACTCTTAGCCATGCTTTAATGTTTGGTTCTAACAAACATAAACAAGGTACAGTAGTAAAAGTAGACAAAATAACTGCAAATAAAAATGTTTCCAGCACATATGGAACAAAAATTGCACGAAAGAAGGAACATGACATAAACAGCATTTCAAAAATCTGGTTACCTTGTATGATAATGAACTTTTAGAGGATGCATTTGGTTTCACTACTAAATATAATACTAGACTGACAGCAGTTACAAAAACAACAGATGGACAAGTGTGTTTCCAATATTGAGACGTTCTCCAAGAAGAATGATGGACTGATACTTAGGATCATTGAAAATATGCATAAAAGATGGATATACAATAGTCTCTTGATATCAGTATCTTTCACTGTGTTTTCTTTGAGAGGCTGTCTAACTCTCCCACCTGCGGAAGAGAAGCGGGGGTTACTACCTCCCACCATCAGGCACAACTGGCCTCCCTGACCCTCGGGCAGGTGCAGGCATGTGCGGCCCAAACCTCTCTTCCCTACCACTTCCTTTTTCTTCCTTCAAAAGGTGATCCACACTCAGTTTCTAAACCTTTAATGCTTTTGTGGCTCATAACTTACGATTTTACTTCAGACCATCTCTAACAAGTATATATATACCTATCCCTCTGAACTTTGTTTCACACCTCCACAATTTTTTGCCCATTTTCCTCAGGAGTATCAATGCCTCCCCACCCCTACTTTCTTCCTCTTCCTATTTACCCATTGATTTGTTTGTTTTATTGCTACCAGAAGAGACCTTATTATAGCAAAAAAATCATCTATATAAATAATGGTCATGAGATTTTAAGTTGGCTATCATAATGTGATTTTCAGGCATGTAGAGCAAATTAAGAAATAGTTAAATTTGGCATATTTTGTAGAAGCAGAGTAGAAAGGTAGTGCAAACTTTTAAATGAATTACTTTCATTATAATTTTGTACTACCTTACAGAACTTAAAAATGGTAACGTTTTGGACTTTTTTTTTCCTTTAACTTTCTGGACTTTTTTAATCGCTTCTCGGCCTTTTGGCTAAGATCAGGTGTAACTTTCTGGACTTACAATAAATAACTGAAATATTATGCAAAAACCTAGCATTTATAGAGCAGTAGTTATCCAGGAGCTACCTTATTAGCAATTAGTTTTAAGTCTCATATGGCTGGTGAGAAGACACGGCTCTTTTAGGATACCATAGCCCATTAATATATTGTTAGTAAATACTAATAACCTACAAGAGAATGATAAATCTACCTGTTCAAAATGCAACAGACTCATGATACACTTGGAAAGTGATTATTTCAGTAGTGGTTGGGGTAGTCCTCACTAAAGAAGTTATATTTAAAAATATAGGGCGCCTGGATGGCTCAGTTGGTTAAGCGACTGCCTTCAGCTCAGGTCATGATCCTGGAGTCCCTGCATCGAGTCCCACATCGGGCTCCCTGCTGGGCAGGGAGTCTGCTTCTCCCTTGACCCTCCCCCCTCTCGTGCTCTCTCTCTCGTACTCTCTCTCTCTCAAATAAATAAAATCTTTAATAAAAAAATTTAAAAAATTAAAAGTATAGAATAAGAAACAACTAACCATGAGAAAAGTCTGGACCATTCAGGGCATAGAAAACAGTATGTATAAAAGGTCCTAACATATAAGAGAGCTTAGTAGGAAAACTTGTGGCCTGGATGGAATGAAAGAAGTGGAGAGGAGACAAAAAGATTCAAATGGCAGATCTGAAAGGAGTCTTGTTTTTATTTTGAGTGCGATAGTATGCCTTTGAGACTTGCTAAAAAGGGTGGTGGCATCATGGAATTTATATTTTGAGAAGATAACAATGGCTGCTGAGTAGAGGGGTAGTTGGGTGAAGAAAGGAGGCCTGTCCAGAAGCCATTGCAGTTTTCTAGTCAAGTGATAATGTTAACTGGGTATAGGGTGATGCCAGTGAAAATGCAAATAATCACATGGAGTAAGATATCTTTGAGAAGTTAAATAACCAGCACTTCTGATGGATTTGATACAGGCAGTAAGGATGATGAAGGATTTCAGGATCATGCCCAGATTTCTGTTTTGAGCAGTCAGTTGGACAGTGATGCCACTTATTGAAATTGGAAAGACTGGGGTTGAATGGACATCTCTGGTTTTGGGAAACAAAAAATAGTATTAAGCTTGTTCAGTTTGAGGTGCTTCTAAGATATGCTAGTAGAAGTCTCAAATTATATGTGATTGGAGCTCGCAGAAGACATTGGTGCCAAGAATATAAATTTGGGAGTTATCTGTATGTAGTTAATTATTTAAAGCCTTGTTAGTAGATGAAATTATACAAGAAGAGAGTGAAAGATGGGGTTCTAAAACTGATACCTGAGGAAATCCAACATTTGGATATCCAATAGAGGAGAAAAAGTAAAGACTAAGAATGAGCAGTCTAAGAAGTAGAAGAAAACCAGTCTTGTAAAGAGAGGAAAGTGCTTCATTAAGTAACTGTCATCACCATCAGTTGTTGCTGAGAGGTAAGATGTAGATACAAAATATCTGTTGGATTTAGCAATATGGAGGTCATTAGTTTTACATAATGAGAGTTGCCAAGGTGTGGAGGAGTTGGAGGTTGACTAAAGTGAGCAGAATACTAATGGGAAAGAAGAAATTGGAGACAGCAGGAGCTAGAAGGAAATGTGGTAACGGGAGAGGTTTTGTTTATTATAGAAATATTAAAGCACGTTTGTATACTGTGAATTTATGGTGTTGCCAAAACCCTCACTTGTTTGATTTCCTCTAAGTTTTGGCTACTTGTTGGGAGTCAGGGCAGTATAAAAGAAGACAGGTTGTTGAGTTCATCTAAGGTTGTGTGATCCTTAAGTCCTTTCAATTCTTATTTTTTACCTAATGTATTCTATCAATTTTCAAGAATATCTCTGTTCTCTATTTTTTAATAAAATTTTAAACAATGACTCAGTAGAAAAGGGGGGTTAATTAAGATTGAGGGCAGATGTTAACCAAAGAAGTAAAATATCTGATAATGTAAAATAAGAGGGGGATTGAACACATATTGGGAATGAGGCTTCAACTGGTAGAAAATTGCATCTTTTGAGACAAGGGAAAAGATTGGCAGACACGGGTAGATATATAGAATTAGCCATGGGAAAATGAGAAGCTCTCTTCGGAAAGATTCTATTCTCTTGATGAAATACGAGAAAAGCTCATCAGAAAAGAGAAGAGGGAATTAATGTGGGAAATTTGAAGAATGAGGAAAAGTGAAGCATTGTGGAGAGTGAGTGAAATTACTGTTAACACATTGATGTTGAGTATCCAAGGTTTTTGACTATGAATTTATGATGTTGCCAAAATCCTCACTTATTTGATTTTCTCTAAGTTTTGGCTACTTGTTGGGAGTCAAGGCAGTATAAAGGAAAGTAGGTTGTTGAGTTCATCTATGGTTGTATGATCCTTAAGTCCTTTCAATTCTTAATTTTTACCTAATGTATTCTATCAATTTTCAAGAATATCTCTGTTCTCTATTTTTGAATAAAATTTTAAACTACTGAGTTTCAGTATGTGGTTTAAGAATGTAATTTACTCCTAAAATACTGTAATGTAGATGTGTTTATCAGTTTTAAATTAGCTTAGATTAGAAGCTAAAGTCGGTGACAATCTTTGTCTAGTTGTGGTGTGTTATTTTCTCAGTGTTCTTTATATGACATACCCAAATATTGGTCTTATCCTTATTTGCACTTCAGTGGATCCATGTTCAGGGAAAGATGAGTTGCAAGAAAAGCGAAATGTTTGAATCTAATTTTCAGTAAGCAGTTATTTGTTGACCATTCTGAAATGAATTCTCTTTTCTAAGATCTTTAAGGTGAAATGTTGAGTCAGGGAATTGAAACTTAGAGCTATCACCCTGAAGAGGAAAGTGACTTATTCAAATGAGTTACTAAGCAATTTATTATTACTAGGGAAGTTTTAGTCATTATTTTATATTGTATACGTAGCAAATAAGTTATCAAAGAGGGATTGCAGAAGGTCACACAGGAAATCTTCAGTGTTATGGGCTTTTGCATTAGTAACTCTAAAGTATTTTTCTACATTTCTTTTTCTATAGTGGAGCCATACACACACACACACACACACACACACACACACACACACACACACACACACGATTTTTTGTATTACTCTGAATTCCAAAAATTAATTTCTGTTTGGGCATTTTTGCTGTGTCTCAATACATTTATAGACTGGTGCCATAAAAAAAATTAGAATGGCTTACTGGTTTTTTTTTTAAAGATTTTATTTATTTATTTATTTGACAGAGAGATACAATGAGAGAGGGAACACAGCAGGGGGTTGGGAGAGGGAGCAGCAGGCTTCCCACTGAGCAGGTAGCCTGATGCGGGGCTCGATCCCAGGACCCTGGGATCATGACCTGAGCCGAAGGCAGATGCTTAACGACTGAGCCACCTAGGCGCCCCAGATTATATCAAATTTTCTGAAAACATATCATAATAAAACTTTGATACTTAAGAATTCCAAATGCTGCAATCTTTTTTTCATCCAGAATATAGCAAGAATTCTTTGTTTCTTCTTTAAAAATATTTAAATGACCAGAAAATACCAGGGCTTTATGTTGAAGTGATACATGTTGAATTATATCTTTAAAAGTTAAAGGAGTATACTCTACATTCTATTATTACCCCAAATCATCTCACGGATTAAATTAATATTCTGCCAAACTGGATAGTATTAGAAACTTTTGCTTATTAAATTTTTACTTTTGTCTATTTTTAAAACAAATAATTCACCTTTGATGAATATAAAATACTACTAAAAAAGTAAGTTCGATACATTATAGTTTTCATTGAGTAAGAAACATTGGACTATGAAAAGTTAATCAGTGTCTCTTTCCACTTTCATGATCACTACCATCCATTTCATCTCTGATCCTCCATTAGGAAGACTTAGGAAATTACCAGCACTTTCACTGTCAATAGTAAGGTTACATTCCAGTTATTTTCTAAAAATTCTGTGCATACATGATAGATTCTTATCATTCCAGGAAGAAGCTCTACTTCTGATGTACTAGACATACACAAGTCTCCATTCTCTCATCAGACCTTTCTTAACAAAGGGCTTAGTAAATCTATGGGATTTCTGTCCATCAGAGACACACAAGATGAGGAAGATTATTTCAAGGACATTTCATCAGATAATAATTCTGGACACGAAGATTCTGCAAATGCCTGCTCCCCTTACCAGTTCAAAAGTAGTGGCCCAGAAAAAAAAACTTTCCCTGGTATTGATGTGCTTCCCAAGAAGAAGATTTGGGCTTCATCCATGGACTTGCTTTGCACAGCTGACAGAGACTTTTCTGGGGAAACTGGTGGATTCCGAAAATATCTCCCTGAGGCAGTAACGGTGCGGACTTCAACTACTCCTAGAAAAAAGGAAGCAAGATACTCAGATGGAAGCATGGCCTTGGATATCTTTGGCCCTCAAAAAGTGGATCCAGTGTTTCACATGCGAGATTTGCCCACTTCCTCAGCAATATCAAGTGCTTTGGACCGAATTCGAGAAAGACAAAAGAAACTTCAGGTTCTGAGAGAAGCCATGAATGTAGAAGGTTAGTAAATTTGTATGCGTTTGAGAAAGAATTGAATTGAAATATTTAAAATTGTGTTTTGAAATAAAGAAGGGTTATTAAACCATTCCACAAGTTTATTTCCACTGCCAAAGCTTTATACCCAGGTTAGTCTCTTCTCTGTCAGTTTCTGTCCTCCTTTCCACCAAAACTCTAATCAAAACTACACTGCTCCCACACATTCATCTCTAGTAAGCATCCCAGTCCAGGCACTTTTATAGCCCTTCAATATTTTGGGTAACATGTTTTTAGATTGTAAACTTCTCAAGGCAGGAGCCATGTTTTCTACATCTTTTTAATCCTCCCCAGCACCGTGTATCTTGCACTCTCAAAAGAGGCTTCCCTAAAGGTCTGGTTCATGGAAATAAGAGGCAGTTAATAAAAATCAGCAATCCTAGGAAGGCAGAGTAGCCTGGTGATAGTGCATTGGTTTCCAAACCACCAATCTCAAAAAAAAAAAAAAAAAAACAGGGACACAACTCCTAGAGTTTGTTTGGTTTGGAATGAAGTTTTAAATCTGTATTTTAAAAGTCATGGTATTTAGGTTTATAGATATAGAGTTAGACAGCCTAGGTTTGAATTATTTACTGCATCAGTAGCTACATGATACTTCCCTCAGCAACTGGGCTTACTCCCTCCCAAATGGAGTGTAAGTTACTCCATCTGTAAAATGGGCTTAACAAAAGTAGATTAGGTAGTGAATGTAAAGTGATTAACAAATCAAATTATTACAATATTAATATGAGGTGCATTAAAAAACAACTTTATCAATGATAAATTCTTATTTGCAGGGCAAAGTTCTGATTCAAAAATACCTGATAGGCACACAAACCTCAGTGTATTGAATAGAATAAAATTATGTGTTAGACATAGATAGAGGCAATTTTTAACATAAATCAATGGAAGAGAAAACAAAGTTGAATTATCAGTCTAATCTCTACATTTTTGAAGATTAAAGTTTTGTTATCTCCCCTTATAGACAAACTTTGGGACATAGCTGAAAGAGAAATTTAAAACAAGAGTCGTGGTATAATCAAGGGTCATAATTCATTTTTAAGGCCATTGTTCCAGTGGAATATTTTTGATTACATAGATCAAAAATACCTTTAAAGTGCTCTGCTAAAGGTTTGTTCTTTTACTTAGGCTTAAGCATAGTTTTGGACTGAACATACTCTACACATTATGCTTTACTTCTAGTAAAAGAAGATTTGCTTCTTTTTTTCAATTCAGGAATTGCAAATTAGGGGTGAATTTAAAATTATAAAGGAAATTATTGAACACTTAATTGATATTATGGTCATGTATGTATGTATGTGCATTTAAAGAAAACAGCCAGCTTTATGAGATGATTAATCTTGATCTGAAAACTTTCAAGGACAGAAAATACCTTAGAAATTTGTTATATGCACGATTTCACTGTTTAACTCTGATCAGTAAGCTTTTAGAGTTGTGGCAGAAAAGACACTTTCTGTAGCTTAAAGTCTTCTCTTTCACAAGTTGTACTTCATGATTATTTAATGTTGCACAACAACTAGCATATGAATAATAACTTAGCCTGACCTTCTTATGAACATAAGAGACGTTTATGCGAAGAATTCTTGCCTGATGGGGAAAAAACCCCAAACCCTTAATTATTCAAATAGATAAACTGTGATAGTCCCAGAGTAAAATAATGAACCTACATAGTGATGTAGATGACTCTTTCTAACATTCAAGAAATTGAATAAGATACTTTATTAACATGTGAATATTAAGAATGAAATCATGTTCTTATGTTCTCATGTGTGTGTTTTAAAAGATTATATGCTTAATATTTGATAAATTAATAATTTAAGTCTGAGAAAAGCTTTTTACACTTGAACCTTGCTTTGAGAGTTAAACAGTAAAGAAATCAAACGCTAATGGAAATATATTAAATGCATTAAATTATGCTACACTAGTCTGATATATTTTATTTGAATAGGTGATTTTTTTGATTACCCATGAAGTGAGTATTAAGCCGAACTATGTCCTAGTTTACATATGAGCCTTTTATCTTGTCAGGGAATGTGTGCAGGCACATGTGTTAAAGAAACTCAAATAGACCAACTTGTTTACAATTTGTTTCCAAATATGCATATATATCTACAAAGATGGTATATAATATTATTGACCCTTATTTATTAAAAATGGTAACTTGTTACAAAACCTAACTTCCAAATTTAGAAATGTTATATTCATTACAAGAGATACAAGAAAAGAAGAAAAGGAAAAGATGTCTTCTTAAAAATAAAATGGAATTGTTTGATACCATTTTCATCCTGAAATCTTTCTTTGCTACTGAAGTTTTCGAAAGCATTTGTTCTCACAAAGAACCTACCTATTTTTCCCCAGAGTGTATTTTTTTTTATTTTTTCCCCCAGAGTGTATTTTATAACCAAGTTAAACAAACACTTTGAAAATATTGGTTTATTATGGAAATGCTTACACCATCTTAAATAAACTCCATTATTATATAATAACTTACAAGTAGTAATAAATTATATTTGCTTTAGACTAAAGGTATTCTTCAGAAAGAATGTTTGTTGTTTGGAATTCAAAAGCAATAATTCTTATTTAGTTGAGTAATATGCTGGTTTTATGCTGTGCATTTTCTAAAAGTGAGATAATTTATGTTAGCTGCTCAAACAAAAGTGCAGATTACTAATATAAAAATTTTAGCTAGGATACGAATAAGAAAAGAGAGTAGAAAACAATACAAATCCCATTTATCTCATTTAGTTCTCATGAAAAGTAGTCTCCACAGATCCCTTTTATGTGTGAGAAATCAAGCAGAAGAGTGGATGTTGCTAATGTACACATTTCTTTTTAAATATTCTTGTTTTCAGCCATTTAAAAAATAGTGCTCTGTACAATTTTTGTGATCTTTAAATCTGGCAGTTGCTACTGGCTATGAGTAATTACAGAATTAGAAGAGGTCTTGGAGTACATATTCCTGAGCTCATGAAGATTTAATAACTTATCCAAGACCATGTAACTAGTTAATGATAGAATTTCCATCATTATGGGAGACTGTGGATTTCCATATAGATTTCAGAGCTCCAGTCTGAGAATTTCCAACTCTGTGTTACTTCCTGATTTTTTAAAAAAGATGTGTTCCAGTGTTCATTGGGTTAATCAGCAATTGGAAGAAAAGTAACTGCCAAATTTGGGTTTGTCCTTTTAAGCATGGTAAGGAGGCTCATTGAACTAATAGGAAAGACAGTTGTCTCGGGCACCTGGGTGGCTCAGTCAGTTAAGCATCTGACTCTTGATTTGGGCTCAGGTCATGATCTCAGGGTTGTGGGTTGGAGCCCCACGTCCAGCTCCATGCTCTGCTCAGTGCAGAGTCGTCTTCTCCCTTTCCCTCTGCTCCTCCCCCTGCTCGCTCTCTCTCTTTCCCCTCTCTCTCTCAAATAAATAAAATCATTCTAAAGAAAAAAAAAGGAAGACAGTTGTCTGCTTCAACCTCACATGTATAGCCCTTTCCTTAGTCCATCCTCTTGAAAGGAGCCTTTATATAAATCACCTCTATAACATTTCCTTAGCTGCTAACATCAACCAGCCAGCTAACACAGGGGAGAGCAGTTTGGTACTAGAAGGAATCTGGATACTATTTAAACCAAACGTCTCACTTTCAAAAGCCCAGAGTAGGCTAATTTGCCAAAGGAGATACATAATCCATAATTTATAACAGAGCTGTATTTAGAATCCAGATCTCTTGAAACCCAGAATAAGATTTTTTCCACTTTGCCATTCTGATTTCAAGCAGAAATGAGATACAGTTCAGATACATTATTTGGAAAATTTTTTACTGACTGGAAGGTTGGGCATTCAACTCTAACCACCTAACAAACCCCTTACGTCTCTAATAAAATTAGATACTTTTTAATACAGTAAAACAAGATAGTATAATTTTTTAAAAAGGCTCAAATGAGGCACTTTTGGTTCTTGCTGCAGCAAACCACACTGGATAGGGGTTAAGATGGAGCTCTATGGTGTTGCATGCTCTTTTGTGGTAGATAGTGTCTTAATGGGGCTTTCCTATAGTAGGATCTTGTAAGATGGTTATCCTGTAGCCGGTGAAATAAGAATGTAAACTATCAAAATGCAGTGGTTAGCACTGAGTGCTCTGACTTCCTTGAGAGCAAAATAAGAAAGGAAAAGACCCTGAGAAAGAAACTGTAGTTGAAGTTTAAAAATTATAAATATAAGATTATTTCTATTAAGTTAATACTTAATCTTTCAGATAGTTTTCTACATTTAAAAGGCAGTAATCCTTACTGAAAGGGCAGAAAGAAACATAACAGGTTTATCTTGTGGAAACTAGTGGTAAATTTGATGTGACTCTCTTTTTGTTGCTTTATTCTTTCCATTTCATGGTTTTCACCTCAGCAGAGGACTGAGGTCGACTTTTTCCTAGTCGACTTTTTCCCTTTCTTCCTTGTTCGTAGTATCTTTTTTGCACCTCTCTACCCCGTCTCAAAATCGGACGTATCATCTATTTTATAATAGAAGTATCTGTGACCGTCTCTCTTGTATGTAATTACCCCACACTCCCTATCTTTCATTGCCATGTGGGTTGGTAGGACACTCCTGATTATGAGAGATTGACTTGGAACCAGTACTGTGAGTTTAGTATGAACAGCACTCCACACCCTGGGCGGGGACCATGAATAGCATTTGGCTTCCCACAGTCAAAACTCCTCTGCATTCTGTATAAATATTAGAAGGGAATATGAAGAACAGATAAAATTAAATTCTTCAAAAGTGACTATGGTTAAATATTACTATTTAAGGAGTTTTAAGTCAGTCTACTTTACTTCAATCTTAAATACTGTTTTAAAGAAAACAGTGTTGTGACCTCTGGTCTAGCCTAGTTTTGCTGTTCCGTGCCTGCCTTGTGAATGCAGCTTAAACTCTGTGTTGTGCAACTAGAATATGTAAACACTGCAGTATGTGAGCCTGCGCTTATTACTGAGGCACCTCATTTTCATGAGAAGATTGAGTTTGAAAGCTCACATGTTTTTTAGTTGCATTTCAGAAAAACAAGAGGATGGGTTTATAAATACTACAGATCAGCATGTAGGATACTTTTAGTGACGTTACGGAGAGAGAAATTTTTCTTCAAAACTTATCTCTTTAAAATTCAAAATTGGGGCACCTGGAGGGCTCAGTCAGTTAAGCGTCCGACTCTTGATTTCGGCTCACATCATGATCTCAGGGTCCTGAGATCGAGCCCCACATTTGCTCTGTGCTGGGCGTAGAGCCTGCTTAAGATTCTTCCTCTCCCTCTCCCTCTGCACACTGCACCCCACTCGCATGTCCTGTGTTTCTCTCTTCCTCTCTCTCAAATAAATAAATAAATCTTAAAAAAAAAAAAAAAAAAAAAAAAAAGCTTTCAGGCATAGCCAGGTTCAGGAAGCTTTGTCTCACCTTCCCAGTTTATGATGATGTCCTATTTTTCATTTAAATTATTGTTTTCAGGAGCTTGTTTCTCCTATAAAAATCAGAATTTTGGCATGGTCTAGGGGTGCCTGGGTGGCTCAGTTAAGCATCTGCCTTCGGCTCAGGTCATGATCCCAGGTGCTGGAGTTGCCTGAGTTTGGCTCCCAGCTCAGTGGGGAGTCAGCTTCTCCTTTTCTGCAACCCCCCCCCCCCATACTCTGTCTCTGTCTCTGTCAAATAAATAAAATCGTTAAGGAAAAAAAAAAGAAATTTTGCATGGTCTAATTCATAGCTGTGTCCTTAGTATCTACCACTATGCCCTATCTGATAATAAGTATTAATGTAAACTGAGTATTGCAGTGTAGCTATTAATATTAAATATTTGGTAAGTGCTATTTCAGATACGTGATACGATATTCTCTGATGAATTCTGCATCATGAGAAATCCTACCTCCTTCTCCTGTGTTTTGTCCAACTCCAAGAGAAGTCATAACCTGACAACCAACAACAAATATTGTCAATTTCCTTTAAAGCTCTGGACTGTTGGGGAAACTTTAGAAGGGGTAGAGAAGTCCTAACAACACGGGATCCGGGAGGATTCTAGAAGAGTGTCATAGCCAGCGCAGATGCAAGACACAACCTAGGTTGGTGGCTGTTCCATTACACAAGACTGTTACAGATTGAGGGAACTAGAGACTTCATTCTTTTTGCTGTTCCTACTCTGCACAAATTTTACATCTGTAAAGTAATTTACAGTTCACAGAGCATTTCTCCATATATATTTCCTTAGTTATGTATCTTTATACTTGTGTGAGTTCTGTTCCTCCTGATTAAAAATTTTATTGATCATGTCTAGCTCTCAAGGGATTTTAGAATATGTTCTATTCATGTAGAATGTAGCATGGTATAACATAGAATACAGTAGACTCTACTGAACATATAAAAGGAGTAATCTTTAATCCCTAAAAATTAATCCCCTGATAAGAAAGCACAGAGAAAAACACTTATTGAAAACATAATGTTATTATTTTTGTTTCTTTGGCAGATTTGAAAATTGAAATATTTTACTAGAGCCATAACCTTAAAAATGCAGAGTTTAAATTTTTTTTTAATTATTTAGTTCCTAATGCTGCAATTGTCTGAGTCTCACTTTCTGCCTGTCACTTGTCTGAGCTTGAATATGTATCACTTGTAAATGATGTTTTTAGTTTTTAGATTACAGTTTGTGCTTGCTTAGTTTCATTTTAATGGGAAGGTTGTAGATTTGAACGTTTCATCTGAAATAGCTTTACATAAGCTCAGAATATCATGTAAATCTTCATAATATCCAAAATATTAAAAGTATAGTGTTCATGATCACATACTACAGATTTATATGTTTAAAGTGTTAAGTGTGAACAAAAAATTTTAAAGTGTTAAGTGTGTTAAGTAGTGGTAGAAATTGTGACTGTCAAGAATTTATCTCTAAATGCTCTAGCTTGCTTCTTATTGTTACTATAAAAGTGGAGTTGATAGGATATTAGGGTTGGAGTGGTTTTTATTTAAAGGATCAGATTAAGGTTAAAGAATAACAAAACATCTCAGATTTTTATATCTTGTACTCTGACCAAAAATAGTATACTCTTAATTGTGGTAAAATAATTAGAAATGAAAAGATGTCTCCAATTGTCAGAGTATGTATGATTACAGAATCTCTATAACTAGACTCCAAATGTTAATTCTTTAAGCCATCCTTCTGTAGATCCTATTCTCATTCTCTCACTGCTATTCTACAAAATGTTTTTTGGAGAGAATATATTCCTATGTGTTTTCTGTGTTTATATACATATATTCACATATACCCAATTTGGTGCTGCTTTTTCTGGTGACATGTATCAAGGCTTATTTTACTCATTTATTCTTTTGCATTCATTATTTCTACACTAAGATTCTTTCCTACAACTTCATTTTCCACATCTAAAAACTAAGTACTTGTAGGAAATCAAAGAGAAGGAAATTGTCTAGTGAAATGAGGAATAATCATGGCCCCTAAATGGACCCTAGTACACTCATTTGTGCAAGGTAGGTTTCATTTAAATATTTACTGAGAAATTTGCAACTCAACAAATTAGATATTGAATCTAATTTTATCCCACAAAAGCCAAATACAGTTCTGCAGTTATAATGGTGAAAGCTTAAAATTTTGCTCTTATAGTTTTAACATTGCAATGAAAGTGGCCGTATGTGCATTTTATAAAGTGCATATCTGAATATTCTTAATAGGTCCATTTCACATGATTCAAGAATTTTGGTTTTTATAAAACTTTGTAGTATACTATAAATACTTAGGAGCATTTCTCTGTTTAAAAAATAGTCTGACACTTTTTTTATTTTTAAAGATTTTATTTATTTATTTGACAGAGAGATACATAGCGAGAGAGGGAACACAAGCAGGGGGAGACAGAGAGGGAGAAGCAGGATTCCCGCGGAGCAGGGAGCTCGATGCAGGGCTCGATCCCAGGATTCTGGGATCATGACCTGAACCGAAAAAAAAGTTGTCTATAATGTTAGGACTCCTCATGTATAATTAGGGACTACCCTTCTTCTGGCAGACCAGAAGAGTGGACAAAATCCGCTCTGGCACTAGTTAGTGTCTACTGGATGCCTTTAAGTAGGTCATCTCAGAAAGCCAAGCAATGTTCCCATCAGATCACTTGGATCTCTAAGCATGCAAAATACGGCTCTCCATATACACTAATGCAAGATACATTCTTGGTGAAGGACATGTTTGTAATAATTTTATGTTTGTAATGAATTTTATAATAATTCCTGAAATGGTTAAATGTATTATTTAATTCTTGTAAGCATGACTGAGTAGTAAATAACGCCTGGGAACTTCAATCTGGCCATGCCACTACATGAAAGGAACATGGCTAACAGCATTTTAAAAGATACATTTCAGAATACAAGAAGCTTACAAAAGAGATTCCTACAGTTTAGTTAACATAGACTCCCTACTCCTACCCTGGTCTTCAAAGTCTTCCTATCCCCTAGTAGTGCTGCAAAGCTAGTCATCCAGTCCATGTTTTTGGAGTGCCAGCGCCCCGTGACTATAAAGCAATAAGGCATCATAAGTCAGTGCCCTCCCTCCCCGAAGGTGTGGTACTGAGAATATTTATAGACCAACAGTTCATTAAGGAAAAATGATTTATTGTTATGGTTTTAAGAGAGGATAATCAATATTACATTAATTTGTCTCACAGAAGGAACCCAAGAGTTGAAAAAGGAAAGGGAACATGGACTCATGAAATAATACAGGAACAGTTATGAAGCACAACCAAAGGATGGAAATTCAACTTGAAATTTATTTACTGTCTTACAGCCACTGGCAGAAATAGTTATGAAACAGTAAATTCATGGGACGCATGGGTCATTCAGTTGGTTAAGCATCTGCCTTTGGCTCAAGAGTCTTGGGATCGAGTTCTGTATTGGGCTCCTTGCTCAGAGAGGAACCTGTTTCTCCCTCTGCCAGCCACTCCCCCATGCTTGTGCATTCTCTCTCTCTCTCTCTCTCTCTCTCTCTCTCACACACAAATAAATAAATAATCTTAAAAAAATAAACAGTAAATTCATTCAATGTGGGATGTGAAATTGTTATTGCATGGCATAACATCCAAGTGACTGAGTTCTCTGTCTACTAAATAGTCTTATTTCAACTTTGTACTTTTCTTTGTAAGGTAAAAACCATATTGCCTCTGTACATTTGAGTCCTCTCCTTGGCCTTGTTGGTTTTATTTCGTGTCCTGTACATTGCAATGCCAGGTTTGTAATTTGTTCAAGTTAACTTCGGGGAAATCCCTCAAAAATTTAACATGGTGGTTCCATAACAATACAACAAAAAGTTCTTCAGTGCCCTTGGAAAATAGCAGTTCTTCTTAAGTAACCATTTAACTGTTCATTAAATTTAAATAGAACTAGACAAAACCATTGTTTGATGTCTTCTAAAATCTTTTCAAATCACATTTATTATAAACCAGAAGAATTTTTTTTTAATTATCTTATTTACCATGAGACTTCCTTGTGGTAGAATGGAATCATTTTTTTAAAGTACTAGTAAATATTTGGATTTTCAATCCCAAAACTCTTTCCATTAATTATGGTATTATTTCATACTCATGTTCAATGTGTACAAAGGTGAACAAAGTAGAGGTCTTCTGTATCATGCCTACTTCTCCAGGTAAACATTACCACAAGAACAATGCACAACTTCCTCTCCATCAAGTGGCCATTTTTCCTTCTTTGTCTCAGCATGACCTTCCCATTCTTCCAGCCCATCATGTTCATCCTGGTTCTACAAGCCTGGTTCCTGTGTTGCCATTTGACTATCTCATTCATTTATTCATCCCTTTTTCTTTTAACAATCTCTACTGAACACCTTGCAGCGCAAGGAATAATTCATTTTGTAAAGTTCCTGTTCTCCAGTTTGCAAACTAGTAAAAAAAGAATCCCTCATATATATCCATTGTGTGCCATCATACATCCCATGTCTCCCCCAGCTAAGTTCTAGTGTTTCCCATGGTTTGGTTTCTATAGTGCCAAGAAAAAGCCACCAAACCATTCTGACTGGTTCCAATAAAATTCATACATTCTAGCCTAATCTAAGCTCTCATGGATATATAAAAGCTTTCATGTGGTTTTTACTGACTCTTAACACATTCTTCGTAGCAGAATTTCTTTACTCTTCTCAAGCTTCCCGGCCACTGGCTCCCAGGAAGTGATGCACTTTTTATTACCAGGAGTAAGGCAACTTCTGATATGAGTATCTTGGGATTCCTTCTGTATTTTCACTCATTCCCTTGTCCATCATTTCTTAAGAAGAAAAAGTTCTTCCTCCTTGCTGAAGTTACTATGCATGTATGTTGGGTTTCCCCCCCCCATCTCCTGTTTCCTTCAGCACATTTTTTCATCAGTTTTCCCCACCATCATTTGCAACATCAGTCTCTTGTCATTCTGCAGGCTTATTACCCACTACCATCATGCTCAGACATTCCACCCTGCCACAAGGATTCAGATAACTCGTTCAATCTTTTTTTTTTTTTTACATTAAAAAGTTTGTTGTTTTGTATGTTTTGGGGAGTGGGTGGAGAGAGGTCTGTAGTTTTCATCAAATTCTAAAAAATGAATCTGTGACTCCACAATATTAAGAGCCACTGCTGTAAATGTAGTCGGAGACCAGGTTATTAAAGGCTTTGAGTACCAAGCTAAGGAGGTTTTAAATTGTATCCTGAAGACTTTATGCTCAGATTTTCATTTCTGGAATGTTCCTAACATGTCACACAGCTGGCAAGTAGTGAGCTGAGATTCAAGCCCAGATAATCTGGTGTCAGAGTCCAGGTTCTTAACCAGTATGTCAAACTGCCTCAAAATTGGAATCACATTGTTTGAATATCGTCCAGCAATTGGTAAATTTAAAGCAATATATAAAATGTTCTAGTCTCATAAATGTAATATTTGATTTGTGTGGAACAGTTAATGCATTTGCTTTCTAATGTTTTTGTTTAATCCTTTTAGAACCAATTCGAAGATATAAAACTTACCACAGTGATATCTTTAGTACCTCCAGTGAAAGTCCATCTATCATTTCCTCTGAATCAGATTTCCGACAAGGTGAGAGACATCTGGATAACCAAAATGTTTTTAAGAAACCATGAATGTCCTTCTTTTTCAGTAATGTTAAGATATAAGGTGTCAAAAGAATAATTCTATATAAAATTTAAAAATTCTAAAAAGCTGCTGGTTACTCATTTTAAGAGTATTATAGGAGCTTAATAACAGTTTCATCAAAGAATAATGTCATTTTCATAATAGGAATTAATTCATTGTCTTTAAAAATAATGTGACTTATCCCTGAAGAGTTTAATGACATTATGTCATTAATTTGATGGTATAAATGTTATTTGTAAAAATTACCTTAGTGTATCTGCTAAATGTTTGAGTTTTAAATAAGGCTACTTCATATTTTTATCACCTGTGCTATTATTTTTTTTTTCATTCCTTTTTTCATTCTTTAATTAGTACGAAAAAGTGAAGCTTCCAAGAGGTTTGAATCTAACAATGGTCTCGCAGGGGTAGGTGAAAACCCAAGTCAAGGCCAGTCACAGAGACCAAGGTATGTGATATGAAAAAATAGTAATAATGCCAGTGACAGGTGTTTTGTTTTTCTTTATTAGAATCAAGGAGAAGTTTTCAAAATTATCCTCTTTTCTCTATTTTCTCCATTTTCCTTTTTTCTTTACCTCTTTAAGTTCTTGGAAATTCATTTAATTATGTGAAAGACATTGTAGTAGTTTGAGTTTGAGTTATTGGAATCTTTTAAAATTAGAACTGGCGGGGCACCTGGGTGGCTCAGTCGTTGAGCGTCTGCCTTTGGCTCCGGTCATGATCTTAGAATCCTGGGTTCGAGCCCCACATCGGGCTCCCTGCTCAGTAGGAAGCCTGCTTCTCCTTCTCCCACTCCCCCTGCTTGTGTTCCCTCTCTCGCTATGTCTGTCTCGCTGTGTCAAATAAATAAAATCTTTTAAAAATAAATAAATAAAATTAAGATTGGCTCTGATTATTTATAGTTTGTGCTTGAAATTAAAATTGTCAATATGTATATAAAATAATGTATTAACAGGAAGTTCTGAGGGGATGGCATCAAGGATCTGCGAGAAGATAATAAGCCTTGATTTCTAAGAGAATAATTTCTCTTGAAACATTGAACAGGCTCAACAAGCAGGTTTTCAGGGAGTATTTTTTGTTGAATGAATAATGAGTAGGTTACTACTAAGTAACCTATTATGTAAAAAGTTAATTATTCACTACATATTTACTGGCTTAAAAGAGGTTATCTTGTATTTTTTTTTAAAGTCCAATTTGGGCTATTTCAAGTTCATTTTTATACTGAAAGATTCAGCTTGGGTGTTAGGTATTATTCTTGTGCTGTGCTTAGGATGGTAGTATTATAGCTATATATTGATTTACTTTGTTTAAACTGAAAATTGTCAAGTCAATACTGAATATTTTGATGTGTATCCTTTTCATGTATGCACAAGTCCCTTACATGAATAAAAGCATATTGTTAATGTTAGACATTTATTTGAAATTTGTAATGTGTTATTACAGAACTAGAAGTTGCTTCAGAATTTACTCCCAAACTATGGAAATCCTTTTAAATTTGATATCTTAATTTGTTTAATTCAAGTGTCACCATATACAAAAGAATCATTTGGAGATTAACAAAAACTTGTCCCTTAGCTAATTAATTCTGGCAGACACTGTTTCACACCTGTAAACTATTAATAGACCAGGTAACCATAGCCATGTGATTAAAACAGACAATTTATCTAGGGTTTAGACTCCCAAGTAATTAAATACATTGCACTAAAGTTATTTTTTTTAATATTGCAGTTTTTATTAAATTTATGTCTTTTTCTCTCCTCTTGTGCCTTTTAAAATAGTCCATGATATTTTATTTCCTCCGAGGAAAGCTCTAATAAGTATTCATTTACCTAAAGCAGTATTTTATTTGCATAGTAGGATTTTATATTACTAGGACCCCATTGTGGTGATAACCCTGATTTGGTAATTTTGAACAAAGAGGTAAGAGACAAAGATAGGTGTATGTTTGATGTTATACAGTTTTCTTTTTTTTTTATTAACATTCTTAGTTTATTGATCCTCTCATGAAAAATCTGCACAACCACCACAGATAAAGCCACTGCAGCATCTTTACTCCTTCTGTTGTCCAATCTCCAGCTCACTTTTTGCCAGCACCAACATTGCCTTTTGCAGTCCCCCTGACTTTCTTCATTCTGTTCTTGCGTTCCTTTCGCTGTTTTCTTGATGTCCTTTTCTTCTCATACAGGCCATGTCTTCCAAGTCTGTGTTTGGGTTCATTTTTCTTTGCATAATCCAAGGAATCATAAATCATGCCAAAGCCGGTTGTCTTGCCACCACCAAAACGGGTTCTGAATCCAAACACAAATATGACATCTGGTGTGGTCTTGTACATTTTGGCTAGTTTTTCCTGAATTTCTGTCTTAGGTACCGTTGCCTTTCCAGGGTGAAGAACATCAATGACCATCTGTTTCCGCTGAAGTAGTCGGTTAGTCATGAACTTCTTGGTCCGGATAGTTACTGTGTCGTTCATGATGGCGGCGAGCGTTAAACAGTTTTCTTAAAGACACAAAAGCATTTTGTGATGAACAGCAGTAGGAAGCAAATATTGAAATGCAGTCAGCACTGTGGTGAATTGAGGGAGTCACTCCTCACTATATATTTAATTTGGAGAAAATTTATATAAATAGTATGATGCTCTTTAGCTTGATGAAAACATGAGTAAAGACAACTGGAGAATTATTGGGCTTATGTATTAAAAATTGATTTGTTAGTTGTTTAAAAACATATTCCTCCAAATAAAATTAAATCATTTTGTGAGTTTTATTTCAATTTTCTTAATAAGTTACCTCAAAAGATTATGAGAGAATATTTGTTTCAGCTGTTTCCAAGTTTTATTTTTAGGAGACATTAACTTTATTTTTTTAAAGATTTTATTTATTTATTTGACAGAGGGAGACACAGCGAGAGAGGGAACACAAGCAGGGGGAATGGGAGAGGGAGAAGCAGGCTTCCCGCGGAGCAGGGGGCCAGATGCAGGGCTTGATCCCAGGACCCTGGGATCACGACCTGAGCCGAAGGCAGATACTTAACGACTGAGCCATCCAGGTGCCCCTAGGAGACATTAACTTTAAAGTCACTTTAGTTCATTAAATCATGTTCTAATGATAAACTATCTTTTATTTCACACTTTAAGAGGGAAAAAAAAACTCAATGTGGCATTCATAGCATCTCCATTAGATAAAGACATACACAAAAAAATATTTCAAGGAAAAGTAGGTTGTTAAATCTGTGTATATGTTATATTTAATATAAGATGCTAAATTCTACTTCTTTTAGACAAGTCCCATCCCCCTTTTCTGCCCACCGACAAACACATTAAGTAAAATACTTTAAATTCCTTATTCAAGTGCAGAATTTTCTGAATGTGAACAAAGATTTCTAATAACATCCTTAGCATGCTGGCACACAATTAGGAGGTCGTGTTTTGTTCTTTAGGTCATATATTTGTGAGATCTATAAATAGTGCTGTATTTAGACATGTTGCATGCTTCTTTATAAAAATTTCCATTCCCTTTAGCTAGAATGAAATGGAAAAACAGATCCAGGCAGTGCTGTTGATTTGTATCATAGGGGGTAGGGGGAAATTAACAGGAAATTATGAGTCAGATACAGCAGAATGAGTAACTTTTTGATTCTGAGTTATCAAAAGTGTCTTTCAGTGACCAAAAAGGATATTCAAAGCTGTTTTCCAAAGAACATCTCTAAGTTTTTTCTGTGTTAACTTTTGAAGTACAGTTTATACATAGTACAATTCCCACTGTTTTTGTGCCTATCTGCTTGAGGAGGTAGCCTATTTTTCCGACTTAACTTTGAACAAGAAGGCTAATATATTTAATGAAACCAACAGGTGCAAGTTAAAATGTATAGATTCAGATTCTTATTATTATCCTTGACCCCCCCATTAAGTGAAAGAGCCATAAAATTCCATTCTGTCATTTGCTCAAGAAATGATTGCTGTGCACCTACCATGTACTGGGAACTTTTAGGTACTGGAGATAGAGTCATGAAAAAAAAAAACAAGAAAACAGGTCCCTCAAAGTAATTTCTAGGGCTGAGAGATAGCCAGTAAACCATTAAAAAACAAGTAAGTAAATGCACCATCAGATAATGATGGTGCTTTAAAGAAAAGCAGGCTAAGGGGATAGAGAGTACACATAGAGGCAAACAGTGATCAACAAAATGAAAAGTCAACCTACTGATGGGGAGAAGATATTTATAAGTGATATTTCTGATAAGGGATCATACCCAAGATGTATAAATTATATACAACTCAACACCAAAAAAAGTCAAATGATCCAATTTAAAAATGGGCAGAGGATCAGAATAGACATTTTTCCAAAGAACACATACAGATGGCCAGTAAGGCACATGAAAAGATGCTCAACATCATTAATCATCAGGGAAATGCAAATCAAAACCACAATGCAGTATCACCTTACGCCTACCAGAATGCCTAAAATTAAGAAGACAAGAAACAAGTGTTGGCAAGGATGTGGAGAAAAAGGAATCCCCATGCACAGTTGGTGGGAATGTAAAGTGGTGCAACCACTGTGGAAAACAGTATGGAGGTTCCTCAAAAAATTAAAAATAGAAAT
Source organism: Zalophus californianus (assembly GCF_009762305.2). Lineage (NCBI taxonomy): Eukaryota > Metazoa > Chordata > Mammalia > Carnivora > Otariidae > Zalophus > Zalophus californianus. Next base: position 70,205,969 of record NC_045596.1, read on the forward strand.
ACCATATGATCCAATAATTCCACTAGTGGATATTTACCCAAAGGAAATGAAAACACCAATTTAAAAATATATTTGCACCTCTATGTTTACTACAACACTATTTACAATAGCCAAGATGTGGAAGCAACCCAAATGCCCATCAGTAGATGAATGGATAAAGAAGACACACACACACACACACACACACACAAAAAAAAAACCTGGAATATTAGCCATAAAAAAGAATGAGATCTTGCCATTTGCGACAACATGGATGGACCCAGAGGGTATTATGCTAAGTGGAAAAAAGTCAAGGACAAATGCCATATGATTTCATTTATATGTGGAATCTAAAAAACAAAACAAATGAACAAACAAAACAGAAACCGACTTATTAATACAGAGAACAAACTTGATTGTGAAAGTGGGGAGGGAGTGAAATAACTGAAGGGGATTAAGAGGTACAGTCTTCCAGTTATAAAATAAGTAAGTCACAGAAATAGAAAATACAACATTGGGAAGATAGTAATACTGTAATAACTGTGTATGGTGACTACACTTAACATTAGCATTGAGTAATACAGAATTGTCATATTACCATGTTGTTCACCTGAAACTAATATACCATTGTATATCAACTACACTTCAATAATAAAAATTTTAATTGGAAAAGACAGTAAAAAAAAAAAAAAAGCAGACTTAAGGGATAGAGAGTGCAGGGTTGTGATGTCCAAGTTCTTTTATACATAGGTAGGGTGATTAGAGGAGGCCTCTCCTGAGGATTGTATTTGGACAGAAAACTATTTTAAGTGTTGGGGTGAACTGTGCATATAGCAGGAGACGGGGTGCCTTCCAGACAAAAGGAATGACAAGAGCAAAGTCCTTGAGTTATGGGAGATGTGTTGCATGTCAGAGGAATACAGGAAGGACAGTGTGGGTGCAGCAGGATGAGAGAGAGGCAGAGTGGGTAGTAACCAGAATCCAAACCATGTCATACCTCAGAAGCTTAAGTGAACAATTTGGATATATGATGGGAAGCCATTGAGTGGCTTGAAAACATAGATCTAATTTACATTTAATGGGATTACTCTGCTCTGTTCTTTGAAGAACAGTTAACAAGAGTAAAAGCCCAGTTGGAAGTAATAAGATCTAGCCCCACATCCATTTGGATGGATTTAGCCCTGATTAGATTGCTAGTGATAGAGAAGAGTCAGATGTAGATATTTTCAAGGTTGTGCTTTCAGGATTTGCTGCCCAATCAGATAGGGGATTTTTTTAGGATTGAGGAATCAAGAATGACTCCCAGTTGCGTTCTAAGCAACTGGTGAATGATTGAGGAAAGGTTGGACAAGGGGAAAAATATCAAGAATCTGATTTGAGGGCGCCTGGGTGGCTCAGTTGGTTAAGCAACTGCCTTCAGCTCAGGTCATGATCCTGGAGTCCCGGGATCGAGTCCCACATCAGGCTCCCTGCTCTGCGGGGAGTCTGCTGCTCCCTCTGACCCTCTTCCCTCTCGTGCTCTCTATCTCTCATTCTCTCTCTCTCAAATAAAATAAAAAAAAAAAAATCTGATTTGAGACATAATAGCCTAAAGATGCATATTAACATCCAAGTAGAACACTCACCTAGGCGAATAAAATTAGAATTCAGAGGAGAGACTGAATTATAGGCATATATAAAGTAATTAAGGCCATGTAACTAGATAAGATCATGTAGGTATGGAGTATGTATGGAGACTAGGAAAATCTGGAGATCTGAGCACTATTGTAGTCTAAAACTAGGAGATTAGGAATGAAGGAGGTGCCAACAAAAGAGACCAAGAAGGAAAAGCCAGTAAAGTAGAAGGAAAATAAAAAGAGCATGGTTTTCCAGAAGGGAAATGTTTTAAGACTATGGAAGGACTACACCTGGGTAGGTCAGTCATTTAAGCGTCTGGCTCTTGATTTCAGCTCAAGTCATGATCCTCAGGGTCATGAGATGGAGCCCCATTTCAGGCGCCATGCTGCATGTGGAGCCTGCTTAGGATTCTCTCTCTCCCTCTGTCCCTCCCCACCTCTGAAACAAAACAAAAAGAGTAGGAAGGACTGAGCAACTGTGTCTTTTGGTGCTTAGAGGTCAAGTAAAATGAAAATTGAGAATTATCCTTTGGCTTTGATAACGAGTTCACTCATTTCTGTGAACAGCTTTGGTGGAATAGTAGGGACTAAAACTACTGGTCTGCGTCCAAGAGAGTGGGAGATGAAGTAGAGGTAAAAAAACTTAAATGGCAGTTTGAAGAGATTTACCCTAAAAAACAGAAGGAAAGAATGGGATGAGTCCAAAAGGGGATGTATAACCAAAGGAGGATTTTTTTTGTTCTGAGTAAGAAATAGTATATCATGTTTGTAGACTAGTGAGAATAACATAGTGTATGATATTAGGGATGCACGTGAGGGGATAACTGCAGGGGCAAAGTCTCTGACTAGTAGGAGAGGGGATGGAATTCCATGCCCAGGAGAGGTATCAAGCCTCTGTAAGGATGCAGGAGAGCCATCGTGGTTACCGAAAAGAAGACAAAAACATATGGATGGAGATCTGGAAAGTTTGGTGGTAGAAGGATGAGGAAGTTATTTCCTGATTGCTTCTTAGTTCACCAAGAAAACTGAGGAAAGATCGTCAGTAGAGAGAACAAGGGAGAGAGTATTTGAGCTTTGAAAAGAAAAGGGAAGGAAGAAGGTATAAAATAGTTCTCTAAGAAAATGAGTTGCCAGATAGTGCTGAGAGCCCAGTGAGATCAGTCAGCATGGTTCTGCGGTTTCATGAGAGTTGAGATTGTCTGCAAAGGAGTGATTTTAATGATGGGCCTTGGAATTCAAGCAGTGTAAGGGCAAGAGAAGGGTAATAGAGAAAGTGCTGGAGTCAATGAATTATTTCAAGAAGGATATTAGAGGTAGTGAGCTAAAAAAAAGATTAGATAGAGAAGCCATTGGAGGGTAGAAATAGGACATTTTCGAGGTAGTACAATTATTCGGCAGCATAACCATGGGAGTAGATGGCTGGCTGTCCGGGGGCGGGGGGTGGGGGCAGAGTGTTGGAGGACTCCTCAGTCTGTATAACACCATCTTGAATGATGACAGGATTACTGACAGAGGAAAGGACTGAGTCAGGTACTTAAATCTTTAATGAATAAGGGAGACTTGACCAGTAGGATAATTAAATGTCTAGAGCAAAAGCAGAGCAGTGGATTAAGTGATTTCATAGCATGTACTTCAGGGAAGTTGGGAGCTATTATAGGTCAGCAATGGTCTGGAAGCTGAAATAAGAATTAAGAGAAATCTAGGGGCACCTGAGTGGCAAAGTCAGTTGAGCATCCAACTCTTGGTTTTGGCTAGGGTTGTGGTCTCAGGATCGTGAGATCTAGCCCCACATCAGGCTGCATGCTCAGCATGGAGTCTGCTTCAGATTGTCTCTCCCTCTCTCTGCCCTCCTGCTTGTGCTTGCTCTTTCTCTCTCTCTCAAATAAATAAATCTTAAAAAAAGAAGGGGAATCTCTATCCTATTTCCAGGCCCAGTGGTACAGGACTATAAGAATAAACAGCCCCATCTGAAGAGAACTGCAGTGGAAGCAGTTTTCAGAGGATGCTAGAATGTTTAGAGAAGAGGTGGAGCATGTAGATCTATCCAGTGGAAATTGGACAGCCTACTATTATCAGTAGTTTAAAAGTAGGATTGAAATGTTACTGCAACGGTTCTTCTCAGAAGACAAAATAAAAATTGTTTAAATTCTTGATCCCTTACTTAACCTGTTTTTCTTTCTTGATTAGGTTAAAATAATTGTTTTCGTCTCATTTCTACACAGTAGACAATATGAAACACCCCTTGAAGGCAATGTAATTAATCAAGAGATTATGCTAAAACGGCAAGAAGAAGAAATGATGCAGCTGCAAGCCAGAATGGCCCTTAGACAGTCTCGGCTGAGCCTGTATCCAGGAGACACAATCAAAGCCTCTATGCTTGACATCAGCAGGGATCCCTTAAGAGAAATGGCCCTTGAAACAGCCATGACCCAAAGAAAATTGAGGGTAAGTTAATTCTCAGATTACTGCATTTAAACTAGGTCTCACAGGGAAATTTTTTTTTTTTAAGTTTTTACTTAAATTCCAGTTAGTTGAGCACCTGGGTGGCTCAGTCAGTTAAGCATCTGCCTTCAGCTCAGGTCACGATCTTGGGGTCCTGGGATCAAGTTCCACATAGGGCTCCCTCCTCAGCTGGGAGTCTGCTGCTTCCTCTCCCTCTGCCCCTCCCCACTGCTCATGCTCTCGCTCTCAAATAAATCTCTCAAATAAATAAATAAAATCTTTAAAAAAAAATTCCAGTTAGTTAACTTACACATAGGAACATGTTATGCAAAACACTTTTAAATTCGTAGGTGTCCTGAAATTCCCTATAGATGAAATCGAAATCCCATATTAATTCCACTGGTGTTAAATGTCGGTTGATATTATGTTGGTTGATATTAAAGTAAATATTTAGCTGTTTCATTATTTCATTTTTAAAATAACATTAGATGGATTTAGAATAAGATATTCTAAATATACTGTATATTTTTAAAGTATATTTATGATCCTTAAAGTCAACTGGATTTATTCAGTATTGTAGGGGATTATCTCTTAATATTAAGGAATTTATTATCTCTGAAACCAAGAAAATCAGGAATAGAGTTCAGGATTGATTCAGAAACTCAAGAATTATCAAGTACATTCCATCTTTCTGCTCTGCCTTTCTCAGAATGTTGATAGTGATTTACTTTGTAATCAAAAGATGATCACATAAGCTTCAAGCATTGTACCTTTGTATTACAATATTGAAAGACAAAAGAAACAAATCTGCATTCTGTATGGGGAGGGGATTTTTTTTAATGTGTTTAGTTAGTTTACTTTTCTTTCAACATATGCCCTATATAAATATATATATATATATATATGTATATATATATATATATATATATGTATATATATATATATATACATATATATATATTAGGATTTTATTCATTTGACAGAGAGAGACACAGTGAGAGAGGGAACACAAGCAGGGGGAGTGGGAGAGGGAGAAGCAGGCTTCCCGCAGAGCAGGGAGCCCGATGCGGGGCTCAATCCCAGGACCCTGGGACCATGACCTGACCCGAAGGCAGACGCTTAACGACTGAGCCACCCAGGCACCCTGTCCTATAAATTTTTATAAACATAAGCTCAAAATTAACAGTCTTCTCATGTAAAATATCTTGAACATTTTACACCTTGTATATTATTATTGTTAAGGGCTGTAAAGTACTGCATTATGTGAATTTATCATGTACCATGATTTCTTCAATCAGTTTCCAATTATTGGACATTGAAAATACTTTTTTTCTTTTAAAGTTTTATTTATTTGAGAGAGAGCAGGAGTGGGGGATAGGAGGAGAGAGGGAGAGGAAGAAGCAGACTCCCTGCTGAGCAGGGAGCCTGATGCGGGACTCCAATACGGGCTCAATCCCAGGACCCTGAGATTAGGACCTGAGCCGAAGGCAGATGCGTAACCACCTGAACCACCCAGGCGCCGCTGGACATTGAAAATATTTCTAATTTGTTGTTGCTGTTGCAAGCAATGCTCTGATGAACATCCCTTTAGCTAAGTCTTTGCGGGTAGCTTCCTCCAAGTAGAATAGCCAAGTCAAAGGCAAGCGCATTTTAAGACATTTGTTACATATTGTCAAATTGCCCTTCACAATGTTTGTACAAATGTATGCTTCCTGTGTTCATGCCTGATTCACCATATTCTTACCTCCTCTGGTTATTGTCATTCTTTTTTTTATCATCACCAATTTGATAGGTGAGGCAGTATCTTGTTTGTATTGTTCCTATACAAATAATTCTTCAAACATGAAATACATAGTAGTAAAAGTGATAAAATCTAGGATGAATTTTTTCTTTTTAGTTCTGTACTTGTGTATTATCCACATTCTGTTTTGGGTTTTTGTTTTGTTTTTTGCTTGTTTCAAAGAATTGTCTCAAAAGCATATTTGTATTACCTAGGGTTGATAGAATTCAAATTTCCCTCATAGTTTTCTAAGGAGAAGAAACAGTACTGGGTGGTGAAAATTGTTTGAACCACAAATTCAAAGACTTGGTTTCTATTGTTAATAATGCTGTTATATGATTTTAGGCAAATTTTTAAACCACTTTGTTCTTTATTGTGCTAATTTTTTAAATGTGGAATTGGGTTGTAATTTATAAGATATTGTCAACTTTTAAAATTGTTAGATTCCAATAAAATATGATTAAGCTGAAAGGAAGAAACTCAATAGGCCCTCATCGATTTATCATTATCACCAATATCTTTGTCAAAATTAAGAACTAGGCAAGATATCATACAAAATAATGTGGGCTTCCAGTAATTAAACGCACGTATAAACTATAACGAGCACATATATATATATATATATATACACATTTTTCCTAAATCATAATTTTAGAGAGCTAATGTAGAACATAGCTTATTAGAGATTCATAAATGGTATCCTCTATCTTCACAGTATGCCACTGTTATGCGCCATCTCACTAAAAACCTGTGTTTCCTTTTAGGCAGTCAGTTTCTGGCTATTTCAAAAACAAACATCTCTTCATCAAAGACATACTATATCAGTGACTACAGAATGTGAACTGGTGGTCATTAAAGGACCACGTGTTTTTTCTGAAAAGAGCAGGAAGGGTATGTTTTTAGTGCTGAGGAACAGTGCTAGTATTTGAAGGAACAATTACACCATTTAATTAATGTTCTTTCCCAAAACATAAATATTTGATTTTTTCTGGGTTACTTTTGGTACAGAGGCATTTTAACTTGTTTATACACTGTAGCTTTAGTTGATCTGTATTAGATTCTGTATTCCCCAAGGCAGACCATTTTCTTTTTTTCTGCTCTATTTCTTTTCTCATTTAAAATGTGTCCTACTGGCTGGTTGAGTATTAACAAACCCGTAAAGTTAATGTTTTACTTAAATGGTATCTGTCACATGTTCCACACTTGGTTAATTGGATAGAATTCCCACATCAAGCAACCAAAGAAGAAACCAACAAAAATAAAACTCCAGTAAACTTCCTGAGTGCAAACTCATGCATGCACATTACTGCACATGCGCTCATGCGTGCACACATGCACACACACACACACCACCTGCCTTTGGCCTCAAGATTAGCCCTTTCATTTTACTTTTTGCCCATTTGCACATTATCTTTCAGTCTGTTCTGAATCCTGCTCCCCCCTGGAATCTAACTTTTTTTAAGTTATTTCCTCAACCAGTTACCACTTTTGACAGAAACTTCTGCATATACAAGAGGTACAGGCAAAAAGTAGATTAAGAAGCAGTAAATGAAGTGTGTGGACTCCACTTTCCCCAGCTCCTGAGTCTCCCCTGTCTCCTGAGATAATGTTTTCTCACTGGGGGTAGCAATAGGGAACAAAGGCTGATATCTGTAATATCCCTGTCAACTATTTAGAAAAAAAACAAGACAGTGAGTGTCACAGAGTTCCAAGCACATGATTATGAATGGATATGTGTATTTTGTAATTACAAAGTAGATGTCCTTTAACTATGATTTATAGGATACGTGAAATACCACTCTCTAAAACAAAATGAGATTGTGTTCAATCACTTCACACCTTAGCAGTACTAAACCAAATCCTTATCATGAGCTTGATAACTCTATATTACTTCAGTAATTAAGGCTACTATTTTTTTTTTGACAGTCTGAGTTTATCTGAAGGCCAAAAAATGCAAAATTTGTAAAACAGTATGAAGCAAGGCTTTACATTTGACATCACTGGTAAAAAGTGAAACTGAGGAAGAACTTCTATTTACATTAGGTGTAAGGCATATTCCATTCCTGTCCTTCGTAAAAGCCACCATACTTCTTTATTAAATGTTGCTACATTTGTTTCAGATCACCTAGTTCTATCGTGGTGGCTTTACATGTAATTTATTATTATTATTATTATTATTATTATATTTGCCTTCTAAGGAAAGACCTAGATTAAAAGGTAAAAACTGTTGATTCTACTTATGTAATTCGCAGAATTTCTTTGGCCCTGAGTTTGTGAAGATGACGATTGAGCCATTCATATCTTTGGATTTGCCACGGTCTATCCTTGTAAGTAATAAAACCAACTTGTGTCACTCTTAGAAAATAATTTCAGTAATGACTTTTTAAAAAAAAGTTAAAATTCTTATAATGTTTACTTTAATGGATGTCATTCATTTTCTTTTTTTCAATTGTAGGCCAAGAAAGGAAAGAATGAAGATAACCGAAGAAAAGTAAACATAATGCTTCTGAGTGGGCAGAGACTGGAACTGACTTGTGATACCAAAACTATATGTAAAGATGTGTTTGATATGATTGTGGCCCACATCGGCTTAGTGGAACATCATTTGTTTGCTTTAGCTACCCTCAAAGGTACCAAGATATTTTAAGTTCAGGGTGTAGTATGGAAACTTGGCAACAAGCTTTCATACCTGTTATTGCCCAGCTTGTTTTGGGAAATGTTAACTACATGAACATGTCAACATTGAGAAGGTAGGAGTTGTGAACTCCCTTCTCCTAACTAGGTTCATTGTGTTTTTGTTTTTGTTTTTTAAGATTTTATGTATTTATTTGTCAGAGAGAGACACAGCGAGAGAAGGAACACAAGCAGGGGGAGTGGGAGAGGGAGAAGCGGGCTTCCCGCTGAGCAGGGAGCCCGATGCTGGGCTCGATCCCAGGACCCTGAGATCATGACCTGAGCCGAAGGCAGGTGCTTAATGACTGAGCCGCCCAGGTGCCCCTAGGTTCATTGTTTTAATAGCTGTGTCTTTTAGCATCTTCTATACCTGACCTTTAAGCTCAGTATACTAAAGTGGATTTTAGTTATTATGTTTTGGGGACCATTGTATATGTCAGTTGCCTATATATGTACTCTAGAAATTAGTATTCTGCTAATCTGAATTTAAATATATAGCAGGATCCTATCTGAATCTCTACATCAGTTTCTTTAGCCTACTATCCTAAAAACATAGTGTCTTTTAAATGTTTTCACTTCGTGACTGCAAATACATCATTTTACATATTTTTTAAACTTTACATGCACTGAACTTTGTGGCATTCCCAGTGGCCTCAGAGCAGAGCTTCAGTAGAAATCACTCCTATTTATCAGTTAGAATTTCCATAGCTTCTTAATGCTTTGGAGTTGGGCTTCAATAAATCATTGTATTTATAAATTATTCTTCAATATTTCAAATTCCTATTTACCTCAAAATTTAACTTACCTTAGGCAACAGAGTACCATAAATTGCAGTTGAGGATCAAATTATCTTAAAACCCTACAAGATTAGGATAATGTCCTTTTTCACAAAAGAAATGTTTCCTTCAATTTAGTTTATTGAATTCTTGTTTCTTAAAAACTAATAGTTCACTTTGTAGAGTCATCCAGTAAACATTCAGTTAGTGCCTACTAATGTTCTGTCACTTTACTACTTACAAGTTTAGACTAATCAGGTAATACCATTCACATGAATAATTAATCAGAATTTCTGTTTATAGTACACCTAATTTCTTGAACCTTCTGGATAAGTCAGATTTTATTGAAAACCTTTTATTTGGAAAGAGTCAATAATATTTAGATGGAATTACAAAATGAAAAAAATCAAATGAGTATTTTTTCTCCTAGGTTTCAGTTGGAAGCTCAATAATAATAAATAATAAATAATATTTATTGAATGCTTACCATATGCCACATGCTTTACCAAGTGTTTTATATGGCTTAGGTCATTTGATCCCTACAATAATACAATAAGGCAGGAATTAGCACTATCCTGATTTTACAGACAAGAAAATTGATGTCTAGAAAGGTTAAATAATTTAGTCAGTGTCGCACAGATAGTAAGTGATGTGGTGGGTTTGAATCTAGTTCTGTCTGCCTTTAGAACCCTATCTTAAAAGACTCAGACATATCCTATTGCCCCCAATCTGTAGGCAGTTGCCCTCAGCATTCCCTGCCATACTTCTTTTTTTTTTTTTTAAAGATTTTATTTATTTATTTGAGAGAGAGAATGAGAGATAGAAAGCACGAGAAGGAAGAGGGTCAGAGGGAGAAGCAGACTCCCTGCTGAGCAGGGAGCCCGATGCGGGACTCGATCCCGGGACTCCAGGATCGTGACCTGAGCCGAAGGCAGTCGCTTAACCAACTGAGCCACCCAGGCGCTCTCCCTGCCATACTTCTTAACAATCTTGTTTTATTCTTGTGTGAAACTATTTTGTGCAAGTCTGATTCCCCCCGCCCCGCAAAAAAAAAAAAAAAAAACTACTTGGGAATCAGAAGAAAACATTGAAGTATTTTTATCTGAGTGTTTTCTCATTCTGTTTTAGATAATGAATATTTCTTTGTTGATCCTGATTTAAAATTAACCAAAGTGGCCCCAGAGGGATGGAAAGAAGAACCAAAGAAAAAGAGCAAAGCCGCTGTTAATTTTACTTTGTTTTTCCGAATTAAATTTTTCATGGATGATGTTAGTCTAATACAGTGAGTACACAAGTTTCTATTTTTATCTTTTCGGCTTCTGGTCTTTGGACCCTTTAGTTTACTGATACTGAATTATTTGATTCAGTAAATGTCTTCTCTATCATAAAAGAAATATTTCCTTCCACATAGTTTATTAAATTCTTGTGCCTTAAACGATTAATAATAAACCATCTTGGGAACTCAACTTATATGCCAATAATAAAAATCTCTCCAGATTCAAGGTAAAGCTTAGATGTTTAGTGTGCATTTATTTTTCCAGACATACCCTGACCTGTCATCAGTATTATCTTCAACTGCGAAAGGATATCTTGGAGGAGAGGATGCATTGTGATGATGAGACTTCTTTATTGCTGGCATCCTTGGCTCTCCAGGCTGAATACGGAGATTATCAACCAGAGGTAGGATTTATTTTTTTTTTTCTCCAGGGCCACTTTCATTATGATATTTTTATCCTCAGCATAATTAAAAACTGAACCTGGATGATGTGTTTGCTATTTAGATCTGGAGTTGTTGTTTTTAAGATGTATTTGAGAGAGAGAATGTGCAGGAGGGGCAGAGGGAGAGCAAGAGAGAATCTCAAGCAGACTCCACGCTGAGCATGGAGCCTGACATGGGGTTCCAGTCCCACAGCCCTGAGATCATGACCTGAGCTGAAACCACGAGTCAGATGCTCAACCATTTGCACCACGCAGGCACCCCAATATCTGGAGAGTTTTGAGGCTAGTTTGGTACCTTAGAGTGACCAGATTCCCCACGTACATTGGTATGTTAAGTCATACAGTGTAGCCTTTTCTCTCTCTTTTTCTTTTTTCTGTGTAAAATTTCCTGTTTCACAGTTTCAGGATATCTAGCATTTACCCTTCTTTCTCCCAATTTCTAATTAATAGATACTAGGCACAAGGGTTACCAACCAAATCTGGGTCAAAGGGATCTTCTGCCTTCCACATGGATCCATGCAGTAATGGGCTGAGAACCTAGCAGAGTTCACTGTACAGAAAACAGATGTTTGAGGCCAGTTGTTCCTGAAAAAAGTGGATCTAAGAGGAAGCAAGGGGCAAGAGTCAGTGCCACTTGAGTAGCATCCTTCACAACATTAACCCTAACTGTAGTGACACTTGGCCCTTGTTGTCTTGTCTGTTTAAGCTTGCTAATCAGTTCAGGCATTTTACCTCACCGAGTGAAAGAGAAAGAATGATGCATTTCCTTTAAAACTCATTCCTCAGGGAGCAGTCTAAATAAAAGTGTCTTACCTCTTGGTTGAGGCAAGAACTTTAAGATAGAAGGAAGAGGGCAAACAGAATTGCTTATAAAAACATTCTCTTCTAGGTTCATGGTGTGTCTTATTTTAGACTGGAGCATTATTTGCCTCCCAGAGTGATGGAGAAACTTGATTTATCCTATGTTAAAGAAGAGTTACCAAAATTGCATAATACCTATGTGGGAGCTTCTGAAAAAGAGACAGAGTTAGAATTTTTAAAGGTAAGCATGCAAGATTACAAATGATAAAGTTTATATCTTTTTCAAAGTAAGCAAGAAATGTTGGAGGACATACGTATCTAAAAGCTCAAGTGCCAATAACTGATACTATGCATTATCTCATCTCATTTATTCCTGACTAAAATCATGGTATTTTAATTATCCTGTGAAAGAGAGGACTAAAGCTCAAAGAGGAAATGTAATATTCCCAAAGTCAATGGCTGGTAGGTGGGGCAAAACTAATTCGAACCCTATATCTGCATGGCTATAAATTCTCTGCCTTTATTCTGCTCTATACTCAAGATACAATATAAATGTATCAAGATACATTGTAAAGAAGCAACAACTGAATTTTTTGATAGAATTATTTTGCTTTGTTTTTTAAAAGGCTTAAAATTCAATTATATCCTTTAAAAACGGTATTTCATGAATGCTGACTAATTCACATAATGGAAGGGGGTCAGAAAAAAATGGCTTTATGGTTCCAGTTCTGCCATCAGCTTTCTTTGAGACCTCAGATAAATAGTCCATTTATGATCGGGAAAGATAGTATTGTGTTAACTTCCAATAAGAATAGAAAGTATAATATTCTGTTGAGAAGAGAAACTTTCAGAACATTCTCCTGGTTCAACCCCCTAGTATGTAACACTATGCCTTCCATTTGCTCCATATTGAAGAGAGCCAAGGTTCCCAGCCCTACAAGTATCTGTGAAGACAAAGACTTGCTAACCCACATTTCCAAAATCAAAAAAGTTTCCTCACGTCCCTTTGCAGTTAATCCCCCACCACTGCCACCCCAGCCCTTGGCAACTACTGACCTCCTTTCTATCACCATAGTTTTTTCTTGTCTAGAATTTCATAAAAAGAATTATGCATTATGTAGTTGTAGAAAAGTTACATACATAATTGTAGCACAATTATGTAGAATTATGCATTATGTAGAAAAGTTGCTCTTTTCACTTAGAAATAATACTTTTGAGATTCATCCGTGGTATCAGTTTTTTTGGTGGTGGTGGTTTTTTTGTTGTTGGGGGATTTTTTTGGTTGTCATTGCTGGTTTGTTTTTGGTTTTTGTGGGTTTTTTTGTCATTCTTTTGCTGGGTAGTTTCCCTCTGCACAGATAAACAGCCTGTTTATTTCTTCATTAGTTGATGGATATAAAGCTTTTATAAACTTTCAAATACACATTTTGATGTGAGCGTATGGTTTTTATTTCTTTTGAGTAATTACCTAACAGTAGGGTTGCTGGGATCTATGGGAAGTGTATGTTTATAAGAAAATGCCAAATTGTTCTAAAGTAGTTGTCCAATTTTACAGTACTACCAATAATGTGTGAGATTTCTAGTTGTTCCACATCCTCAAAATACTTGGTCTGCTCAGTCTTTTTCATTTTAACTACTGAAATAGGTAAGTAGTGGTATATCATTGTGGTGAGGTTAATTTGTATTTCCCTAATTACTATTTATGGTGAGCATCTTTTCATGTGTTTATCTGCCATTCGTGTATCTTCTTTGTTCAAGTGTCTAATAAAATCTTTTGCCCATCTTTGTATCTGGTTATATGTCTCCTTATTGCTGAGAAATACATGCTTTTTATATATGCTGGATACAGTTCCTTTATCAGATATATATTTACCTCCCAGTCTGTAGCCTGCCTTTATATTTTCTTTTCCTTTCCTTTTTTTTTTTTTTTGGAGAGAGGGAGATGGGGGGGAAGAGAGAGAATCTTAAGCAGACTCCCCAATGAGTGCAGAGCCAATACAGGGCTCTATCGTGCAACCCTGAGATCATGACCTGAGCTGAAATCAAGAGTCAGACACTTAACTTACTGAGCCACCCAGGCACCCCATTGCATTTATATTTTCTTATCACTGACTTTTGAAGAGCAGAAGTTTCAGTTTACCAATTTTTTATTCTATAGTTCATGTTTTTTATGTCCCACAAAGAAATCTTTGTCAAACCCATACCCATAAAGATTTTCTAAGCTTTATGATTTTAATTCCTATATTTAGATCAATGACCCATTTGGGGTTAATTTTCATATAGTGGGTGTAATTGAGGGTCAAGATTTCTTGCCTGTGAATATCCATTTGTTTCAGCACCATTTGTTGAAAAGACTATCCTTTCCATATCAAACTACAGTGGTACACCTTCTATATCTTTGTCACCCTTTACCAAGGTGCATTGCTATTGATGTTTAACAGGTCTGCCAAAGACTGACAGAATATGGAGTTCATTTTCATCGAGTGCACCCTGAGAAAAAGTCACAAACTGGAATATTGCTTGGAGTCTGTTCTAAAGGTGTCCTTGTGTTTGAGGTTCACAATGGAGTTCGCACACTGGTCCTTCGCTTTCCATGGAGGGAAACCAAGAAGATTTCTTTTTCCGTATGTCCATTTAAACTCCTTTTCATAATATTTTAAGATATGTGTTGTCAATTTCAAATGTTACATACTAATTGATTATCCTTAAGTAAACTTTAGACCCTTCTATTTGGTAGGGCTAATACATTTTAATACTTTTTTTTTCATTTTAATACTATTTAACTCTTCTTAGTTGTAGGAAGTATTACTGAGATCTTTATTTGGTTTTAGTTTTCTCAGGAAGTGATTTTTAAAAGAATAATATACATTCCCAGCTGGTTACACACTCAATTGACTTAGTTAAATTACAACCAAGTTGACTTTCTATTAATTCAGAACTTAATTCTGGGATACTTACTTCTCACATGGAGAAACCCCTCTAATATATTTTGAAAAATAATTATTTTAATCCTCATAAATTTTGTCTAGCTCAATAATGGGCTCCTCACAGCAACTATGTTTGAATTTTAGCGGTCCAGAGATTTATTGGATTTTATGAACTAAAAACTTTTTTTTTATTTAAAGATTTTAATTTATTTATTTGACAGACCGTGAGGGAGGGAACACAAGCAGGGGGAGTAGGAGAGGGAGAAGCAGGCTTCCCGCTGAGCAGGGAGCCCGATGCGGGGCTCGATCCTAGGACCCTAGATCATGACCTGAGCTAAAGACAAGACGCTTAACGACTGAGCCACCCAGGCGCCCCTAAAAATGTTTTTAATGTCCCAGAACTTTCTGCAGTTTTAAGTTTTAGTGTATATTCCATATGGAGGTAAAGTTTTAGAATATCAAGTTTATGAAAGTTAGTGAGCCATAAAAGCATATTTTGATTTTGGAAGTGGTTGGAGTGTCTGAACATTGAAATGCAATTGAGAAGCCCCAGAGGTGAATAAAAAAATATGTTAAGATATTTATTTGTTTTCCTAATGGTATTCAGAGACTACTGACATCTCTAATTCATATTTGGGCTGAAATATGGTCTCACTGGAATACTGTTTATAAGGATATCAATCTCAAGGTCCCAACTTACCCTGGTTAATTTTCAACCTAGAGACCTTTGAAATCAGTTCTAGACTTGGTTAGTTGGTTGGTTTCCTGTGAAACCCAGAGGTACCACTAAGATTGCCAGATGATAATGTGTTCTCTCAGGAAAGCCCAGACAGCCTCATCTTCCCAAGATTGTCAAGACGAGGAAATCGCCCTAGTATAGTTTACCTTCCCCAGTGGAAATGCTAGCAGAGCAAATATCGGTAGGAAACCTTAGATTAATTAAATACAAATCTAATTTAGGCCAATTTAGAAAAGGCAACAAATCAAATTGTCTAGCATTCAGCTTTCTGTTGTTAGCCAAGCCATCACACCAGCCCTGCCATATATAGAACTAGCTTTGATTAGCTCATTTTTAAAGATCTCTAGTAATAGAGAATAGACCACAGTCCCATGCAGACTGTTCTTGTGTTTAACAAAACTTGTTTATCCCGGAGTCCCTTCCCCAACACAGAGCTCCTTTTTTAACCCTCCTTCCCGCCCCTCCCAACTAGCCTCTGGGGAGATTGAAATGTCACCCTCCTTCGCCTTTCTCATCTTTCACAATTGAATTCCCTTGGACACATTTCTTGTCCATTTTATCAGTAAATACTTAGAATCAATTATTCTCATAATTTGTTTCAAACCTGTACAGCTTTACAACTTTGGAGAAAAATATCCTGGGGAATTATTTGACAGTGGTTATGTTTGTTTGGAAAAAAAATTCCCCAACTATTTGAATTGTCACTAGGTATACTACTGATAGTCAAGAGACTAGTTTGGTGCTACTGATTCTTTTAACTCCTCTTTTATACTTGCTGATTTCCTTTTTTAAGAAAGAGAGAACAGGGTCCCAGAGATTTCACTGATAACATATCCAGCTAGAATTTAATAACCTTATTTTGTTTTTATTGCACTGATTGCATATACTTTTTTAAATATTTATTTATTTGAGATAGCATGAGCAAGGGCCAGGGGCAGAGGGAGAGAGAGAAGCAGATACCCTACTGAGCAGGGAGCCCCAGGCAGGGCTCTATCCCAGGATCCTGAGATCATGACCTTAGCTAAAGGCAGATGCTTAACCAACTGAGCCACCTAGGTGCCCCTGATTACATATTTTTAATAGCTGGATTCTATTTATGGCAAGTGGTACTGGTTTTGTATTTGTAGCTGTGATATAAAGTTTAAGTGAATTTATATAAGCAAAGTCAATTTAAAAATTTATAAATTGGGGCGCCTGGGTGGCTCGTTGGTTAAGCGACTGCCTTCGGCTCAGGTCATGATCCCGGGGTCCTAGGATCGAGTCCCACATCGGGCTCCCCCTGCTCTGTGGGGAGCCTGCTTCTCCCTCTGCCTCTGCCTGCCACTCCCTCTGCTTGTGCTCTCTCTCTCTCTCTCAAATAAATAAATAAAATATTTTTTTTAAAAATTTATAAATTAACAAGATCAGAAATTATGAAGAAGGCACCTGCATGATTGAAGTTTGAGTAATATTCTGTTATTGTGTCATTTGTGAGCCTCACCAAATTTGACTTCTCTGTGGCTATTCCTGCGTTTGAAAACAAGGGACATTAGTAGATAGAGGGAATAATTTACACAGCAGAAGCAGCCGACAGCTGGAGTAAAATCTAATTGGACTTAAGCAGTTCTTCAGAGACATTAGTCTTAGATTCCTGGCATGCTGAATGCTAGTTTTTTAAGATGTACGAATCATCTGCAAGCCTCACCAGAGAGGTTGCAACATTTTGGGATGCCCTCTTTACACAAGAGACGTTTATTTTTCAAGAAACATAGAAGAGATAACACTAACCGATGGTTCTCCTGTTTCCCCTGAATTTGAATGCAAGAATCACTCTGTCTCTAAATATTGATGTGTTTTATCTCTCATCCCAGCAGCCATGTTACCCGGTGCTCTCTATTCTCACATTTTCTTTTAACTTTTCACAATTTCCATCTCAGCCTTCAGGCTGCCAAAATTCTTCCTGACAGAATCACAGCTCTTTTAATAAATCAATTTTTGTTGAATTTCATTTTCTTACCCACGAAGAACATATTTTTGTAATGTCTTTTTCAAACAGTTACGGTATTTGTCAACATTGCAGTAAACTCAAAATACCAATAATCTCATTAAAAGAACTTTTTCCCTTGCTGGTAGCTGGTATACTGTCTGATTTAGGCTACTGTATCTGAAAGTGACAAATGATATTAATTTGATTTATTTGCTGAATCTCTTAAAATAACAGGGTTCTGTTTTCCTATATTTATTTTAGATGCAGGTCAAGGAACACTCATGCTTAACGAGTGTTAAATGAGAAATAAAAATAATATTTGTACTTACTAATTATTGTTTACAGAATTTAGTTATGTGTTAGGAAAACCTCCTAATTATAGTACCCCTGATTAATATTGTAGAAAAAGAAAATCACATTGCAAAATACATCAGATGGAATAAAACATGCCTTCCAGACAGACAACAGTAAGGTGTGCCAGTACCTGCTACACCTCTGCTCTTCCCAGCATAAGTTCCAGCTGCAGATGAGAGCAAGACAGAGCAACCAGGATGCCCAGGATATCGGTAAGGAGAAACAAATTGTGTCAGATGATCAGGGTACGAGCTTGGTTTTTGCCACAAATTTTAAAAGAATTTCCACATCTAGAATGAAAGTTACAATGTGTACAGATGTTAAATGACTAAGTCAGCTTTATAAAAATGCCACAAATGAAGCCAAGATTTCAGCTTCATGTTCATTTTGAAAACTGCACCCCAGATCAGTGAGGGAGCACCTGTTGAAATGTCTATTTTGTGCTAATCATGAGGCTAACTGATGTAAATATGGTATTTGGGTCATTGTCTCTACCCGTAGTAAAGTTAACTACTATTTGGGAAGGTAAGACAAACATACATGAAATAATAATATACATCAGAGGGTCCAGGTTTTAATAACAGATTATATCGTACAGACTACATGATCTACAGCAAGAAGAGGGAGATCAGAGGCCAGAATACTCCAATGGTGACCCCTGAACTGGAATTTGAAGGACAAAAGTAACTAAGTAGGTTGAAGATAAATGGAAGGGCTTTCCAGGTGAGGGTGAAAAAAGAAACAAGGCAGGGGGCAAGGGGAGCATGCACCCAGTGATGTGTTACATAGCATAACAGTTTGGGGTGGCAGATTTCCCACCTGTTAGTTTTACTTGAGTGTGTCCCTCTTCAGCGACTGAGATCAGTAACCCCCATGCCCAGTATAAATGGTCAGAAGAGTGATTTCAGTTCCTTTTGAAAAGGAACCAGCAGAAGTAACTAATTCAGCTCTGAAAAAAAATATCTCCGTCAGAACTGAAATATTTAAAACTTACTCTGCAAGACCACATGAAGAGATTAAAGTTATACAGAATCTAGTTCTGCATAGTAAATTCTTATAGACTTCTGTGAAATACTCCGAAGAATTAGATTTTTTAATTTAATGGAATAGCACTGATGACCTTGTGTAGCAGAGTCCTATGAATTCTGTATCCAAACTTTCTCACATCCTGAAATATTACAAAAAATGTATTCCCTATAGAATCAGACTGGGGTGATGGCAGCTTATGAATAGATGTTTCTCAGCCTTTCAGAGTCAAGATGGTAGGGGTGTATGCTTATTAAAAATGAAGATTCCAGAAACCTACCTGAAATTTGGTGAATCACCATCTTTGGGTATTGGGTCCCTGGAATCTGCATTTTAACTGGCTTTCTGCAGTAATGATTTTAATGCATGCTAAATTATGGTAACTACTGCTGTAAAGTAATCTCATTATTCCTTTTCTTTACCTACTTTGCTCTGCTAAAAAATTGTATGCTCTTACATATTTTAAAAGTGCAGTGAAATATCAAACTTATTAGAGCTATCAGTATTCGTACTTGGACTAATACTCTAGTCAATAACAAACCAAAATTGAACAATTGAAGGTTGCATCATTACAGACGTAGTATAATGTGCTATTATGAAAAAAATCAGAAGACAAAACTACAAAGCCAGCCTTTCATCCTCAGCATTTCTTATACTGAAGAAAAAATAGTATAGTAGTTAATTAACAGCATGAACTCTGGAACCAGACTGCCAGGATCCAAACCTTGCTCTATTACTTATAAGCTCTGAAACCTTGGGTAGGCACTTAAACTCTGCCTTAGTTCCCCATCTATAAAGTGATTATCATAATGATAATACCTACATCGTGAGGTTGTTGTGAAGATGAAATGAATGCATACATGTAAGCACCTTAAAGGTGCCTGGCACAGAGTAAGTATTGAATAAATATTCATTATTGTTATCATCACCATCATCAATATTGTCTTACCACTACTAATAGTAGTATAATGACCCCGTAGGAAAGTAACTGACTTCTAGGAGTCTCATTTTCCTCATCCATGGAGTGGGAATACCCTATGTATCTCACAGGTTTGCACCAAGGAATACACAGCTGTGTATCCTTGAACTCATATGTGAAAGCACTTTAAGACGGTGTTATCTACAGCTTTTCCCAGATTTTGTTAAACCTTCAAAGGAATTATTTTTTTGCTTAAAATGGCTTAGAAGTAACTACCTGCCTACTTAATTAACTGTATTAGACAAGTGAAAATAACTGGTGTTGTCTATAGGAGGTTGATGGGCTGACAAATATATGTTACTTCTATAGCATCATAGAATGTTGGTGCTAGAACCCTAGAGGCCTTTTAGTCCCAAATTTTACTGGGTGAGGAAACAGGTTCAGAGCATAGTGTCTCACCTAAACTCAGAGGTCAAATGAGCCTGGAACCCTGATCTTTTCATTTCTATTTGATGAAAAAACTAATTTGCATAGAATGAACTTAAGATTAATAATCATTTATTGAGCACTTACTACTTGTAAGTAGTAAGAGAGATGATGCTGGGTGCTATGGAATAACAGAAATCAATGAAGTCGCTCTCCTCAAAAGAGCATACAGTTAAGTTGATGATATAAAGAAATATCAAATAGTACAAAGGATTGAACAATTGCACAGAGATTAGGTAGTGTGGATGGCAGATTCTGTGTGGAACTAGCCAACCATTGAATTCAAATCTGAAACACTAGTATTAGGATGTAGGCTCATTCTAAAGTCCTTTCCCATCCTGGCAGTCCATATTGGAGTCCTTTCCAGGTGAAAGGGATAAAGGACAGATCAGATAAATTGATAGTTTATGCTCCCGTCCAGTGAATATATGCACCATTTTAAGTCTTACCCAGGACTAGGCTATGAATGGATTTGACTAGCATAATCTTGGATATTTACAAAGCAGTCTGTCCCTTTTTCTGTCAAAGTGTGGTCTACATTTCCTTAAGGGTGAAGAAACCTGTTGGGTATAAAGGTATATCCTGGTAGTTGAATCTGTGTAAGACCAAGTTTTGCATCTTTGATTACAGTCTGCTCTCAAAGCAAAAGAAAATGGAAATCATGTTATCTGCTCTAATAAAATTATTTTAAGCTAAAGATCATTCTGGGAATTTTTAAACCAATATTTTATTTTTATTCTCATGTTTTAATTTGGTGTCCACTCCAGTTCAGCGAAAGGACATTGAATTTTCCTGTTGACAATGAAACATGTTTATTTAAACTCCATTCTGATGCATTTAAAAAATCTCCTGTGTTTTCCTATCTCTTTATGCCTGAGGTGAACTATTAATTATTAATCTTCCTAGGAATTAGAAGGTAAATGAAACAGAATCTAAAGATCTAAGTCAGCAGCATCATTTGATCTTTTCTTTTTAAAAGGAAGTTTTTGCAGCCATGGTGGTCAAGCTGTATTTCCTTATAGTGTGCAACATAGGGTTGGTACTTCCCAACTTCACCAAACGGGGAGTGCCTTGTAATGTGGATTACCAGTGCATGAACTAAATCATTTGAAATTTTGTGCTCCTGGCCCTTTATTTACATGAAAGGATTTTGATGCTAAAATTCTGTGATACAGTGCTTTTGTTAATAGCCTCAAATGCTCAAATACTACATTGGCTCTCACAAAATAGAATA
The DNA here is from genome assembly GCF_009762305.2 of Zalophus californianus. Classification (NCBI taxonomy): domain Eukaryota; kingdom Metazoa; phylum Chordata; class Mammalia; order Carnivora; family Otariidae; genus Zalophus; species Zalophus californianus. Next base: position 70,227,406 of record NC_045596.1, read on the forward strand.
AGCCAAGCACTTGTCATAGAGTATCTCTAAATTTAGCCTCTAAAAGACTTTGGATGTGTATTTAGGAGTGAAAGGAATTTAAGCATAATGAGAACCCCAGCTCCTTGATCATGTTTATTAACAGAAACCAAAAAAATGAAAGAAGGCAAGTAATACTTGATTTTCCCATGGCTCCTGTGCCTCAGTCCAATCATGAAAAGTCAACCAAGTGGGAAGGTGAGATTGGCATAGTAATGAAATAACAAAAGAAATAATTTTCTGTAAAAGCTTTTGTTTTTTCTCCTCCTCTTTGGTAACAGTTTTATTGAGACATAATTCCCACGCTCTACAGTTCAGCCACTGAAAGTACACAATTCAGTGGTTTTTAGTATATTCACAGAGTTGTACAACCATCACAATCTACCATGAGCTTTAAAAAATATAACAATACTCAACTTTTTCTCTGGGCAAAATTCTCCTCTGCATAGCTTCTTTTTCATGTCAGCCTGTCTAGGCTCCATCTCTCCCTCTCCCCGTCCCTGGCTTGCAGGGATTTTAGCAGAGACACCACTGGGATTGAAATTTCTATGTCAAATGTTATTTTCATTTTTAACTGAAACCCGTAATTGGGAATTTAGAGTCAGCAAGCTTGAAGCCCAAACATTATTAGATGCTCAGGATTCATTAGATCAGGTAGGAAATGCTGACCAGGCTGTGGCTTGAGAAAGCTACAAGGATGGAGAGATGGTTTGAAAACCAAACTCCTTTTTCAGATCCTTGCTTGCCACACTTGGAAAGCTGCTACTTAACGTTGGCAATCAAAACAATTAAAAACTGCATGCTGTATTTTATTTATCGAAATAACTCTTCTCATAAAGGTACTGCGGTGTTTCCATCGTGTAAAGCCATCCTATTTCCTTGTAGAGAGAGCTTCGTTTAGGAGCCTGAATCTCCAAGCAGAGTCCGTTAGAGGATTTAATATGGGACGAGCAATCAGCACTGGCAGTCTGGCCAGCAGCACCCTGAACAAACTTGCCGTTCGACCTCTGTCAGTTCAAGCTGAGATTCTGAAGAGGCTCTCCTGCTCAGAGCTGTCGCTTTACCAGCCATTGCAAAACAATGCAAAAGAGAAGAGTGGCAAAGCTTCATGGGAGGAAAAGCCTAGAGGGATGAGTAAATCGTACCACGATCTCAGTCAGGCCTCTCTCTACCCTCATCGGAAAAATGTCATTGTTAACATGGAATCCCCACCACAAAGCATTGCGGAGTTGGTAGGAAAACCATTACACCAGATGGCAAGATCTGATACAGAATCTTTGGCAGGATTCACAAAACTTAATAAGTAAGAACATAATTACCCAACTACATATTATTTGTAAATTCTACATTTCATACATTTGTTTTTGTTTTGACGTTTTATTATTTTCACCATATTTTTTTACATTGACACATCCCCCTCCTACCTTCCTTTTCCCTCTTTAGTTCAAAGTCTGTTGCAAGTTTAAATAGAAGTCCTGAAAGGAGGAAACAGGAATCAGACTCCTCATCCTTTGAAGACCCTGGTCAAGCATATGTTATAGGTCAGCATAAACAAGCTTACCTTCTTTCTCCCATACCTCATGCTCATAGTGAAATGAAAGAAATAATGTTAGTGACCAATATATTATTTTTGCTTCTATGTCCTAATTGCCAAAGCTGCTTTTGAATATGAAATTTTAGGCTACTTAAAATGTGCCAAGTCAAATCAAAAACTGATTTAACAGGTGATTACTTCAAGGCACAGACTGTTACTTCACTTTCTCTTGGTCACAGTTAAAAACTGTGACAGTCATACTGAGAGAGAACCCAGACAGTCTGGTACCATGGCTTTGGACAGCCTTCCTTTGGATTTTCTATACAAGCCGGTGGCAGTGGGCTCCACTCATACTGTATTTTTTAAAGAAAGGTTTATTTAGGGTACTTTCAGCTTAGCGTGAATGCAGTTATCTCTCAAACCAGATAATTTTTATGAAATGTGCTGTGGTTGGTAGGTAGAAATTCTTAGTTGATTAGAGTTTTTTTTTTTTCCCCAATTCTCCCAGCTAGCTGAGGCATATTAAGTATGTAAGTAAAGAAGTTTATAAACACATACTATCTTATGAGATAAATAGTTCAGGTTTCCTGTTGTTTTATGCATCTTAAAAGGGAAATGCACTGGAATCTTAAAGAAGAGTAGATATTTAAGCACAGAGGTGTGAACTCAGAATAGGAGACAGCTGGGGAGACAAAAGAGAAACAAGGACACCCTCTTCTGCTGCTGTTTTACTGTAATACTAGTTAACTCTCACTTAGACCAACGCTTGATCATTTAATCCTAATTACACAAAGTTAAAAAATATTTTTTTATCTGTAGTTGGATTGAAGATCTGTCGAGTAAATGAAAAGAGAACTCTATAATTGGTAGATATTTACAGAAAGCAACATTACTTTATTAATGTAGGCTTCCACAGCTTTCAGAGATGTTACTAGCATCAATTTAAATTGAATTGGTGAAAGACTTTCAAGAGATAAAAGGCAAGATTTCACTCTATAGGTCACCACCCTATGTGTTGAAAATAGCCTAAGAAGATGCTAGTTCAATCTTTTAGAAAATACTTTTCAAAGAGTATTCATATGTAATGGGATCCCATATAGATTCTAAGCTATTTTCATTAGAAATGCTTTCATCTACATAAAAATCCATAATATACTAGATGAAGAATAGTAAATATTTCATTGAAAAACACAGAATAAAACTCACTCATGAAAGAAAATTTATTTTCCACATTTGTTTTTTGATTAAGATTATTCATTCTTACTGAATATTAAATTTTCTTTTAACATTTAAACAAATGCTTTTAAAACTCAGTTTCATCATTTCATAGTTGACATATCAAAATGTCATTGCCAGAAACAATACATTTGTGTTTAAATTTATTCTGTAAAACAAGCTGATATGCTTAACTTGGACATTAGAAACAGTAAATAAGCCCATTGTGGGAAGACATTTTTCTGGGTGTAAATTAAAAAAAAAAATGTTGCCACCTTAATGTTTTGATTTTTATGAATTTAACAGAAATTACTAATATAGTATCTGATCATTTTATAAACTGTCTAATAATTTAATTTATACCACAGGAATGACTTTGCATAGTTCTGGAAATTCTTCATCCCAAGTACCCTTAAAAGAAAATGGTAGGTTTACAAAATGTTTTTCCCCTCATTTCCATCATATCTTTTCTCTTGTACCTTATGAGATAGTCTTGGACATATTGAAGAGTCTTCAATTCCATGCTAAGGATTTTAGGTCTTACATTGTAGTCAAAGGAGAGTTGTATTTTTCAGCACCATGGTGATATGATGGGACCTGTGATTTAGACTAGATGGTGAACTAGAGAAATGACAAATTATAAATAAGGACACCTGGAAAGCTAAGATAGTTCAGGTATAAGATAATCTTGATTAAAGAGTTTTAACTTAGGCAGTTATTTTAACTGAGGATGCCTGAGCTGGATCTTGAGAGAAAAGGAGGAAATTCAGACAGAATGTTGTGAATATACATTCCAGACCAAGGTCATAACGTGATCAGGCAGGGATACAAGTGAGAGGGTAACAGATCAGGGAACTTTCAAGGGTCTCAGTATGGAGACGTGGGGCCAGAGTGATGCTTGAGAACTAAATAAGGACTAGCTCCGAGTCTTACCCTAAATATTATGGAAAGAATTTGAAGGGGTGCTTGGATGGCTCAGTCGGTTGAGCATCCAACTCTTGGTTTCAGCTCAGGTCATGATCTCATGGGTCGTAGGATCAAGCCCACATGGGGCTCCATGCTCAGCGGGGAGACTTTTTGAGATTCTCTCCCTCTACCTTTGCTCCTTCCCACATGCGCATGGGCGCTCTCTCTCTCTTTCAAATCTTTTTTTAAAAAAGAATTTGGGGGTGCTTGCATGGCTTAGTCGGTTAAGCGTCTGCCTTTGGCTCAGATCATGATCCCAGGGTCCTGGGATGGAGCCCTACATTGGGCTCCCCACTCAGCAGAGAGTCTGCTTCTCCCTCTCCTTCTGCCCCTCACCCTGCTCATGTGCTGTCTCTCTCTCTCTCTCTCTCTCTCAAATAAATAAAATAATTTTAAAAAAAGAATTGAAACATGCAAACAATGAATCATGGAACACTACACCAAAAACTAATGATGTAATGTATGGTGATTAACATAACATGATAAAATAAAATTTAAAAAAAAGAATTGAAGACTTTGTTTACAGTTTAAAAGGAGTCTAAGAAGTAACAAAGTGTAGGGAGAAATTTTGTGTAGTGACTTGAGTCAGTGGATTCAAATTTTTTCATTTAAATTATAAAATACTTTCATCTACATTATCTTATCTGATCTTTCTAACAACATTCATGGGTAGAAAGAACATTTTATTACTGTGTATATACAACTTTCCTCCAAAAATGTTTCAGTCTTACCCTTAAGTTTAGTTATAATTTCCTGAGAGCCAACGCAAAAATGAAGGTATGAGAGTGGGTTGAACCCTATGAAACTGCAGTTTTTGTAGGTTAAAACTGTCAGACACTAAGTGCTATCTTGTATAACTTTAATTTTCTAATAGAAATAACAGCAATTCTTCAAGAGAGGAAAATTTTTCTTGGGTAAAATTGAGTCAAAAAGTAAAAATACACAAAATATCTTAAATACTTAGCAAATGAAGGATTTTTTAATCTAATTTTTTTAATGTATCCTCAAAAAATCTGAGGGGCATACAATGAAGAATAAATCAGTGAGCTTAAACTTGGGCTTAACTTACTAACTCTGGGGCGCCTGGGTGGCTCAGTCAGTTACGCATCTGCCTTCAGCTCAGGTCATGATCCCAGGGTCCTGGGATCGAGCCCCGCATCAGGCTCCCTGCTCAGCAGGGAGCCTGCTTCTCCCTCTCCTTCTGCCTGCTGCTCTACCTACTTGTGCTCTCTCTCTCTCTCTGTCAAACAAATAAAATGTTTAAAAAAAATTACTAAGACCATGATATATAGCTTTATGATGACCAAATGTCTTGCATGGACTGAATTTAGAATAACTCTGTGCCTAAAATAGCTCAATTTTAACAAGTCCATAATGGTAAAAATTTTGACTAATGGTTATTGAGTGCTTACATGTGCCAGGCACTGTTCTAAGCACTTTATGTTTAACCCCTCATTTAATTCCCACAACAATCCTGTGAGTCAGGTGCTAATTTTATTTCCTTTTCACAAATGAGAAACCAAAGCATAGAGAGGTTGAGTTGTGCAGAACGTCATGGAACTGGCAAGTGCTGGAGCCATGATTTGAACACATGATCTCTGTTTCCAGAGCCTGTATTCTAATCTACTCTTTAGACTGTCCTAGCATAATAATGCCTAATCATTTGTAGGTATTGTTTCTCCAAGATAACCTTTTGAAAAAAGCTGGATAATAATCTATTAAAAGATGAGAACCTGAAGTGTGTTTAAACCTAGGTTCTGATGGAAAAGAGTATGAATTTACAGTGGACACCAAATGAGGAACATGTGCAGGGTAGTTGCTCTGTTTAAACCTTCAGAAACCTCATCTTTGGAGGTTAGTGCCCCTTGCTGAGGAAGGTGACCAACTCACCTGCCTGTGGAGATGTACCCCAGTTGGGTTGCAGACAAGTCTGTTTTCTTCGAAATTCTCTTGGAATCTGCCCACATAGTCCTGATTTAGTGCTTTGTTGAGAATCAAGTCTAAGATTCACACAATAGAACATGGAAAACACATTTTTCCAAATAAGGTAACAGCATCCAAAAATTACTTGCCTGTGAATCAAATATAGGACTTCTTATTCTGATTTTAGTATTCTTCCTTGCTGGTCAGGATTATGAGAAGACAATTAGAACTTACCATCAGTTAATATTGAATTATTCATCATTTAATATAAGAACCAACAAGTAGAATTCAATCTTAACCTTTTGTGACTTTCAGAGACCCTTAAGGAATGTGAAACTTGACAAAGAAGATAAAAGAAAAAAAGGCATGAATCTTCTAATAAAACAGAGATATGGGAAGGTTTACAAAAAAACAAAATAAAGAAAATGTAGAACTGATGCAACAATTATGTAAAATTGGTTTTCAGTGTTTCTTCTTAAGAAATATTTCTTAAAGATTTCTTATTTCTTATTTTACTATAAATCAGGATTATTATATAATTGAAAAGTAACTCTTAGCTAAATTTGTCACCTTCCTTCCTATACAAACCACAAAAATGGGGTCAAACACTGGATTCTTAAAAATGAGATGCACTGTTCTTTAGTAAGTACATACACTTACTTTATGAATCCCTAAATCATTTTGCAGATTAGAATATTTCATGCACTGGACTTTCAACCCATAAGGAAGGTCTCTCCTTATATTTGTATGCAAAGATACTCAGTGTATTCTAATCTTCAAAAAAATTTTTTTTCTATTTTTCAGGTCTACATTTCTCTGAAAATTAGTGATGTTGGTCAGTTATCTTTTCCTGTGTGTTGGCCATCTGTCTTTTTGGAAAAGTGTATAATGGGGTCCTGTGGTCATTCTTAAAAAAAAAAAAAAAAAAACAAGGTGCAAAAAACTCATGTAAAGTAGGTTATTCAAGGGCAGAGGAACCTGGTACAGACACTGAAATAAGCTTTTTTCCCAATATTAAGACTGATTATTGGGACGCCTGGGTGGCTCAGATGGTTAAGCGTCTGCCTTCAGCTCAGGTCATGATCTCAGGGTCCTGGGATTGAGTCCCACATTGGGCTCCTTGCTTGGCAAGGAGCCTGCTTCTCCCTCTGCCTGCCACTCCCCCTGCTTGTACTCTCCCTCTCTCTCTCTCTCTCTCTGGCAAATAAATAAAATCTTAAAAAAAAAAAAAAGACTGATTATTGTCCTTGTGAACAATCTCAATTCCAAGTAACAAAATGTTACATAAAGAGATTTTAAAGCACTTTGCTTAGTCAAATGTCCAGGACAAATATAATGTTAATGCTAGATTTTTCCGCATAAGTCTTAATTAGAATACATACAAAGTTGAAAATTATAATAAAAATTGAAGCCCAAAGTGCTCACAAAAGGATTCAACATATACAGGAACTAACCAGAAGCAAAAAATTGAGTCATCTAAATTGAGACTGGAAGGAACTTTAAAGTATATTCAAACTAGCCTTTACATTCTATGGGTGAGTTAAATAAGTCCCAGAGATGTTATGTGGCCCCAATTTTTTCAGCTAATTAGTGCTGGCACAGATATAAAACACCAAAGCTTCCATTATCCCCCTTACCCTACCATTGGAGCAGTTAGTATATTTAGGTGGTATAATAATGAAAAATACCTAGGGCGCCTGGGTGGCTCAGTTGGTTAAGCGACTGCCTTCGGCTCAGGTCATGATCCTGGAGTCCCGGGATCGAGTCCCACATCGGGCTCCCTGCTCGGCGGGGAGTCTGCTTCTCCCTCTGACCCCCTTCCCCCTCGTATAAATCAGCATGTATTTAAAAAAAAAAAAAAAATACCTATCTTTGTTTTTATATCAATATGGTGCTGCTGACCCATCATCTCCAAGATTTGAAATGGGTCTTTTTCCATAGAGTGACTGATGGATTTTTCTAGAGTCTCCTCCTCCTACAGTCCGTTTCCTCGTAGATTGGGTGGCATGGAGCTTCCTGAAAAGGATCTATATCTATAACCAACAGAATCAGTTTTTCTTGCAAAAAAAATTGTTGACTCATACTCGGATTGATTACATGGCTTTGACATTATCAGAAATATGTTCTTATTAGGAAATTTAGTTTAATTGTAGATTTATCTATCATTTGTACAGTTATTTTAGTCAGATTATATATGCCCACATGAATGTTAAGAGAGATGAAAAAGGCAACACGGAAACAAATGTGTCTAATGCAGAGAAGGGTATACAATTTTATTTTCTAAATTTTATATTTAATGATTATTCTAAAGATATTTCCCAGGTTAACATTATTGGGAATGACACCAGCATGTGTTACTTAAAGAAGTGGACATTTCAAGTTGAAGCTCTTTTTCACTTTAAAATATTCATAGAATTTGCTGTGTTCCTGGAGTATACTGATGGGAAAAGAAAATCCTTTTAGGATTTAAAAATATGTACTCCTTCAATACTAAAACTTGTTTTTATATAATCATACAAATACCTCAGAAATCTCTTGATTCTTTGAAATATCTGGCTGCCTTCCTTTGAGATTCATAAATTCTATTCATATCTTTCAGTTTACTTGAGTTGTCCTGTACTATTTACCTCAGATACTTACTTCTCTTGTCATTTTTTTTTTTTTAAAGAAAAAGTATTGTGAACATCTGCATGAATAGAATACATATAGAATACAAATAGAAACTGGGGGGCACCTGGGTGGCTCAGTTGGTTAAGCAACTGCCTTCAGCTCAGGTCATGATCCTGGAGTCCCGGGATCAAGGCTCCCTGCTCGGCAGGGAGTCTGCTTCTCCCTCTGACCCTCCCCCCATCCCGTGTGCGCTCTCTCTCTTTCTCTCTCTCTCTCATTCTCTCTCTCTCTCAAATAAATAAAATCTTTAAAAAAAAAAAAAACTGGGCATGTGCACAGTGACATACAGCCGCACGCCATCCTGACTTCTTTCTGTGCTCACATTAGTAACTTCACTGGGGGTGCGGTGGAGGACATCCCTGTTAAAAAGAGTGGGTTCAAAACTTCCCTTTCCCTGCTCAAGTCTTGTAGTATCACCAAGCTGAAATGTAGCATTTCTTCAGGACCCTTTCTGCCTTCTTTCCATCTCATCTTTTGCTAATACTGCTGTATTATTATTATTACATTATTATGTATCTATTGCTGTATAACCATCTCCATAATCCACTTATTAAAATCTTACCCCATTTCCTTGAAGTCTTTATTTCTGGCAGGAAGAAGCCTCTCCTCTTTTATAGGCCTACCTCATGCCTTCATAATGCAGCTATTTCATTGACTGTGTTAACATTTCTATTAGTCAGGCTAGGTCTTTGCTCTTGTAGCCTGACTGATTCAGCTCACATTTACTATGCACCAGCTTTCATATATATTATTTTATTCTCCCAAATTGCTTAGTGAGAGACTTTGACAAGAAAGTTGTTAGTCAACATTTGAAGGATGAAAGAGGAATCGAATGATTACTCAAATCCTACTGATGAATCCTTGAATATAGAGAGCTGAATCTGTTGCTTCTAGACATAAGTACATTAAAATATTGCACATTTATTATGTGTGTGTGTGTTTTATATACGTATTCTATAATTTCCTAGGAAATTTCTTTTTATACCCACACACACACTTATTAGCCAAATAAGTAATATAAATAACCAATCTTGTTAGTACATACATTGGGGGAAAAAAAGGCATTTTTATTCTTTGAATCAATACCTTTGACTTCTAACAGATACTCCTTAGGCACATTAAGAATATTGATCAGTTTTATAATTGAGGGCAAAAACACTTTGCATAAAGCAAATGGACTTTGTCTTCCCAATGGTGGTAAAAGTATACTTTTAATACTTAACCTAACCTTATCCTCTTATTTGTTTCACATTATTTTATGGGTTTGTCCTGTTGTATTTTGTTGGTTCCAGCTGAAAATTAGAGATACTTGTCTATTTTAGGATAAAAGTATTTTGGATGCTTAGATGATAATATTAAGCTAGGCCTTAACTAATTCATGGACTTTATGCTTATATGTATGTGTATGTACGTGTATACATACATATACATACCCAGTATATAAGGTTCTTCACACCATTGTCCAGTGATTTTTTTCCTTTTGGAATCTTATAAATTAATTAGAAATACTGAATTACTACTACTCTTATTGATTATAACTAACTATAACTAAGTTTTGGTCAACAAAGAAACATGTATGCTACAGAGAGCTAGCCAACTTGCATTAATGCTTAGTGTTTAAGGGATAAAGTTAATTTACTCCAGAGAACAAATGATTGCTGTTATTTTTTCTGATATTAAAGTGATTTATTTCTAGAATATGAAGTATCACATTTGCATCATTTAAGCATTAATACATATTATGTAACAAAATTACTACTTTTTCTTTATAACATATTCATACAGTTTTAAATCCACGGGTAGTCATATGTTGGCAAATAATCTGTAATTTTCAAAAAGCTTCAGTATGCTTAAGAATTATGTGGAGATTAATTTCAAAGTTTTTTATCTTTCCAAGTGTGTTGCATTCATCTACCATCACTACTACCACGTCACACACAAACCAGTTTGAACTATCAAATTATAATTGATATTAGTATGTTAATTTGCTAGAGCTGCTGATACAAGGTCCCACAGTCCTGGGTGACTTAAACAGCAGAAATTTATTTTCTCACAGTTCTGGAGGCTAGAAGTCTGAGATCAAGATGTTGGCAGCATTGATTTCTTCTGCCACCTGTCTCCTTTGCTTGTAGATGGCAGTCTTCTCCCTCTGTCTTCACATAGTCTTCCCTCCGTGTGCACACATGCATGCACATGTCTGTATTCAAATTCCCCCTTATAAGGACACCAGTCCTACTGGATTAGGATTTGCCTTAAAGAACTCATGTTAATTATTTCTTAATCTGTCTCCAAATACAGTTAAGTTCTGAGGTACTGGGAGTTAGGGGTTCAATATATAAATTTGAGGGTGGGGGTAAAGGGACACAGTTCATCCCATAACAGGAAGAGATGAAAGTGTGTGTGCTCATGCATGTACACATGCTCAGATTGCTAAGTACATGAAGTAATTTTATTAACATGACACTTTAGCATATTTATTGGTTTATTTTAGGAGATATTTGTAAGTCATCGATCTACTAAAATAAAAGCCCTCAGTGGAAATAAGAAACAGTAAATTCTAGTTCTGATGCTAACATTTCCTCTATTTAACTAGCCTTTATCAAGTACTGACTAAAGGCATTTTGCTGGGAGTGATACTAGCTGTAATGTTGAACAAGTCATGAACTATTGTTCCTCATCTGCAAAGCTATGATTTAAAATCTCTTTACCTGACTCATAAGATTGCTCCACAAATAAGAAGTAGATGAAAGTGCTTTGAGAACATAAATGTGCTAGCCAAGTCATTATTAACATGATTTTAAAAAGTAAATCCATTTTCCTCTTGTTGCTGCTTTACCATACAACTTACCATGAATATTTTACTCATTACTAATAAAAATGTGAACCACTTAATTAGTGGAAAATTCTTAACATAGTGAGCATTGTCAAGTTCAGGAAGTCAGCCATGATGTAACAGAAAAACTGTCAGAAAACTTAAGTTTAAGGTTTGGGTCTTGCCTGTATGAACTGAGTAAACCTGCTCAAATCATTTAAACTCTTGAGAGTTATTTACTCATTTGTAACTGAAATATACTTATTTCACAGGGAATCATTTATGAGGAATTAACATGATAATATCAGTGGCATGATAATCACATATTGAACCATGTGATGATAATCAGTCCTTTTGTGAACTATAAATCACCATCAACATATAAGATGATGACATAATATTACTTGAAATAGAATTTGAAAGTGACCAAGTAATCTATTAATGAATTTTGTTAACATTTAAATTGGGACAAGCAGTCTTAATCCCTGAGCATGTAATGTTTATTTTAACATTATACTTTTCCAATAGATGTGCTACACAAAAGATGGAGCATAGTCTCTTCACCAGAAAGGGAGATCACCTTGGTGAACCTGAAAAAAGATGCAAAGTATGGCTTAGGTAAGTCACTGAGATTCTTTTTATTTATTTGACAGAGACAGAGCGAGAGAGAGAACACAAGCGGGGGGGTGGGAGAGGGAGAAGCAGGCTTCCGGCCGAGCAGGGAGCTGATGCGGGACTCGATCCCAAGACCCCAGGACCATGACCTGAGCCGAAGGCAGACACTTAACGACTGAGCCACCCAGGTGCCCTAGTCACTGAGATTCTTAAAGGGATGTAAGAATTCAAAGAGAAAAAGTGTATAGTATAATACTGGCATTGAGGCACTAGCCCACTTCGGATCAAGATACTGGTTGCCCACCCACAGCCCCTTCACCTCACCCATCCAGTCAGGAAATGTGAAAGATGAAATGCTTACAAGCAAAACTTCCACTGAATTTAACAGTCCCATTTCACATGTGTTACCTATTTATCATATCTGATAGAAGAATCTCTACACTCTGTGCATTGGACAGACTGCTCATTAGTCATTGAAAGCACCAGTGTCATGAAGATCTTTCTTAAATGTGTTGTTTCATAGGATTTCAAATTATTGGTGGGGAGAAGATGGGAAGACTGGATCTAGGTGTATTTATTAGTTCAATCACCCCTGGAGGACCAGCTGACTTGGATGGATGTTTAAAGCCAGGTACTTTACATCTAGGTAATTTCCTAAGTACTTAACTGACAGGCATGAATTTGCATAGATGGCAAAAGTAGAACTCGGGCAAAACAAAAATAATGTCGGGCAGTGACATATCTAAGACTTAGCATGAATTTCTCTTTGTTTTTGAAAATACTGGATTGTCTATTTTTACAGGAGACCGTTTGATATCTGTGAATAGTGTGAGTCTTGAGGGGGTCAGCCACCATGCTGCAATTGAAATTTTGCAAAATGCACCTGAAGACGTGACACTTGTTATCTCTCAGCCAAAAGAGAAGATACCCAAAGGTAATGTTGTGGATGTTTCTTAGCTGTGTATTGTTTCACTTCTCACAAGAACTTCAATATCATGGATTGGATTAAAGCTCCAATTGGATTTAAGCTCCTTATTTCCTTTCTGAAAATGTAATATATGTAGCTCTGTTTAATATACATTAGTGTAACTTTTCATTCATCACTTCCAAGATTTTCTGTCTCATTCATCTTTAGTACTATATGCATAAAAGTGGATTTATTGTGCCAAATTGATGTCACTTAAGTAAATTTTGAGTACTTGGTGCATTCCATCACTTCATAGGCCAAATCAGAAATAAAATTCTTTACCCTTGTCTAATTAATATAATTATGTAATAGTTATCTATGAAGTCCTATCCTGAACAAGATTGTAAAAAATGAAAGGATAAAAACATCAGAAATTTTAAAACAAGACCATATCATTTTGTCTCATAATTCCTGCCGTTAGCATGTTGTGGAAGAAAAGGCACTTGACCAAGATGAGATGACTTGAGTTTGAGCCATGGTTGGTTTTCGTTAAGGAGGAGACAGTGATCTTGGCTCTGCTTGTCTACCTTGCACAGAGTTGTTGAGGGGCTCAGGTGGCGAGGCAGTGTTTGTGAGAGAAGCACACACAGCACATGCAGTGGGAAGGGCTCCAAAGTCTAAGGTCAGATTCTTTCTCCACTGCTTAACACTGTATACCCTGAGGAAATCATTTGAACTTGCTAAGCCTCAGTATGCTCATATATCAAATGGTGAATACAGAAGTGCTTATCTTGAAAATTAAATGAGATAATACATGTAAAGAATTAGCACATTGCCTGGTACCTATTAAGTACTTAAATGTGAGTTTTAGCTGTCATTATTAACAGCATTTTTCAAAAATGTTCTAGTGCTAATTATGTGCAAGTTACCTTCATCCCAAAGATACAGAGAAATATGTAAAAGAATAGTTCGATATTACCTGAAAAACAAGTTTAGATAGTGAATTTTTGGCATAATTTCAAACAATTATGATATAGTAGAAACAAAAAACAAACATTTCATATAGTATGTTGTGACAGAAGACTTTCTTACATTGTATACAGTTGAGTTATTTTGACTGTGGTTTCTTTTATTCACTAAATGTGTGTGTGTGTGTATATATAAAATATGTACATATATAAATAATATTATCAGTACTTGTTACTTGAACAAACAGGACAAATAGAAAACACCATCACTGCCCAAAAGAGCCTTATAACCTAATTGTAGTCCAGTCATCTTAGGCAAAGGAAGGTGATTACCTTTGAAAATGTAGCATACTCAGAACTATTTAAGCAGCCAAGAACAAAACAAAACCAAAGGGTTATTTTATTCACCCTTTTTTAGCAAAAGAAGCATATGAATTCAGAAGAAACTCATTTTCCCTCTAAATAAAGCTCTAAGGGACTCCCATCTTGATTTTCTTTTCAATAGATATTTTATAGAAAATGCATTCATTTGTTCAACAAATATTTACTGAATGCCTTTGATGTGCAGGACACAGAAACTCTACCCTCATGGGACTTACACGTTGTCAGGGGAGACAAATATTAGTTAGAACAACTACTAAACAAATGTTTCATTGTAATTATGATAAATGTCAAGAAGTCCAAGGTACCAAGAGCATTTAGCAGAGAAACTTTACCTAGTGTAGGGAGCAATAAAGCTTTTTTTTTCAGCAGAATTTCATGTGGTTATTTTATTTTTTTACTATTCATTCTCAATAAAAGTTAAAAGCATAATGTTATAGTTCTCTGACACTTTTTCTTCAGAAAGCTAGATTAATCTTACCATATGTGTAGCTATACTGTAATGTAACTTGAAATAAAACTCAAAGAACCTAGAACATTACCAGCATGTACATTAGGCTATCCCTCTCAAGTATCAGCCACTAAAGAGGAAGGTTTTTATTTTTCTTTATGTTTACTAATGTTTTTAAAGTTATAGAATACATGCTAGTTTGTTAAAATAAATCTAATTTATACAGAAATCAATGAGGTAAAAAGTAAAAGGTCTCTTACCCCATTTTCTAGGGAAACTTTGGTGTCTATGTCACTTTATGTATATTAGAGATAAGTTTTTGAAAAAAAAAATACTGCCTGTATGTGTGTGTATGTATGTGTGTATACACACACACACACATAGACACATAAACACTTTTTTTAAACTAAAAATGCAGGTTTTTTTAAAATCTAAATACCAATTTGCAAGTTGCATACTCTATATTCCGAACATCCATGAATATACACATGTGGCATTATATTTCATGTCATGGGTGTATCAAAATTTAATGTTTTTCTTTTATTGTATATCCAGTTTAGCTATACTTCTTTTACAAATGTGGCTCCAACAAATATACTTATATGTATACCATTGGAAAATGTACATATTCCTAGAGGTTCAATACCTAGAAGTAGATAGCATATGCACATTTAAATTTTTGGCAAGTGCTATCTATTTGCCCAAAAGTTTAGTCAGCCATGTAGATGTGACAGTGTTCTCCTCACACCACCAGTGGTGTGAAAAATTATCAGTTGTTCTCATTTTTGTCAGCCACAGAGGTAGAAAACTGCATTAAACTGCACATCCCTGAGCAACATGAGAATGTCTTTTCATATATTTATTAACTGTATTTCACTCTGAATTTCCAGTCTACTGAAAGTTGTTGCACAGGAGTGTTAAATCTCTTTCTTACTAGCTTTTAGAAACTCTTTATTAGGGATGTTAACTTTTTGATTATTTTTTGTTATTTTTGCAAATGTTTTCTCTCCAGTTGCTCATTCCTCTTTTAAGTTTTCCTTGGTTTCACTTGCTAACATAAAACTCTTAATTTCTTATAAATTTGCATCTGTAGTTTTTTTACTGAAATTTATGATTTGTGTCTTTCTTAGGAAAGCTTTAAATGGCTCTTAATAAGAACTATATTTATAAGGAAATTGGAGTTGCCTTGGTAATTATTTGGAGTCCAAAAAATGCAGTCTGGAAGGACAATATAAAATAAGTAAATAAATAACCATTAAATAAGGATCAAGGAGTTTTGGTGACTCAGATTATTTCTAGTGAGGGAATCAAAGTCTTCACAGAGGAGACTCATTTGAAATAGGTATTGGAGAATGGAAATGGGGAGTTAAGGCAGGGGGATATATGCATTTTTTTAGAAGATGCAATAGGAATGACCAAAAGAGGGGGCAAATGAAACAGAAAGCACCTGCCACATTTGTCAGGTCCTCATTTTGGCTCCAGGCCCTGAATCAGGTGTTGTGAATATGTTACCCTGTGTAAATTCTCCCCACAGTCATTACAAAAGACTCCGCAAGTGTGTAAGCACAGGCATGTGTGTCACTAACCTGTTATTCTCCTTGATGGATTTTGACTTCTAGGGCCTTCTAGTCCTGTGCACATTGCCAGTGGCATGAAAAACTACATGAAGAAACCTTCCTCCATGCAAGACAGTGCTATAGATTCTTCTGAGGATCACTGCTGGCCACATGGTACCCCAAGGCTCATCTCAGAGAGCTCCTTTGGGCTGTCTGGGGGCCTGCGGGAAGGAAGCCTGAGTTCTCAGGATTCCAGGACTGAAAGCGCCAGCTTGTCCCAGAATCAGGTCAATGGTTTCTTTGCCAGCCCTCTAAGTGACCGAACCTGGCAGGAATCACAGCACGGCAGCCCTTCCCCTTCTGTGATATCCAAGACCACTGGGAAGAAGAGGACTTCTACTGACAGTAATCGAAGCAAAACTAAAAAAACAGGCAGTTCTGATGCAACAGATTACTCTGACCGTGGAGATTCAGACATGGATGAAGCTACTTACTCCAGCAGTCAGGATCATCAAACACCAAAAAAGGCATAGTTTAATTTGAATCTCTGGGGTTTTTTTTTCTTTTCATTTAATAAAGCAAACAACAGCAAATATATTACAGAGCAGAATAATCTATAAACTGCTTATGTTATTCTGGAAAGGAGGAATACTTTATGTACTGTGTTACTAACTGCTACTGCATTTGGTGCTAACTGTCGGACAAATTAGCAGCTTTGAATACTAACTCTAAAATGGCTATTATTCTGGAAACTTGCAACCTGGTTACAGAAAGGAATGAAAAATCAGGTTATGGTTATTTTCTACAAGTTGTCTCTTGCATACTTAATGTTTATATTAATAAGAGAATTTAATATCTGAAAAAGTTGTTCCTAAATAGTTGGTATAATGGGCAGTTGACTTTACTGTTGATAGCCTAAATTCTTGTGAAGTTCTGAACATATGAAAATAATAAGAACAACATACAAAATTGCTCATTTCCTAGAAATGATATAAATGTAAACTCATACTCACAAATGGATTCAGCAAAGAACCTTAAGCTATTTATTCACCGAGGAACCAACATTCCTCATAAGAGGGTTATGCCCTTACAAATGGGGCTTAGCTGTTGTGCCTGTGTTTATATTGGATTTGTAAATATAAGCAAAGTAAACATGAAGCCTAATCATCTTAGAGGTCCCAGGTGAAAGCTGCTGCTTGATATATATTGATTTTTAAAGGAAATAGAAATACTTTCTAAATGTGGGAGCATAAAAACATTGGACAAGGATTATATAAAAGCCAGATTTGAACTGGGCTCTGGGCTTCCCTCTGCCTTATCTAGCTGTTTGACCTGAAGCAAGCCCTTTAATCTCTAGACCTCAATTTCCTCAACCATCAACTATAAAGGCATTGGATTAGGTGATCTCTGAGATGGCTTCCAGCCCTTATGATCTTTGAATTTACTCTATCCCTTAATATCTTGCTTTTCCTTAATTTTTCCAAAAAACACATATTGATCTTCCAGTAGTAATTCATTTTGACTCTAACAAGAAATCCTTTTGTTTGTTTTTCTTTGTTAAGGAATCTTCCTCCTCAATGAATACATCCAACAAAATGAATTTTAAAACTTTTCCTTCATCACCTCCTAAACCTGGAGATATCTTTGAGGTTGAACTGGCTAAAAATGATAACAGCTTGGGGATAAGTGTCACGGTACTGTTTGACAAGGTTTTCAAATGTTTTCTCTTCTCCATTTCCAGCAGCCTATTGTATGCCAATTTATTATTTAATTATTTTGCTTCAAAAGGGAAACCTGTCAAATATTTCCCAAATTAAAAATTAAATTATATCTTAAAACTTTTTTTAAAAACGTGTGCTAATGATTTTTCCTGTGGTTTAAAAGAAATTAGACAAATGCTACTCATTTAAACCCCATAGATTTCATAGTGCTTAATCTGAATATAAGACTAAAAAAATAACAAAATTAATAAGTATGTTTTGCATACATTTGACACTTCTGCGTGAGCATCGAATAATATATTTTAACCTACATCATAAATAAATTCTAATGTATATTTACATGCCCTTTCTCTCCATAATATATCTTAGTTGTAAACATGACTAGTATATTAACTTAGAGGTTCCCAAGGAACATACATACATTTACAGTCTTAAAATTACGAGCATAGGCTACTAGATGAAAATACTTTAGAATTCTGTTAATTCTAAATTGTAACATTATCATTTATGACATTTGAAGGATATTGTTAGTTAGGAAAAGTCATTTTAAAACATGGTAGAAATAGCACTATTAACATAGAGGTCAAAAAGAAAACCTAATTTCCAAGCACTTTTAAAAATATTGTAACTCTTTACCTCTTGCCCTTGACTTCTTTAGAATTTTATTGTCTTCATTTTGTGAAGGGAAATAAAAGCTGTGCATCCACAAGAGATAGAGAATCTACTCAATTAGATCTCATTTACAGTATAACAAAACTAACCTACCAAAGCCTTTTAAAATGAAAAAAAAAAAGTTCCTTGACTCATAGATTTGCAAGTTGCAGTTTACCAAATATGATCTGAACTAAATTATTCTATATGCTGTTTCTTCCTGACAGTCATGTTCTCATACTAATTTCGCATAGATGGATTTTGTTTTCTGCTTGCTCATAATGCATGGTGTAGACTTAGAAAGGGAGAGTGATTCATATAGTAAAGGCCTGGCATGTTGTTTTCTGAGTAAAGAGTTTTTCTAGAGTAACTGTTTTACATTTGGAAAACTTGGCTAGAAATATTCTTGGATTTTGAATTAATTGCATGTGCTGATGTGTTGCTGCTTTGGCTGATGAACTTCCTGCTTTCTAGGTCTCAGATTTGAAAGATGGAGTGTGAAATTTTCCATATGACAAAATGTTATTTTATTTGCCTTTTTCCACTTAGGGAGGTGTGAATACCAGTGTCAGACATGGTGGCATTTATGTGAAAGCTGTTATTCCCAAGGGAGCAGCTGAGTCCGATGGTAGAATTCACAAAGGTAGAGTGTTTGTGTGTGTACAGGAATTATACATAGGATTATCACTTCAACAAATAAATAAGAAATTAGAAAGTTGACAGAGACCTTCAAATATTCATAATATAAAATAAGAACATATTTTTTTAAAGACTAAAGCATTATTTTAAGACTAAAGCATTAAAAAACTCCCTGATGTCATTCCAGAAACTCTTCTTTCCAGCCTATTCTCTAGTATCAGAAAATATCTTGACAATGATTTGTACTTTCTGAGAAGCAAATTGCCAGGAAATGGGAAAGGAATAGCACCCTTGTAAAAACACTGACATCTACATTTTTAATAAAAACTAACTAGGTTAATTCCTTCCTATCTCTCTACATTTGTAGTCAGTTTATCTTTTTCCATGATTTACATAGATTCTATAATACATACAATATCTTGTTCAAAATTGTATTTAAGATTGATCATAGAATTTGAAAAGAAAGTAGATACATGACTTTGTCCAGAATTTGTCTGAGTCTCTCCTCAGATAAATTAATATAAAATAATACCACAAGATATTAAAAAGCATATAGTATCTTTATCTTATCATTTGCTTTTTTCCAAAATTACTGCTTAATTTTATAGGTGATCGTGTCCTTGCTGTCAATGGAGTTAGTCTGGAAGGAGCTACCCATAAGCAAGCTGTGGAAACACTGAGAAATACAGGACAGGTAATAACAGCTCATTATACCAACCTTTTAAGATAGAAGAACATAATAATGTGTGTATAATATCTGTCTCACTGAAGTCTCCAAATTTGTTAGTCAAGAAACCAAGCCTGATTGACGTAAATGTTCTGGTATTTTCTTTTCCTTCAAGTTGGCAAGCAAGGATTATGACAGAGGTTTTTCACTGAGGAAACTTGGCTTTCTATATCACATTTAGCCCTAATATTACCAGATCTGACAGGAGAAAGGATGGAGATTGCAGTTTTTAAATTTTTTGTAAATATCTACAAATATCTAGTGATTTTCACTTCTAGTCATTTTTCGGACCAAGGCTAAATTATTTTCTGAAGTTTACCAATTTATTTATAATGGTCTGTATATTATAGTAGTGATTTTATTCTAGTGCCCAAATTTCCTAGAACATGTTTATATTAATTCTAGAAGAGAAATTTTTTTTTGAGAGAAAGTAAGGAAGGGGCAGAGGGAGAGAGAGGAAAAAAACCCATCATTTTGAAATTTTCAATCCCTTTGTTTTTTTTTTTCTTCCTCTATATAGTCCTAAAGTCCTAAAAATTTATCTACTTTCTTATAATTCTTCTTAGTTAATGAAGTGCTATTCCATTTGTCCAGGTCGTTCATCTGTTACTAGAAAAGGGGCAGTCTCCAGCGTCCAAAGAACATGTCCCCATGACCCCACAGTGCACCCTTCCAGATCCAGATGCCCAAGGTCAAGAAAAAATGAAGAAAATGACTCATGTCAAAGACTACAGCTTTGTCACTGAAGGTCAGACCTTGAGAGACTGTCATCTCACCTTTAACTTCTTACTGACTTACTCAAAATTTAATTTTTATATATTGGATCATATTTCACACCTGAGTCTCTCTCATTACTCTTGTCGACTGTAAATAATCTGAATGGAGCGCTATACCAATTTTTTTTAAGACACATATTTGCACCTCTTAGAGTTTGAAAGACCTTGGATAATGAAGTCATGCATAAAACAAATTATGGTCACTTAATAGTGCAAAATTCAAATGAAATTTCCAAGGGAAAAAATAAATATAAATAATTGCTTGAGAATGACTTTAAATCCACATGAAACCTTGACTCTTTACATTTTCCTTATTTTGGTTTAATTTTATGGATTTGTCAGGCTAACCTTAGGCAGAAATACACCTCATAGTTCCCAAATAGTGGTCTTTCTTAAAAATTTTGCAAGCCCTTGGACATACCACTACTTGGTTATAAAATAAGAAAATTAAGAATGATGTAGTACTGAGTTTTTCAAAAGGCTAAAGTGTTCCTAATACAAAAGTACCCTTTATTCTGAGATTCCACTTACCTCATTTTTAGGGGCATAAATGTCCTTTACTTTATAAATGATGGTGGTGGTATATAGTCATTGTTTTGTCTTTTATTTTAAATCCTTATTTGATTGCCAAATGTTAGTACCTCTGAATTAGTCACAAAAATAAGGAGAAAAAATAGCCAGGCCTGTATTATTTTATCTGATTATGAAAATAAAATTAGCATACTCACTTTATCTCACTGCCTGGTATTCTTTATTTTTTCTATCACTCCTTTAAATGTGTTTTTTCATTCTTTTCTGGTTATTATTCTTTCAGTTTCTTTCATTGATGAGAATTTCTTTATAATGCTATTGAAGTTTACTGGAGTAAAGTGTGCCTCACTAAAACATTAGAATGTCAACTTACTTTCCTTTACCCTTCTCTAACATTTGTTCTGCTCTTCTTACCATCTCTCTCCCATTGTATACCCAAATTTCCTTCAATCTCCTTTCCCAGATTTTTCTCTTTTTTTATGTTATTCTGCAGGCTTTTAAAATACATGGGATTAAAACATAATTTTATTTTCAGAACTTTGATATCAAAACCCTCTCCTGTTCAAGTGGCTTAGTTCATGCAGCTTAGTTTATTAAGTTTTGTAATGACAGAGAGTATGAGGCTGGATTTGAACACAGAATAAAAGTACAGTAAGAGCCTATAAAGCTGTACATTTTCTGAGAAAATGGGCTTTTGAAGATGTGTCTAAAAGTATATATGTTTGTAAGTTCATGTGTTCATCTTAACATAGCATGTTAAGAATATTTAAATTTTTTATATCTTTTTTTTTTCTCTCCAGAGAATACGTTTGAGGTAAAATTGTTTAAAAATAGCTCAGGTCTAGGATTCAGTTTTTCTCGAGAAGACAGTCTGATTCCTGAACAAATGAATGCCAGCATCGTAAGGGTTAAAAAGCTCTTTCCTGGACAGCCAGCAGCAGAAAGTGGAAAAATTGATGTGGGAGATGTTATCTTGAAAGTGAATGGAGCCTCTTTGAAAGGACTATCTCAGCAGGTGAGTCCCCAGGTGTTAAATGTGGCACTTTTAATAACAAGATGGATTGGCCTTTCATAATAATTTCATAATACTGACTTAACTGTATCTTCATTTATCATTCATGGTACCCCTAGGAAGTCATATCTGCTCTCAGGGGAACATCTCCAGAAGTATCCTTGCTGCTCTGTAGACCTTCACCTGGTATGCTACCGGAAATTGACCCTGCTCTTTTGGTGAGACCTGTGAAAAGTCTATTATTTTTATAGAATAGCAATTGAGTGATTAGTTCAGCTGTAGTGGTTTCATCATTGATTGATCTCCTGGGTTTCATCCTACTTTATTCTTTAGCTAGGAATCTTGTGTGGGTCATGTAGCCTCTGAGTATATTCTACATTGGTAATATAAAGTAATTCAATTCACTTTATCTCTCCTTTCCACTTCTAGAATTCTAGAATTTTAGGAGTTTGTTTTCTAAGCAGAATTAGAAAGGGAAAGATATAAAATAATGGTTACAAAACGCCTTTTGTCCATTTCTTCATTGAGCCAAACTGGGAAGCATAATTCTCATTCTGAGCTAGTTTAGATAAAAATGAAAATTATTTAAGAATTTTTGCCCTTATTTTTAATACTGGAAATTACAGAGTAAGCAATATGCTTGTCCATCTCCCTTTCTTATGTCAAGGAAACAACTAAAGGATCCAAAATCTATTCTGATGGTAATTTATAAATTACATCCATACATAGATGAATAATAATATAATTGAAGAAAGATAACTTTTGTCCTGTCTGCTTAAAAGGGTATTCCATTAAAAATAAACATGACCCCTGGGTATGAAAGGCAGGAGTGTCTAGCCCCAGAAACTTTGGCTTTTATATGAGGGGGGGGGGGTAGTGTTAGGACATTAATAGAAAAGCATAATTTCTGAAAGTGTATTATAAACAGCATTTTATGAGAATACATTGATTTTGGGCACCAGGTAGGAAGAACTGAATGGAACTCTCTTAATGAGTATGTAAATTGATACAATCTTTCTGGAAAGCAATCTGGAAATATTTAACAAGGCCTTTAAGAACATCCTATGTACTGATTATTAAATAGAAAATTACAAGGAGGGGCACCTGGGTGGCTCAGTCAGTTGATCAGTTGGCTACCTTCAGCTCAGGTCATGATTCCAGCGTCCTGGGATCGAGCCCCGCATCAGACTCCGTGCTTGGCGGGAAGCCTAATTTTCCCTCTTCTTCCCATTTGTGCTCTCTGTCACTCTCTCTCTCTCTCTCTCTCAAATAAATAAAATCTTAAAAAAAAAATAGAAAATTACAAGGAAATAATGAGAAACTGAGGTGAAAATGTCCATTTTCACCTGGGGTGCCTGGGTGGCTCAGTAGTTAAGCATCTGCCTTCGGCTCGGGTCATGATCCCAGGGTCTTGGGATCGAGCCCCGCATCGGGCTCCCTGCTCAGCGGGAAGCCTGCTTCTCCCTCTCACACTCCCTCTGCTTGTGTTCCCTCTCTCGCTGTGTCTCTCTCTCAAATAGATAAATAAAATCTTAAAAAAAAAAAGAATCTCTGGATTTCTATTAATAGTAAAAGTTAGATACAATTTTCTATAAAATAAAAGAATTCTGAAATAAATGAAAGGTATAGCCATCTGTGGGATCATTACACAGTTTTATGCAGTTTTTTTTCAAAGCATATTTAAGGACTTCAGAAAATATTGATGATAGAAACCTAAATTTGGAAGTAAGTTACAGGGGTGCCTGGCTGGCTCAATCGGTGAAGCATGCAACTCTTGATCTCAGGGTCAGGAGTTTGAGCCCCACGTTGGGTGTAGAGAGTACTTACAAATAAAATCTTCAAAAAAAAAGTAGGATATAAAGTACAATATATAGTATAAGTCATGTAATATTAACAGTTATTTTTATATATGATATTTATATATGGTTTTTCTCTCTAATGAGCATAAATTACCTTATTATCAAAATATAATTGCATATTTTAATAGAAAGTGCTGTTCAACATGTTCCTTTTCAATTAAGTGGGTTTTTTTTTTAAAGATTTTGTTTATTTGGGTGAGAGAGAGAGAGAGCGCACGAGCAGAGGGAGGGGCAGAAGCAGACTCCCCGCTGAGCTGGGATCCCAACTCAGAGCTTGATCCCAGGAAACCTGGATCACAACCTGAGCTGACTTCAGACACTTAACCAACTAAGCCACCCAGGCACCACTCAATTAAGTGTTCTAAAGTTAATATAAGTTGTCACACTCTGATCTCTTTCAATGTATGCATTACAGACCCCACTGCACTCTCCAGCACAAGTACTTCCAAACAACACCAAAGACTCCTCTCAACCAGCATGTATGGAGCAAGGCACAAGCTCAGATGAAAATGAAATGTATGACAAAAGCAAGAAACAATGCACATCCCCATCCAGGAGAGACAGTTACAGTGATAGTAGTGGGAGTGGAGAAGACTTGGTGAAAGCTCCAGGAAAGATACCAAATAGGAGCTGGAGTTCATCTTTGCATCAGACTCTAAACAACATGGGATCACAGGCACTAAGTCAACATGAAACATCTAAGAGTAAAGAAGATGCCATTTGTACCATGTTTTACTATCCTCAGAAAATACCCAGTAAAGCAGAACTTGAGGACAGGTATTGTCAATATTATGTGTAGCACTCAAAGCAATTGGTTATTGTGAGTAATGGGAGCAGCAACCTATATTTCTGTAAGGATGAAATATGTCTATGTGTGAATGAACTTCACAGTGATCAGACAGATGACTGTATTAGATATCTAGTTATTGTGACTGTTAGTTAGCAAACCAGTAAGCTCTCTAGCCTTTTGACCTGAGATTTGCTGATCTCTTGAGCATATTTAGTTGAAATTGGGAAAGTTGTTTGCAATTCATCATCATTCATATTACATAAAAGAAAGAGAAGAGACCTGTTTAGATAGTGATGGGCAGGAGAGTAGAGAGTACAAATATAAAGGGAAGTTGTTGGGAAGGAGGAGACAGAGTTTAAAAAGATAAGATATAAAACTGCAGAAGATGGGGAAAGATGATTAAAAGCATAAAGGCAAAAAAAAAAAAAAGACTACATTTATACCTCTAACAGTTATTCATACATTTTATTATTTGGTTACATCTTTGTGTATATCCAGGTGCAACCATATTTGTTCAATGTCTTGGGTGTTTGGGGTTTCTTCCCTATTGTATCATCCCAAATAACCACAGAAATAAGACTTCTATTTTTTTTTTTACAATTTTTTTTAAATTTTATTTTCTTATGTTATGTTAATCACCATACATTACATCATTAGGTTTTGATGTATTGTTCCATGATTCATTGTTTGCATATAACACCCAGTGCTCCATTGAATACTTGCCCTCTTTAATACCCATCACCAGGATAACCCATCCCCCCACCCCCTCCCCTCTAGAACCCTCAGTTTCTTTCTCAGAGTCCATAGTCTCTCATGGTTCATCTCCCCCTCCAATTTCCCCCCCTTCATTTTTCCCTTCCTACTATCTTCTTTTTTTTTTTTTTTAAACATATAATGTATTATTTGTTTCAGAGATACAGGTCTGTGATTCAACAGTCTTGCACAATTCACAGCGTTCACCGTAGCACATACCCTCCCCAATGTCTATCACCCCCAGCCACCCATCCCTCCCACCCCCTACCACTCCAGCAACCCTCAGTTTGTGTCCTGAGATTAAGAATTCCTCATATCAGTGAGATCATATGATACATGTCTTTCTCAGATTGACTTATTTTGCTTAGCATAATACCCTCTAGTTCCATCCATGTCGTTGCAAATGGCAAGATTTCGGGGGGTTTTTTTGTTGATGGCTGCATAATATTCCATTGTATATATATACCACATCTTCTTTTATCCATTCATCTGTTGATGGATATCTTGGCTCTTTCCACAGTTTAGCTATTGTGGACCTTGCTGCTATAAACATTGGGGGTGCACGTACCCCTTCGGATCCCTACATTTGTATCTTTGGGGTAAATACCCAGTAGTACAATTGCTAGGTCGTACGGTAGCACTATTTTCAACTTTTTGAGGAACCTCCATACTGTTTTCCAGAGTGGCTGCACCAGCTTGCATTCTCACCAACAGTGTAGGAGGGTTCCCATTTCTCCGCATCCTCACCAATATCTGTCGTTTCCCAACTTGTTAATTTTAGCCATTCTGACTGGTGTAAGGTGGTATCTCACTGAGGTTTTTGATTTGGATTTCCCTGATGCCGAGCGATGTTGAGCATATTTTCATGTGTCTGTTGGCCATTTGGATGTCTTCTTTGGAAAAATGTCTGTTCATGTCTTCTGCCCACTTCATGATTGGATTATTTGTTCTTTGGGTGTTGAGTTTGATAAATTATGTATAGATTTTGGATACTAGCCGTTTATCTGATATGTCATTTGCAAATATCTTCTCCCTTTCTGTTGGTTGTCTTTTGGTTTTGTTGACTGTTAACTTTGTTGTGCAAAAGCTTTTTATCTTGATGAAGTCCCAGTAGTTCATTTTTGCCCTTTGGCAATGTGTCTAGGAAGAAGTTGCTGCGGCTGAGGTCGAAGAGCTTGCTGCCTGTGTTCTTCCCTAGGATTTTGATGGACTCCTGTGTCACATTTAGGTCTTTCATCCATTTTGAGTCTATTTTTGTGTATGGTATAAGGAAATGGTCCAGTTTCATTCTTCTGCATGTGGCTGTCCAATTTTCCCAACACCATTTGTTGAAGAGACTGTCTTTTTTCCATCGGACATTCTTTCCTGGTTTGTCAAAGATTAGTTGACCATAGAGTTGAGGGTCCATTTCTGGGCTCTCTATTCTGTTCCATTGATCTCTGTGTCCGTTTTTGTGCCAGAACCGTACTGTCTTGATGATTACAGCTTTGTCTGGAATCTTGATTGAGCTTGAAGTCTGGAATTGTGATGCCACCAGCTTTGCTTTTCTTTTTCAATGTTCCTCTGGCTATTAGGGGTCTTTTCTGGTTCCATACAAATTTTAGGATTATTTGTTCCATTTCTTTGAAAAAAGTGGATGGTATTTTGATAGGGATTGCATTAAATGTGTAGATTACTCTAGGTAGCATTGACATCTTCACAATATTTGTTCTTCCAGTCCATGAGCATGGAACGTTTTTCCATTTCTTTGTGTCTTCCTCAATTTCTTTCATGAGTATTTTGTAGTTTTCTGAATACAGATTCTTCGCCTCTTTGGTTAGATTTATTCCTAGGTATCTTATGGTTTTGGGTGCAATTGTAAATGGGATCGACTCCTTAATTTCTCTTTCTTCTGTCTTGTTGTTGGTGTATAGAAATGCCACTGATTTCTGTGCATTGATTTTTATATCCTGCCACTTTACTGAATCCCTGTATGAGTTCTAGCAGTTTTGGGGTGGAGTCTTTTGGGTTTTCCACATAAAATATATCATCTGCAAAGAGTGAGAGTTTGACTTCTTTGCCGATTTGGATGCCTTTTGTTTCTTTTTGTTGTCTGATTGCTGTGGCTAGGAGTTCTAGTACTATGTTGAATAACAGTGGTGTTAGTGGACATCCCTGCCATGTTCCTGACCTTACGGGGAAAGCTCTCAGTTTTTCCCCCTTGAGAATGATATTTGCTGTGGGTTTTTCATAGATGGCTTTTATGATATTGAGGTATGTACCCTCTATCCCTACACTGTGAAGAGTTTTAATCAAGAAAGGACGCTGTACTTTGTCAAATGCTTTTTCTGCATCTATTGAGAGGATCCTATGGTTCTTGTTCTTTCTTTTATTAATGTATTGTATCACATTGATTGATTTGCGGATGTTGAACCAACCTTGCAGCCCAGGAGTAAATCCCACTTGGTCATGGTGAATAATCATTTTAATGTACTGTTGGATCCTATTGGCTAGTATTTTGGTGAGAATTTTTGCATCCATGTTCATCAGGGATATTGGTCTGTAATTCTCCTTTTTGATGGGGTCCTTGTCTGATTTTGGGATCAAGGTAATGCTGGCCTCATAAAATAAGCTTGGAAGTTTTCCTAACATTTCTATTTTTTGGAACAGTTTCAGAAGAATAGGCATTAATTCTTCTTTAAATGTTTGGTAGAATTCCCCTGGGAAGCCATCTGGCCCTGGGCTCTTTGTTGGGAGATTTTTGATGACTGCTTCAATTTCCTTAGTGCTTATGGGTCTGTTCAGGTTTTCTCTTTCTTCCTGGTTCAGTTTTGGTAGTTTATACATCTCTAGGAATGTATCCATTTCTTCCAGATTATCTAATTTGCTGGCATTTAGTTGGTCATAATATGTTCTTATAATTGTTTGTATTTCCTTGGTGTTGGTTATGATCTCTCCTCTTTCATTCATGATTTTATTTATTTGGGTCATTTCTCTTTTCTTTTTGATAAGTCTGGCCAGGGGTTTATCAATCTTACTAATTCTTTCACAGAACCAGCTCCTAGTTTCATTAATCTGTTCTCCTGTTCTTTTGGTTTCTATTTCATTGATTTCTGCTCTAATCTTTATTATTTTTCTTCTGCTGGGTTTAGGCTTTATTTGCTATTCTTTCTACAGCTCCTTTAGGTGTAGTGTTAGGATGTGTAGAAAGACTTTTATTGCTATATACTTTCCACTTAGGACCGCCTTTGCTGCATCCCAAAGATTTTGAACAGTTGTGTTTTCATTTTCATTTTTTCCATGAATTTTTGTAATTCTTTAATTTCCTGGTTGACCCATTCATTTTTTAGTAGGATGCTCTTTAGCTGCCATGTATTTGAGTTCTTCCCGACTTCCCTCCTGTGATTGAGTTCTTGTTTCAAAGCATTGTGGTCTGAAAATATGCAGGGAATGATCCCAATCTTTTGGTACCAGTTGAGACCTGATTTGTGACCTAGGATGTGATCTATTCTAGAGAATGTTTCATGGGCACTAGAGAAGAATGTGTATTCTGTTGCTTTGGGATGGAATGTTCTGAATATATTGGTGAAGTCCATTTGGTCCAGTGTGTCATTTAAAGTCTTTATTTCCTTGTTGATCTTTTGCTTAGATGATCTGTCCATTTCAGTGAGTTGGGTGTTAAAGTCCCCTACTATTACTGTACTGTTGTCAATGTGTTTCTTTGCTTTTGTTATTAATTGGCTTATATAATTGGCTGCTCCCATTTTAGGGGCATAGATATTTACAATTGTTAGATCTCTTGTTGGATAGACCCTTTAAGTAGGATATAGTACCCTTCCTCATCTCTTATTATAGTCTTTGGTTTAAAATCTAGGGTGCCTGGGTGGCTCAGTTGGTTAAGCGACTGCCTTCGGCTCAGGTCATGATCCTGGAGTCCCGGGATCGAGTCCCACATCGGGCTTCCTGCTCAGCAGGGAGTCTGCTTCTCCCTCTGACCCTCTTCCCTCTCATGCTTTCTATCTCTCATTCTCTCTCTCTCTCAAATAAATAAATAAAATCTTTAAAAAAAAAAAAAAATAAAAAAAAAAAAAAATAAAATCTAATTTGTCTGATATAAGGATTGCCACCCCAGCTTTCTTTTGATGTCCATTGGCATGGTAAATGGTTTTCCACCCCCTCACTTTCAATCTGGAGGTGTCTTTGTGTCTAAAATGAGTCTCTTGCAGACAGCATATCGATGGGTCTTGTTTTTTTATCCAATCTGATACCCTGTGTCTTTTGATTGGGGCATTTAGCCCATTTACATTCAGGGTAACTATTGAGTGATATGAATTTAGTGCCATTGTATTGGCTGTAAAGTGACTGTTATTGTATATTGTCTCTGTTTCTTTCCGGTCTTTGTTATTTTTAGGCTCTCTCCTTGCTTAGAGGACCCCTTTCAACATTTCTTGTAGGGTTGGCTTTGTGTTTGCAAATTCTTTTAGTTTTCATTTGTCCTGGAAGGTTTTTATCTCTTCTATTTCCAGTGACAGCCTACCTGGATATAGTATTCTTGGCTGCATATTTTTCTTGTTTAGTGCTCTGAATATATCATGCCAGTCCTTTCTGGCCTGCCAGGTCTGCTGCCAAACTAATGTTTCTACCATTGCAGGTTATAGACCTTTTGTCCCGAGCTGCTTATGGGATTTTCTCTTTGTTTCTGAGACTCATAAGTTTTACTATTAGATGTTGGGGTGTTGACCTATTTTTATTGATTTTGAGGGTCATTCTTTGTGCCTTCTGGATTTTGGTACCTGTTTCCTTCCCCAAATTAGGGAAGTTCTCTGCTATAATTTGCTCTGATATACCTTCTGCCCCTCTCTCTCTTTCTTCTTCTTCTGGGATTCCAATTATTCTAATATTGTTTCATCTTATGGTATCACTTATCTCTTGAATTCTGCCCTCATGATCCAGTAGTTATCTTTTTCTCAGCTTCTTTATCTCCATCATTTGGTCTTCTATATCACTAATTCTCTCTTCTGCCTCATTTATCCTAGTGGTTAGGGCCTCCATTTTTTATTGCACCTCATTAATAGCCTTTTTGATTTTGACTTGGTTAGATTTTAGTTCTTTTATTTCTCCAGAAAGGGTTTCTCTAGTATCTTCCATGCTTTTTTCAAGCCCATCTAGTATCTTTATAATTGTCATTCTGAACTCTAGTCCTGACATCTTATGAATGTCCGTATTGATTAGGTCCCTCTGGCAGTCAATACTGTCTCTTGTTCTTTTTTTTTTTTTTTTGAGGTGAGTTTTTCTGTCTTGTCATTTTGCCCAGAGAACAGATGAGAGAACAAAATGCCAACAGACTTGTATTCTTTTCTTATTTTTTTTTCTTATTCTGTTGAAACACACATTGGGCTTCTGACAACTTTAGCTTCAGCCTTGAATTAATAACTAGGAATCAAAAGTATATTTTTTAACCTGTCTTACTAATTTATGCAGCTTAAAGAGCTTCAAAATAAAACCTGAACAGAGAATAAAAATTGGTAATGTTAGCATATAACAGATATGAAATGAATTCATAGTCCAGAGTCAGGGAAAAAATAGCTAGGATTGCAATCAAAAGCAGACATGAATATTTGTTAAGCATTTTCTGTTTGTGGCACAAACTTACTATACTGGATTGAAAGGTATTTGAAAATAGTTTTGCTTCTTTGTCTGTGTAGCAGTCCTCCTTCCCCTCTACCACCGGACGTGACTCTTGGGCAGAGCTATCAACCCCAAGCAGAATCTGCTTCCACTAATTCAATGGATAAATATATATATCACATTTCTGAACCAACTAGACAAGAAAGCTTGACATCTTTGAAAAATGACTTGGAAAACCACCTTGAAGACTTAGAACTGGTGAGTTGTTTCCTCTGTATTAAGAAAATTCCGTATTTTCTGAAGTAAGATGTAGTCACACACAATTTCCCTTTAGGGAAAAGACAGTCTTTTAAAGTAGCTTCATATCCATGTCCAGTAAGTAGATAACATGTCTGGTGTGTTACTGTGCTGTGAATCTGAGGGAAAGGCAAAAAGACCCGGGTATAAATCCTGACCCTACCACTGACTTGCGGTAATTGGGCAGATGCCTGTAGAATTACTTAATTCTTCTGAGCCTTAGTAGGTCTGGGTATAAAATGGGGCTAGTAACCTCATAGGATTGTGGTAAGGATTAAATGAAATATACATAGAGCACCTAAGACAGTACCTACTATTTCCCAAATTCTGATGAGTTACCTATTTAATTTTTAATCAAGTTTGCGTGTAATTTTTTTCTCCTCCACACTTTTTTGTGTATGCCCAAATGGAATCCTTTACATTGTACTAATAGCCCTAGGACTTCTAAACCTTTACATTCAGTATGGAAGCCAAATGTCCAAGAATAATATCCTTTACGTAAACTTGATTGAATCAGCCTTTTCAATATTGTTTTTATTATCCAAGTAATAAATATTTATTGTAGGAAAATTAAAAAGCAAAAAAAGATTAAAGCCATTGATAATCTCACCATGTAAAAATCATAAAGATCATCTTGGAGTTAATCTCTCCAGATATCTGGTTTGCCTAGAAGCGTGTGTGTGTGTGTGTGTGTGTGTGTGTGTGTGTGTGTGTGTGTGTGTGTGTAACATCTACATCTTCAGTTTCATTCTCAGCAGAGAAAATAATCTTTTCTCAGAAAGAAGAAATTCTTTGAATGATTTCCTTTAGAAGTGTGTCATCACCCTATAAGCTATAAGCAACCTTCATATCTCATTCAAAATCTTTTTAAAAAAATTTTTTTTATATAATTAAATGATGTTGTAATATTTAGTCACCAAAGGCTTCGTGTTTTTACAAGAAAACCTTTTCTTTTATGGCTCTTGGCATTTATCTTGACTGTTTAGAAATATATGAAGAATTTTTCTGAACCTTCTGCTGAAAATCTATTCTTTAATCATCAAAGTATAACCACTAATGTGTCCTTGTTTATCCTGAAAATACAAAAACTGAAGCATGAGTAAATTTTGTCTCAGCTGTCTAGACAAACACATAGTGTTGTATCTAAACCCAACTTTTCATGGGGGTATATTCTATCTAGAATTGGATAGACCTAGCTTCTTCACTTGGTTAAGATCAGTTAACCTTTTAAGGTTTGATTCCCTCCTCTTTTATTCAGTAGAAATAATAGTCCTCTCTGTTCATTGATGGACAAAAATAGACAACCTAAAGAGTCACTGTTTTCTTCCCTTAGGAAGTAGAACTCCTCATTACCCTAATTAAATCAGAAAAAGGAAGCCTGGGTTTTACAGTAACCAAAGGCAGTCAGAGTATTGGTTGTTATGTTCATGATGTCATTCAGGATCCAGCCAAAAGTGATGGAAGGCTAAGACCTGGGGACCGGCTCATAAAGGTGAGACATTACCAAAATGGATTTGTGCAAGTGTAGCCAAAAACTAAGCCAGAGCTGGAGGAGAACAAGAAGGTTGAGTTAATATAACACTCCATTTATTTGTTTGGTTTATATTTTCTATCTCAACCTCTTAAAGATAAAGGCCTTTATATAGTTAACAGGCCCTTTTTAATTAGGAAGTGCCTCTAATCTCACTTAAAGCATAGGCTTTAAGCTATCCTGGACAGAAAGTTTCTTAAATTCATATGAGGATAAGTTTCCTATATTAACAAAATAGTGATGCATTTACATTTTACATTATTATTTCATATGTAATTACTTGATCATTGTACTTACGATTTCCACAGTAAAGGGAATTAGCAATAAATTAGAGACCACTCTGTTACTGGCTAATATACAGGTAGGGAGATTACTGTATTTTCATGGCAACTTCTAATCCTGTTTTGCCTCTTTCTCATTTTGTAGGTTAATGATACAGATGTTACAAACATGACTCACACAGATGCAGTGAATCTGCTCCGAGCTGCACCCAAGACAGTCAGATTAGTTCTAGGACGAGTTCTAGAATTACCCAGGATGCCAGTGCTGCCTCATTTGTTACCTGACATTACATTAACATGCAACAAGGAGGAGTTGGGTAATGCACATTCAGGCTTTGTGCAGTGTGATTTTCTTGGCTAGGTTAAAAGTAAGTACTCTTAAGACTAAGGAAACGAATATTTTCTATTCCCTGAAGGTTTTTCCTTATCTGGAGGTCATGACAGCCTTCATCAAATGGTATATATTAGTGATATCAATCCGAGGTCAGTTGCAGCCATTGAGGGCAATCTCCAGCTATTAGACATCATCCACTATGTGAACGGAGTCAGCACACAAGGAATGACCTTGGAAGAAGCTAAGAGAGCATTAGACATGTCACTTCCTTCGGTGGTGCTGAAAGCAACAAGGTACTCTGCAATTACTTATGGGTTTTGTGTGTTTGCACAAGTTTCAAGCTATTGATTACACTTATGCTATCTTAAAAAGCAATTCCTAAATTAGTAACTCACAGACTAAACTGGCAAGAATTAATAAAGTTAGAACAGACTTCTTTCCTTTTTTTTACATTTTTTATTTATTTAAGTACTCTCTACACCCAACATGGGGCTCGAACTCACAACCCCAAGATCAAGAGTCACATGCTCTTCCAACTAAACCAGCTAGACGCCCCCAGAATAGAATTATTGATAGGAGATTCCAAGAGCACGTTAAGTGGATTAGTGTTTGGATATATGTTTGCAGCTGTCAATAATGTAGTTTCTATGTTTGTCAACATGGTTTCTGTTGTAAGTAACAGAAAAATACAACTCAACTTGGTTTAAGCAATAAAGGGTTTATATGATTTTAAAAGTCCAAAGATGACGTGGTTATCAGGTAAAATGGTGATGCACTATCCAGAACAGTCTTCTGACAATCCTCCCAATGACCGTGGTAAACCAAGGACTGTCTGCTGATTGCCTTAGACCTAAATTAAGGCCAGTCCCTGAGTTGAGGCAAAGGGATAAGAATATACTGATTGGCCTAGGCCAGTCCTGGCCCATTCCCAGAGCTGGGGCAAAGTCAATCCTACCCAAACCTCATGTCTACAACCAATGAGGCATAGAATTACCACTTTCAGTACACCATATAACAATTTCACATTATAAGAAGTGCTAATGGACACTTTTCTTTCACTTAATAATATATATAAATTAGAAAAAAAAAGTATTATTAGTTTCAAATTACTACAGGTATAGTGGCTTAAATTATACAAGTTTATTATCTTAATAGTTCTGGAAGCCAGAAGTACAAAATGGGTTTCACTGGGCTAAAATCAAGATGCTATCAGGGCTGCATTCCTTCTCTAGGCTCCAGGAGAAAATCCATTTCCTTGCCTTTTCTACCTTCTAGAGATTCCCCATATCCCTTGGCTTATGGCCCCCTTCCATCTTCAGAGCCAGCAGTGACAACACTCTACTTCTGTTGTCACATCTCTTTCTCTGACTCTGCCTTTCCTGCCTTCTTTCACTTATAAGGACCCCTGTGATTACATTGGGCCTGCCTAGATGGTACAAAATAACTTCCCCATCTTTAGATCCTCAGCTTACATCTGCAAAATCCCTTTTACCATGTAAGGTAACATATTCACAGGTTTAGAGGATTAGAATGTAGACACCTTTGTGGGGCCATTATTCTGCCTACTACAGTGTACATACAACCAGGCTTTCTAGATTACAGATTTATGTTACATTTTTATCTATGATACATGGTGAGTTTGACATAGTATGTCTTTGAAAATATAGGAACTATAATTAAATCATTTGATCATAAACATTTGTTCCTTCTAAACCTTTAAATTAGATTACATACTTTTTACCTTTAATGTAATCCCTGCTCTGTTTCCCTCCTATATTTCTAAAGATTTGATCAGCATATATTTATTTTCATAGATGTAGCTGAATGTTAATTAGTGGAGGAGGAAAGTATTCAAACAACCTGGAAAATATTTTTGTGAAAATTAATATCTCTGCTAACGATAGATCTAACTGAATTTTTTTGCCTCAAAATCCATAGAGTACCCTTTCCCCCAGCCCTGAAATCACTTTCTTTTGCCTTTCTGCTTTTATCTTCACTGTAGTCACTACAGATATAGTGTTGCTAGTCACAATTACTTTCCCCTTCCTCCTTCCTCCAGCTTTCTCCACTACTGTATATATCTGTCCTCTTTAAAGTCCAAAGGGTAGCCATAACAGAGGGATAGAGATCTGTGGTAATTTTCTGTATGTCAAGAACTGTACAGGGTCTGTGGTCTTACCGGACTTGCAAGCTAATAAACCGGCCAATTACTGTTTCTTGGGTGCTGGAAGAAGGTATGAAACTTGGATCAGAGACAAAATATTTTTTGAATAACCACAAGCAGCATGGGTATGGTATTGGTGTCAATTCCACACATCTTCTAAGTCTCCTGAAGATGACATATGTGGGCCTAGGGGATTCCTGAACGTGCAGTGGGTTGTATTCCAGGAAGGGAATACCATGAGGAGAAGAGGAACCCTCCCCTTTATGGCAGCCTGTAAGAAAACCTGCTTTTTTTTTGGAGAGAGAGGTTACCTTGTCCTGCAAGCTTTCTCACCACAGACATAGCCTTGAGAATTGGCCCAGATAAAAAGCAGTCAGTGCCTTGCACTTCTGGGGTACCCAGGAAGAATATACAGGGCCCATGGCAAATTGCTTCTCCCAGCACTGTATACTTTAGGCAGACTCCCTTTTCTCTCAAGTACTAGCAACGATAAGATTGCATACTAGTCCTTTGCTTCCAAGGTGCTGTCTTTTTGACAGTTTTTCACATTGGGTGGCACTATCCTTCTTCTAATCCTTTAAACAAATATATTTTGTCTAGGTTTTCACTTTAAATAATTTTTAAAAAATATGTATCAAGGGCTTCAAATATACAAAATGCAGTGATCTATATGACAGTGAACTAAGTAATTAGATCATGAATATTACAAGCATTTTAAATGAGAGGGGAAATGTGGTAGTGTGTTAAACTGAAACCCAGAGAAAAATCATGTAAAGAAGTGATCCTTAATCTTTTTTCAGTCAAGAATATCTCCCTCCAGAAAATACGTAGATGAAAATTGATAATTTTGTCTACAGCTTCAGGGGTGCCTAGTCCCCCCTGAAGCCCATCTAAAATAAAATTCCTGAGGCTTAATAGTTAGCAAATGTCCAAAGGGTATTTAAACAAACATCTTAATTTGGAATTTCCTTTTCTTTCTTCTTCTTCTTCTTCTTTTTTTTTTTTTTATGACACAGAGATGGTCATCCAGTGGTCCCAAGTTCTAAGAGGTCTGCTGTTTCAACTCCACAGTCAATCAAAGCCAATGGTAAGGATACATTCATTTTATGATGCAAGTAGTTATGCACAGATAAACATTTTTCCTCTATTTCCTATCAGTAAACTAAGAATATCAGTGGTATCTATCTTATAAGTTTATAATGAAGCATAAATACAATAATAATATGTGAAAAGCTTATCATAATGATTGTCACATAATAATTTATTCAGACAGTTATTGAATCTCTTCATTGTACCAGGCATTTGTCTGGACATTGTAAGTATGGCAATGAATATACAAAGTATCTGCCTTACATTTTAGCATAATAATAGAAATTGTAGTGTTAGTAATTGTGGCAGTCTCTAACATAAATTTAATGCTTATCCTGGACTAAGCTTCTTTTAATTGCTTTAGTCCTCACAACAACCCTGTGAGAATAGTGTTACTATAATCCTCCATTTAGAAGGGGAAACTGACACAGAGAAGTTTGACAACTCACCGAAGCTCACAAGAGTTCATAAATGCTAGAGCCAGAATTTAAACCTGGGGTGACTGATTCCATGCTCTCATTTACATAATTGGGCTCAAAAAAAATACATAATTGGGCTCAGTAAACATAGCTTTTATATGCTAGTGTTACATCAAAAATTAATGATGTACTGTATGGCGACTAACATAACAAAAAAAAATAAATGCTAGTGTTAATATAATAAGAATGATAGACACGGGAATGTGGTTGAAATTAATGTATTTGAAATGTGAATTCGGTACTTCATACATAACTAAACTTTTAGGTTTTCAGGCAGTAGTATTTAAATACCAAAGGAATCTCACTACTGCAGTTGTGATTTATCTACTAAATACTAAAGCAGATCTCTTCCCCTCCTCCTCTGTGATCTTGAATGCCTTATGGATCCTGGCTGCTCTCTAATAGTTCCAGTTCATATTAGAGTCGGACTGTCTCACAGAATAGTCAGGAGAGCATTTTTCTAGTAACCTCTGAGTCGTCTGTAACTTTCAGAGCTAAAGAGAATTGTGCCCTGCCCCCTCTTGTAGAAACTGCCTAGTGATCTGTCTTTACGGGGTTCTCTGACTGGACTCCCACAGAACTGATTTCTTTATGAGTTCTGAAAATCATATAGTTATCAGTATTAGGAACTCTCTTATAGTGATGGGATTATAAAATGCCATAGCCATTTTATAAAACAGACAATTTCTGAAAAATTTAAACATGGGACTCCCATATGATCCATCCATTCCACTCCTGTTTACTCAAGAGAAAAGAAAGCATATATCCATACACAAAAAGCATATATCCATACAGCTTCCTTTGTAAAAGTCAAAATCACAAACCACTCAAATGTCCAAAAACGAATGAATAAACCAAGATATCCAAACAGCAGACTACTACTTAGTAATAAAAATGGTCTGTTTAGACATATAGCAACATAATCAAAATAACTTCAAAATAAAACCTTGGAGTGAAAGAAGCCAGACAGAAGAGAGTTTATACTGTATTATTCCATTTACTCAAAATTATAGAAAATGCGAATTATAGTGACAGAAAGCAGATTAGTGGTTGCTTGGAGACAGAGAAGATGAGGGGCAGTTAGGGGAACAGGAGGGAGAGATAACAAATAATAAACTATTATGTTTTGTACTATTCCAAGATGATTTTTTGAACCAGTAGTTTGTTATTAGTATGCTTTTTTCAGTATTTTTCCTGGAAGTTAAATAATGTATTATATCTCCTGGAAATGATATTAAAAGGCATTCTTGGCTCTTTGTAACATCATCCACAAAATTATAGAAATTCATCCCTACAAATTTCATGTCGACCTTCATCTTTCTAGATGGAAACCTTTTTAAGAATTATTTATTTAGGTACGCCTGAGTGACTCAGTCAGTTAAGTGTCTGCCTTCGGCTCAGGTCATGATCCCAGGGTTCTGGGATCGAGTCCCGCATGGGGCTCCTTGCTCAGCGGGGAGCCTGCTTCTTCCTTTGCCTGCCTTTCTCTCTCTCTGACAAATAAATAAACAAAATGTTTTAAAAAAAAGATTTATTTATTTCAGAGAGTGTGTACACACACAAGTTGGGGGAGGGACAGAGGGAGAGATTCAAGCAGAGGCCCTGCTGAGCGCAGACCCCCACACTGAGCTCAGCCTCACCACCCATGAGATCATGAGCTGAGCCAAAATCACCAGTCGGCTGCTTAACTCACTGAGCCACCCAGGTTCCCTTCTGGGTGGAATTATTTTTAGGTCATTCTGTATTTTTCTTCTTTTCTATTTTTTTCCTCTTTAACTTTTCCAAACTCTACTGAATCTTTCAAAATCTTGTAAAAATATAATTTAATGAAGCAAATTATTTTTTAAATATGACTTTTTAATGGTAAGGGACATAATTTCATTTTAGTATATGTATTGAATCTTCGTACTGATGGCTAAGAGTTAAAATTAACATTTGGTTTAGACATATATTAAAAGTTCTATTTAGTTGTATCCATAACTTATTTTATTGTGTTAAATTGATAACCTTTATGAAATGATATACCTGGCTTGCTACCTTCCCTTAAATGGTAAGTACATATAGGTCAACACGTGTGATACCTCTCGCATTCAGTCAGGATAGTTTATACTCAGTGTCTCACACTAAAACCATTCAGCTCAAACTGAGCTCTCCCGCAAACTACAGTATTTTCTTTCAAGAAATTAGCTCTTTCCTTGGAATAAACCCTTTCGTAATATTTGATCCCATCTAGTTGGTTTTAAATCTCTCTGTAATATGACCTCTTCCGGTGTACTAATAAAAATAAGAAACATGCACAGAAATGTGGGTTTTCTTCCACTATTTTGATGCCCCTACTGTGGTTCCAGCTGGCTCTTCCCTGACTTCCTGTGTTGTCCCTTTCAGGTCATCACCCCGTGGAGCCTTGCCACAAGCCTGCTCTCACTCCTAGTAATTCATTCTCCAAGGTAAGGAAAAGGCTGCCTTCTTCATATCATACTTCCTTAGCTGAATAGCCAGCTTGTTTGTCTTGAACCAAACTGATGTCACATTTTAATATTTGCCTTTTTTAGATACATGTAGTGATAGTAGGAATCTATTTTAGTGAACTCATGGCCTTGCTAAGTAAAGCACACTGTGAACAGCCCCCACACAAGCAACCCTCCGTCATTTAGCACATATTTGGCTCTTATATAACTAATTATTTGTATAGATAGCTTTAGTGCAATTTTTTTTTTTTTTTTTGTCATTGTGCACAGTTCTTTTGGTTGTGTCTTACATACCCAGAAGAGAACATACATAATTAAGAGTAGAATAGGTCCTTTGGGTTAGTGTTGAGCAGCAGTGCCTCTCAAATGACAGTTCTGTACTGCTAGTACAGATGGTGCTGACGAAAGGTAGAGGCTTATTTGCTTTTTAGAAGATAGGGAAAATGCTTTACCACAGAATCAAATGTAAGAACCTAAGTCATGTAAGATTAGCGCAGAAAAATCTGGAGGTGATTTAATGAAACTACTTTAATACATAACTAAATTCCACTTTGAGCTTACCCTTTAAGGCCTTATGTATTCCCATTCATTTGGTTAGCATTTCTTTTTATGATTTTCTTCCGGCATGTAATGTACATTCTAAAATGACCCCAGCTGGATCTTCATTCTGTGGAACTGTTTAATCCCACACACATCCCATACAGTCTATTCAGAACCCCATTATTTGAAAGTCTTTCCATGTAAGATCCAGAGCTGAGGCATTGGTCTCCTAGGAATCTGAAAACCTATCATCTTAACAAGATTTCTGAATAAGAGCTGGATTTAGCATAGAAGGAAAATTTGGTGACGAGAAGGTCAAAATTCTATGTCTTTCAGCTCACTAGTCCAGCAAATCCTGAAAAAATACTGCAGGAGAAGAATTATTAGGCAGAAATGATTGGGACACATAAATAATTGAGATACAACAACACCCACTATTCCCTGTTTATTCATAAAGTCTACAAGTACACACAGCTGGAACACCTGAATTTTCATGTATATCTAGTGTTAGTCATGCTGTATGGTGTTCATTTTCTTTATAAATATCAACGTGTTGTTGGAGAAGGAGAGGATTTCTGTTTAACTTAATATAAAACTCTTAGAAACTAGGATCTCTGTTACTCATGATTGCAAACATTTTTTTTGTTGGAGTTCAAATCTTTCAGGACGTCTTTCAAACAGTATTCTGTCCTTGATGCTAACGTCTGTACTATGAATTTCACATAAAGATTGGAGTTTCACAATCCAGTAAAACTTGACGTTATGTAACCACTAGTTATGAAGAAATAATTCTATCACATCTACCATTTTTACTTTTTGTCTTGATAAAAAGAATAAGATCTTCAGAGCAAACCACCTTTTATTTGTATATAATTATTTTAATTCTAATCATTTAATTTTGCATTTTTGCTCAAATCAGTTTTCTTTCAATAGGCTATGCACCATGAAGTGTTCACAATTTACCATTGAATTAGAAAGTTACATTCTAGTCAATATTAATTTATAGTTATGCACCCGTTGTGACTTTTCTCAAATTGAGGTGAGATTTAGCCTAGATTTGAAAATCTTTATACCCAGCAGTTGACTAGAATGCTAA
This sequence comes from Zalophus californianus, assembly GCF_009762305.2. Classification (NCBI taxonomy): domain Eukaryota; kingdom Metazoa; phylum Chordata; class Mammalia; order Carnivora; family Otariidae; genus Zalophus; species Zalophus californianus. The sequence continues at coordinate 70,268,767 of NC_045596.1, forward strand.
ACTAGAGTGTGTGTCCAAGTCACAGCTTCACAAATACTTTTAAAAGATGATTTTTTTCCCTTTCCCTCAACTTCTAAGTTTAGTGATCCTATAAAACTTCCCTAAAAAGTTTTATGAAAAATAAGTCCCATAACATATGCCTCAAAAAAGGAATTTCTGCAGTCAAACAGATTTAAGAAATACTACATAATAGAGTTTTCTTTGGCAACTCAAAATTCATAATAGTAAACATTGTGAGAATTCTTGGAATAAAAATAATGACTTGATGTTATATAATCTGTTTCCAGAGGTTTTCGATGATAGAAAGTCCCATCTTCTTTGTACATTCCATTGTACTGATGTTTCCTAGAAACACTGATCTATTATGTGCAGATATAAAATGGATTTTGTACTAAGAAAGAGGGAGAGAAGGACATGGTGGGGAAATCTACAGTCCCTCCCTAATCTTGGAAGTTAGTAATATAGTAAACTAATGATTTGCTCTGGTTTCATACTTTAGGTTAATGGGGAAGAAATAATTGAAGTTTTATACCCTGAAGGAAAATGCTCTACTTATCAGATGAAGGGATCAGCAAACTTGATTCTCTCCAAAGGTAGTTTTCCAAATCAATCATCCAATTACTCTAAATGCCCTAATAATTCAGGTAACAGAGAAATGATATTGGGCTTACATGTTTCTATAGTGTAAAAAGGAAGCCTTGTTGTTCAAAGAAATAAAAGAACAATGTAAAATTAATTATTCTTAGCTGCATTACTGTATAAATGTCCTGTATTCATTCTCATCTCTAATGTTAAAAATATTTTTAAATGATAGAAAAGATGGCTGGTTTGTTGTTTTTTTTTTAAGATTTTATTTATTTATCTGACAGAGAGAGACAACAGTGAGAGAGGGAACACAAGCAGTGGGAGTGGGAGAGGGAGAAGCAGGCCTCCCGCCGAGCGGAGCAGGGAGCCCGATGCAGGGCTCGATCCCAGGACCCCAGGATCAATGACCTGAGCCAGAGGCAGACGCTTAACGACTGAGCCACCCAGGCACCCCAAGATGGCTATTTTTGTTTGATGGTGTTGCTTATATTCTTTGAAGCAGTAATTCACCTAATAAGTTAGAAAATGTTTCTTGAGGATGTTTGGGCTGCCTTATTATATCCTTAATCTTTGTAAATTTTATTTTTTTTTTTAAGAGAGCATGTGTGCACAAGAGCACACATGGTGGGGGGGCAGTGGGCAGAGGGAGAGAGAGAGAGAGAATCTTAAGCAGGCTCCACACCCAATGCACCATGCGATGTGGGGGCTCGATCGCATGACCCTGATATCCTGACGTGAGCCAAAAACCAAGAATTGGACTCTTAACCGACTAAGCCATCCAGGCACCCCAGTATACCCTTAATCTTTGTAACATAACTTCTTTGAGTTTCTTTCATGAGTTAATAATTTGGGATTAATTTAGGAAATAAGTTATTGATTCACAGACATAGATTTTGGTTTATTTAAGTTGTATTTGTATGGTCTTTTGTCATGGCAACCAGAGTCATGTTGGGACTAGAAATGTCTAGGTTCAATGAGTGTAAATTGCTTTTCCAGTCCTGGCTGCTTTTCCAAAGGAAATGCTTAAAATTTGAAAGACCTGCTGTCTTTGATTTGACACAGTGTCTCTTCTTATATCAATATTTTTAAAATAAAATCTCACGTAAATTCCTGTTTTTCAAGAATCTAATGTACAAGAAGATGATATCTATGATGATCCTCAAGAAGCTGAAGTTATTCAGTCTCTGCTGGATGTTGTGGATGAGGAAGCCCAGAATCTTTTAAACCAAAATAATGCAGCAGGAGATGCCTGTATTCCAGGTAGATGAACCAGAGTGAATAAGCCAGTACACTAAGGAGTACAAGAAGGCCTCTGGGGAGCATTTTAATTCCTTTTGGCCCATTTATTTCTCTCCCAGGTTCATTGAAAACCAATGGGCAGTTATCTGAAGAGAGAGCAGAAGATACAGACTGTGATGGTTCACCATTACCTGAAGATTTTACAGAGGTAAGGATAATACCTAGATAAACACTCTAGGATGCTGTATATTGTTAGAATTACATATCTCCTTAAGCTTGCTTTCTCTGCTGAGGCTTTAACCTCTGCCTCCCCTGCCTCCACCATTTCCGATTTCCCAGCACTGCTCACCCCTTGCCCTGACCCTGGCATTCACAGGTTTATATGTATTTCTCTGGTTCCCACAGGCATTTGAGTTTGTAACCTGTCCTAATGTGCTTGGACTGCCATTGTAAAATACCACCAGCTAGGTGGCTTAAAATACAAAAATTCATTTTCTCACAATTCTGGAGGCTGAAAGTCCCAAGATCAATATGCCAACAAGGCTGGTTTCTGATGAAACCGCTCTCCTTGGCTTGCAGATGGCCACCTTTCACTGTGTCCTCACGTGGCCATTCCTCTGTGTTCATGCACTCCTGGTGTCTCTTCCTTTTCTTATAAGGACACCAGTCCTGTTGGATTAGGGTCCCATCCTTATGACCTCATTTAACTTTAATTACCTCCATAAAGACCCTGTCTCCAAACATTATCACATTGGGGGTTAGGGCTTCAACCTGTGAATTGGGGGATCACAATTCAGTCCATAACATAGTCTTTGCTTTAACCACTTATAAAATATAATTAAGTAAAATTTCATTCACAATAGTTAAAAACAAATAAAAGCTATAGGCATAAATTCAACCCAAAATGTGTAAGACCTATATTATGAAAACTTTAAAGCTCTACAAAGAAGCAAAAGAAATATTAAATATTTCTATTCTTTGATAGAAAAACCTAAAATTTAAATTCTCCCTAGATTTACCCATAAGTTAAATATGGTCCCATAAAATATTTCGACTTTTTTTTTTTTTTTAAATGAGAAACAGAGTGGTTTCCCAAAATGATTTCAAATTTCACTTGGAAGAAATTAGGATGTAAAACTGTCCAGTACAAATCTAAAAAAGAAGGTTCGGCGGCGCCTGGGTGGCTCAAGCAGTTAAGCATCAGCCTTTGGCTCAGGTCATAATCCCAGCTCCTGGAATTGAGCCTCATGTCAGGCTCCCTGCTCGGTGGGGAATCTGCTTCTCTCTCTCTCCTCCTCCCCACCACCCCCCCCCCCCCCCGCTCATGCTCTCTCTCAAATAAAAGGTCTTTAATTAATTAATTAACGTTCATATCATATAAGTTGTTCTACCACCAAAGTACAGATAGATCCCACAAACTTGCACCTTGAGAATTCAAGATGTTTAAGACCAAACATTTTGGGGCAGTCCATCCTTAAAATTGATAAATTGACACTTGAATATATGGGACTTCTGCTTCAGAAGAGGTGTTAACTAAGAGTAAACAAAACAAAGAAAGTAAAAAAACATTTCAGGAAAGGAGGAAACAAAGTACTGAGATAAAAACATGAAGTTTCATTTGTATCACACTCTAAATGTGTTAAAATCACTATGGAAATTACATTCATAAGCAGACAAATTCAAAAAAGACAAATATGACTAATCTCCATAGCTAAAATGAAGATTAAGCCAGTATTCTGGAAGAGTTTTCTGTTTCATCTTATATTTCTAGAATATTGCCTGTATTTGAGTAATTTTAAGTTTCTTACAACTTCCTAAAATATTCAGTTTTTCATAAGTGCATCTCTGGGATCGCTATAAACGAATTGTAGATTATTTACTGAATTCGTTCTTAACATTGCATTCTACACCCCTGGAAGTTTTGTGGGTTTTTTTTTAACTTTTATTATTGAAATATAGTTGAAATACAATGTTGTATTGGTTTCAGTTATACAACATAGTGATTTGTTTTATAACAAAGTTTGTGCTTCTTAATCCCCTTGGCCTGTTTTGCCCATACTCTGCCCCCTCCCTGTCCCCTCTGGCAACCACCAGTTTATTCTCTGTATTTATGAGTCTGTTTCTGTTGTTTGTTCATTTATTTTTTAGATTCTACATCTCAGTGAAGTCATATGGTATTTGTCTTTGTCTTATTTCATTTAGCATGATACCCTGTTGGTCCATCCATGTTGTCACAAATGGCAAGAACTCATTGTTTTTTATGGCTGAGTAATATTCCATTGTGTGTGTGTGTGTGTGTGTGTGTGTGTGTGTGTGTGTGTTCCATCTTTTTTATTCATCTGTTGATGGACCCTTGGGTTGCTTCCGTATCATGGCTATTGAAAATATGCTGCAATAGGGGCACTATCTGGCTCAGATGGTAGAGCATGCAACGCTCGATCTCAGGGTTGTGAGTTCAAGCCCTGTGTTGTGTGTAAAGATTACTAAAAAGAAAAAAAAATGCTGCAGTAAACATAGGGGGTACTTCTTTTTCAGATTCATGTTTTCATTTTCTTTACGTAAATACCCGGTAGTGGATTACTGGATTATATGTACAACCCTGAAAGTCTCAGGGTTTTAATCCTGTGGGCCAGAAGTTAAGCTACTAATCATGGTATTATAAAGAGTGTAGTATAGTACACACTCATTTGTCATTCTACTGTAATTTGTCACTCTACACTTGACTACCTCTTAATGAAATACTTAAGGCCATTGTCTGAGTCTTATTTATGAATGCCAGTCATATACATAGTGTAAATCATCATCTAATCTTTCAACTCTGTTCATTTAGCTATTACTGAACTTGTTTAAGTAAGGGGAACTTGATTAAGCTGGGGATAACAGGGTATGAAGGTATGTCAGGGTTTTTGTCCTAAATTTGCTTGTATGGTCTAGTAGTCAATTTGGGAGTTTTACACATGTAAATAAGTAAGTGTAATTTTTAAAATTATAGTAAAAACATGTCCTAATAAATGTTTATATGGAATTCAGAGAGTGTCTTAAAGAACTAGGGAATAACAGGGAACATACAGGAGTAGATGTTTATGTTATTAAAGGTTCCTAGAGAATTAGCCTTTTAAAGGTGTTTGATAGGTGAGTTGCTATGGGAAAGAGCATTCCATACTGGGGAGTTGCTTAGCAAAGACATGAAGGTTTGGATCAGCCTGGGACTTCCATGGCAATAAATCATTGCAGGTAAGGTGTCACATGGTGTCTTGAAAGCTAGGACTGAAGAGATAGGCAAGGGGGTAAGTTCAGCAAGCAACTTAGATGCTGTGCCAAGAGATTTGATCTTTCTACATCTTGGGGCAGGCAACTTTCCTGGCAGAGGTAGGAACACTTCTCCATGAGGTCAGAAGAGCTAGGATGAAAAGAAGAAAGGCGTGTCCTGCAAAGACATGGCATCATTTTGCTGAAATACATTTGTGTGATTCCTATGTTATTTCTAATTCTGGTTATTCTTAAGAAGTTTTTAAATTTGTAGCCAAAGAGTACAAAACTTTCAGTGGCTTTCCATCACCTATACGATAATCATGCTTGACTCTGGGATCCTGGCTTTATGGGAGCTCAACCAATGTAATCACACAGCCCTGTGCTTATAAGAAGTCCTCTCTTATTTGTAAAATAATGCTGTGTCATCACCATCTTGAAATTCTTAGTAATTTTTTAACAAGAGATCCCATATTTTCATTTGACACTGGGCACTACAGATGATATAGTTGGTCTTGGATCCAGGAGATATTTCTAGTTTTCAAGTTGCTGGATCTGGATTCTTTGAGCAGTAGGATAACAAACTAACCTTCAGATGGGCTAGCCATGATAAAAATCTTAAATCTTTTCACTGAGGCCAAGTGCTAAAGCTACCTCCTGTTCCAGAGAGCCTACAATCCAGAATGAGAAGAGAGACTGAAAGCCAATCTCCTTAACCCAATCCTCCCTCATATACAGGTGAACTTTGCAAAAATAGTGAGAAATTGTTATCACTATCATTGGTATCATACAGTCTAATGGGGAGGACAAGAGAATGATCAAGTAAACACCCAAATAAACAAGCAATTACAAGTTGTGGTAAGGTCTATGAAGTTTTAAAAAGAAAAAAAGTGCTACAAAAGAGAATAACCAAGGAGACCTACTTCAGACTGTGTGGTTAGGGAACATCCTTAGAAGGAAAGGACACATTGAATGAAGAAAAAGTACCTTCCATAGGAAGAGCTTTGTGGTGAAAAAAGGTGAGCTATTCTGAAGAACTAAAAGAAAGACTGTGGATTTGAAGCCACAGGTAAGTGGAGAATAAAACCAGATGGATTATAGAGGTAGACAACCTAGGTAATTCGGGGTCTTGAAATGAAAGGAATTTCCCATTTGTTAAGATAATTTGTCCTAATAAAGATTGAAATGTAAGATTTATTAACCATGTTAGAATGAAACTTGGCATCTTCTTCTAATTGTAGCAAACTGCTCCTGCAGTATTTGGGTCTCTGAGACACCATCTCCCATTACAGTATGAGTTGATTGATCTATGTTCTCCATGGAGAGACTCCTCACTTTAGTAATAAAAGGGAGGGGCGCCTGGGTGGCTCAGTCGTTAAGCATCTGCCTTCAGCTCAGGTCATGATCCCAGGGTCCTGGGATCGAGCCCCACATCGGGCTCCCTGCTCTGTGGGAAACCTGCTTCTCCCCCTCCCACTCCCCCTGCTTATGTTCCCTCTCTCACTGTGTCTCTGTCAAAAAAATAAATAAAATCTTTAAAAAAATAATAATAATAAAAGTAAAAGATAATTCTAACGCATTGAAAATTACTAGGATATTTCTGGAGAGCCCATTTTCAGATTTTAAAATTAAGTATTGTAGGGCTCCTGGGTCATGATCTCCAGGTCCTGGGATCAAAATCTGCATTGGGCTCCCTGCTTATCAGGGAGTCTGATTCTCTCTTTCTCTCTTTATCTCTCTCCTCCCTCTTCCCCTCCCCACAACTCATTCTCTCTCTCAAATAAAAAAATAAAATCTTTAAAAAAAAACTGAAGTAGTGTAAAAGCATATACCAAATATGCATATCTAAATAATCATAATTTAGCTTTTCATCTTGCTTTTTCCTTACCTCTATACTATTAATATCCCTTACATAAGAAATGAAAAGCCAGGATGAGTGTGAAGGTGATTAAGTGGAACCAGCAAAACGTCTTGGGTCACTGAAGATGCCTTAGCCACAGTTTGACATTAATTGAATGTCATATGTGTCTTTGTTACAGGAGGATGGACATAACAGTAAATATAGGAAATAATAACAGGAAAAAATTGAACATTATGAGATAGATTTTTTTTTAACAATGGGCTAATGTGATTTTTATTTCTCTTTATTTTAGTCTGTCAAAATGAATGGCTGTGAAGAATATTGTGAAGAAAAAGTAAAAAGTGAAAGGTAAGAAAATAATCTTTTAAAGTATAACAGTTCCATTCTTTTTAGAAGTGCTCTGAAGATTTTCATTTAGATGTTGCTTTTGAAATTAATTTATTCTTTTCCAATAAAAAGAGAATATTTGACTAAATTATGGACCTATGGTTGAATATTAAGGGAGGTTTTAGTGACGTGTGACAATGTGTTTGTTAAAAGAAGTTTATCCTTGACCATGGGAAAAATGAAAGAAAGGTCTAAAAGGGAATGTGCCAACAATGATGATAGTGATTATCTCCTAGTAAGGTTAAAATAAAACCAAAGAAGATAAGAAACATTTTAAAACCCCACAGTTTTGTTTCTTTTTGAAAACAGTTTCTAATACAAAATAGGATTTTTCCTGATACATTGTTTAATGTTTTAAAAAGTTATATATATAAGTTGGCCAACAAAGTGATTGTACATAAATAAATTTTGCTCCATATCAGATGATAACCTAACAATCAAAGGGAGCTACTTGCATTTTCCTAGAAAAGCAAATTGACAGTGAATTTTGCACTAACTAAAATTAGACAAGGGAGTACATATTATTAATGTAGAAATGCATACAATTTAAATTTAAAAGATAAGCAAATATCTGGGCCAGCTGCCATGAATTGTAAAGATACAGGCTCTACTCCATTAGGCAGGGGAAGGGGAGGAAGGAGGAAGGGTAGATTAGTGTATGTAATTTATTTGCGTGGCAGTTAGAAACACTATTAACATATAAATTTTATCTGCATGTTACTAATTCTTGGATACACTTTTTAATTTTAAGATCTCTGAAATCATATACAATCATCAATATTATTTCTTAATGTAAACAAAACAATAGTGTATCTTACAATGATGGGTATCATAGATTCAAAGAACTGTAGCACATAACCTTCAGTCTAGTAATTTTATTTCTAAGAATTGCTCCCATTACCACGTGTGCAAAGACATTTCTACCAAAATTTAATTGCAACATCATTTATATTTCTAAAAAAACATAATATACACAGAATAAATTAGGGTGTACTCACACAAGCACCCATGAAATACTAATGCAGCTAATCAAAAGAATGAGAAAGAAGGGAATGCCTGATGGATCTCCAAACTATATCCTTGCAGACAAAATATACTTACTAGATGACAAAAGCAACCTCATAGGTGCAGAGCTTGCAAATTAAGTATTAATTGTAACCCACAATTAGCTGGAGTAGAGGAAAACATCCACCATAAAAGCATAATTGCCGCCCCGTTATTGATGTTTCTGAATATCAGAAAATGAAAAAATGTGTTCAGCCTTTTACATTATCCTTTTCCCCTCATTACCAAATATTTCTCCTCCCTAGATTCTCTTCCCTAGCCATCCACCTTACCAGGGAGATGGCATCTACTTTGTACCCTAGAATAATGAGAACTTGTACTGTGCTTTGTTACATTAAGTGAGTGCGCTGATACAGAAGTGTCTTTCTAGCCCCCAACTGTAGCAAAAATTAGATGTCCATCAATAGAGACTTCTATAAATAATTAAGATACATCCATTTAGTACAATAGTAGGTAGCTATTAAAAAGACAAGAGAGGGTCACCTGGGTAGCTCAGTCAGTTAAGCATCCAACTCTTAATTTCAGCACAGGGCTTGATCTTAGGGTCATAAGTATAAGCCCCACGTTGGGCTTCATGCTGGGCATTGAGCCTACTTAAAAAAAAAAAAAAAAAAAAAAAGACAAGAGTTACACTCACACAATTATAATGGGTTATCCACATTGAGGGGCAGAAACAAAGCACCACTTTCTCTATCCCCAAGGGGACTCCTTCAATCTAAGGTTCAAAGACAGGGTTTGTTTGAGGATAAATTTTAGACTGTACTAAACAATTCTGTATTTCAGTTTAATTTCCATCTACCAATGAATTTTAGGAATTGTGGACTTGGATTTTTTAAATCAGATGTTCTATTTTTAAGTATCATGATAATTGTAGAGGAAACAAGGGTTCAAGGACATAATATTTAAATTTATTTCAGGGACAAAACTGAAGAAAATATTACCACTGTGTTTTATTGTCATAGCTTGATTCAAAAGTCACAAGAAACGAAGCCTGACGATGATGATGAGATAACATTGGGAAGTGATGAATTGCCAATAGAAACAACAAACCATGAAGATTCTGATAAAGGCAAGAATTTTATGAGCAATTCTTTTGTCAAAAGTAATAGATTAAAAAAATAAGCCTTTGAAAATTACAGTTTTCAGACTATATGGATGTGTTATTTCACTGTGTACATTATTTGGTTCCATACATAAAGTAAAATCACATAGACAAACAGCAACATTCAGTTATATAACTAGATATTTGCACAGGTGTAGGCTAAAATTCTCAGTGGCTTAAAGTAAAACACACAAATAAATGTGTAAATACTTTAATTAGAAACACAAAGTCAGGGGTTCCTGGGTGGCTCAGATGGTTAAACGTCTGCCTTCGGCTCAGGTCATGATCCCAGGGTCTGGGATGAGCCCCACATCAGGCTCCCTGCTCGGTGGGAAGCCTGCTTCTCCCTCTCCCACTCCCCCTGCTTGTGTTCCCTCTCTCGCTGTGTCTCTCTCTCTGTCAAATAAATAAATAAATAAAATCTTTAAAAAAAAAAAAAAACAAAGTTACAATTTTGTCAAACTGGAAAGAGTCGAGGAATGCATTTTATTTATAATAAAATAGGTAGAATAGCTCAAAGATAGGAAATTATTACCCTTGCATCTCAACCTCATTTTTTAAAAACAGGAGTTAATTGCTCTGTCCTATTAACTGCTTCTTTCATTTTATAACTGAGCCAGTGGAGAAATGAGGCTCCATCCAGTGTATCATTTCTCTTTTTTTTATAAAGGCAGTGTTATACTAATGCAATGAAAGACATGGTTTTGTAATCTGAAGTCTTAGCTGTTAAAGGAAATTAACGAAGTTGAATTAACACTTTTTCGATTTAGGTAAATTGTTGGTGTCAGTGATGGTGCTCTTGTCAAATCCTGTAGCCCATGCTCATCTCCAGCCTTTGAGATCCTGTTGCCTTTACACTAAGCTCTGTAAAAGTTTAATTCTGTATTTACAAATAGCCTTCACTCCACCGGATGTTCAGCTTCTTGAAGTATCTTGTACAGCTTTGTATACCCCACAAAGCCTAGCATTATTGTTGCCTACATAGTAGTTGCTGCTCAGTCAGTTAAGCATCCAACTCTTAATTTGTATACCCCACAAAGCCTAGCATTATTGTTGCCTACATAGTAGTTGCATCATCAGAAAGCTTTAATCAACTAATTTAGCTGCAAAACTATAGCAAGAACTCTCTCCTACTTTTTTCCAGGATAATAGTTGCCTTCTGGTGTAAGCAGTTTCCATAGAGCAGGTACTAAATTAGATACATATCTCTTCTAAGACACTGATATCACTTGTTTGATAAGCTCCTGGAGACCCCAAGTTTTCATTTGTATTGAGAAAACTTTCAAATGCCCAAGACACTGGCACTGATTATCGAGCGGGGGTAGAGAGAGGAGGCATCAGCATTTCTAGTGCAATGTCCCATTGTAAGGAATTTCTGAAGCATCTCCCTTCATCTTTTCCCCAATGTGCTTGGAAGCTAATTTAAGTGCAAAGCATTAACGGGACTACATACATTTTCATCAAGAAAATAGTGTCATTTGAGTTAAGAGAAGGAAAAAAAAATTAAACTCTTCTAGAAATTGTAAATACATGAGAGCCAAGAGCCTTAAGAATTTCTAAACAGTGAGGTGTTTCCTTAAAAGTTGGGTACAAGGGCCTTGCTATGCCCAAGATTTTATGTTGATTGTAGGTATCTGCCTACCTGTTCTCCTGCCATATTAATTCTAAAGACTCTGCTTTTGTAAAAAAAGATGAGATGAGAATAGGCTCAAGTCAGTTCCCTTATTGGCTAAGTCAGTTTTGGGGGAAATTTTTTTTTAAAAATCAACTGCTGTCAGTGTGCCTGGGTGGCTCAGTAGGTTAAGTGTCTGCCTTCAGTTCAGGTCATGATCTCAGAGTCCTGGGATTGAGCCCCACATCGGGTTCCCTGCTTAGCAGGAGCCTGCTTCTCCCTCTGCCTCTGCCCCTTCCCTACCCTGTCCCTACCCCACCCTTGTGTTTTCTCTCTAAGTAAATAAATAAATAAAATCTTTAAAAAAAAAAATCAACTTCTGTCTTCTTGTTAGATCATCCCTTTCTGACAAATGAGGAGCTTGCTTCACTCCCCATCGTTAAAGTGCTTCCCTCTGGTAAATACACTGGCACCAAGTTGAAATCAGTCATTCGAACATTGCGAGGTTTATTAGATCAAGGAATTCCTTCTAAGGAGCTGGAGGTAAGTGGCTTCTACCAATGATTCCTTCCCAAAGTTTTATGCAAAGTTAGGAGAAATTTTGAAAATGTCCATTACTTTATAACTTTACTTCCAGCTAAAAGCACCATCTTGTCCTAGCCAGCAAGAAATTAATTTTTCCAATTAGGATCCTAATAGTATTGATTTAAAGAGATCTCTTTAGCCACTTTGGAGCTTGACAAATCTCCCCAAAGATTACCTTCCCTGCCTCACAGTAGAGATAGAGAAGCTTTTTTTTTTTTTAAGTCAAGTGTCAATTCCAACCATCCACTAAACTTTATAATTAATACACAGTAGATGTGGTTCATTAGCAACAGTTTCTAATTTAATACAGCTCCGGAAATATGCCCCTTGGTTCAATGCAGCAATGGTTCAGAGCCCTTGCTCATGTGGTCTTGCTGGCAACGTCCATATTTACCACTAGGCAAAAGAGGAATGTAGTACCATTGTGGTTTTGGGGTTTACCTTGTTCATCTCCCTCAAACCATATGCTTACTTTGCCCACTTCCTGAGCTTTTCATAGCCACTGAAGTGAAAGGAGCTAACTTCTCTTGAGAGCTTCTGAAATGTGCTAGATGCTTCGTATTTAATACTCAGAATAATGTAAATCACATTAATAGTTTGGAAACAAGTTCACAGTAGTTGAGGTATACTCTTACTCTCCATTTTACAGCAATGATTTCTTCTTTAAGGCTTAAGTTTAAATGTCACCATTCCAAAGACCTGCCATAACAACCCTTTATAAAGTAGATCTTTATTATTCTCTAACATAACAGCTTGCTAATTTCTTCAAAGCATATATCACAGTATTTGTTTATGTCTTTACTGCCTCTTTCTCCCAATAGTCTGTAAGCTCGAGAACCAGAATCATACCTTCTTCCTTACCACTGTATTCCCAGCACTTATTACAGTGTCCTGCATCTAGTAGGCATTTTCAGTATACATTTGCATGGATGGATGGATAAAGAGATAAATGTGTGGATTAATGAGTGAATGAAAAGTGAGGGTTGACTTTAAAAACCTAGGACTGTCTAACCACAACTCAACCACATGGGTTATCCTATGACCCCACAGATAATATTGTCAAGAAGTTCTGCTCCAGCTCATTACTTTAAGCCAAAGTTGCTTTTATATGTTGTTTTTTCTTCCTAAAATATAATTATAGACCTCTTTAAACTGAAATTTAAAATTAAGGTACAAAGTACAGCCTCGCAAATTTAGTTGACTACATGTTAAAGGTATTTGCAGCGATATATTTCGGCAACTGGTATATCAGATTAGTACTAGGATTTTAGACTTGCTTATCTTGACAGGACATACCTATTTCTTAACACTCAAAGTCTGCCCTGATCAGTAACAAATTTTACACCCTGCATATTTAAAGCATTTGCAATTATTGCTGAATTATTGCTTATCTCAACAAATTTAACTTTATTTCCATTTTTCCTTGCAGAATCTTCAAGAATTAAAACCTTTGGATCAGTGTCTAATTGGACAAACTAAGGAAAATAGAAGAAAGAACCGATATAAAAATATACTTCCCTGTAAGTTTAATCTGACTTCAAATCAAATATGTCTAAAAAATTTGAACTGATTTAAAACTTTTATGCTAGTTCACCCTCTCTCTCACACAAGTGTACACACACACACACAAACACATATTTAGAGATTAACATCAGTAACAAATCTAGATATACAATGTGAATTCCTTTTTAAATTACGTATGTATTCTGAAAATCAATCAGAAGAATCTTAACTCTTTATTCAGACATTCATGAATTTTTGCAGCATAGTATTAGAAATTAATCAGTGATGCCAAATCAGTAGTTTTATTCTTTTCAAAGATTTATTTATTTATTTGAGAGAGAGAGCATGAACATGCATGGGGGAGGGAAGGGACAGGGAGAGGGAGAGTGCGGAGCCCGAGCTCCATCTCACGACCCTGAGATCATGACCTGAGCCAAAATCAAGAGTCCAGTGCTTAACCAACTGAGCCACCCAGGTGTCCCAAATCAGTTAATTTTAAGGTCTTCTTAAAAATATGAATCAGCTTCTACAGGAGAGGGTGCCTGGTTGGCTAGACCAGTTGGTAGACCATGTGGCTCTTGATCTCAGGGTCATGAGTTCAAGCCCTACGTTGGGTATGGAGCCTACTTTAAAAAAAATAAAATTAAATAAATAAAAGTATGAATTCACTTCTGGGATGAGCAGTTTCTTAGTTCATGTGTCACACCAACATCTATTTATTCCACTCATTTTAACTTGAGAGAAATTTATGATACATTATATGTGCATGTGGCTGCAGTGGTATCAACAGGGGTGCTACCAGGTTGCATTATAGTTTGAATTGTTTCAGATACTAGGAAGAAAAAAGGGAATTCTTTTTACCCACATTTTACTAATTTCACCAATCAACATGTGACTTTTTTTAAATATATATGGGTATAGGCAAAATATTAATGTCTAGCAACTTTTTTTTTTTTTAGCAACTTCTTATAGTAATCAGCCACATTTATATATTAGCACATTGGATTCCACCGTGTATGATACAATGATCCTATCTTTGCCAGGAGTCATAAATTCAAAGATCTGTAACAGAACCAATAGTGACAAATGATGCAATAACTAAAAGTACGACTGAATTTTTTCAACCAAGTTGGAAGATGCAAAATTTATTTTAGAAAACTTCCTGTGAAAAATGAATCTTAGCATTTTAAAAATGAAATTGATAAGGGTTCAGCGTAAAGTAGGTAGGAATTATTTCAGCTCCCCCTCCCCGCGAAAATGGCCAGACTAGTATCTCAAAGTCAAATGGGATAAGCCATAAATCCAGAACTACTGAGTGGATTTGTTTCCATGGACTAAGAGATAGAAGTCAAGTAATTGAAGGGCAATTGATGGAGGATTTTGAAAGCTATTACTGAATTCATAATTTGATAATCATAGAAATTACCAGTTAAATTCATAAATGTTTTAAATAGAAATGACTTTCTGGGGCGCTCGGACGGCTCAGTCGTTAAGCGTCTGACTTTGGCTAAGGTCATGATCCCAGGGTCCTGGGATCGAGCCCCGCATTGGGCTCCCTGCTCAGCGGGAAGCCTGCTTCTCCCTCTCCCACTCCCCCTGCTTGTGTCCCCTCTCTTGCTGTGTCCCTCTCTGTCAAATAAATAAATAAAATCTTAAAAATAAATAAATAAAATGCTCTTTAAAAAAATTAAAAATAAATAGAAATGACTTTTGATATAAAGTACTTACAAATTAATTCTCTTGGATAAGATGGCTTACATATACTTTTCACTGGTTTGAAACTTCTTTTTTGACTATGATATTACAATCAGACAGAGACAGGGGCCTATATGCCTAGAGAATAAAGCAAGCTACCTTTTTATTTATTGTGTTCATTATTTTGGCTGCTAATTTATAAGAATATAATTTAATTAGATGAGCAAGAGGTAATTATGCCTATTGTATTTGTAATAAGTATTTTAATAGTTGCATTATAATACTAATTTTTTATTAAATAATCTGTCAGCATTGTCATTCATTAAATTCATTACTGTCATCATTAAAATAAGGATGGATAAGAAGTAGCAAAGTTATGTTTCTCTAGTAACTTATTAAGAAGTTCTAAATGTATTGATTGATTTATTTTAATTTTTCAACCAAATCTCTGTAAATAATATCAAATTGTCAGAAACTCACAGAGTTGACATCTTAGATATACTTGTAACAAGAGCAAAATGAGTAAATATAAAATGATTTGACTGTAATTTGAAAATATGCCTTTATTAAAAAGTGTGATTTCTTTTATGGTTCTGAGGAACTTCTCGTAATCTTTGACTCCTCCTGTTTATAAGGCTCTTGTTTAAAAATGCATGATATAGATGACTCTGTCTTGTGGTGGGAAATTCACAGATGATGCTACAAGAGTGCCTCTTGGAGATCAAGGTGGCTATATCAACGCCAGCTTCATTAAGATACCCGTGGGAAAAGAAGAGTTCGTTTACATTGCCTGCCAAGGACCTCTCCCTACAACTGTTGGAGATTTCTGGCAGATGATTTGGGAACAAAAATCCACAGTGATAGCCATGATGACCCAAGAAGTAGAAGGGGAAAAAATCAAATGCCAGCGCTATTGGCCTAACGTCCTAGGCCAAACAACAATGGTCAGTGACAGGCTTCGGCTGGCTCTCGTGAGAATGCAGCAGCTGAAGGGCTTTGTAGTAAGGGCAATGGCCCTAGAAGAGATTCAGGTAAGTGAGTTAAATCTTTCCATCTCCTAAGGCTCATCTCCTGGTTGGAATGCAGGCCTGGGCACTTTCCACGATAGCATCCATGTATTTCTAAATGAAAGTCAGCAACTTCGGGCTTCCCATTTCAGTGGAACTGAGGTCACCCATTATTTTTTATCTAATAGAAACTTAAATGTGATCTTCTAAACTGCTAGTTTCCTCTAGTATGTACTGTATTAGGTTGAAAATGAGAATACAGGCCTTTAAGGTGACCATTCATCATCCTTTGCTTAGTGATAGAACAGAATGGCTCAGAAGCTATGTGCTAGAAAATGTACTTTTTTTCCTAAGGTCAAACCTCTAAGAAGAGTGAATAAAACTATTTTTTAAAAATCTCTAAGTAGCAAATATTCCCCCATAAACACAACATATTAGATAAGTGGATATACCTTAAGTGAAACTGCTACTTTTCCTCACCTTCACACCCCCTCAATTTCACCCTCCTCCCCCACCCCGACCTGCTTAAGTGTAAGTATGGTTGACCCTTAAACAATACAGGGGTTAGGGGCACTGACTCCCATGCAGTCCAAAATCCACATAAAACTTTTGACTCTCCAAAAACTTAATTACTTAATAGCCTACTGTTGACCAGAAGTCTTACCGATATCATAAACAGTTAACACATATTTTATATATTATATGTATTATAGACTGATTCTTACAAGAAAGTAAGCTAGAGAAAAGAAAATGTTAATTAAGAAAATCATAAGGAAAATATTTACACTACTGTACTATAAAAAAATCCGTGTATAAGTGGACCCATACAGTTCAAACCCATGTTGTTCGACGGTCAACTGTAATGGGTTTCCTGTTGGACTTTGACTTGATTCTGTTGGTCGAATGTAAATGTAGCCAAAGATTTCCTTCACAGTTTTTGATGTGATTTTATAAAGAATATACCTTATTCATTCACACCAGCATACCATTACTTATGCTAACACAGTTGTTCAGTATTCCTTAAATGATTCGTTTAATTAATACATGGTTTGTAGAGCTCGGGCCCTGTTACGGAATCTAGGGATTCGGCAGTTAGCAAGACAGACAAAAAGAAATCCCTGACCTCATGGAGTTTAGTTGTTAATGAGGAAATACCAGTGTTGATGGTGCTGTGGAAAAAACCCTAAAGGAGTTGATTGAGCCACAGGGATGAGGGGGCGGAAGGGATTTCAGTCAGAAAGAACAAGTGCAAAGGCCCTGGCTTGAACTGTGTCTCGTTTTTAAAGAACCACAGAGAGGTCCCTGTGGCTGGAGCAGAGCGGCCGGGAGGAGGAGGTCAAGGAGGTCAAGTCTGAGAAGTAGCTGGGTCAAATTACGCAGGGCTTGTAAGGCATTGCAATGACTTTGGCTTTTATCTAGAGTGAGTTTGAAGTGGAGTCATTTAGAAAAGGTTGTTATTCATATCAATGTAATCTACTTTTAGGGTTTCAAAAAGTAGCTTTTACCAGTGTTTAAAATGTAGATTTAGCAACCTCCTTGATAAAGACCCTCCATGTGTTCTTTGATGGAGTCTTTCTGTCTCTTGCACCTGTCCTTTGATCCAATGGGCAAGTCAAAGTTTGAAAGGACAGTATATTATTAAAAACTAAAACATATGTGTGAAAATATAGTATTTATTTCTTCTATTGTACAATTTCAGACAGGAGAGATACGACATATTTCTCATCTGAATTTCACTGCCTGGCCAGACCACGATACACCTTCTCAGCCAGATGACTTGCTCACTTTTATCTCTTACATGAGACACATTCATAGATCTGGCCCAATCATCACCCACTGCAGCGCTGGCATTGGACGTTCAGGGACCCTGATATGCATAGATGTGGTCTTAGGATTAATCAGTCAAGATCTTGAAGTGAGTACAAGATATAGGCTGAACTAGCATTTGATCAGAATTAACAGTGGAATCTAACTTTTAATAATGTCTTATGATCTTGGAATTTTTTTATTTAGCAGGGGTTTTGTTGGGGGGGGGGGTACTTAAGATTTTTTTTAAGTAATCTCTGCACCCGACATGGGGCTCGAACTCATAACCCCAAGATCAAGAGTCACATACTCCACCAACTGAGGCAGCCAGACACCCCTATTTAGTAGCTTTTATGAATGCCTTAATTTTCTTACTATATCAGATCGTATTTTAAGGGTGCCTGGGTGGCTCAATCAGTTCAGTGTTTGCCTTTGGCTCAGGTCATGATTCCCGGGTCCTGGAATCAAGTCCAACATTGGGCTCCCTGCTTAGTGGGGAGTCTGCTTCTTCCTCTCCCTCTGCCCCTCCCCCCCTACTTGTGCGTTCTCTCTCTAAATAAAATCTTTTTTTTTTTTAAGATTTTTATTTATTTATTTGACAGAGAGAGACACAGTGAGAGAGGGAACACAAGCGGTGGGGGGCGGGTGAGGGAGGGAGAAGCAGGCTTCCCGCTGAACAGGGAGCCCGATGTGGGGCTAAATCCCAGGACCCTGGGATCATGACCTAAGCCGAAGGCAGACGCTTAATGACTGAGCCACCCAGGTGCCCCAAATAAAATATTTTTTTTAAATTGTATTTTAGTAAATGTTCAAAACTACCCAGATCATAATCAAGAAGAAATAATACTTTTTTGTATTTATTTTACTGGTTCTAACCATGTGCTCAAAATCTCTTATGCAGTATTGCATTTTACTCTTTACAGGCTGTAGGCTTGTATAAGGTAAAGTCAGTGTCACTGTCACATTTAGGGATAGAAATATTGAAGCACTGGGACGCCTGGCCAGCTAAGTCAGTAGAGCATGTAACTCTTGACCTTGGGGTTCTGAGTGCAAGCCTCACGTTAGGTGTAGAGCTTACTTTAAAAAAAAAAATGTATATTGGGCGCCTGGGTGGCTCAGTCGTTAAGCGTCTGCCTTCAGCTCAGGTCATGATCCCAGGGTCCTGGGATCGAGCCCCACATCGGGCTCCCTGCTCCGCGGGAAGCCTGCTTCTCCCTCTCCCACTCCTCCTGCTTGTGTTCCCTCTCTCGCTATCTCTCTCTCTGCCAAATAAATAAAATCTTTAAAAAAAAAAATTTATATATATTGGGGCACCTGGGTGGTTCAGTCGGTTAAGTGTCTGACTGTGGCTCAGGTCATGATCTCAGGGTCCTGGAATCTGGTCCTGAGGTGCACTCTTTGCTCAGCAGAGAGTCTGTTTGTCCCTCTCCCTCCCCCCACTTGTGTGCTCTTGAGCTCACTCTCTCTCGCATGAATAAATAAAAATCTTTAGAAATATATATATATATATATATATATACAGAAGCACAAAAAAAGTATATTTGAGATAAAAAGACATTCTTTTTTTGTTATTGTTTACTTATAAGTGGGAAGTGTATACTTTGTTATACAAATTGATGCTAGTCCGTAAACAATTACTCCCACTTTAGAAAATATTACTAAGTAAACAAAATTAATGAGTATAATCTTACTTAAAATCTAAGGTAGTATAAACCTTACTTAAAATGTTAGAATATCTTACTGTACATAAGCAGTTAAAATCTTTGTCTCTTAAAGAATTTTCGTGAAAAGTAGTTCTATCTTGCTCTTCACACACTATTATATATACCATAATAATTTAAGTAGAACAAAACAAAGTCTCTTTCTCCCTTGTTTCAAACTGGTAATATCAGTGAAAATAAAATGATCAGGAATTTCATTCTGAAAAGCAAACTGTAGGAAAAATAGTTTTGTCTTTTTTTTTTTAATGTTGATATTAGAAATTAGTCAAATTCCAGAGGGGAGAGAATTTCTTTTGGGCATTTGTTTGTGTTTTTTGTTGGGGATTTTCAAATAGAATAACCTCCTCTAATTCTTACAAAGATTGTAAATAAAGTTATCAAATGAAGGCAGGGTCAGTCCACTGACTTATTTTGTCCAGAACAGTTTCCCAAGACTGCTAAAAGAAGGAGAATGAGATACAGGATCTTTGGGTTTCAAATTCAGTAACCCTTTTTATCTAACGTACAGACTCTGTTTTCTTTGGCAGTTTGACATCTCTGACTTAGTACGCTGCATGAGACTACAAAGACATGGAATGGTTCAGACAGAGGTGAGTCTTGGTTGGTGTCTCCTAATGAGGATTTTCATGAAGATGCTGATGTTTTCAAAATTCTGGTTAAACCATTTCTCTTCTTAAAGGGTCCCCACGTTATTACATAAAATCAAAGATTTATGGTGGTAAGGGACTTTTTTTTTTAAGCATTAGGACTAATTCAGAAAAAAAATTAAAATATTTCAAAGATATGTCATTTAAATTTTGCCTTTAAATGCAGGAAATGAGGAAATGCAGTATCTGCACTGAACAGTATACAGAGAATGGGGTGGCATGTTGATGGGGAAATTGGGGTTGGTACAAAGTAGCATATAATTAGTGGCATTCTTTCCCCATTTCCAACTTTAAAAAGATATAGAAGGTAACATTCTTGCCACAGAAATTTCCTGAGAGGGATTGGATTCATCAGCATTGATGAGAAGTCCAGAGGGCAGGCTGGAATTGCTTCGCTTGGAGAAGGCACTTTTGGGGGAGAATGAATGGGTGGGTCTGTGTATCCTCTGTTTTGATCATGTTGTCATTTCTCTTACCTGAAATCAAACCATGGGTCATATCACCCGCTGACCTACAGACGGGTCTTTCACAAGAGCTACATTGTGTAGAGTATCTGTCTGCTCTCAGTGGTTCCACTATCCTCGTTGTTTGTATTGTGAGGAGAGATACGGAAACTATTTTCATATTTCTGTAAATTCACATTTCTCTACCTCTTGAAGAATACAGAAGTTTACTATCTTTAAAATTAAAATTTGCCTACTTTCCCTTCAGATACATTTTTAATTCAAGTTAAATCTCCTAAATATTAAGCTGATTGACACATTTTTTAGGTTAAGAAAGCATACTGATCTGTATAAGCAGTTCCTTAGACCCAGGAAGTTCACTCATTCAACAGATATCTATCTGAATGCCTCTTATGGACCAGGCACTCTTGGTAGGTGCTTGGAGCACGTCAGTGAATGAAAAAAGATCTTCTCATGGGGTGGTGACGAGGAAGGTAGCTATTAAGCAGATTAACTAAGTAAGTTATATAGGATCTTTGAAAGCGGTGAGTGCTTTAGAGGAAAAAAATAGAGTGGGGCAAAGAGGTTGAGTTGAGGCAGGCTGGGGGAGGTAGTTTAAATAGGGTAGCAGCACTGAGAAAGAAACACTGAAGCAAAGACTTGAAGGAAGTACAGCGGGGGGCATGAGGCTAGCTAGGAATAAGAGCATTTAAGGCAGACAGAACCTCCTGCTCCGAGGTGGGAGCAGGCCTGGTGTGTTTAAGAATGGCTATGTCTGGTGTGGCTGAGGTGAGAAGGGGAGCTGACGGGGCCAGGTCTGGGCTTTCCTCTGAGTGAAATGGAGACATCACAGGATTATCGGTGTGGACTGACATGATCTGACTCACATGTTAAAGGTCCTCTGGCTACTGTGTTAAAACAAGACCCAACTTGGGGAGGAAGGTGCAGGCTTAGAAGCAGGGAGGTTAGTTTGGTGGCAGGCAGTGGGCCCAACCTGGAGTAGTAGTGACATAGGGAGAAGACGACATTATGGGAAGTAGGTTTGCTACCGGATTGTTTGTGGCATGAGAGAAAGTGAAGGACAGTCATGTGCAAATGTGGGAAAGTTAAAGTACAGATGAGCACAAAGGAAATAAAAGGGTTACTTATATTCCTACTCTTCAGAATTGTTCACATGTTTTAAGCAACAGTCTCATATTCTTCAGGCCAAGCACATGTGTGCAGGCACGAACACTCACATACACCCGACCATTTTAAATGAAATTCAACTGTAGTTAGTATTTTACTACTTTCCATTTAGTATGTTGTGAATTTTTTCTGTCTACCTTCAGACTCATTAATTCCTTGCAAAGTATAACAAGAAAACTCAGATCTCTGCACCATCAACTTAACAGAGAGTAATTTCATTTTCTAAAAACTTTGATTTCCATATTCTTTTGTTCCAAATATTTAAAGAGTATTATTTTTGTGTAGCTTCTTGGGTATTTCTTGACATTTCAAAACACCAAGATGAATTCAATAAATCTAGAGGAAATTTTGTAGGAAGTTTATTTTTCCACTATAAAAGCTAATCATATTACCAAAGCACAGAAATAAACGTGTCCTACCACAGACAATTTCAGTTAGAACTCTGGGATATTTCTGCCTGCCCACTCACTCACCCCCAAGGCTTTGCCCCTCCTCATTTTGTCAATCTGATTTCAGTTTCTTATCATTTTTATGACACTGCACAATTCTATATTCCTGCTTCTTTATATTAAACATTATCACAAAATTTTTCCATATTTTCAAAATTACTCATTTTATATATATATATTTCATATTATACATCTAGAGTCTTCTCTCTCTCTCTTTCTCTCTCTCTCTCTCTCTCTCTCTCTTTGCCATAGGATCAATATATTTTCTGCTATCAAGTCATCCTTTATGTGCTGACACGTCTTCAAGCTGAGGAAGAGCAAAAAGAACAGCCAGAGCTTCTGAAATAACATGAAAAGAACAGCCTCCTGGATGCTTTTTCATCTTGCTCCCAACCTCCAACAGGTGTTCCTGTTCTCTGCTTAAAATAAAGATCACAGGGCAGCAAGTCCATACGATATTATTATGCTTATTCTCCTCTACCTTAGAGGGGCATTCTTCACAACAATAAATAATGTTGAAATGCTGTATTCTTACAGCTACTTTAACCTGTGATAATTTAAAAATTTTTAACACTAACGGAACAGTGCAGATCTTAGGGATGATTAAGGCAGCATTTGATTATAGTTGATGTTACAAGGACATGCTGAGTCTATTTTTGATGTACCAATCTTGTTTATAGCAAAATTCTTTCCCAGTATTTTAATAGAGTTATTTTATAGGGGATACTTGAAACCAGTATTTAAGCTTTAAATGACAGTAATATTGGCATAGAAAAGAAGTAGTAAATGTTTACTGTATCAGTTTCTAATGTTTACTATATAGAATTTCCTGTAATATATTTATATACTTTTTCACGAAAATGGAGTTACCAGATACATTTGTAACTGCATAATGTTTATGTATCATCTCACTTTGTAAATAAAAATACATCTTAAAAATACGAACAAGGCAAAGTGTGTGCAAATTAAACATTTTCAGCTGTGTGTTCTTTCTATTTTTTTTTTAAGTAGGCTCCACCCCCAGTGTGGAGCCCAACTCAACCCAACTTGAACTCAAAACCCTGAGATCAATACCTGAGCTGAGCTCAGGAGTCGGACGCTTAACTGACTCAGCCACCCAGATGCCCCTTCAGTGTATTATTTCCTTTTTTTTAAAATTTTTTATTTAAATTCAATTTAGTTAATATATGCTGTATTATTAGTTTCAGGGGTAGAACCTAGTGATTCATCAATTGCATATAACACCCAGTGCTCATTCCATCAAGTGCCCTCCTTAATGCCCCCCGTCACCCAGTTACCCCCCCCCCCCACCGCCCCTCAGTGTGTTACTTCTTAACAACACCCAGGCCCCTGGGGAAGCAAGAACTTTTGGACCCCAACTTCCCATCTCCCCACTTGGTCCCAGTAGTGCCAGCCACAGGGCCCAAGAATATTGTTGGAAACCCTGGTAGACCTTCAGGATCTGACATGAGGGTCCTGTACTGACCAACAGTAGCTAAGACATTCAGTCTCCCTGCCTTCTGCCTCAGTGTGAGTACTGTGCCTGATAATATAAATCAGAATACTTTCAAGTTCTAATTGTAGTAAAACTGAGGCTATCTAAGCTGACAAGGGGTAATCAAAAGAAAACAACACCACATTTCCAGGGAGGTTATATTTGGTTCTGCCTGAGGAGAAAGAGATCTGCCTCAAAGAGCCGCATCTGAGTCTCCGCACTGACAGCATTTCCCTCAGTCCTCATTCCGCCGGCGGTTTTCCACTCCACCACGAGTGATGCCACGGCGAAACCCGGGAGGCTGCCTGATTCGTCCTCATGGGACTAACCACATGGAACTGGTACACTTGAATCTCTCATCTCACCCGCGTGCAACAACTTGCGAGACCCCAGTCCTGAGTATCAGGCGCTGTTTGGGAGAGAAGACGTCAGTAAACACACACAGCCCCACAGCCATACGTTTGACTCCCCACCTGGTCCGAAGTAGCTTCAAATCTGGTAAGAGAAGCATCACCACCCCCGTTCCTACTTCAGCCAGAACAGTTTTTACAGATTGCATTGTAGCTGAACATTTCATTTGAAAAAGGTGCCTTTTGCTTTAAAGGATATTTGGAAACCTCTGTTCTGAGCGTGTTGGAATCCTGAGTCCTTGTTTTCCTGTCACAAGCACAGGAAACCAGGCCAGCAGGGCTCTGGGAGCCAGTACAGCTGGAGGTGATTAGCTCTCATCTGCAGTCAACAACAGAGATGGGAGAGGGGAAAGCTGAAGGAGGATCCTTTTTCTGGAAAGAATGTAGCTAGGAAATGGAAACTGTGGCAAGAAAATGTGGTTTCAGTTTAGGACCCCTGAATGGAAACTTCATCATAGCAAACATGTTACCACCCTCATCTGGGACCTGGCTCCACTACCATGGAATGGAATGAGACATTGGCTAGGGCCACTCTGGTTAGAAAGTGCATGGCGCTTGCATGGTAAGGCAGACCACTGAGCCAGAGTGACACATGGAGGTACTCAAATGTCAAATGAATGGATAAATACAACATGGTTCTTAACACACATTATAAGTACTATAAAATATACACCAGAAGATGTAACAGCTAAAAACATAATAGAAGCTCGTGTACCTAATAGTTCTGGCCAGGTGAACAGCCCAGCAAGATAGCTCTCTCTCCAATTTTCAGGGACCCAGGCTGATGGAGGTTCTATAATCAACACACAACTTCCAAGGTCATCCTGGGAATTGTCTTCATTCCCCCAGCCAGAAAGGGGAAAGAGCATAGAGAACCACCTGTGGGGGATTTTATGAGCTAGGCAGGCATAGAAGCAAAGCATATCATTGCCACTCATTCCATCAGCAAGAACTGGCCAAACCGTGCCCCTCAGTGCAAGGAAGCTGGGAAACGAGTTGGCCAAAACAGCTGTTTGCCCGTGACAACTCTGTGCTACAGAAGGGGAAGCATAAATCCTGATGGAATCTATTTCTAAAACTGAAGTGATGTGTTGTAAAAGAATGGCATCTTTTTTTTTTTAAGATTTTATTTATTTGAGACAGAAGGAGAGCAGAAGGGGGGAGAAGAGGCAGAGGCAGAGGGAGAGGGAGAAGGAAGCTCCCCACTGAGCAGAGCTTAAGGTGGGGCTCGATCCCAGGACCCCAGGACCATGACCCAAGTCGAAGCTAGATGCCCAACCGACTGAGCCACCCAGGTGCCCCAAAAGAATGGTGTCTTAAGTATAGTCCTAAGCATTGCAGGATTAGAAACAGCATTTATCCCCAAATCAAAACTTGGGTAAGTGCCATTAATAAAAATATTAATGAATTATCATGTTTTAAAGGAGAAAAATGGCTTTTGAGAAAAAAATCAGGTGTTCACATCTGTGGTTCCAGATAGCCTGCTAGATCTCTTGCTTTTAAAATGACTAGTTATCTAAATGCAATGTGATAGATCCAAGAAGTTAAAAGAACAACTAGCCAAGGGGCGCCTGAGTGGCTCAGCCGTTAAGCATCTGCCTTCGCCTCAGGTCATGATCCCAGGGTCCTGGGATCAAGCCCCGTATTGGGCTCCCTGCTCGGCGGGGGGCCTGTTTCTCCCTCTCCCTCTGCCCCTGCTTGTGTTCCCTCTCTTGCTGTGTCTGTCAAATAAATAAATAAAATCTTTAAAAAAAAAAAAAAAAACTCGCCGAAGTTATCCTCTGGTGATAGATACCTTGACTTTTAGAGAATGTGTTCCTATTTTACGTAATTCAGAAAGATTCAAGGTACTTTGTTATGGTGGAGATAAATGTAACAAATTATGCATTACCCTGCATAATATTTTAAACCCAATGCAAATTATATTAATTTGGAATTGCATTTGGCTACAAGTTGCCAAAAACTAACCAAATGGGCTTCTACAAATCAGAGATTTCTTTCCCTAAGAAAACAAATTCAAAAGCACGCAGTTGCTGGGGTTGGTTCTACAGTTCAAGAATGTCAACAGAGGGGTGCCTGGGTGGCTCAGTCATTAAGCGTCTGCCGTCGGCTCAGGTCATGGTCCCAGGGTCCTGGGATTGAGCCCCGCATTGGGCTCCCTGCTCAGCAGGAAGCCTGCTTCTCCCTCCCACTCCCCCTGCTTGTGTTCCCTCTCTCACTGTCTCTCTGTCAAATAAATAAATAAAATCTTAAAAAAAAAAAAGTCAACAGATACATAATTATTCTGGCCTTACCTTCACTGAAAATGGCTGCTTCAGCTCCAGCTATTAGATCCACATTCCAGGAAGGAAATAAGATTGACAAGGAGAAAGGGTCAGTGCCTGGGGCAAAAAAGCAAAATTTTCCAGAAATCACAAGCAGATTTCCCCACTTCTATCTTATTAGCAAGAACTGTGTCACATAGCCATCTCTAACTTCAAGAAAGCTATTTTTAGCTATTCATGTTGCTATCCTGAACAAAATCTTGGTTCTGTTAATAAGGGCAAAAGAAACAGTAGATATAGGACAGCAGCATGTACCTTTCCATTTCTGCCAGTTTCCACCATTTCTTAGTGGCTAACACTGTGTCAATCTTTTGATCTTCCTGACCCCAGTAATATCTGAATTTATTACTGTTGAAAAGTCACAGACAGGAAGTATTTGAAAGTAGTCTTCAGCTTCATGAAGACTACATATTTTTATCCATTTTATCCACCCAAAATGAAGTATACTCTAGAGGTCATGCTAAGCAAACTCTCAGGACACTTACTCATAAACTATGTTGCCAAGTTTTTAACTTAGCTCTATCCTGCAGAATGAGTAATTCAGGTGGGGCTCCTCCAGGTGGGCAAAGCGCACAGGCTGGTCAGAAGGTTGCTTAAAGGCTAAAATATGATTCATTGGGGCGCCTGGGTGGCTCAGTCAGTTAAGCATCTGCCTTTGGCTCAGGTCATGATCCCAGGGTCCTGGGATGGAGCCCCATTTCGTGCTCTCTGCTCAGTAGGGAGCCTGCTTCTCCTCCTCCCTCTGCCCCCCCCCCCCCGGCTCGTGCTCATTCTCTTTCGCTTTCTCTCAAATAAATAAAATCATTTTTTTAAAAAATGATTCATTAAACTGGATTAGGCTGAACTCCCCTTTGTACTCCAGGATGAATTGTAGCTGCACAAGGAAGGGAACAGTTCATGCTTAATGAGCACGTCTCACACATCGTACCAAGTGTTTTCTACTCTCAGGGTGTTCAGGATTGAATGTTACCACCCTTTTTAAGAGAGGAAACAAGTTCAGAGGGACTGTCACTTGCCCCATGTTGCCCAAATAACAGCTGGAATTCAATTAGAAGTCGGCCTAACTTCAACCCACAACTCCCAAGGAGTCCTAACTCTTTTTTTTTTTTAAGATTTTTTTTTATTTATTTGACAGAGAGACACAGCGAGAGAGGGAACACAAGCAGGTTGAGTGGGAGAGGGAGAAGCAGGCTTCCCGCGGAGCAGGGAGCCCGATGCGGGACTCGATCTCAGGACCCTGGGATCATGACCTGAGCCGAAGGCAGTCGCTTAACTGAGCCACCCAGGCGCCCCCATGAACCCATGATTATTTAGATCAGTGAGACAATTTATTTAGTTAGAGCTTTTTTTATTTTTCTTGTTCAGCTGCATTCTTCATGCTAAAGATAATGTGTAGCCTCCAGGACAACTTGACTCTGTCCAGTTCTCAGTAACACGTTTACAAAGCGCTCCTGGAGATGACAGTTTTCTGACAGGACTACCTTCAAACCCTTACATTGATTTGTGTTGTGACTGTCTTAAAGGATGGTTTTTAGTGGTCTTGTCCCCAGACCTGTCCTGACTGTGGTAAATAATGACAATGTACTTGAGGTTTTCAGAACAGAGGATTGGATTTCACCACTTCGTGTTAGGTGCCTATTTAGAGAAAAATTTAGAAATTCATTTTTTATGGATTCTTTAAAATTCATGTTAATGCTCATTTTAGAACTGGGAATTTCTGTTAATGCCCAACTCCGCTGACTGCTCATCGCAGGGATCTATTCCCACTAGACTATGAACCCTGCCAGCAGGAACTCTTCCTGCGTGTTACCACTGCATGTCCTATGGGCCTATACACAGCACAGACTAGCTTCTCGGCACATAAACATTCATCAGGTAGATAAATGGGAATCCTCAAGTAATAAAGCAGCAGTTGAGAATTAACAAACACGTCACAATCTGCATAGTTCTTTTCCATAGAAATAATACTTGTGACACCTAATGGGGCTCTTTCTGTACTACCACAAAGTCGTTCTTGTCATGAAAATACCACGATAATCATTATCTTTTTTTTTAAGATTTTATTTATTTGACAGAGAGAGCACAAGTAGGCAGAGAGGCAAGCAGAGGGAGGAGAAGCAGGCTCCCCACTGAGCAGAGAGGCCCACATGGGGCTCGATCCCAGGACCCTGAGATAATGACCTGAGCTGAAGGCAGACGCCTAACCGTCTGAGCCACACAGGTGCCCCAATCATTATTATTATATTAACTCACAGGTTCTTGGGAATACTTACAAAATAAAATTGTAAAGCACTAAATCTCAGACAAAACACTTTCTTATACATTTCAAAACTTAAGAATAGAAAAATGGAACTAACTAGAATCCCACATTATATAGGAAGTTGTGTGAGAAAGGTGGCATTTCAAATCAGGAAAGATGAATGATTCAATATATGATGTTGGAACAATTAATTAACCATAAAAAGATTAGATTCTTAACACACCATACAAAAGCATGGATTCAAAATGGAATAAACATTTACATACTTAGTTCATAAAATTCATAGAAAAATATATGGGAAATATTTTTAATAATGTAAGAAGAGAGGGGGATGGGTTTTACCTACTGCCAGAAGTACACAAAGCAGAGAGTGAATATGTTGTGCAAACGCAAAACAGAACTTCCTGCAAATACATTCTCAAAAAAAATACTATCACAATTCATAATCCACACAAAAATATAAATATTCTAACATTTGACAGATATCAAGGTCAAAAAGCATTTTTTAAAAGACTAATAAAGCTGAATATGCAAAAAATACAAAACTTCTACATTGCAAAAGACAGAAAAAGAAAAGATAAAAGATTAAAAGTAGGTAAAATGTTGACAAAACAGGACAAATGGTCACTATTCGTAATGTGTTACAATGTATCAATCAAAAAGGAAAGACTACAATAGAAAGGCAAGCAAAGGACATGACTAGGCAAGTGATCATGAAAAATACTCTACTTCAGTCATAATTTTTTAAATGCAATCGTAAATGAGATATTTGCACAAATCAGAATTGACCATTCCTTAGACTGGTGCAGCTGTGGGAAGCCAGCCCCACTCAGACACTGCTATACATCATCAGACAGCAGCCTGTCCAACATTTTAATGTGAGGTTAGCCTGGCATTTCAAGTGGCAGGAAGTGATTCTCCAAAAATACTTGCACAACCATGTGGGTATTTGTAGCAGCATTATAATACCAATAAGTTCAAAGCTATCTAAATGTCCATGAATAAGGAATGGTTAAATAAATTACAGGCCTTCTATGCAAAGGAATACTTCTATGAAGCCACTGTTCAAAAGAATGAGGTAGATTAACAAAGACTGACATGTCAAGATTCTCCATAATAATGTCATTAAAAAGTGACTTATGAAACAGTATACCTGGAATGATCTCAATGTCTCTTAAAATAATATATAAACAAAAATTAGAAGGCTATACATGTGCCTATGATTAGAGAGTGAAAATACGGGGCATTCACATTTTAACCTCAAGTGGTCATTAATTCCCTCTACACTTTATTACATCTAGAATCCAAAAAGATTTCCAAGCCCTTAAAAAATAACATTCATTTCAGAAATGGCCACATTTTTTTATGAGAGCGTAGGCAGTAGGAGGTGACATCTAATCCGGAATGACTTCGCATAACAATGGGTGTTACTCTTCACTGCGTGGGAAGATAAGAACACACACAGCAGCCAGTAAATATATTGAGCAAACCCCCCAAAAAACTCCCTGAAATAGGTGAAATACATTCTCAAAAATGGATCCTATGACAATTCACAAACCACATGAAAATATAACTATTCAAATATTCCCATAGGCCCTGCCAATGAGATGCATGCATCAGCTCTGCACTGTCTTTACTGGCTGCTGAGTAAGACAGAGACCAGTCAGGCCAGCAACCCTTACTAGGTACTAGAAGAGATGTGGCTGGTTGACTCAAAAGCTGTGTGGCAATCCATTGGCACTGATGGCCCAGGAGTTACGGCAACTTCATTCACCTCCAAGAAAGCACCAGTCTCTTTGAGAGAAGTAGATTTCTTTTTATGGCAGCCTTCTGCACAACCTGTGTCCTTTTTTCTGTGTTCATTCTTCAATCTCCTCTTGTACATCTTGTATGCTAGGTGTTAAAACATACAAATATTGAAAAACCACTTTAGCAAAGACTATAATGTAGTACTTTGGAGCTCTGTTTGCTTTGGGTCACATATGTGTAAAAACACAAAAGTGAAGGGGAAAAAGAAAGGAAAAGAGATGGAAACTGGGGTTCTGGTTCAAAGACGGAACAGAAGTAGGGTGCCTGAGTGGCTCAGTTGGTTAAGCATCTGCCTTCAGCTCAGGTCATGATCCCGGGGGCCTGGGATTGAGTCCCACATCGGGCTCCCTGCTAAGCAGGGAGCCTGCTTCTTCCTCTGCTTCTGCCTCTCCCCTCTGCTCATGCTTGCATGCTCTCTCTCTCTCTCTCCTCTCTCAAATAAATAAAAGCTTTAAAAAAAAGAAGAAGAAGAAGGCAATATAACTAGATACTTAACTTACCTCCTCCCATAGACACACTAAATTCCTCTGGAAAAGAAACCCTAAAAACTGTCAGAACAACCCCATCACATCAGACAAAAGGGAAGGAAACCATGTGGAAGTGGGTGGGAAAGACTGAGATAAAATCTCACCATAAGCCCCACCCCAGACAGGGCCACCCACAATCGGGAGGGAACTCAAAACATAGAGCTTCTCCCTCAGAAGGAAAGGACTCAGATCAGGCACCCCAACTTTTAATATAGGCATCTGAGAGACAAGCCTCCAAAACATCTGGCTCTTAAGACCGATGGGTCTGGTACCCATGAGAACCACAGGGCTATGCAATGGAGGAACTGCAAACCAACTCACCTGCCCTAGGGCTCAGCCCAGGAGCAGCCCTTTGAAAAGTGCCCAGAACTTTATGTAGAAGAGACTCATTTCTTCATTTTACAGCATCAAACTGAGGGGCAGGAAAAGAAATAGACATCTAGGTCCAGGAAGAGAGTTCCATAATAAGACAAACTCAGACAGCCACATCAAGACATATTATAATTAAAATGTCAAAAGTTAAAGGCAAGGGGAGAATCATAAAAAGCAGCAAGAGAAAAACAACTTGTATACAGGGGAAACCCCTAAGGCTATTTGCAGATTTTTCAGCAGAAACTTTGCAGGCCAAAAGGCGTGGCATGATACATTCAAAGTGCTGAAAGGAAAAAACTACCAACCAGAAACACTCTACTCAGCAAAGTTATCATTCAGAAGTGGAGGTGAAATAAAGAGTTTTCCAGACAAGCAAAAGCTAAAGGAGTTAATCAACACTTACAAGACACGTTAAAGGGACTTCTTTAAGCTGAAAAGAAAGGGCGCTAACTAATAATGAGAAAACATATGAAAGTATAAATCTCACTGGTAAAGATAAACATACATAAAAGTAATGAATTAATCACTTATAGAGCTAGTATGAAGGTTATGAAGGTTAAAAGACAAAAGTTGTAAAAATAATCATAACCACAATAATTAGGTAAGAAATATACAAAATAAAAAGATATAAAATGTGACCTCAAAAAAAATGTGACCTCAAAAACATAAAACATGGAAGGGGGTTAAAATGTAGGGCTTTTGAATATGTTCAAAATTAGGCTGTTATCAACTTAAAATAGATTGTTATAAATATAAGTTGTTATATGTAAGCCTCATGGTAACCACCAAACAGAAATCTATAGTAGATACACAAAAGAGGAGGAAGGAGTCTAAGCATACCACTAAAGAAAGTCATCAAACCACAGAGGAAGAGAACAGAAAAGAAGAAAGGAACAGAAGAAAGGAAGTACAAAAGAGCCAGAAAACAATGAATGTCAATGTCAGTAAGTGCATACCTATCAATAATTACTTTAAATGTAAATGGACTAAATTCTCCAAACAAAAGACAGAGAGTAGCTGAATGGATTGAAAAACAAGACCCATTTCTATGCTGCCCACAAGAGACTCACGTCAGGTGTAAGGACACACACAGACTGAAGGTGAAGGGATAGAGAAAATGTTTCATGCAAGTGGAAACCAAAAGAAAGCTGGGGTAGATATACTCATAGCAAACAAAATATATTTTAAAACAAATTGTAGAGAGATAAGGGCATTACCTAATGATAAAGGAGTCAATCCAAAAAGAGTATATAACATTTATAAATATATATGCACACAACATAGGAACACCTAAATATATAAAGCAAATCTTAACAGACCTAAAGGGAGAAATTATCAGCAATACAATAATAATATGGGACTTTGACACCCCATTTACATCAATGGATAGAACGTCCAGACAGAAAATCAATAAGGAAACATTGGCCTTGAATGACACATGGGCTTAACAAATATATATGGAACATTCCATCCAAAAGCAACAGAATACATATTCTTTTCAAGAGCTCATGGAACAGTCTCCAGGATAGATCATATGCTAGGCTACAAAACAAGTCTTAACAAATTTGAGAAGATCTAAAATCATAGCTAGCATTTTTTCTGACCCCAATGGTATGAAACTACAAATCAACTGCAAGAAGAAAACTGGAAAATTCACAAATATGTGCAGACTAAACAACAGGCTACTGAACAACCAATGGGTCAACAAAGAAATCAGAAGTGAAACAAAACACCTGAGACAAACAAAAATGGAAATACAACATACCAAAACCAAGCTCATGGAGATAGAGAATAGATAAGTGGTTGCCCGCAGCTGGGGAGTAGACGGTATCAGTGAAGGGGAGTCAAAAGGTACAAACTTCCATTTATAAAATACATAAGTTATGGGGGTGCAATGTGCAGCACAGTGACTGTAGTTGATAATACCATATTATATAGTTGAAAGTTGCTAAAAGAATAAATCTTAAAAGTTCTCATCACAAAGAAAAAAAAAATCTCTACATATGGGGCAGATGTGAACTGGACTTACTGTGGTGATCATTTCATAATATATATAAATACAAATCATTTGTTGTATACCTGAAACTAATATAATGTTGTATGTCAATTATACTTCAATAAAAAAAAAGAGGAAACTATGGAGCAAAATAACTCAATGTATCAAAATGGCTATTTCTATCTTGGAATGGACCATTTGTGATTGAGGTCACTGACAGCTCACCCATTCATTCCTTCAGGCCACTGGTGGCTCATCTACTCAGTCAGTCAGCCAACAACACCTGTGGAGGGCTTGCTTGCTAGGAGTCAGGTGCTCTCCTCCTAAGTGCTGGGAAGTAGCTGGGAACAAGCCAGACATGTTCCTTGCCTCACAATCTCACTAAGGAGAAGAAATTAAAACTTGGATCTAAGACCAGGGAGTTTTATTCTGCTAAGATTTCTCTTATTTTGTGGTAAAATTAAACCCCAAGTATTCCTTATGTTGATTATTATACCAGCAATCAGTATCTAATCAGTTATATCAGTAACATTGAGTATAACTCAGACCCTGTTTCCTGATAACAGTGAAAATTACAATGGTCCAAGATTAAAATATTTGTGTGTGTGTACATATTGAAGTCTTTTTAAAAAAAGATTTATGGGGGCGCCTGGGTGGCTCAGCCATTAAGTGTCTGCCTTCGGCTCAGGTCATGATCCCAGGGTCCTGGGATTGGGCCCCGCATCGGGCTCCCTGCTCCGCAGGGAAGCCTGCGTCTCCCCCTCCCACTCCCCCTGCTTGTGTTCCTGCTCTTGCTATCTCTCTCTCTGTCAAATATAAATAAAATATAAAAAAATAAAAAATAAATAAATAATAATAAATAAATAAAGATTTATGTATTTACTTGAGGGGGTATGGGCAGAGGGAGAGAATCTTCAAGCAGACTCCCCGCTGAGTGCAGAGCCTGATACAGGGCTCTATCTCACTACCCATGAGACCACAACCTGAGCCGAAACCAAGAGACGCTTAACCCACTGAGCCACCCAGGTTCCCCTACTGATAACTTTTTTAATTTACTTTCTGTGAACCCATCTAGTGACGGACTCTAAAAATGATGTATATTTGGCTGTATGGATTGGTATATATCCCATATATATAATATATATGTATACAAATATGTATTTCAGGACCTGTGTATGTTTCATATTTCATAGTTGTAAAATATTTTACAACCATTCAGCACAATTCTTAGTCACAGAAGCATTGTGAAATAACGTGGCATTTGGAAGGCCTCATGGCTCTTGAAGAAACATAACAAATGTCATTTTGAAGATAAATTATTGCTCATGGAGACGTATCAAGTCCTAGAATCCAAGTTCTAATAGTGCACTGTTTTTTGTGAAGCACGTTTGTTTATAAGCTTACTTTCACATATTTTTAATATTTTGCTATGGAAACAAAGGAACTTGTTTGTGCACTTTATTTTCCCCAGAAATGTCAAGCTAACAATGTATCCCAAGAGTAGCACATGCATGTTCAGATTGAAAAAGAAGTTAATAAATTGGGTTGACAGTTTTCAATCAAATCTGCCCAATTGGGGCTCTCCTTACCTGCAACAATGAGAAATCCGTCCAACAGCTGGAAGAGTCCATAGGCAAGTGGGAAGCTAAGCATCTGGACCAACTGCTTGGCAGTGAAAGACAGCTGGAGCATGGTGACGCACATCTGAATATTCTGAGCTCCAGTTTCTAAGGAAATTGTCCTGCACCTACCAGTGAAAACATTTTTCAAGAGTTACTAGCAATAAGAACATTCTTAAATTTTTCTCTTCTATATAGCAGTAAATGTAAGCTATGAGCTTAGGCCACTAAAAATGTTTACTCATTTAATAATTATTTGCTGAGTATGCCTGCTTTGTAGTGGTCTAATGGGAGGCACTTCAGAACAGGACCCTAGGAACCCTGCCCTAGGAATCTGGGTGGAAAGACAAGATATACACACAGGAAAGGTCCAGTAACAACACAAGACAAAATATGATCGAGGGTCAGGGAGCTACTATAGAAATTCAGAAAAGTGGCATAAATGGTTAGAAAAGGCTTCACAGAGGCAGAGGCAGATGAAACAGTGATGTTGGGAGGGGCATTTAACGTGGGACAGTGGCTGCAATTAAGGTTCCAGGGACAGGTATGAGCTGTGCCTACTAGGAGGCAGTGCATATGCCGTGAGCCAATCTGTGTGGAGTGAGGGTTGGAGAGGAGAATGGAAAGGTGAATTCAAGATATGAAATACTATAAACTACACAACATTCAAGGTAAACACAAAAACCCTAAATGAAAACCAATATCTAAAACCAAATGTCTAAAACTGGTGAAACAGTTTAGGAACACAATTTTTCTACTTTCTACTTTTCTGTATTTTATTGGTTTTCCAATTGCAAACAAAAGAGAAAGAGATAAACCTCACTTGAAAAAGAAAAATCAGGAGGGATTAAAAGGAAGACATAGGCAGGATGTTGGGGGCTGGGTTGAGCAGGTTCATCCGTCTCCAGTTCATAAAGGGGGTCTTCAGCTTTCTATAGATGGAAGAGAAGAGAGGGAAGAGGTGTTTCAGAACATAAACCAACATCTCTAGGCAAGCTGGTTTGGAATGTGGAGGTAACAAGGGGAAGTATAATGTGGGAATGAAAATATGGGTCCAGGGCAAGTTCTGCATCCCTTATTTTATATCTACGTACTCTCTTGCTTGCTATGCTTTCTTTAGCCCACTCTCCTTTCAGACCCCTGTCAATTATTTGAATAAGCAGCAAAGCTGGATCTCACACCTGGACTTATTCACAAGGCAAATGCGGTATCTCAATCCTGATCCTTCTTAAGCCAGCAGGTGTGGAAAAAACAAGATTGTTAACTACATTTT
Organism: Zalophus californianus; assembly: GCF_009762305.2. Taxonomy (NCBI): domain Eukaryota; kingdom Metazoa; phylum Chordata; class Mammalia; order Carnivora; family Otariidae; genus Zalophus; species Zalophus californianus. Next base: position 70,304,996 of record NC_045596.1, read on the forward strand.
GCCATAGGGATACTTTCTTTCCAGATCCAATTATATTTCAACCACTCAACAGTCTGTTAGTCTGTCCTAATTATTGCCTTTGCAAACAAACCCCGGTTCAAATCCTAACTCCCCTACATTCCGGCTCTATGAACTTGATCACGTTACTTAATGTCTTGAAGGATTTGCTTATCTGTAGAATGAGGGTACAAATAGTAAATACTTCTCAGGCTTGTAGTAAAAAGTAAATGAGATACAATAGGCAGAGCCTTACCCAGTACCTGGGATAATCCTAAATGTTCCCCAAGTAGATGAGAAAGAGATTTCCTCCACAAAATAAAAATCAAAATAATCAAAATGCATACTACTTTCTATTCTTTTACTTAAATCTATCTTTTAAGCTTTTTCATTTCCCAAACTTCACCTTTGAAGTTCAACTACCTAGTTCACTTTTCTTCAATTATTTTTTGATTTTAGAAGTGGTGCATACTCATTGAAAAACTCAGGAAATATACCAAAAAACAATTAAGAGACTAAAATTACTCCTAATCCTACTACTCAAAATTAAACAATATTAGCATATGGTGTATTTCTTCCAGTATTCTTCCATGCATAAAATTCTTTTGCTTCCTTCCACAAAATGCGAATCAAAATGTATCCCTTTTTCTATTCTCTTTTAAATTTATCTTTTTAAAGATTTTATTGATTTATTTGAGAGAGAGAATGAGAGAGAGAGAGCGCATGAGAGGGGGGAGGGTCAGAGGGAGAAGCAGACTCCCTGCTGAGCAGGGAGCCCGATGCGGGACTCGATCCCGGGACTCCAGGACCATGACCTGAGCCGAAGGCAGTAGCCTAACCAACTGAGCCACCCAGGCGCCCCTTAAATTTATCTTTTAAGTATTTTCCAAAAGCATTGAAATTGGTGCATCATATTCTATCACATAGACACATCATGAATTAAGTATCTCACTATTGTTAGATATTTAATTGTTTCTATCTTTTATACTTATAAATAACACTGCAATTAACATCCTTGCACATCAATATCCGTGTGCTTATCTGAAAGTCCTAGCTTCAGGACAGATTTCTCGAAGTAAAATCACTGAGTGAACAGCTATAAATATTTATAAGGCTATTGATATGACTAAATTGCCTTCCAGTGAGTTTTTGCCAATTTATGTTCCCTCCAACATTATATGTTAATACTCATCTACAGACATAACAACATAGAGTATTATCATTTTTAATATTTCACAAATTTATAAATTATATGCCCCAACTTGTAATGATAATATTTCAGATAAATTCCTATCTTATTTCTCCAGTTTGTCCTTTCTCCTCTTGCCCCTTATAATTAGCACTTTTACAGAATTTGGCACAAACTGTGGATAAATGCTTAGTCTCTTGAATTTTGCTCATGCCCTGGAATGATCTCTATATTTAATGAAACCATCTCATCCCTATCTAATTACTAGAATAAGAAGAGAAATGTGTCCAGATTTCAACACATGGTGATAACACCCCAATCCTAATTTCACAGATTACAACTTCCCATCAATCTGGCCTTTGCTCTCATTTACATAAGAATTACCGTGATCTTTTCAACCTCTTCATGATGAGTTGTCCCGTGCCATCCGCCTTGTAAGTCAAAACTCTTAATGTCTCCTGACAGAGCCAGGCAGCAAAGCCTGCCAGTGGCCGACTGTTTATCCTCCTCAAAAAAGTGTAGGGATCATTTAACTGTACCTCTGCCAAGATTGGTGGGTAAGAAGTGCCAGCAGAAAGCCCGTGACATGGCCAATCAAAGGAAAGATGAAACTGATGGTCAGAAGAGTGATGTCTGAATTCCAAGATCCTTTTGCCAACACCACACCAGCAACTGCGACCACCAAAAGGAGGACCCCACCAACAATGGCCCCAATCTAAAGCAAACCAATAAAATAAGTACATGTAAACATCATGGTCTTTTAGGTCTATTTTGAAAAGTCCATCACTGCTCTAAGAAGCTGGGAACCTGGATGTTTTGGAACAAAGAGGGGACTTACCACCAAATCCAATCTCATTTTACAGAGAAGAAACTTAAGCTCCAAATTGGTCAACTGACTTCACTAAGTTGGAAATTGGTGAGGCTCAAGACAAATCTAAGCCTTATTTTATGATCAGTATTGTTTCCCTTGAAGTAGAGGATTTTGCCAGAAGGATTGGGTAGTGGAGTTTTTCATGGATAGGACAAATTACGAGACAAGTGAAATCTGACAATAAGCCTCCAGTACCCCTACACGTACTTCTTAGATCCTTCGCTGGTAACTTCTTGTCCGATGTCTGCCCTGCCTGGCCATCTGCCATCTCTTCCTACCACCCCGTCGACTGCCGATGGCTTCTTACTGCCTTGATCCCTTCCCCTATCTCCTCCAAGTGAAATGTACCCATTCTTTACTAGACAATCTGGGCTGACATTAATGTAACATAAGTACTGACAGATACCTCTTTCCTCCCCCAAATGAATACTGTTCTTCCTTTTGTTGTTCAACAAAAACAAGAAATCAACAAAAAAAGAATTCCCAATAGTGTGAGTTTTAGATCAGAGAGAAAGGAAGCCAGACCCAGAAGATTTGGGGAAAATTAGGACTTTGACAAGCTCCCATTCATACCATGTAGACAACAAAGTATACACCTAGTATGGCATCAACCGGATTTAAAATGATTCAAGGTGTGGAAGAAGGCGGTCACGGGGGACCAGAACAAAGCAAAAACAATCCAATGCACCATAGATGTGCTCCGGGATTATTTTTACTGCTCAACACAAAGACAGAGTGGGCCCCTGCTTAATGGGAAGATGCTAGAACACACAAAGAAGTCCTCTGTCAAAATCCCTCTTCGTCTTTCTATCAAAAAAGGATTTCAAAGTTAAAAATTCACCAAGAGCAATGTGTTCAGAAAATGTACCAGATCTAAAATTAAAAGAGGACCAAGAATAGAAAATGAAAATATATCAAAACAATGATTAAATTAGTCTAGTTTTTTCGTAAGGTGCTCCAGGATATTAATGCATATTATTAAATATTTTCTGCCACACATCTTATGAAACAGACAAAAGAAAGGGGTTTTAAATCGGCTCCTTACAGATAATAAAAGTCACTTACAGAAAATTTATCTGATTTCCCCATTGGCACCAAGGGACTAAGAGAGGATCTGGAAACACCAAAATTACTCTAACAAAATCGAGTACTTGATAGTACTTTATCAGAAATAGAGTATTTGAAAAGTAAGAGGTTCCCATGATCACACTCTGTCCTCTTGCTTTATAAACAAAATTACAGCGTACACAGCCACACTGGACATTTTCTCCTACTGAAATAACAGTCACCCACCCAGATGCAATCCAAACGCACAACATTTAAGCCTTCCTCCGGCTCTCTGCCTGCTTGTCAACCGCGCCTTCCCACTTCATGTCATGGAGGAATTGTGGGAGTTGCTCCCTCTTGTGCGGAAGCGAGACAGCAGCATCCATTTGTGCCGCCCTGGAGTGGTGGGCGGAGCCGGACGGCAAGAACCAAACCATAAACCCCAAGCTAAAACGAACTGAGATGTATTTGTTGAACCTCCAGTTAGCCCCAAACGTTTCTTTCTCTGTAAACGTAAAATAGAAGTAAAGCATCCTAACAATCTTCATAAAGCAGCACGTAACGCAACCTTACGTCTTCTAAAATGATACATAATCGGAAAAATTGAAAACACCCTAGGATGTTGACACCTTTTTTTGAGAGTGACTCAACATTTTTTAAAGCTATCCTTATATTTTTAAAAGTCGTTTTTAGATATCTTTAAAAGTTATTTTAGAGATCTTTTTAAGACAAGGACATGCGCTTGTCCCTGCAGCAGACAGAGGACAAGGCCGGGAAGTCAGGAGGCGGTAGGAGGGTCCAGTTGCTTCATCCCGTGGCCAGACTCCTCAGTGCATCCCGCACGCTTTCACGTGGTCAGCAGCCCTTGTTCGTGTGGACCAACTACAGCCTCGGAAGCTTCTCCGGGAATGCTTCTGAAAAACCGCCCTACTTTTGCATGAAACCACCCCTACTCTTCACCCTGGGGCCCCTGCCTGCACACCTGGCATTCACCTCGAGAGCACCTGTGTGGAGCCTGGTGCATGGATGGGCTCTGGGCTCTCTCTGGTCACACACCCCTTAGCTTTCCTGTCACTAAAGCAGGAGTCCCACACTCGCCAGTGTGTGCTAAGCCTCAGTGTGTGGGCCGATGGGAATGACAGAGCACCGCTGACAAGAGCGGAGGAAATATGGAGGATAGATCCAAAAGTGTAAGACATATAAGGAAAACTGCTGGGGGTGGGGCTGTATCCGACTGGCCCCTCTGTTCCAGTCATTGTCTCCGCCCGTCTTTCCAGTCTCTGCATCTAAGGATGCCTTAACCACCATGGGGAGCTGCTTACCTGGAGAATGATTTTGGATTGCTTAGGCCACCTGTAATTCACATAGATACCGAAGGCCACCGGTATGGTCAGGCACACAAGGGTGATTCCTGAAGAGAAGAAAACTCCATCAGACAGTATCCCCTCTCACCTGGACTTCCTGGTCCTCAACCATTTCTATTTCCATTAAATAAAGCCTTCACTTAAGGCTGCATTTTATTTCTGCATCCACCTCCAAACACAAAGAAAGACAAAAATCTTTGGAAGACAGTCTTTGAAGGGTATACATTATGACTGAATGCCACTATTCATGTCCCATCATTTCTCTCTCAAAAACCCTCTGACAATGACATGGAATTTTAGAGACAACCAGAAATGTAAAAATTAGAAAACAGGAGGAGTCTTCAAAATTCTTCGGTTGCTGTGCAGGGGGTCACCCCTCTATGAGCACAGCTATTATTTCCCCATTGGAAGCCAACGGATCATCTGTTTCACATAGTAAAGAATACCTATTGCAGATATAAAAACAGTGTCTGTTACACATACCAAAGCAATTTCTCATATTCTCCAAGTGTAGCCAGGTAACCCAAAGGTGGGTGGAGAAAAAAATGCCTTTTAATTAGCCCAAGTGAATAAAAGCACTGAAGGCAGCCTCAGCAGAGCAGAGATCCACTTGCTTCCAAATCTGACCAAATGCCTGCAAAACTGGCTGCAAAGTTATGAGTTGCTCATAATATGTTGAGCTTTAATTGTTTACAAGTGCCTTGTAGAATATATTACCAAAACAGGGTATGCAAACAACTTACTGATCAGAAAAAGTTGTGTATAAAATCATGATTTCTAAGATTTCACTCAAATTTTACAAAATCAATGGGATCCAGCTGTTATGGGAACATGGCTCTATTCATGTTTTTGAACTATGAGCCATGGGTTGCAAAGCCCTCCAAGTGATTACTTGAGACTCCAGACTGACGGTTTTAAGAATCATAGTTTCTGCCAATTCTCCAAAGACTCTGAGCAAAGGAGAATAACCAGATCATTTCCCCAAGGTTTTCTTCCAAGCCTAGTAAGTCGACTGAGATCTCTAGAAAAAGGGCAGAGTTTAATGAGAAATGACGATCTTGAAAGGAGATATGGAAGAAATATGGGTATGGTTGTGGCATGTGGATACGCTCTAGTAATCAAAAGGAATCATTCATGTTGGATCGGTAAAAATGTCAAGGCTCCCAGGCCATGTGAAGAGTGGAGTTGCGGGAAGTCAAGTCTCATTAGACCCACTGTGATCCAGTTAACCTTTGGATCATAACAAGACCAAAAGCTTTGTAGTGCATTGTATAAGCGTGTTTTTAATAAGTAACTTCTCTTTCTTTTCAAACAGGGACTCTTGTAAGGTTAAGAGCTTGGACTTTGCCATCAGATCCCAGAGTCAGAATTCCAGTTCTTCACTGATCAGCAGCACAAACTTGGTGAAGTTACTTAACTTCTCTCATCCTAAAAACCTAGGAAGTGGAACTGGTCATAGAATCTATATAGAAGTGTTGGAGAATTTGTTTATTTAAAAACCCACAGAGAGGACCCACATAACAAACCACAGCTATTATCATTCCCATCACCATTACTATTACTATTCCATTTCACAAGCCCAGTACAGACCTATGTTCTGATACGGGATGGTGAGATTCTGCTCGAGATTCCAGGACAAGGTGTAGAGATACAGGCAGAGCGGCATCATTCCCAGAGCGGCCACTGTGGAGCAGGTTGTCATAGTGATGCTGAAAGGGAAATTAAAATGATGCTTAAGAGGAGGAGTTTGAAGGACGCCTGGCTGGCTCAGTCGATGGAGCGTGCCAATCTTGATCTCAGGGTCGTGAGTTCAAGCCCCACACTGGGCATGGAGCCTACTTAAAAAAAAAAAAAAAAGAGGAAGAGTTTGAAATGATGGATTTAAGTCCTGACCAAAAGCAACCCCCAGGACACACCTTAGAGATTACGTTGGGTAAGTTACTTGAAGCTCACTCCTGTCTTGTTATTCAACAAATGATGGCTGTATTTGTGGTTTAGAAAAAGATTTCCAGCAATATTTGATGCTCATCCATTAATTCATGTTTATTTGAGAACCTATTTGTCCTCAATGTTCTGGTAGTATAAGGGCCTTTTCTTCTTTATACAGTTTTTTTCTATTGAGATATAATTCATAAACCATAAAATTCATTATTTTAAAGTGTTTTAATATATTCACAAGACTATGCAACATTCTCTATTTCTGTAATATTTTATCGCCCCAAAAAGAACCCCACCCCCCCATTAGCCATCGCTCCTCAGTCTCTTCTTTTCCTAGTCCCTGGCAACCAGTACCCCACTTTCTGTCTTTATACGATTTCCCATTCTGGACATTTCATATGAATACCATCATACAATATGTGGTCTTTTTTGTGTGTCTGACTTCTTTCACTTAGCATAATGTTTTTGAGCTTCATCCACATTTTAGCATGTATTAGTACGCCACTTTTTATGATTAATATTTCTTTTTTTTAAGATTTTATTTATTTATTTGACAGAGAGATAGAGATAGAGCACAAGTAGGCAGAGAGGCAGGCAGAGGGAGAGGGAGAAGCAGGCTCTCCACCGAGCAGGGAGCCTGACGTGGGGCTCAATCCCAGGACCCTGGGATCATGACCTGAGCCGAAGGCAGCCGCTGAACCGACTGAGCCACCCATATGATTGAGTAATATTTCCTTGCATGGATAGACCATGTTATTGCTGCCCTTCCACTAAGTGATAGACAGTTGAGGAGCTTCCACTTTTTGGCTATTATGAATAAAGCAGCTATGAATATTTGTGCACAATTTTTTGTGCAGACATATGAGTTCAATTCTCTCAGGTGGCTACGAGGAGTGGAATTGCTGGATCATAGCTGAACTTTCTGAGGAAATGCTATTTCCCAAGCAGCTGCACCATTTTACACAATTGCCATCAATATATGAAGGTGTTATGTTAAAAATGTTTGCATTAGGGGCGCCTGTGTGGCTTAGTCAGTTAAGCGTCTGACTCTTAGTTTCGGCTCAGGTCATGATCTCATGGGTCCTGGGATCAAGCCCCGAGGTGGGCTCCACACTCAGAGGCAGTCTGCTTAGATATTCTCTCCCTCTCATGCTTCCCCCACTCTCTCTCTCTCAAATAAATCTTTTTAAAAAATGTTTGCCTTTTAAAAAGTTTGCATAAATATTCATAAGGAATATTGGTCTGTAGTTTTCTGTTCCCATAATGTCTTTGTCTATTTTGCTACCAAGAGATGGGAATAGGGCAAATTTGCCACAAGGCTAAGCGTTTGCCCAGTGTGAAGTGTTATAAATATCTGTCAGAAGTTATCCAAATACCACATGCACCAAGATTCCCATGGATAGAAAAGGGACCCCACAGCACAGATTCTCAGACAGAACAAGATGGACAGAGCCAGAGAAGTTACAGAACCATAGCAAGAAAGAATTGATGTGGGATGCTAGACTCAATTAAAAGTTCTCTTTGAATTCTGATATTGTATAATCCCATGATTAGAAATAGGAATTGAAGTAGAGTGATGAGTTACAATAGAAAGTAAGATTTTTGGACTTCAAAATGGTGCTGTAGTTGACAATACTACTGGTCACTTAGCATCACTCTGGGGGGACACATTAGTTAGGGATGACAATAGGACATCCACCAGAAATATTCTGGGTAGGCAAAGGAAAACTCAGGACCACAGCTGCTGTCAGCACTAGATATACAAATCTGGCCATCTTGGGAAGTGAAATGTAAGTGCAGGAGCTGAATGAACCAAATCCAAACAGCCTGACAAGAGCCATTCCACACAGCTTTACCAGGAAAACAAATGAGAATAATCAGAACAGAGTTTTGGTCTTTGTTGAACAAAGCTGGAATCATTTCTGATAGACGATTCATTTCTCTTTGTCATGACTGAGATTGTCTCCAAGTGAAAAGGATAACCAATTTAGTACTGTGAGTCTTGAGGATTTGCAAGTACGTATTAGATAGGAGTAAAAATCCTTCAGTTCAGAACTTTTTCCTTTTTGCTCTTTTTTTTAAGAAGGGGGGAGGGGCAGAGGAAGAGGGAGGGAGAGAATCCTAAGCAGGCTCAGTGTGGCTCAGTGTGGAGCCCATGTGGGGCTCAATCTCATGACCCTGAAATCATGACTCATAAAGACTCTTGATCACTATACTTTTATTGCATCATACAGAATGTTATTGCTTCATAAATTTATAATATGTTGTTTCTATTTTTTCCAAATATACAAAGCCTTATTTTCTAAGTCTTTACATTTCTTAATTGAAGAACAGAACTTAGTCACACAGTAAAATGCATAGCTTTGGTGCAAGGAAGAAAGCATGCATAATGAGCAACCAGGGGTGTCGGGGAGAAAGGACCTTTTTTGCTCTGGACAGGGGTGAGGGAGGGAGCCACAGTGCGTATAGAGAAAGAGCAGAGGAGTGGATGGAGAGCTACGAGATCATGCTTCATGACAGCTGAGGAAAAAGAGCCCTCAAATGAAGGCTAAATGCCAACAGAAGATCAAAAAGGATGAGAACCCGAGAAGTCGATTTAGGACCATCCAATCTTGCCCCAGTTTTTTGTGCCTCCACCCCAGAACCATCCTTTCCTCCCCCACCTCCACTCCCAACTCCCAAGCTCGGGCTGTTCTTTGTCCCTCTCTAGGTGACGGAACAAGTAAAAGAGTGAATCAGTAAAATTAGGGGAAGTAGGTAAATGGAAATCAGGTATCCTTCAGGCCCATAAAATATTTTTTAATTGTGGAGGGAAATTACACAATCTGTCTAAGCACGTACAAACTGTTTCTAAACACTGTTAATGCTGCTCTATTTGACAAGGTGAGGCACATAGAGCATCACATAACACAACCCAGGGGTAGAGCAAGAGTTTATCCACCCTCCTGGAAACCTTGCAATATTCATTGAGTTCTCACAGCAAACCGCCTTGCACATAGTATACGCCCAGTCTGTGTCCGTGGCACAAATGGCCAAGAGACTGAGAGGCAAACCACCTCCCAGCCCACCGAGGGAGCCCATCTTTATGGGAGACTGTATAGCACTGCTCCCAGTCTGATTATTCAGGGGTTTTTCTATCATATTTTACATTGAGGGGCTTTGCTGTGAATATAGTATGATGCATACACTGGCATGGGGGTATCGAAGCATTTTCCGTCCAAACCTGGCTGGCCGTGGGCTTTTCCTTCCTCAGTGTGCAGTGTACCTCTCTGCACTTAGAATGTTCATCCTGGAAAAGCAGTTGGCATTGCCCTCCAGACATTTTTATTGGCATTACCTCATATATCATACCTTACACCAGTGCTTGTTTACCTATCGATGTGTGGCAGACTGACCAACGGTGAGTTGCTTGAGGGCAAGAACCTCATCGGCCTCGCCATTCCTAGGACCTGGCTGTCTCATGCTACGGCACATTGGAGGAGCTTATTAAATAATTACTGAATCAAAGAATGAACCAATGTGTCGATACACTGGTGTTAGGACAATGTTCTCTCTGCCTTCCTCATATGTCATGTATCTGCAGGTGAACCTTGAAAATCTTAGTGAAATAATCCCTTTACACTAAATTGCAATAGCAAACATCCCAACAGTAATCCCGAAAAACAGAGATTTTCTACTAAATAACTAAAATCATGCTTTTCCAAGTACAAATGTGAATACCATTTTAAGGAGCAAATATTTAGCTGATCGCTGCCCTCTTCGGAAATCCAGACTTAGGGGGCACCTGGGTGGATCAGTCGGTTTTAAGTGTCTGCTTTCGGCTCAAGTCATGATCTCAGGGTCCTGGGATTGAGTCCCCTGTGGGGTTCCCTCCTCAACAGGAGCCTGCTTCTCCCCCTCCCTCTGCTCCTCTCACCCCTCATGCTTTCTCTCTCTCTCTTCTCAAATAAATAAAATCTTCAAAATTTAAAAAAATAAAGTAATTCAGACTTAGGTAATTCACAAGTGATTGTATATTTCCCTTCTCTTATGTCTTTTAATCAGTCCTATTTTCTTTTTAGTTTTTTAAGTTTTTCTTTTACAAAGTCTTATTTTATAGTTGCTTGTTCCAATGAAGAGAGGCTTTTTCTTTGTTCTTTCTTTTTAAAGCAATCGCATATTACACCTTACTCTGCGGCTTGGTTGCTTTTTTTCTCCACTTAATCATAGATATCCCTTCAGGGCAATACATGTAGCTTAAACTCTTTCGCTTAAAGAATGCAGAGTATACCGTAATCTAAATATGCCATAATTTCTTAATCACTTCATTAATGATGAATAAATTGCTTTGAGTGCTTTTCCACTATAAACAAAGTTATGATAAACATTCTTATATGTATTTCACTTGAAATAATTCTTTTTTTAAAGATTTTATTTATCTCTTGGACAGAGACACAGCAAGAGAGGGAACACAAGCAGGGGGAGTGGGAGAGAGAGAAACAGGCTTCCCGTAGAGCAGGGAGCCCAATGCAGGGTGAAATAATTCTTTTATTTCTGTAGAATAGACTCCTGAAACTGGAATTGCCATGTCAAAGATCTGTTTTTTATTTTAATAGATGCCACCATATTATTTTCCAAAAAGATTGTTACATTTCACAATCTTGCCCACTACTGGATATGATCAATCTCTTTTAATTCTCATGAGAACATTGAAAAATACACCTGTTATTTTATTATACACTTGACTCTCACAAGAAAGCTTGTGCTTTATTTCATGTTTTCTGACCTCTTGGGTGTCCTCTGTAAACAGCTTTGTTCATCTGACTTTTTCTTCTCTACTTGTAGGAGTTCTTTTAAAATTAGAGTATGGATCATCGTGTATATTACAAATAGCTTCTTCAAACTTATTGTATATTTTTGACTATACTCATGGTTTTTGCCATAATAAATAATTAACACTGAGATATCTGTCCATTTTTTTAACGGCTTCTGAGTTTCTCTTGTTAAAGATTTCCTCCTACCCTAAGGGTATTAGAATGTTGCCCCCACTTCTTACTTTTTTATAGGTTGATTTTTTTATAGGTTGACATTTTATATTTATATTTTTACCTCATCTAACATTTATATTTTATATAGTAGAAGGTCTGAGGCTAATCTATTGTCTTCTTTTTTTTTTTAAAGATTTTATTTATTTGAGAGAGAGAGAATGAGAGATAGAGCGCATGAGAGGGGGGAGGGTCAGAGGGAGAAGCAGACTCCCCGCTGAGCAGGGAGCCCGATGCAGGACTCGATCCCAGGACTCCAGGATCATGACCTGAGCCGAAGGCAGTCGCTTAACCAACTGAGCCACCCAGGCGCCCTAATCTATTGTCTCCTATATTGAGGGGCAAGTATGGCAATACTAGTCACTAAATAATTTTCCACTAAATTGTAGTGCCAACCTCCTTATATGTTAAACATCCAAATGTATTAAAAATGTTTTTTCTAAGCGAATACCAGAGTTTTAATTACAGTGTTTTCACAGTGTGCTTTCACATATGATAGACCAAATACTTCCACTTAAATTTTTCTTTTCCAACTTTTCTTAGCAGTTCTTGCCTATACTTTATCCTATACGAAGTTTAAAATCATTTCATCCTATTAAGAATGCTTACTTGGAGCCAACTTCTTCCTAACTAGAAAACAGATGAAGGAAGAAAAGTAGTTTGTCACAGCTCTCAAACCTCTGTCCACAAAGAGGGTGCACAGGAAGCTTTTTCAAATTCTTAGCCTGTGATAAAGCTACATTCTTTGGCTCTTCATATTACTAAGTCCTGAAAGAAATTCCACATTACATCGCTTTCATCTTGAACTTCTGGAGAAGTTGCATAGCACTTTCCCACTGAATTGCTTTGGCACAAACAGCAGAAAGGTAAGATTCGTGACTGTGGGAAGCAAATGTGAGATTTTTATCAGACTGGTCTATGTCCCTGATTACATAGGTTTCTGCTCTATCCTTTACACAACTGTTCGAGCCCATGGTGCTTGACAGATGGTGCTCTGCCAACTGTTAGAAATACTCACAAAGGTTTTTTTTCTCTCTCTCTCTCTCTCAAATGAATAAATGAAATCTTTAAAAGAATATGGGGCATCTGGGTGGCTCAGTCGTTAAGCGCCTGCCTTGGGCTCAGGTCATGATCCCAGGGTGCTGGGATGGAGCCCCACGTTGGGCTCCCTGCTTAGCGGGGAGTCTGCTTCTCCCTCTCCCTCTGCCCCTCCCCCTGCTTGTGCTCTGTCTCTCTCTCTCAAATGAATAAATAAAATCTTCTAAAAAAAAAAAAAAGAAATACCCACAAAGCTGTAAAAGCACACAGTGAACATGTGTGAGTACAGTGGAAGTCACACCTTCTACTTCCATGAACTCCCAGTGCAGTGTAAACGGAGGATGTGTCTAACCGGGTCTCTTGGCTCTTCACATACAGGAAAATTGTTGGCAAAAGCCGACTTCATATAACAAGATTCCACTTGCACTGAGAAGAATGGCATCATCATCCCCAAACTATTGCAGAGAATAATGAGACAGCTTCAGCAAGTCTGGACAAACCGGTAAACCCTGTGCCTCCCTTAAAACAAGGAAATGGCGTATTTATGCAGTATGTTCAAGTGTGGTGTCTGTAAGTATACAATTTTGCAATTGGATTTAAATTATTCAAATGTTGTTTTAGTATCAAACTAATGAAATTAGGAACTCTGACATTCAAAACTATGAAAGTACACACTTGCTTCTCCACTGGAAAAAAAATGAAAAACCATCTGGCTAGGCAAATGGACATGGAGTAGGCTATCAGCTCAGGTCAACAGACTTGGCCTTAGAAAAGAGTTCGAGGCTAGGTTTTCCATCCCCCAATATAAATGTTACTCCTATCTGCTGCCTCTCAACAACAATAACTAGCATTTGTTGAGCACTACCTGCTAAGTATTACACCTCATGCTTTTAGATATATGTTCTCTTTTCATCTATACAATAACCATATGTGCAGGTATTTTTTTTAAAGATTTATTTATTTTTGAGGGGGGGAGGGTCAGAGGGTGAGGAAGGGACAGTCTTAAGCTGACTTAAGTTCTGACTCTGCGCTGAACGAGTAGCCCGACATGGGGCTCAACCTCAGGACCCTAAGATCACGACCTGAGCCAAAACCAAGAGTCAGACACTTAACCGACTACACCACCCAGGTGCCCCACCATATGTGTAGGTATTATTTCCATTTTATAGGCAAGGAAACCAAGGTACAGAGAGTTATAGAAACCTGCATGGAGTCATATGGATTCAATCAACTTCTCTGTTGTAAGATGATCGTCAGTTCCCTACTAGGCCATGTCAGACTGACCTGAAGAATCTGAAGTTCTATGTTCCCAGTGTCTGCTGAAGGACCAAGAGCTACTTTACAGGTCAAAGGCCAAACTGGCCACTGAACCCCTCAGGCTCCACCACCACCAGTAGTCAGAATCCTTTCTCTGCAGCTCAGGATACAACTACATCCTTGGGGAAGAATGGACCTCATATATCAAAAGTTGTCAAACTGAAGACAGTGGGAGTTGTCCCGAGTTGCACCAATAAACTGACTGCGTTTCCAGAGGAGTTTTTATGCCACACACAGGCAATCAGAGACCTTCCTTCAGTCATTCAGTCAGCGTTTGTGGCGTGCCCCCCACCACCAGGCCGGCCCCGAGCATGCACAGGTGAACAAGCCCTCGAGGAGGTTGCAGAGCTTGTGGGTCAGGCAGATAAGCAGCTCAGCTGTTGCCATGCCCTCCTACAGATGACAAGGAGTACATATTTGATGCTGTGTGGACAGAGAGGGGAGGCATCTCTGCCAAACTGTTTCAGGAAAAACATTGAAAACTGGGGTGGGGGGAGGGGGACACAGACTTCATAAATTGCTTTTCTTTTCCTATTTTCCAAAATACTTAAAACTTAAAAAGGCCTCAGATCCACTCCTGGTTTATACGCAAAAGAACTGAAAGCAGGGACTCCAACAGATATGCACACTCATGTTCATAGCAGCATTATTCACAACAGCCAAACGATGGAAACGATGCAGGTGTCCATCAACAGATGGATGGATCTGGCGATACATACATGCATATACATACATGGGGTATATATATACAGCATACAGCCTTAAAAGGAAAGGGAATTCTGACACACGCTACAACATGGATGCACTCTGGAGACATTACGTTAAGTGAAATAAGCCAGATACAAAAGGACAAATATTTTATGATTTTACTTATATGAGATATTTAGTCCAGTTCAGAGACAGACAGGAGAACGGTGGTTGACAGGGTCTGAAGGGAAAGGGGAGTTATTGTGTAATGAGTACAGAGTTTCAGTTTGAGAAGATGACAACTATGGAGAGATGGCCGCTGGTGACTGCACAGTGTCAGTGTGCTGATGCCACTGAACTGTACCCTCGAAAAGGATTAAAATGGTCGATTTTATGTTATGTACAAAACTCAGTTAGACTCAGAGAGCCTAGCTCATTGATTCTACAAAAGAGGAAATTGAGTTCCAGAAGAGTAAATTGCTCAGTCACACAGCTTCTTGGGCAGAGAGTAAACCACAGACCCTGACACAGTGCCCCATATAATGACGCATGGCATTTTGTGTCAGCTGAGATTCTAAGCACTTTATATATATTCATTCAACCCTCACAACAACTCATGAGGTAGATTATGCTTCCCCCTATTTTAGAAGTGAGGAAACTGAAACATAAAGAATTTTTTTTTTAATTTTAGCAAGAGAGAGAGCACACAAGTGGGGAAGGTGGGGCAGAGGGAGAGAGAGAAAGAATCTTAAGCAGGCTCCACACCCAGTGTGGAGCCCAAGGTGGGGCTCGGTCTTACAACCCTGAGCTGATGACCTGAGTCGAAATCAAGTCGGACGCTTAACCAACTGAGCTACCAGGCACCCCTGAAGCATAAAGAATTTATATAATCTGCCAAGACGACCCAGTTAGTAAGTGACAGCTCTACTTGCTGGCTCCAGGGTGCACTTAACTACTACAGTCTAATGCCAGATCTTAGTTTTCATGTCCTACCCTCAAAGGCAAGAATTCTGTCCATCTTTAGTACAGTAGACTGCAAAAATGTCCCCAATTCTTCACCCCATTCTTAGCTATGCCCTCTGCAATGTGACCTTGCAGCCCATCCATCAGGAGGCAGCAACTACTTCTCCATTCCTTGAATCTGGGCTGGCCTTGCAAAATGCATCATCCAGTGGGATATGGTGGAAGTGATGATGAACTGGTGTCCAGCCCAGATATCAAGAGACCTTGTATGCTTCCTCTTTTTCAGAACCCTTCCTCTGTCATATGATTAGGTCTAGGCTAGCCTGCTGGAGAATGAAAGACCATGTGGAAGAGAATCCAGTATTCCCAGATGAGGCCATCCAAGACAAATCTACATTTATCCAGTCCCCAAACATGTAAAAGAACCCAGCCAAGACTAGCTGAGCTCAGTCCAGGGTAATTTTTTAGGCTCTTCATACATACCAGCCAGTTGCTTTCCAAAACAATTAAAATGAAGGATAATATTCTAACTAGAAGGGACCAAATAGGCATTCCTGGCTGTGGGAACAACATGGGCAAAGGAAGTTGGGAAAGTGTGGGATATGTTCAGAGAACAGTGAGTAGTCCATTTTGACTATAGTCTATTTTGTGCTTATTGGGAAAGAAACCCGGAGAAGTAGGTTAGACCTGGAGTAATATCTGCCCAAGTTAGCAGGTGTTGGGAAGCCTTTATATGCATAACATTCATTTCTCTTTACAATACCATAGGGAAGTGTTATGATTTCCAGTTACTGGAAAGAGGTCCCAAGTCAGGATTTAAATATAGACATTCCGACCCCAGAGCCTGCCTCATCCACATACTATAAAACCATGGTGGAGAGACCCAAGGTGGAGAGAAGACTGTGAAGATACTGCAGTTGGCCAAGAAAGAAATTATGAGGGCCTGCCTTAAGGAACTGGCAGTGGAGATGGAGAAAAATGAGGAAGCACCGGTTGTGAGTGACAAGAAGAGGATGGGCTACAAGTCTAGACGTTGGATTAAGTGAATGAGCAGAAGAATGGAAGGAGCCACAGGAGAATGCTGAGCCCAGGGGACTGGGACAGTGATGGGTGTTATCATCAGATATGCAAAATGCAGAAACTGGTTCATAAATGTTGATTCTGAAATGCCCTGCTTGGGATGAACACATGGAGAACTGCAGGCAGATTGAATGAAGCACAGAATTAGCATGAGACATATGTTTGGGAGATCTGCACAGAGCTAAACCTCAATTTCCTCCTTTGTGAAAGGAAGATGTTCTTCTAAAGTCTTACAAATTTTATCTAGCATGAAAACAGAATTCCTATCAAGGACTACTTTTTTCTTTTTTTTTTTTTTTTGCTTGTAAGTTATTTTTGTTGGTAATCAAGTGGGAAGAAATGTAATGAATTTGGACACTGTCTCAATCAAGAATACTGAATATTCTCCTATTTGCAATTTTTACTGAGAATTAAGATTTTATTACTCGTATTGATAAGCTTTTGAAAATCTAATGTTTAGTCACCATTTAAAAATTTCATTTTTTACAGGGTTTTTTTGTCCTATTTTTTGTTTTGTTTGTGAGATTCTAAATCAGAATTTTAAAAAAGGGGTGAGGGGCGCCTGGGTGGCTCAGTTGGTTAAGCTCTGCGCCTTCGGCTCAGGTCATGATCCTGGGGTCCTGGGATCCAGCCCCACATCGGGCTCCCTGCTCAGCGGGGAGCCTGCTTCTCCTTCTCCCTCTGCCTGTCATTCCCCCTGCTGTGCTTTCTCTCTCTCTCTCTGTCAAATACACAAATAAAATCTTAAAATAAAAAGGGGGGGAGAGGTAGTTAATATTTATTACATACCTATCATGTGCCTGGCATCCTGAGTGTATTTTTCCTCCTTAAAATACAGACTTGTGGGGAATAGGTAATTTTAACCCATTTTACAAATGAGGAGATGAGGTTTATAGGTTAAATAATTTGACTAATGTGAGGCTAATTAAGGACAGAGTTGGCAAAAGGAAGCAAAATGAGCTTTATTTTTATAGACTTCCTATTCACTGGTATTTTTATTACAATGTCGGCTAATAAAAGATGAAGTTAATAAATGTTCTCTTTCCCAGAGCAGAAGTGTTTGAGAACACTGGTTTAAGATTTATGCTCCTACTCAGAAGATTGGGTTGTGTTAATAAATGGCATGGAAGAAAGTGCCTAAATTGCAGACTGATGAGAAACAGATGTGAATCCACATCTGCCTTCTTCCATACTTGGCTGTAGCATTTGGCAACCCCCTTAACCAATCTGAGTCACCATTTTCTCAGCTGTAACATTCAGGATAACAAAAGGTCACTTACAAGGTTATTATGAGAACCAAGAAAGAAGAGAAACAGTACATGAAAGCATCTATCTTATGCCTAGCAACATACTCAATTCATAAAATGTCCTTTTTCTTTCCAAAAATATTTAGGTCCCACAATTTATCTCTGATATGTAGACTGTGTAAAGAATATTTATCATCGGGCACCTGGGTGGCTCAGTTGGTTAAGCAACTGCCTTCAGCTCAGGTCATGATCCTGGAGTCCTGGGATCGAGTCCTGGGATCGAGTCCCGAATCGGGCTCTCTGCTCAGCAGGGAGTCTGCTTCTCCCTCTGACCCACTTCCCTCTCATGCTATCTCTCATTCTCTCTCTCAAATAAATAAATAAAATCTTTAAAAAAAAAGAATATCATCTTCCAATTATTATGTTAATGATCAATTTTATGTAATTGGAATTAGCAGTGTATATTAATGCATTTTTTGAATTAGTGATTCTTTTCAAACCCCTGATAAGTGGGTAACTCAAAGCATTGTCATATGAAAATTAATTCATCTGCCTGGAATGAACCCATTAAAATTCACAGGTGAAATATGTTCATACACTGAGCATTCAGCACACGCAGAGAACTAGAAGTACAGACCTGTAGCTGGTTCACTGACGTGAACTCCCAGCACCATCAGCACCTCTGATTCGTTCGTGCATTGCATAATAAATCTCAACTAAATGACATACACATCGAACAAAGATTTACATTCATAAGTCATTCTTCCCTTGGGCAGGAGGTGAAGAAGTTTGTAAGTAAACAAAGAATCTAGAAAGACCACCATTTTTTGCTTTTATTTTTCCAATTGTGCCTTCTCTATTTTTTCTTTTTTTTTTTTAAGATTTTATTTATGTATTTGTTTGTCAGAGAGAGAGGGCACAAGCGGGGGGAGCATCAGGCAGAGGGAGAAGCAGGTTCTCCGCTGAGGAACAAGCCCAGTGTGGGGCTCCATCCCTGGATCCTGGGATCATGACCTGGGCCAAAGGCAGACTGTTAACCTACTGAACTACCCTGGCATCACCTCTATTCTTTCTTCAAACGCCCTTTTTTCAGCATCGAAACAGGTACTCCCAAAGATATGTGATTAATTCATCCTCATTAAAGTGTAAATGAATGATAAAGCCTAATGTCTCCCAGGGGCATTTATTCACAACACAATTGGAAATAAGGTCCCTGGCTTAAACCAAAGGAAGGAGATTTCTAGTGATGAATGTTTACTCTGCAAAGCAACCAGAAAGAACATTTTTTGTCATAAAAGTCTTTATGTTGCTCCCCAGGTCAACTCAACAGGCCACCACCAGCACTTAGAATAGGACATGTCTATCACACATCCCAAGAGCTCCTTTATCCAATGCCTCCAAATACTTGTTTCATAAAATAAATGCAAAGGTAACACGTGCTAACTAGAGCTGGGAGGGTGTCATTCTGGTTCTGCCACCACCACTCCCACCACCACCAAACAGACCCCTGTCATGAGCTTCCTGGTATTCTCAGCCTATGTCCTGGGAGACTGGGAGCCAGGACTGCTAAAGCTGCCAGTGTGGGCGAGAATGAGTTCATGCCTAGGACAGGCCATCGCAGAAGGAGGAAACCTGCCTCCACTATTACATACGAAGCAAGCCCTACTACTCGGAGAAGCAGTTGCCAGTAACACAGAGGACAATCACAGCACGGTACATTTTAAGCTCAGAAAGGAAAGTCCTTCCAAGACTGAACTCCATAAAACGCTGCCCACTGGAACCCCTACCTAAAGATCAGCAGAGTTTTTAACACAAAAGTGTCGGTTATCAGGGGGAGACCTCTGGGCTTCCCTAGTATACCTTACCTGAGATCCATATCTCCTTCGACCCAGAAGGTGAAAATGTTAGAGATGGTTCCCCCCGGGCAGCACCCCATGACGAGAACAGCAATAGCCTGGGCTGGCTTCAGAGAGAAGCTGATGGCCAGGAGATAGGCTGTGAGAGGCATGAGGCCAAACTGGCAGAGCAGCCCCACAGCAATGCCCCAGGGTCTCCTGATGTGCGCCCAGAGCTTCCGGAACTCCACAGAGCATCCCAGGGAGAACATGAGCAGGCCCATCATCACGGCTGACACCACTGTGAAAACAAGTTCGAGGTTCCCATGTACCTCCAGTCCCACAGGCAGCTCCCCCTCCGAACTGTTAGCAGTGCAGGCTGAGCTGCTGGAACAATTCACTCTCATCTCTTCATCTCCTTAATGCAGCATCACAAATGAACATCTGCCACGCTGGCTGGGCAGGTCTCTTCTTCCACGTTTTGTAATAATGCAACCAAGTCATGCATGGAGAATCATTCTGATGGCTATTGGCCAGCCAGGTGATTCAGCCTAATCTGATCAATGTATTCATGAATGGCCTTATAAAAGTAATTATCATGGGCACGAAACATAATAAACTGCGGTAAGTAAGGCTTTCCACTTCTGTTCTTACTCACCACTGAATATTCAAGTGAAATGAGACAAGCAAATTTATTGTCAAGTGGAGTGACTGGGCTGTGTCATCAGCATCACATTGTGTTCCAGGAAAATAGGTTGAGTGCCAAGACATAATTTCTCCAAATTCAATGGGGATTTCAAAGAACCAGGATGCAATGTTTTGTGGAGAGGAAGACCAACTGGAAAAAACAAAGGCGCTAAGCCAAAGCCACTCCTCCACGCATTAGCAAAACATTTCTGTTGAAAATATTAAAGCAGGGGCGCCTGGGTGGCTCAGTCGTTGGGCGTCTGCCTTCAGCTCAGGTCATGACCTCAGGGTCCTGGGATGGAGCCCCCCATTGGGCTTCTTGCTCAGCAGGAAGCCTGCTTCTCCCTCTGCCTGCTGCTCCCCCTGCTTGTGCTCTCTCTCTCTCTCTCTGTGTGTCTCTGTCAAATAAATAAATAAAATCTTTAAAAAGAAAAAGAAAATATTAAAGCAAAAGATCAGTTAAGGAAATGTTGGGAGGGAGTAAGGATCATTTCAGGAGTGCTTCAGAATTGGTCTCAGTTTTTCTTTTTTTTTTTTTAGATTTTATTTATTTATTTGACAGAGAGACAGTGAGAAACGGAACACAGCAGGGGGATTGGGAGGGAGAAGCAGGCTTCCAGCTGAGCAAGGAGCCCGAACTGGGGCTCTATCCCAGGACCCCAGGATCATGACCTGAACCGAAGGCAGACACTTAATGACTGAGCCACCCAGGCACTCTATTTATTATTTTTTAAGTAGGCTCCATAACCAACGTGGGGCTTGAACTCATAACCCTGAGATCAGGAGTCACATGCTCTACCGACTGAGCCAGCCAGGCACCCCTCAGTTTTTCTTCTATTTCTACTAGAATTTGTATCTGAAGCCAATAATTAAATACCTGTAAGAATAATATGGTATTAAGCACCTGATTTGTTTCATCAAATGTGTGGAAACTCATTTATGTACCCAAAATAATACAAGGAAGCTATCACTTTCTTTTGGAGAACAGAGTCGGCTTTGAGATGCCACACCCCTAGGCCTCATGGTGAGGTCTGGGAATTCTGCAAGAGAATGTAATAAAGAGCTTGTCTTGAAGACTGGAGACAGAGTCTGAGGCCAGTCTCTGACCGCAATGGCCCAGGGGCCCTTGTGTGTGTCTTAACCACACAGACACACATTTCATTGGAAAACCAGGCAAGGAAAATACGGTTCCATGAAACTAAACCTACAAAAGAGCAGATGCCACACCCTTTCTCACAGAAAGCAGAAAGTTTATTTATTGGGCAACGGTTGGTGACAAGGCACACTTTATAAAACACCTCTACCTGTCTTAAGAGGGATATTAGCTATGCATTGTTTATTTTTGAATTATCAAATTCTTTTCCATGACAAAGCGCTCTGAGCATGTTTGCTACATAAAAATACAAATTAAGGGGCGACTGAGTGGCTCAGTTGGTTAAGCATCTGCCTTCGACTCAGGTCATGATCCTGGGGTCAAATGTAAAATAAAATCTAACAATTTGAGGGGCACCTGAGTGGCTCAGTCAGTTGAGCGTCCGACCCTTGGTTTTGGCTCAGGTCATGATCTCAGGGTCGTGAGATTGAGCCCGCTCAGCGGGGAGTCTGCTTGAGATTCCCCCTCCCTCTTCCACTCCCCCACTAAAATAAAGAAATAAATCTTTAAAAAAAATCTGACTATTTGAAGAAAGTATAAACTGGCTTAGGCAAAGACACCTTAAAAGCAGCTCTGAAGGTAGAACCTTGCTGGAGGCCATCAGAAGTCAGCATGAAGACCTACTGCCACCAATTCTTGATTCATGCCCAAGAATAAGCCAACATTTACACCAAGCTTGGTAAGCCTGTCAGAAGACAACCCAAGGGACACCTGGGTGGCTCAGTGGTTAAGCATCTGCTTTTGGATCAGGTCATGATCCCAGGATCCTGGGATCAAGTTCTGCATGGGGCTCCCCGCTCAGCAGGGAGCCTGCTTCTCCCTCTGCCTGCCACTCCCCCTGCTTGTGCTCTCTCTCACTCTCTCTCTCTGACAAATTAATCAATAAATTAATCTTAATGTAAAATTAAATAAATTAATTAAAAATTAAATTAAATTTAAAAATCTTAAAAAAAAAGAAGATAACCCAGAACCACCTGTGCTGTATCAATGTAAAGCTAAGCAGAGAAATGGACACTTAGGAACGAGTTAGGTCTCTGAAAAGCTTTGTGTTTCCAGCTGAAGGGGGCAAAGATGTGGTTGAGCTGAGGAAGATTGGAGGAGGGAGACCAAACATTTTCTAAGCACCTACTAGGTGAGAGGGCATGCTAGGTCCTTTACACATATGTGTCTGTGTCTAGTGAAGCAGAACTTTTTTTTTTTTTTTTTACTTTAGTGAGAGAAGGTATCACATTATTTCTGTCTGGATAATGTCAAAAAGGCCTTTGGTAGACCTTCTTTGTTTTTGGAAGTCACTCAAAGGCCCTTCTTAGTTATTCAAATTTGAGTTTAATAAGAGATTTGTCATCAAGGACGATGTGATAGGAACTTTAGCTTGGTACTCAGCTCTGATAGCTGGGGAGAAGGGGGCTGCTTTGCTTAGTGGATATTAGGAGCTTCCTGAAAGCAAAGGTGACCTTGGACTCTTATCGTTTGCAATGCAGTGCTATCAGAATATCTCAGATGAATTAGGATGGTTTCAGCTGAGGTCCACTGTCAGGAAAAGATACTAAAGTCCAATTACCCACCATGAAAGCAAGGGGTGTCTGGACTGATGACAATTTCCTCTGGATCAAGTCATCCTGGCACAGATGTCACAGAACGATATAGGACACAATGACTGGACTATGTGGATGTAATCTGAAAAGAAGTAACCTTGAGAGGCCAAGCTTCAGCACCACCATGTTCTATGCAAAGATCCGGACTAGAAGGGACAAGGCAGCAATGGGTGACAGCCCGTTGGACTGGGTGGAACCAACTGATTCAAAATGTCCTGACAAAACAGCAGCAGCTGAAACCAGGGCCTACCAGTGGATGCCAGGCTTTTCCCAGTTTGTCCCCATCCTGGGAAGGAAACTCCCTTGAAAGAGTAAGCCCCTAGAGTTCTTGTCAATTTATAAAGGAGATTTTAGGGGCACCTGGGTGGCTCAGTTGATTAAGTGTTGGACTCTTGACTTCAGCTCCAGGTCATGATCTCAGGGTCCTGGGATCAAGCCCTGCACTGGCCTCCATGCTAAGCGCAGAGTCTGCTTGGGATTCTCTCTCCCTCTCCCTCTATTCCCTCTCTCCGCTCATGCTCTGTCCCTCTAAAATAAATAAATAAAATCTTAAAAAAAAATTGTAAAGGAGATTTTAAATAGGGGATCGACCCTAAATTTATTGGCATGTAAATTTATTGGATTAAATCCAAATTTATTGGATTCAAGTGATTAGAAATTTTTAAAAGACATGACCAAATTTATACCTTAAGCTAGTGAGGTAGTTCATGAGAGCCCATTCAATCTTCACATCCGTTCTAAGAGGTAACTACTATCATTGCCATGTCACAAATAAGGAAACGAAACCTACTAGGGCCATACAATTTATCCAAGGTTATTAGACAAGTAAATTAACATTAGGATTTAAATCCTAGTCTAATTCTCAGCCTATCCTTATTTCCCTGGAACACATTGATGGGAGGCAATGAAAGTAGTCGATAGCAGGATCATTCTGAAAAGACTGACAATCAGCTAAACATAGCTCAGGGATAAAACACCACAATTTGGCATAAACATGGAGAAACAAACCAACTAATCCCTAATTTCTAAGTTTATCTCATGTGCTCACAAGCTTGAAATGCACCTGAATATGTGCAACATATACGCACCTTAATTTTGAGATCCAGCTGTACAAATCACAGGAAATATTTCATGCATTTCTATTCTCTGCAAATAGAATTAGAGGTGAAAGACATCCTTCAGGAAAACCAACTAAAAAGCTGCCTCTTCTGTCTGGGAATATAAAGGCTGAAGGAAAAGTCCCAAAAGGAAAGGTAATTCAACATGGTTAAGGAATTGTTCAGCAAACTCTGAAAATCAGTATAAGGGGAAACTTCTAGATGCTTGAAGGACATAAAAAAATCCTATCGGTTCCAGGGTGCCTGCCTGGCTCAGTTGGTAGAGCATGTAACTCTTGATCTTGGGGTCTTGAGTTCAAGCCCCATGTTGGGCATTAGAGCTTACTTTATTAAAAAGAAAAAAAATCCTATAGGTTCCAAGAGTTTAGGTAAACTCATGAGAAAGATCCAAAACAAAAGGAAATTATGTATTTAATCTAAACTAATTATTTATTATTAATTCAATCCAAATTATTTATCCAACCCAAAGGAAATCAGCAGTAAGAAAATAGACTGTTACATGACCCGAGGTAAAAAACCTAATTCTCTATATTTTTTAAAGATTTTGTTTATTTGTTTGAGAAAGTGAGAGAGCAAGAGAGAGAGAGAGCATGAACGGGGTGGAAGGAGCAAAGGGAGAGGGAGAAGCAGGCTCCCCACTGAGCAGGGAGCCCGACCTTGGGCTCGATCCCCAGACTGCGGGATCATGACCTGAGCCGAAGGCAGACGATCAACCGATCAACCGATCAACAAACTGAGCCACCCAGTAGCTCCTCTATATATTTTTTAAAAAACCAAACCTCAGAAATAAAAATGCTGTCACCTTGCAGAAAAAAAAAAATAGCCCAGTACTTGAACAGAACATTCACAACAGTTAACAACCATAGGAAAAAAAAAACAACACAGAAATCAACATCACTAATAATTTTTAAGTATATTAAAATAAGATGTGTTTCCTACCACTAAGAAAACAATTTTAAGGTGACTGTCCTTTGTTGATAGAAGTTGAGTGAAAGTATATTCTTATATACTGCAGGTAGGATTGAAAATTCATATAACCTTTCAGGGAAAAGTCTGGCACTATGTACCAAATAGCCTTTGTCACTATAGTTCTAAAAAGCTGTCTTAATAAATAAGTTGCAATACTGGCAAAAATTTATTATTTGGGGCAAATGTTTCTATTTATAGTAGTATTGTTATTTATTTTTTTAGGATTATTTATTTATTTGACAGAGAGAGAGAGTGCATACAAGCAGGGGGAGCATGAGAGGGAGAAGCAGGAAGGAGCAAGAAGCTGAGCAGGAAGCCCGATGTGGGGCTCGATCCCAGGACCCCGGGATCGTGAACTGAGCCAAAGGCAGACACTTAACCAACTGAGCCAGCTAGGAGCCCCAGGGCTGTTATTTATTCTTATTTATATTACCATTATTATTTATAGATGCAGAAAACTGGGAATTTAAATTCCCAAAGTGAGACTAATTTAATCATGATACAATGAGATACCATGGAGCTATTTAAAAAGTAAACATTTTGACAATGAGAAATGTTTATATTAGAAGGTAAAGCAAAAAAAAGAAAAAAAAAACTAGATAGATATAGATAGGTATAGATAGAATGCTCCCAGCCATGTTAACCTGGCTGGCTCAGTCAGAAGAGCATGTGACTCTTGATCTTGGGGTTGTGAGTTCAAGTCCCACATTGGATGTAGAGATTACTTAATAAACAAAAACTTAAAATAATAATAATAAATTATTTATTATACATAATAAAACTTAAAAAAATAATAAATAATAACATAAAGAGACCAAATTTGACTCCCCAAAATTTTCAGTGATTGCTTCTGTATGTAGGATTGTGGATGATTTTTTTCTTTATATGTTTTGTACTATGTAATACCTTTGAAATGGCTATGAATTACTGTTTATAATTAAGAAAAAAACTGAAGAAAAAGGAACAGAGATAGACAAAGTTGTGGTTATTTCAAGCAGCTCCTAAAACTTGATAACAGCCAGATGACTCTGAGGAGCCAGACTACTAAGATGACTCAATCATTGTCTATTCTTCGGTTTTTATAAGGGAGGCTCACAAATACCAAAGCTTCCAGGTAAGAGATACCTGCAGAAAATGGAATGTAAGGGCGTGAGAAGGACTGATGGGCCAAGTCAGGACATAGAAAAGTGGGCTGACAAAGTGTTTATCCTGAAACAGCACCCACTCCACCTTCAGAATAAAATAACCGGAAGGGAAAATGAATCACCTGGAATCAACTGGAAAGACGTGTTTACCTGAACAGGTGGCATGCTATTTATAATAGTATTTGTGGTCCTTTTCCCAACAACCTTTTCTGGCCTCAGCTCATCAGATCAGATGTTAAGATTATAACCATAAAAAAAAATTAAAAACTGAAAAATTTAAAAAAAAGATTATAACCATAAATTTTCATAGACTGTTGGAGCACCTGGGTGGCTCGGCTGGCTAAGCATCTGACTCTTGGTTTCGGCTCAGGTCATGATTGGGGTCCTGGGATTGAGCCCCACACCAGGCTCTGTGCTCAGTGCAGAGTCTGCTTCAGACTTCTCTCCCCCACTCTCCCCCTCTGCTCCTCCCCCACTCATGCTCTCACTCTCTCACTCTCAAATATCTTTAAAAATTTTTTTTTGCAGACTGTTTGAACCCTAGAATTATAAGAAAATCTTGTAATGAATAAGATTAATGGAATTTGTCAGCCATTGGAGCAAATTACTGATAACTGATTTTCTGTGATAGTAACAGTAAAACCTACTACTTATTGAGTCTTTCCTATGTACCAGATCCTGTGACAGGTCATGTACATGTGAAGGGTAGTAGAACATGCTACCCCAAAATATGCCACTTCGGCATAAGGATTATTTTGAGCAGAAGGCAACTGAGAAGAAGCAGATACAAGAGCAGCTCCCTACCCCCCTTCTATATGCCTAAAAAGAGGACATAAATTTGTAAAGGTGTCTCCCTTTCCCTCTCTACCAGGAAGGACAGAAGCTAAGCCCAAGAGACACCTTCAGACCCTACCAGCCAAGAGAAATCTATACCAGAGGAATCTACAGAACAAACCTTGCTAAAACTAGCCCTTATCTACCATTAATTCCCCCATATATTTGCCTTCCCACAATTTGCCACCCCTACAGGCTCAAAGTCCTTTTTCTTTGTTTTGTCACTTCTCTCTTGTTCTTTTAAGATGATATATAAGCCCCAGTTCTAACGCCTCTTTGAGGCACTCACTTCTGAGTGTTCTCCTATGTATTTGCAATGCACATGTTAATAAACTTCTTTTTTCCTCATTAATCTTTTTGTCTAGTTTACAGAGCCCCAGCTGGGAAGTCCAAGATGAAGAAGAAAAAATATATCTCAGTAATCCTCCCAACAATCCTGTCATTCAGGTACCATTATTACCCTCATTTACTCATGAGTGCAGAGAAACTTATGGAGGTTAAACAATCTGCCATGGGCTAAGCTAGGAAATGGTAAGGCAAGATCTTAAGAGTCAAATCTAGGGTCAATACTATACATGAAAAATAGATGAAATAATAAAAGTTCATGAGTTCCACTTGTATAAAATATTATTCCTGCCACTCAAACTATATGTCACATCCTGGTCACTATTCTTCACCTTCCTAAACCCTTAACTCACGTGCTTTATCAGATGAGGCAACAGGTGCACAGAAAACATGTTGACTGACATTGTGAAAGAATAATAGCCATGTTGAAGAGGGGAATATCCTAATTCCCATGTCTAAACAACTCTTACTTTGAAGTAGCTACCTGATTCAAACACTCATAATCCTAAATTCAAGGAATATTTCCTAGCATTCGATGTAGGTTGTAAGCTACTTTATAGTGGCCTCCCTAAAAGAATACATAAGCAAAATAGATCCTTGACCACATAACCCAACTACCCCCCAAAGAAGAAGGGTAGGACCAGGGAAAGCCAGACACTTTTCAGTAATGCTGAAAATGGTTCCTTATATGCTTTATATACTTTTATATACTTTCAACAGAGGTTAAACCCTAAAGCCCTGGCTTGTAAAGGCTCAGAAGTGTTTTTTCTCCACCCTCCATTACTAAGCCAGAGGACATGTACCTAGAACTCTAGCCAAAATCAATCAAAATAAAGGCTGATGCTGAGCTCAAGCATCTGCATTTTACAGGAAAACCAGGTGTCAACTGCAAGCATCTGGTAAAAACTTCAGCTTTTTGATCTGACATTTCCTAGCTACTATGCCTGGAACATTTGAAGTGCTCAATTAATATTAGTTATTGTGTTGGTTATTATCATTAACATCTGTTGCATCTAAACCAGAAAAATAACAAAGTCAGTATTAAAAATAAATTCTCCTTTGCTCCTGCTTCCAATTTTCTGATTTGCTTTTCTTTTTCTTTCTTTCTCTTTCTTTTTCTTTTTTTCTTTTTTCTTTCTTTCTTTTCTTTTCCTTTCTCTCTCTTTCTTTCTTTTTCTTTCTTTCTTTTTTCTTTCTTCTTTCTTTTTTTCTTTCTTTTTCTTTCTTTCTTCTTTTTCTTTCTTTCTTCTTTCTTTTTCTTTCTCTTTCTTTCTTCTTTCTTTCTTTCTTTTTCTTTTTCTTTCTTTCTTTCTTTTTCTTTCTTTCTTTCTTTCTTTCCTTTCTTTCTTTCTTTCTTTCTTCTTTCTTTTTCTTTCTTCCTTTCTTTCTTCTTTCTTTCTTTCTTTCCCATGCAACAAAACTTTTATTAACATTTTGAACAGCTACTGAGAAAACCAGTGATTCAGCTATTACTGAAACTGGTAGTTTTTAAACTTAAATTGGGGCAAATGGCTATAGTGCAGAGCAATGCCATCATTGGGCACTATGAATTCAAGACTGAAGAATTAACAGCCACCCCTCAGACGGAGAACCAGGTGAGAGTCGACTCTTTCTGGATGTTGTAATCAGAAAGAGTACGGCCATCTTCCAGCTGCTTGCCGGCAAAGATGGGCCTCTGCTAGTCAGGGGAGATGCCCTCCTTTATCCTGGATCTTGGCCTTCACATTTTCCATGGTGTCACTGGGCTCCACCTCCAGGGTGACGGTCTTGCTGGTCAGGGTCTTCACGAAGATCTGCATTTCGATCTGTTAGCGAGTGCAAGGATGCTGGATGCAATCATGTCGAGTCACGCAGACCCCAAAACACGGACACCCAACAATGGCAGCCATTCCTGAACCCTGATTTGTTTTTCAAAACCCTTTGTTATAGCTTAGAAAATTTACTTCAAATACTAAAAGAGCCATGAGGGGTAAAAGATGTACACACACACACACACACACACACACACACACACACACACACACACGTCACGTGATTGCATGATAAAAGAAGACCAAAATTAGGAAATAACCCTCCTCTTATCTTGAAGGAAATTGTGTCAGCTATTTCCACGACTCATGTGAAGCAATTTTGGTATCGTTAGACTGCCGTGCTAGCATTCTGATGGTCAGCCTCCTAGGAACACCTGAGCTCTGATACAACAGAGCTTCTGGGGAGGAGGCGGTACAGGGAGTGTGGCCCAGTAAAGGTTTGCATGTTGGGTTCATGTTGCGCTTACCTTACCTGCTCTAGACATGTGGTGGAAAGCAGGGGACTAAATTCCAACGGTAAATAGTCACCTGGTGAGCAATCTCTCAAACAATGAGAGGGGATGTCTGCTTCTGGAACTTGGAAGAAGTTGCTTTGACAGAAAGTTAATGAGAGGTAAGAAAAAAAATGACACCTGCAACTGCAGCCCGTGAAGGTGACAACACCTACATTCCAATGCCATGAAAGTTGTGAGGTGCAAAACAAGTCTGTAGAGTGGAGGTGGATAATTCGAGGAAGGAAAGGGATTGAAACTGAAAGGAGACATGAATGGAAGGTAGAAGCCTACTAGAAAATTCAAAAATAGAGCCTGAGACTCCTGGTACGTTGGCAACATTTTCTTCCCTAGGCATCAATTAAGACTACTATGTTATGCCCATAATTCCAAATAAAGTAAGCCAAGATCACCAGGTTCTTCTCATAGGTTATAGCAGTTCTGAGGTACAATGAAAACATCTCTAAACTTCCCTATCAATGCCCCTATTGTCTTGTTCCTTCCCCTTTGTCTCCCAAATGAGGCAAAAGAAAATTATAATTGAATTTCACATTGAGGTCCCTGATGGTGGATTGATGGCTCAGGGAAGTCTGAGTAGTTTCAGCAACCCCTCTGCCCTCTACCCCAAATACCAAAGGAGGAGTGGCATGTCTGTGGTCCAAGACCATCTGTAAGACTAAAGGGCCAAACCTTTTCATTATATGTATCCATCCTGTCTTCTCTCCACCATGATATATCAATTGTGTTAGGGTTAATGGTGTATTATTTAGCCATTGGTTGCAAGATCCAGACTCAAGACAACTGAAATCCTGGACTCGGAACTGTTGCAGTAACTGGATACAATTTTGAGAAATAAGTGAGTGGGTTTTATAATATGGAAAGAAGAGTATGAGTGAATGTAAGTAGCCAAAAGAGAACTGGAGACATCCAGCTTATGTTGATTGCTGCCCAGCATTCCTCCTCCTGTCATGGGCTGCATTTCTTTTAGGGAAATACCCCCACCTCAGGCTTCTCAGCCATGCAGTTCGATCCAACCTTCTGTATCAGGAGGGTGTCCTGAGTAGCTTAAACCAATCAGCTAACTCAGGGTTTCTCAGCCTTGACACCATTGACATTTGGGGCTGGAAATCTCTTTGTTGTGGGGGAGATGTCCTGTGTATCGTAGGATATTTAGCAGCATCCCTGGACTTTACCCATCAGAAGCCTTTGGAATACTTTATAGGTAAGACAGCCAAAAATGTTCACAGACATCGCCAAGTGTCCTGAGGGGGGAGAGGCAAAAATCACCTTTCATGGAGAACCACTGAGCTAAACTCATCCCTCACTCCAAATTTTAGTAAAGGACCTACTTGCCCCATACCAGCCATATTCTCCAATATTCACTTTCTCAACAGGCCATACAGACAGCCAGGTCAGAAGTGGACCAAGCATAGTCTTCTGGAAAAGGTTAGACTTTGAATTCACATGGATCTAGAATTCTATCTCAGTTCCTCCACTTTTAAAGCTGTGTCACCATAGGGAGGTTACAAATCCTTCACCTAACCCGATTCCTTCAAAACTAAAAGAGGCATCTGAAAATGGGCAAGGTTAAACATGTACCTGGCATACACCCAGCCATTCCTCTCCTTGAGGTATTCATTCAAAATAAATGAAAGAACATGCCCATACAATGCTCATGGCAGCTTTATTTGTGAGCATTCAGAACTAGAAACTGATCGACAAGTTTATGGATAAACAAAGTGTAAGATATCCATGCAACAGAATACCACTCAGCAATGAAAAGGAGCACATATACAACAACACGGATGAATCTCAAATAATTATGCTGAGCAAAAGAAGCCAGACCAAAAAAAAGTACATACCGTATGATTCCATTTATATGAAATCCTCAAAACCACAAATTAATCTATAGTGCCAGAACACAGCTAGATCAGTGGTTGCTTGGGGTGGGGGTGGAGGGCATTCGAGGTGGGGGAGGTGATGAGAGAAGAGCACTAAAAAGGGATGGATTACAAGGGGCATGAGAAAACTCTTGAGAGGATGAACATGTTCATTATCTTGATTGTGATGATGATCCCACAGGTGTCAAAACTTATTACATTGTACTTCAAATATGTACAGTTTATGGTATATCCAATCATACCCAATGAAGCTGGGGAAAAAATGTGTCAAAGCATATATAGGAAGGGGCTCCTGGCTAGCTCATTCAGAAGAGCATGCGACTCTTGATCACTGGGTTGTGAGCTCAAGTCCCACGCTGGGTACAGAGATTACTTTTTTTTTTTTAAGATTTTATTTATTATTTGAGAGAGAGAGAAAGAGCGCGAGTAGAGGAGAGGGGCAGAGGGAGAGGGAGAGGGCGAAGCAGCCCCCACTGAACAGGGAGACTGACGTAGGGCTTGATCCCAGGACCCTGGGATCATGAACTGAGCCCAAGGTAGATGCTTAACTGACTGAGCCACCCAGGCGCCCCTAGAGATTACTTAAAAAAAAAAGCATATATATATATATATATATATATATATATATATATACATACATATATATATATATATATATGTGGAGGAAACAGCAGAAATCAAATCTTCTGATCACTCTCTTCAAAAGTGGCACCTTTTCAACAATTTTTCAGGTAATACATTCATTCATTAAACAAATACTGATAGAATGGCTACCATGAGTAGATACTATTGTAGACAATAGAGACACCATGGAGAAATAACAAACAAGTAAGCAAATAAATAATTGCAGATAATGACATGAGTGCTCTAAAGGAATTAAAAGAGGGTGCCGTCACAGAAAGTGACTGAGTAAAAGTCCAATTTATCAGGGGTAGGGGTCATGGGGGCGGTCACAGGAAGCCTCCCTCCGGAGATGTCATTTGAGTGGAGCCCTAAATAGTTAGGAAACATCTCTGTGACAGTCCGATGGAAGACAACCTTGGGGAAAATAAACAAGTGCAAATGTTCCAAGGCAGAAACAAGTCAGATAACAGGACTAGGGTAATGTGTTTGCACCCAGTAGGACTGAAAGATGAGTGGGAGGAACAAGGTCCAAAAGGAAAGCAAGTATCAGATAAACATAGGGCCTTGTAGGCCACAGGAAAGGGTGTTACTCAGGGGAGTGAGGTGATCTTTTTGACAAGATATGAATGCCATTTTTTTTAAGTTTATGTTTTTTAGTAATCTCTGCATCCAAGGTAGGGCTCAAAAGTCATGATCCTGAGATCAAGAGCGCATGTTCTTCCGACTGAGTCAGCCAGGGGCCCCTGTGTGAGTACCATTTTTAAAAGATCACTGCGGCTGCCAAGGGTAGACTAAAGAAAGGCAAAGATGGAAGCAAGGAGGTCAGTTATGGGACTTTTTCTGTGTTCCAAACAAGAGTGGTAGAGACGTGGATAAGGGTGACAGAGGTGGAGAAAGAATGGATACATTTGGGATATTTTCTGAAGGTAGACCCAATAAGAGTTGCTGATGGATTGGACTGGGAGGAAAGAGGAGATGAGGGACACAGAGGAATTACAGATGACCCCTAGGTTTTTGGCCTACATAATGCAATGGAAAGAGCACTATTTACTGGAATGAAAAAGAAGTTAACTATTCTTAAGATCATGATGAAAAGAGGCTAAAGAAACCAAGTGACAGCAAGACCCCAATAATTTTTTTTTTTTAAAAGACACATTTATTCAGCGTCATGATCAGACTATTACATTTAGCAATCAACAGCATGTGTGCAAAAAAAAAAAATCTACATTAAAACCCTTTGTTGGAATGCTTTACACTTTCCACAGAACAGAAACTAAAATAACCTGTTATACAATTAGTCACAAATACAGTCCTCGAGTTTTTTGCCCATAAACATGAGTATTGTCTAAAACATGTCTTCTTTGTAGCAGCTAGGCCCTGCCACCACTGTGCTTGGCCGAGTTCACAAATCTGTTGTAACCTGTAGCTTCCCTGTCACTTCTCTGGCTCTCCTCTCCTGCTAAGCTTTGTTTCCTGGCAGTAATTAAAACCTTCTGCCACTGCCCTAGCTACTGCTGCTGCTGGAACCACCATAGCCACCTTGGTTTCGTGGTTTGGCAAAGTATTGGCCTCCACCACCATAGGGGCCAGAGCTTCTGCCTCCAAAATTTCCTCCTTTCATGAAGACCCCAATAATTTGTCTGAGATGACACAACTATTAAGTGGTGGAACTGGTGTTCAATCCCAGGGGGTCCATGCCCTACACCTAATGCTCTAAATCTGTTCTACACTGGATATAAATAGTACTTAAAGACAGTGAACAAAGGGAGAGTTCTTTTTCCCCCTTTATGCTTGCTGCCCTGTCAAGCCATTGGCAAAAGCATCAAGATCCTGGCCCAGCCCTGTCCCCAAACTTTCCCCCTATGATGTTAGAATTCTGCTCTGCTCTGTTATTGCCCTTCCTTCCTTGCAGGGTTATTGTGAGGACTACAGGATATAAAAGAGTTTCTACATCTAAGTTTTTATTATGTGGGTTTTTTTCTTTTCTCTTTTTCATTCTCTCTCCCCGTCTTCTGAACCTTGATAAAATGTTTTCATTGAGGACATTTTTATCAACTGAAAAAAAATGAAGATTCTTTCCAAAAATTTCAGTTATTTACTATTAAATGTCTATGCCATAATATTTTTCATTAAAAATAAAACACAGCATGCAATTCACCTAAGGTTTCGGTATCTAAGCCATTTTCCCTAAAGGCCTGCCTCTTCTACACTGCCAACCAAAGTTTCAGAATGTTCACTGCCACTCCTCGTTCACTCTGCATACTCCTCCTGGATGAGCTCAAAGACACCCATGGTTTCACCTTTCTTCTCTACACCCACTCCTTCCTGAGCAGGACACCTGTAAAGCCCACTGCTCCTAGAGATCTCCACTCGTGTCTACCAAGAACTTTGAACACCAACATACCTAAAATCAACGTATCTCCCACACACCCAAGACAGTTCTTCCTTTCCCAAACCCACAATCTGGAATTCACCCTAAATTCCTCCCTTTCATTCACCCACACCCCCTCACTCAACCATATCCAATCAATTACAGTGTCTTGTGGTTTCTACCCCTTCCATGACCCCTGAGTCAGACCTGTACTAGCCACGCTAATACATGTACTTCCTTAAGTTATGCACGGTCACACCTGGATTACTAAGGGAAGATAGGCAATCATGAATAAAACAGGTTACTTTTTAGAAAGGAGAGGGGCAAGCCTTCAGAGGAAAAAAAAAGGAGAGCAGAAATTAAAAACTTATAATAGTTAGAGGATAAAACTGAGAGCTTCTTCCAGAAACTGGAGCAAAAGACAAAAGGATGGAAAACAGGAGAGAAAAGATAAAAAATTAGAAGGCCAGTACAGAAGATGTAGCATATGAATAATAGTACTTCTAGAATGTAGAGAGAAAATGAAAAGGTAGAAATATCTACCAAAAAATTTAATACAATTTCCCACAACTGAAGGAAATGAATTTCCAGGTTGCGAGGGCCTGTATAGTACCAAGCACAATGGGTACTGGTAAGAGTAGTTACTGCTATCTGTGTTAGTGCTTACTCTGTGCCAGGCACTGTTCTAGGTGCTTTACATATTTAACTCATTTACTTGTCACAACTATCACTATCCACTTCTTAATTTTTTTTTTAGAGCGAAAGCACGTGAGTTGGGGGAGGGTCAGAGGCAGAGAGAGAATCTTAAGCAGGCTCCATGCCCAGCACAGAGCCCAATGAGGGGCTCGATCTCATGGCCCTGAGATCATGACCTGAGCCAAAATCAAGAGTTGGACATTTAACCAACTGAGCCACCTAGGTGGGCCCCTATCACTACCCACTTTTTACAGAAAATGAAACTAAAGCACAGGAAAGTTAAATAATTTGTCCAAGATGACACAGCTTAATAAGTGATGGAACCAGCATTCAATCCTGGTGGCTCATGCTCTACATCCAATGCTGTACATCGCCATGCTACATTGGATTATTAGTCTTACACCATGATTCCTATCAGAACAGTGGGATCTAGGAGAAGATGCTGTAGCTTCCAGAGAGAAAAAAGCAGGTCTCAGGGAAAGCATCCAAAGTAAAAATGACTTTGGAATGCTCACTAACAATATTAAAAACTAAAAAGAAATACACAAATCCTTCACAATTTTAAACGAACATTATTTACAACCTACAATTCTACACTCAGCCAATCTATCAATGAAATCTGAGCAAAAAATACAGACTTTGGACAATAGGACCTCAAAAAAATACCCTCCCACGCACCCTTTCTCAGGTAACTACTGGAGGATATGCTCCACTGTAATAAAAAAATAAATAAACCAAGAAAGAGGATGGACAGATACAGAAGAAACAGGAGCAACTACATCAAAGAGTGTGAAGTGAATCCCCATGATAACAGAAATCATAGAGAGCTACATAAGAGTATGGAAATAAACAGTTCAGGGTAAAGAAGGATAAGACTTCTCAAGAAGACGAAATGATAGCATACATAGGATTGTTTTGAGAAGACTGATAACTGGCAAAGAGCTTGGGGTTTAGTGATAAATACATTACAAACTAAGCAAATATAAACTCTAATTACTAAATTACTAAATACTGTGCATGCACAAACACACACACACACACAATGGCAGGAAAGGAAAAGTAGTAATAGTCTACCACATAGCTCAGCTGTTAAGTATTTACACACTATTATGTTAACATAATAGTGTCATAATAACGTTAACATTTAATATTGATCTAACCAAAATTATAATATAACCTATATTTACAGGTAGATAGAAATGGTATGTATGTGTGTTGAGGATGGAGGAAAGAAAAGGAAAAAATGCTATCTTCTATATGGGAAGTCAATACCTAAAAAAGAAAAATCCAAGAAGTAGCAAAATCAAAGCATTATTTAGAGACATGAAGGTAAATAATAAAACAAGTGAAAGAGTTAAAATTAGTTGCCTCCATAGAAGTGGAAATGAGTGGTGAGGATCCACAGAGCTACTGGTTTTTTGTTTTGTTTTGTTTTTAAGATTTTATTTATTTATTTATTTATTTGAGAGAGAGAACACGAGCCAAGGAAAGGAGCAGAGGGAGAGAGACAAGCAGACTCCCCGCTGAGCAGGGAGCCCGATGTGGGAGTCGATCCCAGGACCCTGGGATCATGACCTGAGCTAAAGGCAGACACAACCAACTGAGCCACCCAGGCGCCCCTAAATAAATCTGATTTTTAAGAAATTAAAACTTATTAATAGCAACAATGTTAGATACATTGTACAGTAGATTTGTGGTCTTTAGATTGAAAAATATTTCTAGTTTTCCAAGACACTATTGGAGGTGTTATCTCCAGCCCAGATGAACTAGTGACAGTGACCCTAAAAGGGAAAGTGCAAGCTACTCAGTGGGACATGAACGACAGAAACAAACACACAATTAATCCCATTACCATCCAAAACATATGTGATTAATTTTTTAAAGAAAATAGTAAATTGGTTTTGATTTCTGAAGAAATAGAAACACACTGAATTTTTGCTAAAGACTGGTCTTTGGTTGTGTAATTATAAAATGGAATTTTCCCACATTTTAAGCAGTTAGCAACCCAGCTGTCATATTTATGATAATAACATTGATGAAGGGGGAAAAAAACTAGTCAACTGGAAGAACTGGCGAGGACAAATGTGTAAAAAAGGTGGAGAGAAGTGGTACAACTGGGTAACACAGAGAAAATCCCAGACGCTCTACCAAGAAACTTTGGGAGTGGCTCTGGTTGGCAGATAAGCAACTTACACAAATCACATGTGAATTTTATAAAGCCAATCTGATCTAGCAATGTGGAAGCTCCACCTCCTCAAAGTTACCCAACCTAGACTACATCCAGACCCCCTGTGCTCCTGAAAGCTGTTTCCAGGCCTAAGGACCACTAAATCAAATGCATCACTGACATCATAATTCCTAAGAGCAAGTGTCCTCCATGTGAGCCAGCATATCACAGGTAGGAGAAAGTATCTGAAGATAATTCAGATGATAGCTTCTAAATATTTTGAAACAACCACCACCAGATACAACTCCCCAGTGAAAAGTCAAACTGTGGGCCCACACAGGTGGATTATGGTCCCCTAGGTATGCTTTGATCAGTCCATCCCTTACAAAATTGGAAATGGTCACATTTATAAAATTTGCATTTCTGTAAATACAGATGAACTGATATGATGTCTAAAATTTACTTCAAAATAATCTGGTAGGATGCACCTGGGTGGCTCAGTTGGTTGGGTGTCTGACTTCAGTTCGGGTCATGATCCCAGGGTCAGGGTCCATGCTCAGCAGGAAGTCTGCTACTCCCTTTCCCTCTGCCCCTCTCCCCACTCATGCTCTCTCTCTCTCTCTCAAATAAATAATCTTTAAAAATATCTAACTTATTAAAAAACTATAATAAAATATAATAAAAAACAATCTGGTGGTAGGGACTTGCAAGGGTGGAAGTGGAAAATGAGTGAGTGTAAGTGAAATAAAAATGGCCATGAGTTCATAAGTGCTGTTCAGTGAGGGAGACATGGAAGTTCATTTTCTTGTTCTTGCTACTTTTGTTACATTTGAAATTTTCGCAAAAACACAATAACCAGTTGTGTTCTTTTTCCTCTTTATTTCATCTCCTCTTGCAAAACTGGAAGATTCACTCTGGGAAATATTGAATTGGATGATATTTTCCCCCTGATACCATTCCAGAACGGCATCAGTAGACTAGAGCTAATGAAGAAAAGTGAAGAGAGTCTAAGAGACTTGTGGGGTACCATCAGGAAGACTAATATAGGGCACCTGGGTGGCTCGATAGGTTAAGTGTCTGCCTTCGGCTCAGGTCATGATCCCAGGGTCCTGGGATGGAGCCCCGCAGGGAGCCCGCTTCTCCCTCTCCCTCTGCCTGCTGCTCTCTCTGTCAAATAAATCAATAAATCATCTTAAAAAAAAAAGACATGGGGCACCTGGGTGGCTCAGTCGTTAAGTGTCTGCCTTCGGCTCAGGTCATGGTCCCAGGGTCCTGGGATTGAGCCCCACATCGGGCTCTGTGCTCGGTGGAAAGCCTGCTTCTCCCTCTCCCACTCCCCCTGCTTGTGTTCCTTCTCTCACTGTGTCTCTCTCTGTCAAATAAATAAATAAAATTTTAAAAAAAAAGTTTAAAAAAAAAGACGTAAGTGACAAACTGACTCTCAGAGATTATTGTTTTTAAAACAGAAATGATCAGAAGATGCCATAGGTACAGTGGCCAGATTTTGAACTAAAAAATCAGGTCATGTATGGTCTGGCAAGTATATATACATTGAAAGAACAAAACCCAACTCTTGAAAATTCAAGACTTTTGGTCTCCACAAAGGTCAACAGAGTCAGGCCAATATAATACATCTTTGCTCTGGAGATTATAGCAGTAAAAAGGTAGTGATGCTCACAGTAATTACCAGAATATTGAGTATTATAATACTCTAATACTATAATAATATAACTCTAATCTACTATTAGAGTAGCTCTCATTGTGGGCCAGTTTCCATTTAATCCTCAAGACAACTGTGTAGTAGGTACCAGTATCATCCCTGTTTTACATGTAAGAAAACTGAAACTCAGAGACATAAAGCAACTCTCCCCAAGTCACACCGCTATTAAGTAGCCAAGCTGAGAGTTGAAGAAGGCAGCCAGGTGTAAAGTATGAACTCGTAACCACGAGGCCAGGAGATCTTTTAGAACGAGGCTAAAATAACAGAAGACACTTAAACACCTACGGATTCATCTAACAAACACTAAATTGTGCTCAAATATAACTTTCACTTTTTTAAAAGATTTTATTTATTTATTTATTTATTTGCCACAGAGAGAGAGAGGGAACACAAGCAAGGGGGAGTGGGAGAGGGAGAAGCAGGCTTCCCGTGGAGAAGGGAGCCTGATGCGGGGCTCGATCCCAGGACCCTGGGATCATGACCTGAGCCAAAGGCAGACACTTAACGACTGAGCCACCCATGCGCCCCCTCAAATACAACTTTCATACCCAAGTGTGCTGTACTGGATTCAAATTCTAGGAAAATTGATTCCTGCTAGTCCAACATTATCCAGCTAATCAAGTCCCCATTCTCTAGCCTCTCTGTAAATAAGCATTTTCCTTAAAATAAGGTCTTTGCATTTTCATGTCATTTTCACATATGTATGTGTGTTTCACATGCTCCAAGGGCATCCCAGAGAGACAACATGAAATGAAGCAAAAGGGCAAAAGGGAAAAGATGATTTTTTAGGAAAACAAAAGCAGAAAGTAAGTTCTACTTT
Source organism: Zalophus californianus (assembly GCF_009762305.2). Classification (NCBI taxonomy): domain Eukaryota; kingdom Metazoa; phylum Chordata; class Mammalia; order Carnivora; family Otariidae; genus Zalophus; species Zalophus californianus. The sequence goes on from NC_045596.1 coordinate 70,345,040, forward strand.
CTACTTTAAAGTACTACATGACAGGGGCACCTGGGTGGCCCAGTCAGATAAGCATCCAACTCTTGATCTCAGCTCAGGTCTTGATCTCAGGGTTGTGAGTTCAAGCCCCACCTTGGGCTCCATGCTGGGCATGGAGCCTAGATAGATAGATAGATAGATAGATAGATAGATAGATAGATAGATAGATAGACAGACAGACATATAAAAATAAAGTATGGTATGAGAATAGTAAATGATGTTTCACTGAACATTGGAAACTAAAGAGTTACTAAAATGAAACCTAAAATTTTTCTTAACCAAACAATTTTCAGTCTACCATGTTTAAAAGAATTTTGCTTGGGGTGCCTGGCTGGCGCAGTCTGTGGAGCATATGACTCTTGATCTCAGGGTTGTGAGTTCAAGCCCCAAGTTGGATGTAAAGATTACTGAAAAATAGAACCTTAAAAAAAAAAAAAAAACAGAATTTTTCTCTCTCCTTTTTGGCGTCTCAAAATGCAAATTCAAAATAATATCTCTGACGAGTTTCCTCTTTCCTTAGTGCAATTTTACAAAAATCACAACGAATAATCATATAAATGACTCAATTCCAGCTACTTTTTCATCTACTTACAGTGTTGTCTCTTGTGGTACAAAGGAAGGGACACAGAAGATCTGTCAGAGCTGTCCATTAACCCACAGGAGTTGGCTAATCTACCAGTGGGCATTCATATGTCTGTACCAAACTTCACACAGTAAAAGGTTGGAGACCTTCATTGCCTTTGGATGTGGAAAGCACTGAGTACAGATTTGATTATGAGATGATATCACTTAGGTGGAAGAGGTCTTCTCAAACCAACTTGCCTTTCCCTTAGGGAAAGCTGAATTTCCACAGCTACATTCTGCTGACATTTCAGGTGATTCAAGCGCTTCATTTCATACTCCCTTTCAAGTTTGATGGCTGGAAAACAAAATACATGGAGCAATCCAACTGACATTTCTCACCAGGCATAATATTGTTAAAAATGAACACTGAATCACATGGCAAAATTCACATTCTTAGATACTAAACAAAAAGGGCTACATAGATGAAGGGTATGGGTGTGAGTGAGTATATTTAAACATTTCTCTGATAATAAGCAAAATAACACAGATAAAATTTGCTATTTACTAAAGTAGCTCTTACAGAACTTACATTCTGCAGAAGGGAGCAGAGCATTCTTAATGGCTTTAGTTTTTCTGAGGTATAAAGGGCTACCAAATGTAATTTTTCCCAAGAAAGGTGACTTGATGTTGGCTAGGTTCGTATACCAGGTCTTTGTAAGCAGTGCAAGTTCCCAAGGTTCCTGTCTGGGGCAAAAATTCATTAATTCATTCAATAAATATTTCCTGAGCATCTATTGTGGGATATACAGAAGACATCTTAACTCTCAGTTCCATTTTCCACTAGATATTTTCGCTTATGGGGGGAATTCAGGATTTTCCAGAGTTGTAAATCTAGCCAGGAGAAGGAGCTTTACATTAAATGTATAATGTATAACGTGTATATTTTATATATATATACACACACACACATAGAGATATATTGAAAATTATGATAAATTATAATGGCAGGAACTTTTGTTAAAAAATAGCCTCCCTGCAGTCAATCTAATCTTTCCATGTCTTTTAAGAGGATATAGTTAAAAACTGTACGCTCCAAGTCTTTTATGGCTGATCACAAATATGGTCATATTAGGGAAGGAAAAAGGGGGAATAATCGTGCATTGAGCAGGGTGCTTGGCATACACAAAGGCTTTGAGTGTGTGATCTTATTTTAATCTTTACAACCACCATGCAGGTAGACAAGGAAACTGAGACTTGGAAGTTAATTAAGAACCAGAGCTGGTACTTAGCTTAGGGGTAGTTATTTAGAAGCACTAGTACCAAGAGAATCCTCAGAAAACTGGAGAAGGGGGTGGAGGAAATCCCAAACTATAATATTAAAAATAATCACCATGAACTTCAAAGGAATTGTTTTATATGTGCTAATTTGGAAATTTAAAATGTCAACTACATGTTTCTCATCTCAGAGAGTCCATACACGAGGAAAGGTGAAAGACCTGCTTTGGTACAAATCGGGGAAACGAGTATTCTATACATGGGTCTACTTGTTTTCCTCCTCTAGCTTCCTTGCTACTTCATCATCTAACTTTAAAGAGTGACTTGAGGTCTACAATTATTATAAATGCATTTGAACAAGGGCACAAAAATGTATTTATAAGAATGTTCACTGAAGCATTGTTTGTCCAAAAAAATTTCACAAAATAGCCTTAATGTCTATCAAGAAGAGCCTGGTTAAACACACTGTGGTTCATACACAGAATGAAAGAATGAGGTTTATCCTTATATGTTGATTTGGAAAGATGAGCAATAAAACAGCTAATTTTTATCTAGCACTTACTATATGCTGGGCACTGTTTTATCAGTTTACACATATGAACACCTTTAATTGCCACAGCAACCCTATGAGGTAGGCGGATGCTATTATTATGCTCATTTGAGAGATTAGGAAACAGCAGTAGAACAACTTGCTCAAGATCACAAGGCTCTTGGTCATGGGTTTAGGATTTGAAACCAGAAAGTCGGACTCTAGAATCTGAGGTCTTAACCATTAGGCTATATAAGATATGGTGGGGGAGGGAGCAAAGTTCATAGCTCCCTCTGCCTGCCGCTCCCCCTGCTTGTACTCTCTCCCTCTCCCCGTCTCTTTCTCAAGTAAACAAATTAAAAAAAAAAAAAAAAGATATACCGGACACCAAGACATTTTTAGGTAGATTTACACTATGTACGGAGGTATTTTAACGTAGTTGACAGGTATTTTAACGTAGTAGATGTTGCTTTGGAGTCAGAAGACAGACTTCCATCTCTGTCACTTGTTTACTCCATGACTGAGTGACTTTGATCAACCCACTTTGCCAAAAATCAGTTTGTGTTGTTTTGTTGTAAAGACCAAGTAAGATAACTTATAAATTCTTATTAAAAGCATTTTCCCTTTTTAAAAAAAATCACTATTCAGATAACTGAAAACACCTCGCATAGTCCAGTATCTCATGGAGAACCTAAGGGTTTCCGGTACTGCTATTTTACCAAGGACACTCCTCACCCCTAGTCAGTGCTCACCGTGATGAAAATACTTACACTTTATAACAACTGCCCTGCAATATGGTCTTCACTGTGTTCTTTCTTGGCAAGCCATAAGCCATGGCGAATTACCACCGTCCAAGTTCTTAACATAAGTGCCTGATGGAATGATTGGCATACTCTGTTCGCTTTACCTGAAATGTTTGCAACACCCAGAATTAATGACTTTCACTTTAATACCCACATAATAAAAAGATTTAGAAAAAGCATTTCTGGGGCGCCTGGGTGGCTCAGTCGTTAAGTGTCTGCCTTCAGCTCAGGTCATGATCCCAGGGTCCTGGGATGGAGCCCCGCATCGGGCTCCCTGCTCGGCAGGAGGCCTGCTTCTCCCTCTCCCACTCCCCCTGCTTGTGTTCCCTCTCTCACTGTCTCTGTCAAATATATAAATAAAATCTTAAAAAAAAAAGCATTTCTGAATGTCAGAACATCCCTCATAAAACATTCCTTGAAGCTGAACTCCTAATGTACAACCGTGTTCTCTTTCATTTTCCATGAACTCACTTTATCATTTCTTGCCATGTACGGAGAAAATGCCAAGGTAACGACATCGGCATTCCATCACCTCCCAAGCCTGCCAAACTGGTTCAAACACCTCACCCAAACGTGTCTGACTTTGGCAATGTTAAGCGACAATTGGTTCTGCGGGTACCGGAACTTCCCGTTCCGCGCCCGAGCCCTTTAAAGGAGCTAAACCTTCCCAGGTTTTCCCTTTTTCCAAAAATCTCTGCTTACCAGAAAGCGGCCCACCGTACGCGCCCCTCCCACGCCACTCCCACCGCCCCACCCACGCACACTTCGGAGGGGCCAGCCTCTCCCCAGCCCCCGCGTGCAGTTCCGAGCAGGACGCGCCTCTGGGAAGCGGGTGGAGCTTCGGCCGCCTGCCGAGCCCGCGGCGGAGGGGCGGGTCCTCCCCGCCCCTCCCCTCCCTTCCCCTCCCCCCGCCCCTTCCCACCCCGGCTCCCCACCTCTCCTCCCACCCCCACCCGACGGGCGGCCGGCACTCCCAGTCAGCCGGGGCCCCGAGGGTGGGTTCCCGGAGTAGGGAGAGAGGAGGGCGGGCGCCCGCGCCAGAAGACCCGCGCTCGCTGGTCTCGGAGGGTCGTGATCCCAGGCGGGCCGAGGGCAGAGCGCGCGCCCGATTAGACGCCCATGGCCGCGCACACCTGCGGGCCCGCGCCGCGGGCACACGCCTCCTTCTTGCTCGCGCCCGAGCTGCTGGCCGCGCCCAGGGCCGGGATGCCTCGCGTCACACGGAGGCCTCAATAATGGGCTTTATGGTGCCAGTTCCTTCCGCCAGGGGCGCGGGGAGCCAGGCCCGGAACGGGGGCCCTCGGGGTCTTCGGGTTAAGCAGCCGAGGCCCGCACACACTTGACGGAACAAAACTTACGAGCAAAAGCTGTAAGCTAGGCCTTTCTCTGAAAATGACACTTTTAAATGTCAGGGTGTTGTATTAAGCGACCCGGGGATTTGGTTATGGGGACCATTTGGGGGCACCACTTAAAGAAATGTGCTCCGTTCTGACGTGTTCACCGTGAGCGAGGCTCACCGGTGACGCCTGAGGAGCGGAGGCGCTGTTGTCAAGGTTCACTCTCCCTGGTGGGTCAAGGCAGCTAGAAACGCTAAAAAGCCCCGAGCCTACCTGTGATAGGTTATGTGTTCATCGTGGTCAGGGCAAGACAGATTAGAAAAGGTAGCCTGATGGACCAGTTTCTGAAGTCGTTACCCTGTGGTGATTCAGGATGAATCTGTATTTTAATACATCGTAGATGGTCACCACTTAAACGTCAAAGGAAAATAGCCCACCTATTTTTCACATGGGTTTTGGAGTCAGAACGGGTTTGGAATTCTAGTTCTGCCACTTGCTAACTTCAAGGTCTTGCCTATGTAAATTCTCCAGTCCTCAATTTCTCTATTTGTAAAACAAGTATCAGACTCTGTATCTTGCAGGGTCCTTGTGAGGATTAAAGAGCATGTCTTGTGCATTCTCTGCCAACACGGTAAGTGACTGACTGTCTGATTTTGCGCCTAGTAACAACTTTATGAGATAGGCAAGGGATACTTACTATTCCAATTATGGAGAGGAGGAATGAACTCAGGTTAAAGGACTGCCTGAGGTGGCGCAGCTCACGAGTTGCAGGGCCAACTTTTGAAGCTAAACACGGTACCCTTTCCACCCTGACAAGATACCTCTGATACTAGCTCCTGTCTAATTAGGATAGGCTGGTAAGCTTGAACCAACCACCTTTGAAGGTGCTTTTTGCTTCCCCAAAACTAGAAGGTGAGGACTCCTTCACTCGTTAACATTTCTGTTCCAGTGCCATTGGAAAAGGAGCCTCAACGAGTGAGAGTGGGTGTTAGTTTTTAACACAAAGAATCTTGAATCCATTGCTGGGCTGTAACATCGATGTGGTAGATTTTGAACTGAATTTTTTCAAACAAATTAACATAGAATGGTGTGGAGGGTGAGGAGTGAGAGTACATCATACAAATAAGTCTAAGTATTGTTTTGTGGAACTTATATATATATATATATTTTTTAAGAGTGACGTGGATATGATAGTTTCATGTTAATTTATTTATTTGACAGAGAGAGACACAGCGAGAGAGGGAACACAAGCAGGGGGAGTGGGAGACGGAGAAGCAGGCTTCCCACGGAGCAGAGCCCGATGCGGGGCGGATCCCAGGAGCCTGGGATCCTGACCCGAGCCGAAGGCAGACGCCCAATGACTGAGCCACCCAGGTGCCCCTGTGGAACTTTTTTTTTGTTATCCATACAGACTCTTTTTCATGCCTGTGTGTGTATGCAGTTTCAATATAAAGTATAGTCTCACAATGGGTCTAAAAAGTGTGAAAGCCACTGTCTAAGATCATTTCATTTTAGAGATTAGAAAACAGAGACCAAGTTGTTAACTGAAATCACACCCAGGTGGGGCGGAGACAGGCCACTTGAGCATTGTGGCTCATGGAGCTGTGGCTGTTCTCTTTTTATGGAGGAAGAAATCAAGATCCAGGGAGACGATGACGTGTCCAGGACCCCACTGAGAGAGATTAGACAGCCTGTGATTTCTCCAACTTTGAACCTCATTTCCTGTATATGTATATGATTCCTGAGAATTGTGTTTAGTTATTTCCTATGGGACTCATTTTGAACAAATATGGTAGAAGTTACAGAGATGACTTCTGAGACCAGGTCATAAAAGGTATTGTGGCTTCCTTCTTGTGGTCTCTCTTGGATCACTAACCCTAGAAGAGATCAGATGCCATGTTAGGGCACACTCAAGCCACCTTATGGAGAAATTCACATGCAGAGAAATAGAGGCCTCTAGCCAACCACTGGTGAGGTGCTGAGGCCTCTTGCCATCACTCATGTGAGTGAGCCAGCTTGGAAGCAGATCCTCTAAGGCTCCATCAAGCCTTCAGATGACTGCAGCCCCAGCTGTTGTCTTCACTGAAACTTCATGGTAGACCCTGAGTGAGAACCACCTAGCTAAGCCATTCCAGGATTCCTGGCCCTCAGAAAATATGAAAATAAATGCTTATCATTTTAAGCCACCAACCTTTAGAGTATTTGTTACAGAGCAACAGATAACTAATATACACTGTCTTTTTTTTTTTAAGATTTTATTTATTTATTTGACAGAGAGAGAGAGAGCACAAGCAGGGGGAGTGGGAGAGGGAGAAGCAGGCTTCCCGCTGAGCAGGGAGCGCAAGGCAGGGCTCCATCCTAGGATGCTGGGATCATGACCTGAGCCGAAGGCAGACGCTTAACTGACTGAGCCACCCAGGCGCCCACACGAAGCGTCTGATTGTAGAAGGAATATTTTACACAGAGGAAAATAGTCATATTTTTATAATTGAGATTAATAGTTTGATAAAAATGAACAGTAAAACACATTATGTCTTAGAGATTCTTCTGGGCAGCTGAAATCTCATCTAGGACCAGTTAAGAGCCTTAAAAACTGTCAACACAGAAAATATATGGTAAGTACCACTCTCCCACATGTCTTTAAAAACAAAAATAACATTAAATCCTATAGAAGGTGGAAGGATATCCAATAGAGATCTGGTTCTCACTCCACCCCCATAAAGACTATTTTAGTATTTTCTTTTGAATTATCACATCATATCTAAACATTTCTCGGTCTCCCACCCAGCCCCTCTCTCTTCTTTCCTCCTCCTCCCTTCCTTTCTTTTCTCTATGATCTCTCCCTCCCTGCTTTTCTGGTGCCCTACACACATCTTTCTATTGGGTAAGCCTTCACTGATGATTCCAAAAAGTTGGCAGGGTTCATTCAAATTGGTTAAGAGAGCTCTGCTGCCACCTACTGTTAGAACTAAGGTACAAAGAGGTATGCCAAGAGACATGCTATCCCCTAACAACAAAAGAGCAATAGTAGTGTGATATTTACTACACTTTGGACACTGTTCAAGGTACTTCCTATACATTGCCTAATTTAATTATCACAACCATAGATGCTATTATAAATTTAGTGGTGTGAGTGTTTTTAGGGATATTAGAGAAGTAAAAACAGGCACCTCAAGCATGAATAACTTTTCTAAAGTCACAAAACTTGACCCAGGACTATGCAATTCTGATATTTTTCTCTGTACCATACTGTACATTCTCCCAGGATTGTAATTAGGGCAAGGTTTTCAGGTATAAACTTTAAATATTTTTGCAACTGCCCTTTTCAAATATTCTTTTAATTTCTCATCATACATATATTAATAGAATATTGTTGGGCACCTTCTCCATGCCAGCAATCATTCTTCTCCCTGCCATCTGAACCTCGCAGCTTAGTGGGGAAGGGGATACTAGTTTCCCTAGGACAGTTAAGGAAAGAAAGGGTTTATAGGGCTACTAAATGACTTGCTTACAATTACACAACTAGTAAATTGCAGAACCTAATTTAGCCCAGGTCTATTTCATTCCTGACCTACCTCTTTTGAGTTCTCTGGATCCCCTGACTGAACTATATATCCCTCTATTTGTGAAACGTCCACCACATCCTTACAATAACATTGACTACCCACCCGTTTTGTTTGAAATTGAGAGTAGGTTTCTTTTTTTTAAAAGATTTTATTTATTTGAGAAAGAGAGCACAAGTGGGGGGAGCAGCAGAGGGAAAGGAAGAAGCAGGCTCCCTGCTGACCAGGGAACCCAATGTGGGGCTCCATCCCAGGACCCTGGAATCATGACTTGAGCCGAAGGCAGATGCTTAACTGAGCCACCCAGGTGCCCTGACATAGTAGGTTTCTGTATCTTAAACACATTAGTGCCTGACCAACACAGAAAATAATAGCCACAGCTAGTGTCCAGACTCCTCTGCTCTCCTTAGAGGTATAAATTACAATTTCCCGGGTGCCCAGTTGATAAACTCCCGTTCTTTGGGAGCAAAGCAGGTCAAAATCTATTACCTAATCCAAGATTATGGTGTATGACTTACAGCCTAGGATTCTCCCCAGGACAAAAGCTAGAGCAGTAAGGATCCCTGGCTGACTCTGGCAGGCACAATGAACCTGCATCTGCCATGGAGCAAGTCACACCAGGATAGCTAGCCCCTGACAACGACACTGGAATTCCTCCACTGTGCAAGCATAAGGCATTAGTTGTAAGAATACGAAGAAAGATATTTCTTTACACATTGTAATATATGAGGGCTGTGGAGTGTTACAATGTCACCCTGTAAAGTACTAATTAAAACAAAAGATTTATCTACTTTAGTCCAATTGACATTTCAATTTCATGCTAATTTATAGTAACTAGGAAAGTAGGAACAATTAGAAAATTAAAATGAGGTCTCCAGTTATTTATTAAATATTTGTTAAAATTATTCACATTTTATTGACTTTTCAAATAAATAATAAATCATATCAATTGAACTTTCTCTTGAAGAGATACAGACCAGATGAAGAGGTGGTATGCTCTGATAGAAAAGGTCTAACTAGGAATCAAAAAACCTAGGCTAGAGACCCTTTATAAATATGAAAAGTTTCTAAGCCTTTGTGTCATTTATGAAACCGAACCAATATCACCCCAAAATATTTTTATGATTGATTCCATGAATCTGTCTAAATCTTCCACATAATTACACTACTAAGTTTTTAATAAGTTAGCAAATGACTTTTAATAATTTTACCTGTTTTGTATTTTGACATATTTATGCAAAGAATTCATTAAAGTTCAGGGTGCCTGGCTGGTTCAGTAGGTAGAGCATGTGACTCTTGATCTTGGGGTCATAAGTTCAAACCCCATGTTGGGCATAGACATTACTTAAAAATAAATAAATAAATAATTCATTAAAGTTCATATAGGATATAAAGTTTATTTGTCCTAACCTTCTTTTTTTGAAGATTTATATCCCAGGGTTACAATATCCATATAGTCCTTTTAATTTTATTCATCTCCGTGGTTCATAGTTCATCGTAAGCTTTCATTCAATTAGATTCAAGCCAATTTAACACACATATATTGAGCACTTTCTGTATGCAAAGCTTTGTGATTGGCCCCCGTAGTCTAAAATTTGTCCCTCGGGGCGCCTGGGTGGCTCAGTCGTTAAGCGTCTGCCTTCGGCTCAGGTCATGATCCCAGGGTCCTGGGATCGAGCCCCGCATCGGGCTCCCTGCTCCGCGGGAAGCCTGCCTCTCCCTCTCCCACTGCCCCTGCTTGTGTTCCCTCTCTCGCTGTGTCTCTCTCTGTCAAATAAATAAATAAAATCTTAAAAAAATAAAAAAAAATAAAAAAAATAAAATAAAATAAAATTTGTCCCTCTTCTCCCTCTTCCCCCATACGTAAGAAAAGCTCTCTTTTAGAGAGAGTTTTTTACAGCTACATGTAAAAGAATGAAACTGGACCACTTTTTTACACCATATACAAAAATAAATTCAAAATGGATTAAAGACTTAAATGTAAGACCTGAAACCATAAAATTCCTAGAAGAAAACAGAGGAGGTAAGCTCTATGACATCACTTTTAGCAATACTTTTTTGGATCTATCTCCTGAGGCAAAAAGGAGATAAGGCGCACCTGGGTGTCTCAGTTGTTAAGCGTCTGCCTTCAGCTTAGGTCATGATCCCAGGGTCCTGGGATTGAGCCCTGCATCGGGCTCCCTGCTCCGCAGGAAGCCTGCTTCTCCTTCGCCCACCCCCCTGCTTGTGCTGTGTCTCTCTCTGTCAAATAAATAAATAAAATCTTTTTTAAAAAATGGACAGAGGCCTTGAATAGACATTTTTTCAAAGAAGACATCCAGATGGCCAACAGACACAAAGATACTCAGAATCCCTAAAGATCAGGGAAGTGCAAATAAAAACCTCAATGAGATACCACCTCACAAGGGTCAGAATGGCTAGTATCAAAAAGACAAGAAATAACAAGTGTTGACAAGGAAGAGGAGAAAAGGAAACTCTTTGGTGGGAATGTAAATTGGTGCAGCCACTATGGAAAAAGTGTGGAGATTCCTCAAAAAATTAAAAATAGAAATACCATATGATCCAGCAATTCCACTTCTGGATATTTAGCCAAAGAAAATGAAAACACTAAAAAAGACATATGCACCCCTATGTTTATTGCAGCATTATTTACAATATCCAAGATATGGAAACAACCTAAGTGTCCATCAATAGATGAATGGATAAAGAAGATGTGGTATATATATATATATATATATATATATATATATATATATATATATATATATATATACACACACACACAATGGAATATTACCTGGCCATAAAAAAGAATGAAATCTTGTCGATTGCAACCACATGGATAGACCTAAAGTGTACTCTGCTAAGTGAAATAACTCATACAAAGACAAACACCATATGATTTCACTTATATGTGCAATCTAAAAATAAAGCAAACGAAGAAGCAAAATAAAACAGAAACAGACTCAGATATAGAGAATGAACTGTTGGTTGGCAGAGAGGAAGAGAATGGGGGTGTGAACAAAATAGGTGAAGGAGATTAATGATCTTCTACTTATAAAATAAATAAGTCACGGGGATGAGAAGTACAGCATAGGGAATATAGTCAATAATAGTGTAATAACTATATGGTGACAGTAACTAGACATGCCATGGTGACCATTTCTTGGTGTATATAAATATCAAGTCACTATGTTGTACACCTGAGACTAATACAATATTGTATGTCAATTATTGTTCAATACAAAAAGTAAAAAGAAGTAAAGCTCTCTTTTCCCATGGAGATGTAAGTCAGTTATGAAAAGTATACATTCTCAGCTTGGAGAAATATGGAAAAAGAAATTATCACCACTCTTTCTGTCAGTTGTGAAAGTTGTCTTGAAAGAATTAAGATTCCCTTTTTAAGCCAAAATCTAAAATTAGAATGTATATAAGCCCCCACAGATGTTAAATAGCAATCTACTTAAATTCAGGATTTAAGAGAAAGGAATTATTTCAAAGTGTAGAACTTCTTGGACTTGCTCAAGCACTTCCTAATGATAAAACTGTCTTTGAATTTTACTGCTTAATTCTTTTCCATCTGCTTAATTTTCTAAGATGTTCTTTTTTTATAATTTTATTGAGGGATAATTGGCTATTATTACTGTATATATTTAAAGTGTAAAATGTAATGATTTGATATGCATATACATTGTAAAATGATTACTAAGGGGCACCTGAGTGGCTCAGTCAGTGAAGCATCTGCCTTCAGTTCAAGTCATGATCCCAGGGTCCTGGGATTGAGTCCCATGTTGGGCTCCCTGCTTGATGGAGAGCCTGCTTCTCCCTCTCCCCCTGCTCCCCTGCTCCTCTCTCTCACTTGTACTATCTCAAATAAATAAATAAAATCTTTGAAAAATATTTTAAAAAATAAAATAAAATAAAATGATTACCAAGATCAAGATAATCAACACATCCACCATCCCACATAGTTAATAGTTAACATGGTTAACTCGTGTGTGTGTGTGTGTATGTGTGTGTATGTAGTGAGAATGCTTAAGTCTCCTCCCCTTGAGTGTGACCCTCTTCTAACAAATAGAATTTTCTGTACTTGTGGTAAAATCATCCTAACTGGGACTTAAGATGAATATTTGTTTAAACATGGTGCCCTCAAGGCGAGCAACAGAATATGTGTGGACCTGAGACATTCTACCTGAGTTCAGAATCCGCCCCCCCCCCCCCACCCGGCTGAGAGTCCTCCAGCCAGGGAGTTCCCTCAATGCCTCAGTGTTTCATCGGCAAGATGGAGATAATTCGACTTTCACCGTAGGACTGTCATGGCCATTAGTTGCCTTGCCCACATTATACAACAAATATAAATTCGCATATTTTGAGAGCTTAAAAAGCAAAAATTTAGTCTTTCAAGTCTTCAAAAATCACAGAATCCTCACAAAAATGTGAAGTCTATCAACTACAAATTTAGAGCCTATAGATAATCTGCTACTGTACATAATCACCATATTTTGGACAGACGTGAAATGAATTTGGTTTTTAACTCTTCAATGAAGAAAATTTCAAATATATACAAAGGCAAAGAGATTCACATATGGAATCTCCATCTACACATCACCCAATGTCAGCAGTTTATCAACAGATTTCCAATCTTATATAATGTTGTCACTTTCCCCATAAATACAGAGTAACTTTTTTCAAGTCATTTATAAGGCACTTTTATTTCACAAAAAAATTGAATATGTCTATATCTCCAGAACTAGCAGCATTTTCTGGTTTTCCCATATTTGTTCTGAATGTGAGACCTCAGACTGAGGCCTTACTAAAGGCAGTTGAAAAAGCATGGATTTTGAAGCTGTCTCTAGACTGGTTAAAATTCTAGTTCCACCACTTCCTAACTATGTGATCAGGAGCAAGTAATTTCATTTCCTCTGAGCCTCAGTTTTTTCAGCTGCAAAGAGGAACAGAACAGCTGTTAGGACCCACTCTCCAGGCTCACTTTTTTTTTTTTTTAAGATTTATTCATTTATTTATTTATTTATTTATTTATTTATTTATTTATTTGAGAGAGAGCACACACACACACACACACACACACACGCGCACGTGGAGGGGGCGTGGGAAGCAGGGGGAGAGGAAGAGAAGCAGACTCCCCACTGAGCAGGGAGTTTGAAAACGTGGGGCTCCATCCCAGGACCCCAGGACCATGACCTGAGCCCAAGGCAGACGCTTAACTGCTTAACCTACTGAGCCACTCAGGTGCCCCATCCAGGCTCAGTTGAGAAATAAATAACAAAACAATGGTGAGTAATAGCTATAATTTACTAAATAAGCCAGCCACCGCCCTAAGCACTTCTGTAGTATCTTCAGTCCTTGGCACTGGAGACTTGCCTGGTGCTCGGCAAATGTTCCCTGTCAGTCTTTGAGCAGGTTTTGCTACAGCAAAGATGACCAAGTCATGGCTCTGGTTATGGGAGGCTGATGAGAACAAGTAGTGCCTGACCAGAGGCCTCCGCAACGTGGGGAGGGGAGGCGCCGAAGAAAGCCTTCTCAAACTTACAAACCAGTCCAGTGGTCTGGAACAGGGAGGGTGAGAGATGGAATAAGGTGGAAGGAATGAGGATCAAAGGAACTAGGGAGTCAGGAAGAGAGGAAAGTACCATGTCTCTGGTCCCTCTCCAGTGCTCTCACACACCAGCTTTCCGGACTTCACACAGCCCCTCCCAGCAGTTAGCTTGGAGGCTCGGTAGCCCGTCCACACTCAGGCCTGCTAAGGGGGGAGGCCAGGATTCAAACCCATGTCCATCTCAGGATGCTTGTTTCACTCCACCCGGCCCACATCATGCCCTTTTCAAATGATTGGAAGGACAGTTACTGTTTTACAAGCTGGCCTCTGGGATGACATGTTAGACATGGCTTTGGGCATGGGGAATGTCAGCATGGGATGCGGTAGGAAGGCAGACACGTGGCCTGACGTTGGCCCCAGGGAGACCATTATTCAGGAAGACACTGCCTGACAACCCCCGAGGCTTCTGCAGCTCCCATTACTGTTCCATCGGCCTGCCTGTGTTTAATCTGCAAATCAGGGCTGCCTCAGATGTGCCCATCAGCAGTCCTGACCACCTCGGAGGATATAAAGGCTTCCTGACCTTGGGAACCCAGACTTTTTCCAAGAAATGCTTAGAACAGCAATAAGCTGGGAATGGATTCTAAGAGTGAGGAAGGAATGATTCTAAAATCAATGTTTACCAGCAAGGAAAGCCTTCTCTTTTTTCTGTTTCTCTCTCCAGAGGACTTTGGGGTCTAAACTGGGCTTTAAATATAAAGTAGGAGATCTACTAATTCTTCTCAAAGGGGGTCTGGGAATTCATAAGAATCAAGTGGGAGAGGAATTTAAAATGCACATTCCCAGGCCCTGCCCCCAAAATTCTAATTCAGGGGGATCAAGAATCAGCTTTTAAAAAAGTAAGTGCCCAGGTGATCCTCTTTCAGGTGTTTTTGGACCTTTCCCTGAAATTGGCCTGGAGCCCATTGCATCATATGAGTGCCTGGAGTCTTGTGAAAAATAGAAATTCCGTAGATAACCTGAATTTTAATTAGCAGGAGCAGAGTTGGTGAGGGAAGGGTGAGGAAGGAAGCCTAGGATTCTATATATTATTCTATATATTATTTTATTTTATTTTATTTTATTTTATTTTATTTTATTTAGGCTTATTTATTTATTTTTAAGTAATCTCTACACCCATTGTGGAGCTTGAACTTATGACCCCGAGATTAAGAGTCGAACACTCCTCCGACTGAGCCAGTCAGGCACCCCTGGATTCTGCATTTTACAGAGGCTTTCCAGGTGAAGGTTTACTAGTCAATTTTAAGAACTACCTGCCTAGGGGCACCTGGGTGGCGCAGTCATTAAGCGTCTGCCTTCGGTTCGGGTCATGATCCCAGGGCCCTGGGATCGAGCCCTGGGATCGAGCCCTGGGATCGAGCCCCAGATCAGGCTCCCTGCTTGGCGGGAAGCCTGCTTCTCCCTCTCCCACTCCCCCTGCTTGTGTTCCCTCTCTCTCTGTGTCTCTCTCTGTCAAATAAATACATAAAATCTTTTAAAAAAAAAAAAAGAAGAAGAACTACCTGCCTAGGGAATAACAAAATATTCTCTTAGAAGGGCCATGGCCTGCACACCTATTTCTGCTGAATCTCATTAAGCTACTTTGGGTGTATATTCATGTGGAAACCACAACCCCAAGACTCAACTGAGGAATGAGAAAAAGACAGGGTACTGAGAATAGGAATTGAGTAATAACCAACAATGGCTCCACATCAAAGAATCTTTATAAAGTTTCTCCAGTAGGAACACCACAGCACATTGGCTCTCTGTTCATCCTTACTTGGCCTGCAGTCTAAGTTTTCTTACATGTAGATGCTCAATAAATATTCATTAAGTTGACTTGAACATAATCCCCTTTGGAGAGCCATACTTTCAACAGGTACTTCCATAAACTGTGATATATTTTCTCCTGGTGGTGGTTAGATAAATATACATGTGTATACACGCAAGGGGCAGAAGAGGTGGTGGTGAACAAAAGTGGGTTTGATAAAGTAAGAAAGATAAAACTTAATGAGCTGCTAAGCAGACTTCAGTTGTAAGTTAGGGAAAACATAACTACAAGTTCTAATTTTGGTTTACTTCCTCCTTTGCCCCAGGATCTTAAGTAAGCTACTTTCATTTCTCTATTTCAATTGTGTTTTTGTTTTTGTTTTTGTTTTTTTAAGGAATATGCCTTGTGGAATTATTTTAAGTAAGTAATAAGAGTTTGGAAAGCACCTTTTACTCTTAGCCAAAATTGTGAAGAGAATCTCCACCATCTGGCATCTAGGCCAATTCAATGAGACAAGTAGTTTCTTTTTTTTTTAAGATTCTAATTATTAATTTGACACACAGAGAGAGCACAAGCAGGGGGAGTGACAGGCAGAGGGAGAGGGAGAAGCGGGCTCTCCACTGAGCAGAGAGCTGGACACAGGACTCTATTCCCAGGACCCTGGGATCATGACCTGAACCAAAGGCAGACGCTTAACCAACTGAGCCACCCAGGTGCCCCAAGTAGTTTCTTTCCTTCTTCTTTCTATAAACTAAAGATCATCTAGTAAATGTTAATTGAGGATTCATTATATGCTAGAAGCTATGATGACTTCTACCCACTATCGCTGAAGAAGCAGGAGAATCAAGGGAAAAGCAGAAGTTGAAGAATCAGGGAAAAGTCAATCCTCCATTAGTGCTGGCAGAGGTGGGCAAGATGGAGCTTGCAAAGCCATCTGAGAAACCAGGCACTTCGGCTGTGAGAGTGGAACAGCCCAGCCTGGAGTCACTGCTGGTCAGCAGGGCCTGCACTTGAGAGAAGAGCCAGGTATGGGGCAGGCGAGAGCAAGAACATGCAGAACCTACCACCAGTGTAGTGGAGAGTGGGGACAACTGACATACGCAAACCTCTCTGCGTGTTTCTTCCAGAGCATAACTGCTCATTCACTACTACCTTCCAAATCTCATACTGGGCTTTTTTTTCCCCAGCTCTAAGGCAAATCACACAAGGAAGGGGATTCTGAAAACTGTAGTTCCAGTTCATCCAAAGAAACACCATACATATGAGGAATTGGGTCAAGAAGTGATGAAAGTTGGCCAAGAGGCCAATGCATGATTAAAGTTGATACAATGCAAAGATTCTGAGCAAAAGTGCTTATTCGGATCCCAAGCTGTTATTTTTTTTTAAAGATTTTATTTATTTATCTGAGAGAGAGAGAGAACGAGAGATAGAGAGCACGAGAGGGAAGAGGGTCAGAGGAAGAAGCAGACTCCCCGCTGAGCAGGGAGCCGGATGCGGGACCCGATCCCGGGACTCCAGGATCATGACCTGAGCCGAAGGCAGTCGCTTAACCAACTGAGCCACCCAGGTGCCCCTCCCAAGCTGTTTTTAACTCCTCAGGACTTTAAGTGTGGTCCCCTGTGTCAGCACTAGAACTGTCCCATCTACAACAAACTGGTTGCATAACATGAAGGTGGAGTCAGCTCATAAATGTAAGTCTGATACCCCAATACCATGACCACAGATGCAACAATTAATGACACAGTTACAGATGTCAATGTGACACAACAGCTATCAACAATCAATTTAAGATTTAATCTTTTATCAGATTCAGATTTATGAGGTACACACTGCTTATCTGTTCAAATATTTATTAATGCTTACTTTATGCTACATGGAAGAAAAGTGAAACATCCTACTCGTCTCTGCATGAACCAAACACATGCCCTTCTACCCATTCTTGTTTACAACACCTCAGCTCCCCTTCCCAAGCATACCAGATCCCCCACAAGGATGACAATAAATAAAACCTGCTGATAAGGGAAAAAGAAAGAGACCCCGAGCCTCAAGATAAAGTCACAAGCCCTCAGGTTTCATAGCCCTAGTCCAGAAGGATCGGTCATAACTCCTTAAATTAAGATGCTATAGTTAAAAATAGCAGAACATCCAGGAAACTAGTTTAAATCAAAAGGGGGATTTAAAATGAGGATACTTGCCTATCTCACAAGACACGAGGGCAAGGAATGCAGCCAACCCTCAGACAGGGGCTGAAATCAAGAAGTAGGAAGCCAGAAACACTCCACTCCATCTCATTCCTACTTCTCTCTGTGCGTTTGCTCCTTCTCCCTACAAAGATTTCTCTGTTCCTCAAGCACAAGATGGAATACGCTGCCCCTCTTGAGTTTGAAATGATAGTTTGAAGCAAATGGAGACTGACTTTCTTTCAGTCCTAATACCAAATAGGGAGAGAATCCGATTAAACTTGGGTTCAGTATTCTCTCCTTGAACCAATTAGCCTTGGTGGGGATGGGAGAACAGGAGAACTTCATCACAAACCTGCAGCCAGGACCCCATCTCAGTGGGTAAGGGAGCACCCAGTGTCAACACTCAGACTTTTACTTACAGAGGATTCAAGGCTAATCTAATGCTAGTCAAGTGTACAGAGATAAATGGCTTCCTAGGGAGACTCCAGAAATCAAGCCTACGCTTCAGCTTCCTACAGTGACAAGAACAGCAGGAGCCAATGCGAAGTCAGAGGCCTAAAAATAAGAACATTGGGGAAACTTTAATAAAGTCAGGATTACTGAAACAAAATATGTCCAGGAGTGTAGTACACATTGTTGATTCCCTTCCAAGGTCATTTCCCCTCTTCTTTACTGTCACAGCTCTGGTCTTGTTCAGGTATCTATGCTCCTGCGCTTGGTCACGTTCATGTGTGGATGCCAGTTACTTCCTAAGCTCCTAAAGGTGAATCCTGATTAATTTAAGCCAATCAAGGTAGTACCATTCCCTTTATCTCTCATGTAGACTTGGGCAGGTGATAGAGTCTCACCAATGAGAATGGGTGTTCTGGGCAAGGTTTCTTTTTTCTTAGAAAAGATACTGATGAAGAGATTATCTTTTCCTCCTTTATGCATTCTGAGTATCTGGATATTGGATACACCTGGAGTTGCTGTAGCCATCTTATGAACATAAGGAGAGCTGATCTGAGGGGAAAAAGAGGGGTTGGGGGGAAGCTAGAAAATGGAAAGACTAGGTTCAATGATACTTCATTTGTTAGTGAATTCACTATCCTTGGAGCCATCCTGCATTTAGACTAATTATATGAGATAAATTTTATTTTTTAAAGCACTTTGAGTTGATTTTCATTTACTTGCTGCTGCAGGCAACCCAACCAAATCAGGGGATATAGTGGGAATGAAGGCTAGAAAGACAAGCCGATAAGATTCCACACACAAAAACAAGAGTCAGAATGAAGTCAGACTTCTCAGCAGCAACCCTGAAAAGCTAGATGATGAAATTATGAAGGGAAAGATTTTCCAAGATAGAATTTCAGACCCACCAAATTATCATTTAAGTATGAAAGTAGAATGGGGCTATTTTAATACACAAAATATATCTCAAATATACACCTGCACCGAATTCCTTTATAGGAAACTAGAAAGAATGTGCTTCTCCAAAATGAGGGAGTAAACCAAAAAGAGAAAGACATGGGATCCAGTACACAAGAACCTCCCTTCTGAGAGGAAGACATGGAGTACAGTAGACAAGACCAGAGCTCTATCATGAGGGGAAGACAGGTACAGTAAGTAAATAAGACTTTCATCGTGGGAAGTGAAGAAAGGTCCCAGAAAGATAATCATGGGCAAACTTTGAGGGCGTGTCTATAAGGGGCAAAAGCACCGTTGGCACCTGGCAGGATATGTGGACAGGAAAGGTGTGAATGTGGGTGTGTGTGAAAGAAGAGTATAATTTTCAGTAGTAGAAAGTCCACAGATACCTAAATTTTTTTATTAAGTTTTCTATTTTAACTCCAGTATAGTTAACATATAGTGTTATCTTCATTCCAGGTATATAATACAGTGATTCAACAATTCTATACTTTACACAGTGCTCATCATGATAAAGTATAATCTTAATCCCCTTCACCTATATCTCTCTTTTTTTCTTTCACTCATTTGTTTTGTTTCTTAAATTCCACATATGAATGAAATCATGGCATTTATCTTTCTCTGACTGACTTACTTCGCTTAGCATTATACTCTCTAGCTCCAACCATGTTGTTGCAAATGGCAAGATTTCATTATTTTTTATGGCTCAATAATATTCCATTGTATACATATATACCACCTCTTTTTCATCATTCATCTGTCAAAGGACACGAGCCGCTTCCCTAATTTGGCTATTGTAAATAATGCTACTATAAACATAGGGGTGCATGTATCCTTTTGAATTAATGTTTTTGTATTTGGGGGGTAAATACCCAGTAGTACAATTACTGGATCGCACAGTATTTCCCTTTTTAATTTTTTAAGGAACCTCCATACTGTTTTCCATGTAGCTGCACCAGTTTGCATCCTCACCAACAGTGCATGAGGGTTTATTTTCTCCACATCCTCGCCAACACTTGGTGTTTCTTGTGTTTTTGATTTTAGCCATTCTGACAGGTGTGAGGTGATATCTCATTGTAGTTTTGATTTGCATTTTCCTGATGGTGAGTGATAATGAACATCTTTTCTTGTATCTGTGCACCATCTGTATGTCTTCTTCAGAAAAATGTCTGTTCATGTCTTCTACATTTTTTAATTGGATTATTTGTTTTTTGGGTGTTGAGTTATGTAAGTTATTTATATACTTTGGACACTAACCCTTTATTGCATATATCATTTGCTAATATCTTCTCCCATTCAGTAGGTTGTCTTTTAGTTCAGTTGATTGTTTCTTTTGCTGTGCAAAAACTTTTTAAAAAAGATTTTATTTATTTATTTGAGAGAAAGAGAGAGAACACGAGTAGGGGAAGGGGCAGAGGAAGAGAATATCCAAGCAGGTTCCTGCTGAGCACAGAGCCCGATGCGAGGCTCGACCTCATGACCCATGAGATCAGGACCTGATCCAAGAGTTGGACACTTAACCGACTGAGCCACCCAGGCACCCCAGAAACTTTTTATTTTGATCTAGTCCCAATAGTTTATTTTTGCTTTTATTTCTCTTACCTCAGGAGACATATCTAGAAAACTCTTGCAATGGCCAGTGTCAGAGACATTACCTCCTGAGCTCTCAAGGATTTTTATGGGTTCGGGTCTCAAATTTAGGTCTTTAACCCATTTCAAGTTTATTTTTGTGTCTGGTGTAAGAAAGCGGTCCTAGGGCTCCTGGGTGGCTCAGTTGGTTAAGCGACTACTTTCAGCTCAGGTCATGATCCTGGAGTCCCGGGATCGAGTCCCGCATCGGGCTCCCTGCTCAGCAGGGAGTCTGCTTCTCCCTCTGACCCTCTCCCCTCTCATGCTCTCTCTCTATCTCATTCTCTCTCTCAAATAAATAAATAAAATCTTTAAAAAAAAAAGTGGTCCAGTTTCATTCTTTTGCATGCTGCTGTCCAGTTTTCCCAATACCATTTGCTGAAGAGACTGTCTTTTTCCCATTGCATCTTCTTTCCTGCTTTGTTGAAGATTAATTGGCCATATGATTGTGGGTTTATTTCTGGGTTTTCTATTCTGTTCTATTAATCTATGTGTCTATTTTGGTGCCAGGACCATGTAATGTTTTGATTACTACAGCTTCATAATATAACTTGAAGTCTGGAATTGCGATACCTCCAATTTTGTTTTTCTTTTTCAAGATTGCTTTGGCTATTCAGGGTCTTCTGTGGTTCCATACAAATTTTAGGACCATTTGTTCCAGTTCTGTGAAAAATGCTGTTGGTATTTTGATAGGGATTGCATTAAATCTGTAGATCGCTTTGAGTAGGATAGACATTTCAACAGTATTTGTTCTTCCCATCCATGAGCATGAAATGTCTATTTCTTTGTATTGTCTTCAGTTTCCCTCATCAGTGTTTTATAGTTTTCAGAGTACAGGTCTTTCACCTCTTCGGTTAAATTTATTCCTAGGTATTTTATTATCTTTGGTGCAATTGTAAATGGGATTGTTTTCTTCATTTCTCTTTCTGCTGCTTCATTATTGGTATATAGAAATGCAACAGAGGGGCGCCTGGGTGGCTCAGTTGGTTAAGCATCTGCCTTCGGCTCAGGTCATGATCCCGGGGTCCTGGGATGGAGTCCTGCGTCGGGCTCCTTGCTCAGCAGGGAGCCTGCTTCTCCCTCTCTCTCTGCTGCTCCCTCAGCTTGTGCTCTCTCTCACTCTCTCTGTCAAATAAATAAATAATTTTTTTAAAAAAAATGCAACAGATTTCTGTACATTGATTTGTATCCTACAGCTTTACTGAATTCATTTATCAGTTCTAGCATTGTTTTGGTGGAGTCTTTAGGGTTTTCTATATATAGTATCATGTCATGTGCGTGTAGTAAAAGTTTTACTTCTTCCTTACCGATTTGGATGCCTTTTATTTCTTTTTGTTGCCTGATTACTGTGACTAGAACTTCCAGTACTATGCTGAATGAAAGTGGTGAGCATAGACATCCTTGTCTTCTTCCTGACCTTAGGGGGAAAGCTTTCAGTTTTTTCCCATGGAGCATGATGTTAGCTGTGGTTTTTCATATAAAGGCCTTTATTGTGTTGAGATATGTTCCCTCTAAACCTACTTTGTTGAGGGTTTTTATCATGAATGGATGTTGTACTCTGTCAAATACTTTTTCTGCATCTATTTGAAATGGTCATATGGTTTTTATCCTTTCTCTTATTGATGTGATGTAGTGTATTGATTGATTTGTGAATATCGAAGCACTCTTGCATCCCAGAAATAAATTCCACTTGATCGTGGCAAGTGATTTTTTTAATGTACTGTTGGATTCAGTTTACTAGTATTTTGTTGAGGACTTTTTGCATCTATGTTCATCAGAGATATGGGCTTGTAGTTCTCTTTTTTGTGGTATCTTTATCTGCTTTTGATATCAGTGTAATGCTGCCTCATAGAATGAACTTGGAAGTTTTCTTCCTTTCTATTTTTTGGAATAGTTTGAGAAGAATAGATATTAACTGTTTATTAAATGTCTGGTAGAATTCGCGTTGAAGCTGTCTGGCCCTGGACCTCTATTTGTTTGAAATATTTTTAATTGAGTAGCAACATAAACATTTTATTTAGAGATATATGGAGGAAGATATGAAAATAATCAACAATAGTGAAAGTTGTAGCCTCCACGGAAAAAGAGATGTGATAGGCAGGAGACTGCCTGTGATAAAAGATTATCACAATCTTTTACACTCTTTGTTTTGCTGTGGACATTTTAAACTATGATTTAAAACATTTTAATGACAGGATACAAAAAGAAACAATCATTGCAAAAGGAAAAGGAAGGAAGGCTTAGGTAAAAAATTTAGGTATAAATGTGAAATATGGAAGTGCCTGGGTGGCTCAGTTGGTTAAGTGTCCGACTCTTGGTTTCAGCTCAGGTCATGATCTCAGGGTTGGGAGACGGAGCTCAGCACTGGGCTCCCCGCTCAGCAGGGCCTCTGCTTGAGATTTTTTGCCCCCCTCCCTCTCCCTCCTCCTCTGCTCCCCCCCCAACCTGCATTCTCTCTCTCTCAAATAAATAAAATATTTTTAAAAAAGAAATGTGAAAAATGGTCCCAAAGGACAAGGAGTGAGTGGCCTCTATTGGTTGTAGCTGTTTGCATGGCAGGAGGTCCTTGAATGCCATCTAAGGAGGGCAAAATTTATCATGGAATAAATAAGATTTGAGGAGTTTCAGTGTGGACATGATGCAGTCAGATTAATCCTTGGGAAAATGGAAATCACTACATGGCAGGATGGAGAATGATTTGGAAATATAATAACTAGGGGCAGGGAGACCAGGTAGAAAGTTTTGCACAGGGGCGCCTGGGTGGCTCAGTCGGTTAAGCGTCTGCCTTTGGCTCAGGTCACGATCCCGGTGTCCTGGGATCGAGCCCCGCGTCGGGCTCCCTGCTCCGCGGGAAGCCTGCTCCTCCCTCTCCCGCTCCCCCTGCTTGTGTTCCCTCTCTTGCTGTCTCGCTTTCTGTCAAATAAATAAAATATTAAAAAAAAAAGTTTTGCACAAAATAACCAAGTCAGAAGGGAAGTCTGGAACCAGAGTGGAGGTGAAGAGAAGCAGAACAACTGTGGGGAAACTGAGGAGAAAGGCTTGGTGACTTTTTGGATGTAAGCACTATTGAGGGAGGGAGGAAACGGAGAAGACTGTTTTGAACAGTAGTGAGATCCCAGGGGCAACCCATTTTCATAGGAATTTCCCTAACTCATTAGGTCTGTGGAATAAAGTCAAATTGGAATAGTTTCTCTTATCCCACCCCATCTGACACCCCACTCTTGGGACTATCCAACACACAGGTCAGATCTCTTACCACAAATTTTATATTAATAGGCTTAATTAACATGAAAGCATTACGTATTAATTTCATAGCTGGTATATGGGACTGAAAAGCCCCTGGAACGCCACCAAGTTCCTGGCCTCCTGAGCTTAGATGAAGATTTTGCAAAGTTTTCAGCGTCTTTTTGTTTTTGTTTATTTCTGTGACTTATTTTCACTGCTTCAACATGCCTTCCTGTTGTTCTCATTAAGAATACTGAGTGTTGGGCGCCTGGGTGGCTCAGATGGGTAAGTGTCTGCCTTCGGCTCAGGTCATGTTCCCAGGGTCCTGGGATCGAGTCCCGCATCGGGCTCCCTGCTCAGTGGGAAGCCTGCTTCTCCCTCTGCCTCTCTCTCTCTCTCTGTCTCTCATTAATAAATAAATTTAAAAAAATCTTTAAAAATAAAAAAGAATACTGAGTGTTCACAACATGCCAGGCATTTAACTTATTTTTTCCCTTTCTATCCTTATACTGTCCTATTTACAAATGACGAGCTGAGGCTTGGAAATGTTAAAGGACCTGTTATCAATACATCATTTAACTGATAAACCCAAAGCTAGGATCCAACTCATTCTTGGTGTGGATCCAAAGCCTGGTCCCCGAACCACTATAGGACACCGTGCTCCCACTGTGAGCAGCTCCACTCTACCTTCCTGGAATGAACATTTCCCAAGAGTCAATGCCTGCCTTTATCCTTATGCAAGCTGCTTCGCCTGCTCGCAAAATGGTATTTGGAGACCAATATCTGGGGACTGGTTTTGCTCATTGCTATGGAGATGGCACTACTCCCAAGTACTTTCAGGAGGCATATCTAATCAATACATGTGTGTACATATGTGTTATGCATGGGTGGACATGTATATGTGAATACACATATGTAAATGCACATACATGCATTTATATCTACATTTGTATATTGATCTCTATATATCAAAAACTACGAGTTTAGGGGCGCCTGGGTGGCTCAGTTGGTTGGGCGACTGCCTTCGGCTCAGGTCATGATCCTGGAGTCCCAGGATCGACTCCCGCATCGGGCTCCCTGCTCGGCAGGGAGTCTGCTTCTCCCTCTGACCCTCTTCCCTCTCGTGCTCTCTATCTCTCATTCTCTCTCTCTCAAATAAATAAATAAAATCTTAAAAAAAAAAAAAAACTACGAGTTTATACCAATACCTCCAATCCTAATCCACCACAAATTTCATTCTAGTTTTCTTCCTTTCTATACTTGTAATCCCTTCTCCAATAGTGAGAAACCTGGCCCTTATTATCCTTAATATTTGATCAATATTCCTGAATATAATCCATCTCCCATCACCTCCATCATCCTCTCCCCCATGCAGATACCCTGCTCATCTCACTTGTATTCCAATGCTCTATTCCAGGCTATTCCACACTCAGTGTGAAAGCCCTCTCACACCATTTGGGCTCTCAAGTGCACTGAGCTGCCCCCCTGGCATGAAGGCCTTTCACTGCACACTCAGGTTCTGACTTCCCACACGAGGCTGCTCCCATGTGTAGATGCCTTCCTTTCTTGGGCTCCAACACCCAGTTCTGAACCACTGCCAGACATGGATGTCCTCCTAGCTTCTGTGGGTCTGACCCTTCACATCCGGCTACCTCTGAGTGGATATCCTTCTCACCTTATTCAGGCTCTGATGTCCTATGCTTATGAGTCTTTTTTTTTTTTTTTAACATTCTTAGGACTCACCTAAAGTACTTGTGAGACCTTATGTGTAAAAGAAACAGAGATAAGCTTTTATATAAAGTATCAGGTTTAAAAGCAGCAAGGGTGGTAAACAAACAAATAAAAATTAAAAATAAGTTGTACACTTGAAGTCAACTATATTCAAATAAAAAAATTACCAAAAAAAAGCAGCATGGCATGTTAAAAATCAAGTGGCAAAAGGAAAAAAAGGATAAATTGGATTTCAAAAATTTTAAATTTGTGCTTCAAAGGACACTGTCAAGAAAGTGGAAAGACAGGGCGCCTGGATGGCTCAGTTGGTTGAGCGACTGCCTTCGGCTCGGGTCATGATCCTGGAGTCCTGGGATCGAGTCCCGCGTCGGGCTGGTGTCTGCTTCTCAGCGGGGAGTCTGCTTCTCCCTCTGACCCTCTTCCCTCTCGTGCTCTCTATCTCTCATTCTCTCTCTCAAATAAATAAATAAAATCTTAAAAAAAAAAAAGAAAGTGGAAAGACAACCCACAGAGAAAAAATTTGCAAATCATAAATATATATGAACAGAACTTCTTCCAGCAAAGATATACAAATGGCCAACAATTACATGAAAAGATGCTCAACATCATTATCCATTAGGGAAATAGAAATCAAAACCATGAGATACCATCTAACATCTACTAGGATGGCTGTAATTTTTTAAAGTACAGATAATAAAAAGATCAGGCTAGGATGTGGTGAAATCGGAACTTTCCTACACTCCTGTTGTGAATGTAAAGTGATACAGCCACTTAGGAAAACAACCTGGCAGTTCCTCAGATAGTTAAACAGTGTTACCATTTGACCCAGCAATTCCACCCTTAAATATATACCCAAGGGAAATGAAAATATATTTCCACCCAAAAACAATACCCCAGGCTGGAAACAACCCAAACATGCATCCACTAATGAATGGGATAAACTAAATGTGGTATATCTATACAACAGACTATTATTCAACCATAAAAAAGGAATGAAGTACTAATACATGCAACATAGATGAACCTTGAAAACATTATGCTAAGTGAAAGATGCCAGTCACAAAAGATCACATATTATATTATGCCATTTATGTTGAATGTCCAGAATAGGAAAATCTATAGAGACAAAAAGTAGTCAGTGGTTGCCTAAGGCTGGTGGGGATGGAGGAATTAAGGGGAAAGGGAATGATAGTTAAAGGATACAGAGTTTCTCCTGGGGATGCTGAAGTGTTGTAAAATTGATGGTGATGATGGTCATAGAACTCTGTGCATTACAAAAAGCTGTTGAATCGTGCATTGTAAATGAGTGATTTATATGGTGTGAACTATATCTGAGTAAAAAAAAGCTCTCTGTAGGATGAGGAGGTGAGGAAGGGGCTTTACCAATTTCCAAGTTACTCTTCCTACACAACCCTGTCTCTCATATACCCAGTTATCCTTGAATTCAAGTCAGGGTCCTCCCCAAGGGCTAATCACCAGGTCTTTGGCTCCTGCAACATTTTCATATATGTTTTCTTGTCAAAATGAACAAAGACAAAGGAAAGGGAAAAGATACAATAATTACTATTTTTCTCTTCCACACACCTCCTCCTCTCCTTTTTTATTATAGAGCCCTGCGTTTCTCTGGGAAACGACCCCCACCCCACTTCTAGTATTCTTAGTTTGGGTGCACCTGACCCCGCCCCAGAATGATCACATGACATTGGCATCAGCTGATCAACATAAGTACCACCAGCTTGGCTAAGTGACTGGCTCAGGATGAAAGAGGGAATCAAGTTAACTCAAATAGCATATATCCGAGAACTTTTGGGAGAGTTTGCAGCAAAAGACGCTCTTTCCATCTTGGAATTGTGAAAATATAAGCCTGAAACTCCTGGGAACAACAGACAGGACACACCTAACCCATGATGAACAGAGCCGGGGGATGAAGTGGGGCAGCTTCTTGAAACATACTTTGAGCATCTGAATTCAGCCATGTTAGAAGTTAGATCTACTCATGGATTTTAAATCTATAAGAGCTATCAACTCCCCTTTTCCCCTTTTTGTTTTATTTTGTTTAGTCTTGTTTGAGTTGAGCTGTCTATAATGTGTGAAAGAAAGAATATTCCCAGATACAGACATACACCAAAGATCAACTATAATAGGAAGGAGGGTGTCCAAATGAAAAAACAGGGTATTGGTAGGTTGAGCCCTATATTTAGTACATAACAAGTTTTATCTTTTTTTGACCATCTACTTTATGGAGCTAAGAAAACTAAGGCTCATGGTCACACTTGGTCAATGACAGATCCATGACTTAAACTCAGGACTTCTGACACCGAACTCTATTCCCTTTATAACACTGTGCCACAAAACTACCACACATAGCTATGTAATATAAAGCAATGTATATGTATAAAAATACATTTATAATTTATACCCACTTCAGCTATCTCCTCCAAACTTTGAAATAGTAGTATAAAGCAGAGTCAGATAGGAGTCTGTCAATGGTAACCTCCTAAATATCTTGAACCTTACATCCCCACGGCCACTGTCTATGATTAGCTTTTACTTTCCAAGTTCCTTGCTCAAAAAAATTCTACATTTACTTCTATTAAAATATATTTTTATCTTTCATATCTATGCTCTTAAATAATCTTTAGTCTACCTCTGTACATAATGTTAGGAAGGGATCCAGTTTTATTGTCTCCATATGGCAATCTCATTTCTTATTTATTTCTGTATCAACAACATCCAGCATTTATTACTATTTCTTTGTGATATGCCCTAATATCTGATAAAGCAAGATCTACGTTTTATTCTACTTTGCCAAGGTTGTCTTAGCTATTTCCAGACTTTTCTCTATGAAAAGAGAAAAGGTGCCCCAAAATTTTCAACTAAAATTTTGATTGAGTTTGCATTGAATTTATAGATTAATTTGGGAAAGTCAGTATCTTTATAATAAGTTGTCCAACCCAAACACATGGAATGTCTTCTCACTCGTTCAGATCATCCTCTAGGTCCTTTATTACAGTTTAACGTTTTTCTCTATAAATGTATTGCTGCTAAGTTAAATGGTATCTTTTCTTAAATTATATTTTCTAGTTTATTGTTGCTGATGTAGAGGAATGAAACTAATTTGTGTATGTTGTGCTGGTATCAGAAACATTATTCAATTCTCTTATTAGTTCTGGTAAGTTCATGATTTGATTCTGTTATCCTTTATTGATGATTATATTATCTGGAAAAATATCACAGTTTTATCTTTTCTCTTATACCCTTCAGCTTTTTTTTCTTCTTTCCTAATACCATCGGCCAAGACCACTAATGCTACACTAAATATCACCACCAGTAATATTGGACACTGTTTTCTTTTTCCTAATCTCAAAGGAATACATTTTAGATTTTTCCATTTGTTTTCAGATTCACTGTTGAGTTTATATTGCACATTAATTATACCTTAAAACTTGGGTAGAAATTGGAGTGCCTGGCTGGCTCATTTAGGAGAGCATGTGACTCTTGATCTTAGGGTCATGAATTCAAGCCCCACACTGGGTGTAAAGATTACTTAAATAAAAAAAACTTTTAAAAATAAATAAACTTTAAAAAAAATTGGGTAGAAATTATCTGTATAACCATGTAGGACTTGAGGTTTTGTTGTTTTGTTTGATCCTTATTGATCTTCCAAGTTCTCTGTTCTTGCATTATTTTTGCAGTTTTTTGTGTTTCATTTAGGTTTTAAAATGTATTTACATATACTTCTTCATAATACTATTTTATTAAGTTTTAATTTCTGTTGAGACTGTGGTTAATCTCCCCCGCCGTTTCATATTGTTATTTATTTGCATTTTCTCCCCCTCTCCATCTCTCTCTCTCTCTCTCTTAATCTTGCCAGGGATTCACATCTCTCCTAATATTTCATTACTGTTTTCTATCTTTAAAAAAATATTACTGGGGTGCCTGGGCAGCTCAGTCAGTTAAGCATCTGCCTTTTGCTCAGGTCCTGATGTCAGGGTCCTGGGATTGAGCCCTACATCGGGCTCCCTGCTCAGTGAGGAGTCTGCTTCTCCCTCTCCTTCAGCCTGTCTCCCCAACTTGTGTGTGCTCTCTCTCTCTCTCTCTGAAACAAAAAAATAAAATCTTTAAATAAAATAGAAAAAGAAAAAATATCACTGCTTTTATTTCTTTCTTTTCTTTTTTTTCTTAAGATTTTATTTGTTTACTTGACAGAGAGAGAGAGAGAGAGAGAGAGAGCACAAGCACGGGGAGTGACAGGCAGAGAGTGGGGGAGAAGCAGACTCCTTGCTGAGCAGGGAGCCCGATGCAGGGCTCAATCCCAGGATCCTGGTATCATGACCTGAGCTAAAGGCAGACGCTCAACCAACTAAGCCACCCAGGTGCCCCTTTATTTTCTTATTTATTTTTATTATTTGCTTCCTTCTTATTTCTTTGGATATTACTGTTTTCAAATATCATAATTGAATGCTCAGCTGCTTTGTTCTAAAACTGTCTTGTTTCTTGGAGTGCCTGGGTGGCACAGTCAGTTAAGCATCCGACTCTTGGTTTTGGCTCAGGTCATGATCTCAGGGTTGTGAGATTGAGCCCTGCATTGGGCTCCCCACTCATTGTGGAGTCTGCTTGAGGTTCTCTCTCTCTCTCAAATAAATTTTAAAAATCTAAAAAAAACCCAAAACTATCTTGTTTCTTAATAAATACATGTAAATTGGGGCACCTGGGTGGCTCAGTTGGTTAAGCGACTGCCTACGGCTCAGGTCATGATCCTGGAGTCCCAGGATCGAGTCCCAGGATCGAGTCCCACATCGGGCTCCCTGCTCGGCGGGGAGTCTGCTTCTCCCTCTGACCCTCTTCCCTCTCATGCTCTCTCTCATTCTCTCTCTCTCAAATAAATAAATAAAATCTTTTAAAAAATAAATAAATAAATACATGTAAATTATCTTTTTTTCTCTAAAAACTGTTTTAACTGTGATCCAAAAGTGTTTACATGTAGCATTTTTGTTGTCATTTATTTCTAAGTACTAATTTACTTTGTACATTCCTTTTAAACATAAAGGTTATTTAGTAATATGTAACTTAATTTTCAAATATGTGAAATTGCATGTACACTTTTGTAATTAAATTTTAACTTCATTGCAATATGCTTAAACAAAACTCCACCCTAAATGGACAGTGGGGAAGGGAAATACCCTCAGTAGGATTGTCTACTGTACCGAATTGAATAGTGTCCTCCCCCCAAATACATGTTCACCCATAGCCTGTGAATGTGACCTTATTTGGAAATAGCATCTTTGCAGATATAACCTAGTTAAGATGAGGTCATACTGGACTAAGGTGGGCCCTACCCCAGTAACTGGTACCCAGTAACTGGAGGAAAATCTGGACATGAATACACAGGGAAAATGCCATATGACCACAGAGGCAGATTGGAGTGATACAGCTGCAAGTCAAGGAACACCAAGGATTGCCGGCAACCCTCAGTATCAAGGAAGAGGAGAGAAATAATCCCCCTGTAGGGCCTTCAGAGAGAGGATGGCCCTACTGACACTTAGATTTCAGATTTCTAGCCTCTGGAACTATGAGACAATAAACTTTTGTTGTTCTAAGCCACCTGATTTGTGGCTTAGAAATGAGGAAACATATATATCTGCCTTGTCTGATGTGAGGAGACAGATGACGTACCTACATTAAGTCATGTGTGGTTGCTAACAATTTGGTTGGATAGGTAGGGAAGGAAACAGATTGAAAGATTGGTGACAAGAAAGCATAGAAAAGTGGAATGTTGGTGGTCTTCTTGGAAAGGACACAGACTGCAAAGATATTTTTGTCTGGGGCGCCTGGGTGGCTCAGTCAGTTAAGCGTCTGCCTTCGGCTCGGGTCATGGTCCCAGGGTCCTGGGATCGAACCCCACACTGGGCTCCCTGCTGGGCGGGAAGCCTGCTTCTCCCTCTCCCACTCCCCCTGCTTGTGTTCCCTCTCTCACTGTGTCTCTCTCTGTCAAATAAATAAGTAAAATCTTTTAAAAAAAAAGATATTTTTGTCTATATGAATGACCACCAAAGGATGTTCACTACAGAGGAGGCTCTTAATAATCAAGTGGACAAAATGGCAGGCTCTGTGGATGTCAGACAACCTCTTTCCCCAGATACCCAACACTTATTCAATGGACCCATGCACAAAATGATTATGGCAGGGATGGAAGCTAGCCACAGACTCAACTACACAGACTGCTCATTACCAAGACTGCCCTGGCTAATGCTATTGCTGAATGCCTTACCTACCAACAGCAGAGATTAGCACTGGGTCCCCGATAAGGCACCATTGCCCAGCCACCTGGTAGCAGGTTGATTACATTGGAACTCTTCCATTATTTGAGAGGGCAGAAAATCCTCCTCACTATAATAGACACATATTCTGGATATAGATTCCTTCTCTACCCATAATTCTGCCAGGACTTCCATCAGTAGACTCCCAGAATGCCTTATTCACCATTACAGTATTCCAACAGCATGGCTTCTGATCAAGAAACTCATTTCATACCAACAGAAATGCAGCAGTGAACTTAAAAAACCTATAGAATTAACTCGTTTTACCACATACTCCGTTATCTATAAGTAGCTACTTTAACTTAAAGGTGGAATTGCTTACTGAAAATTCAGTTATGGTGCCAGATGTGAGAAAACATCTTCAAAGACAGGGTTCTGACTTGCAAAGTGCACTATATACTTTGAATCAGAGGTCATTATATGGTGTTGTCTCCTCCACAGCCAGAATACGTGGATTCAGGAATCAAGGGATTTAATTGGGAGTGGGTCCTCTCACCATTATATCACATAACCTACCACAGATTTTTGCTTCCCATCCAGGCAACTCAGATTTGCTGCTTTAAAGGTCTTTGTTCCAAAGGGAGGAAAGCTTCCATCAGGGGACACAACAAAACATGCACTACATTGGAAGATGAGGCTGCCACCCAGCCATCTTAGGCTTCTTATGTCCCAAACCAATGGGCAATAAAAGGCATCTCTCTACTGCTGGAGTGACTGATCCCAGTTACCAAGAGGGAACTTAGGTTGCTACTAACCCATGAGTACAAATAGGACTAAATCTGGATCCCAGGGCATTTCCTGGGGCATATCTTTAGTACTTCCATGCCCAATAGTAAGTGTTAATAGAAAACCATATTCAAAAAGGGGCAGGGTAAACAGTATGGAGATTCCTCAGAAAGTTGAAAATAGAGCTACCCTACAACCCAGCAATGGCACTACTGGGTATTTACCCAAAGGATTCAAACATAGTGATCCAAAGGGGCACCTGTACCCCAGCATTTATAGCATCAATGTCCACAATAGCCAAACTATGGAAAAAGGCTAGATGTCCAACCACAGATGAATGGATAAAGAAGAGGTGACGTGTATGTGTACACACACACACACACACACACACACACACACACACACACACACACAAGGAATATTATGCAGCCATCAAAAGGGATGAAATCTTAGCATTTGCAACAACATGGGTGGAACTAGAGGGTATTATGCTAAGCAAAATAAGTCAATCAGAGAAAGACATGATCATATGATTCATATAATTTCACTCATATGTGGAATTTTTTTTAAAAAATTTTATTTATTTGACAGAGAGAGACACAGCGAGAGTGGGAACACAAGCAGGGGGAGTGGGAGAGGGAGAAGCAGACCCCCCGCGGAGCAGGGAGCCCGATGCGGGGCTCGATCCCAGGACCCTGGGATCATGACCTGAGCCGAAGGCAGACGCTTAACAACTGAGCCACCCAGGCACCCCTCATATGTGGAATTTAAGAAATAGAACAGAGGACCATCGGGGAAGGGAGGGAAGAATAAAAAGACAAAATCAGACAAAATCAGAGAGGGAAACAGACCACAAGAGATTCTTCACTACAGGAAACAAACTGAGGTTGCTGGGGAGGAGGGAGGTACGGGTATGGAATAACTGGGTGACAGGCAGTAAGGAGGGCACGTGATGTAATGAGCACTGGGTGTTATACGCAACTGATGAATCACTGAACTCTACCTCTGAAACTACTAATACACTATATGTTAATTAATTGAATTTAAATAAAATAAAATTAAAATAAAAAGAGGCAGGAATATTGAGGACTGAGATGCTTCAAGAATGAAGATTTAGGTCACTCCACTAAGAAACTGACCAGCTGAGCTTCTAGTTGAGAGCAAAGGAAATACAGAATAAGTGTTGGAAGAACAGGATCATAAATATCAACCATGGCCCCGTGATCAGTTACAAAAGCAAGGACTGCAGTAGTTTTGTATATTTTCTCATTTGTTGTATATGTGCATTTATTTGTAAATATTAACCATTTTCTTTTTTCCATTATTATTTCATATACAAGCTTTTGGAGGTTAACTTTACAACTTAGTCTTTAGTCTTTCGGTAATAGAATATTTAGTAAAATTGTGACTGAATTTGAGAAACAATATAGCCAGTGTTAAAGTATAATTTTTTTTAAGATTTTTTAAAAAGATTTTTTATTTTTAAGTAATCTCTACACCCAAATGGGGCTCAAACTCATAACCCAAGATCCAGTTGCATGCTCCACTGACTGAGCCAGCCAGGGGCCCCTAAAGTATCATTTTTTAATTTTTAATTTTTTAAATTGTGGTAAAATATGCATAGCAACATTTACCATTTTAACCATTTTCAAGTGTACAGTTTAGTGGTATTAACTACATACATATTTTTGTGCAACCATCTTCTATCTTTTTCCAGAACTTTTTCATCTTCTTGAGCTGATAATCTGTACCCATTAAATAATATCTCCCCATGGGGGCGCCTGGGTGGCTCAGTTGGTTAAGCGACTGCCTTCGGCTCAGGTCATGATCCTGGAGTCCTGGGATCGAGTCCCGCGTCAGGCTTCCTGCTCAGCAGGAGTCTGCTTCTCCCTCTGACCCTCTTTCCCTCCCCTCTAGTGCTTTCTATCTCTCATTCTCTCTCTCTCTCAAATAAATAAATAAAAAATCTTTGAGAAAAAAAGAATATATATCTTTAAAAAAATAATAATATCTCCCCATGTTCTCCCATCAGGCCTTGGCAATCACTATTCTACTTTCTATCTCTATGAACTTGACTAGTCTAGGACTGATTTATTCAAGATATATATTTTTTGAAAGTTAAGATCATGGGATGCCTGGGTGGCTCAGTCAGTTAAATGTCTGCCTTCGGCTCAGGTCATGATCTCAGGGTCCTGGGGTCGAGCCCCACATCCAGCTTGGTGGGGAGCCTGCTTCTCCCTCTCCCTCTGCCCCTCCTGCTCATGCTCTCCCTCTCTCTGTCAAATAAATAAAATCTTAAAAAAAAAAAGAGGGGCGCCTGGGTGGCTCAGTCATTAAGCGTCTGACTTTGGCTCAGGTCATGATCCCAGGGTCCTGGGATCGAGCCCTGCGTAGGCTCCCTGCGCTCGGCGGGAAGCCTGCTTCTCCCTCTCCCACTCCCTCTGCTTTTGTTCCCTTTCTTGCTGTGCCTCTCTCTGTCAAATAAATAAATAAAATCTTAAAAAAAAAAGTTAAAATCATAACTCTCATACAAATATAAAATGAATATGTGTCAGAGGTTTTATTTACCTCATTAATTAATGAGGAAGCCAGTAAGATGTTACAACTAGATCAAAGGAGAATTCAAACAACAACCACACATATATAGGATACAAAGAATGCTGGAATGAATTTATAAAAAGATACAAAATGGTCTAATCTCCACAAAATAATCAATTGTATTCCACTAACACAATTAATTTCCATTTCCATGGGCTAAGTTATTTGCATTATTAGTTTTCTACCACCCACAAAATAGTAAAATACCCCCCCAAAAAAACCACAATGAAAGAAAAAGATAATTAGGAAGTGTGCTCAAGGCAGTATATTCAATAACTATACGCATAAAACATGGATGAATAATGACAAAATAACACTGAGTGGGGCAAAAAAATGGGAGAGGACTGTTACAGTTTATTGCTTCCCAGTTCCAAAGCCACCCGGAGCTGGCCCCTGTGAACTCTTCTCACAGGGGCCAGCTCATCCAGTGTCGGCCTTACAGCAGAGGGCACTGGAGGGACACTGCAAGTAGCAGAGAGGTAGGTGGCTTCCCTTCCTAGATCTTCCTGTTCCTGCGCTGTCTCCTATGAAGAGACCAAAATAGATCGCTTCCAGTTGACCATCCCTGGTCTGCAGACAGCGCTCCAGCTCTGGGCTGTTGCAGCACTCCACTGAACTTGTCTGTCATCAAGTAGACTGCAGCCTTATCCTCTCCAAGGAGGTCTGAACCTTAGCTTCATGTTGCCGGTGGGTCTGTTCCCAGTGGGTGGGTGGATATTCTTCCTCAAGCATAGAGGTAGTAATGTTGCTTACATCTGCTATTCTGTAGCAAACCTCTTTTACCTCTCTTAATAGTTAACCGGCTTTTATTAGCTCATAACTGTTAAACATTCTCTGATAAATTATGGGTGTGGTCTCTGTTTTCCAGACTGATACAAACATAACCTTATTATTTTCTTCCTATTCATTTCTTAAACTTGTCACGTCCTTATTATTACCCTAAGGAATATATATTAGCATGCTCTCCTGTCCCTTTCATATCCTCCCAAAGCATCCATCATATTAATAATATCTAGTATTTTAGTTGTGTGTTGTAATGGATATATTTTCTCTTTCTCTTTTCTTTGGTTCTAGTTGCTTTCTTTTTTAAGGCTACAACAAACTTTACCTGAATATATGATACATTTATTTCTGATAAATCTTTTAATTTTTTTTTACAATTTTATTTATTTATTTGAGAGAGAAAGAATGAGAGACAGAGAGCATGAGAGGGAGGACGGTCAGAGGGAGAAGCAGGCTCCCTGATGAGCAGGGAGCCCAATGCGGGACTCCATCCCTCCAGGATCGTGACCTGAGCTGAAGGCAGTCGCTTAACCAACTGAGCCACCCAGGCACCCTATTTCTGATAAATCTTAAAACACATTAGGATTTTTTATTTTTCTTCTCATTTTTGTACTTCCTCAAAAATATTTTTTTTAAGGTTTTATTTATTTATTTTACAGAGAGCACAAGTAGGAAGGGCAGCAGGCAGAGGGAGAGGGAGAAGCAGGCTCTCCACTGAGCAGGGAGCCTGATGCGGGGCTCGATCCCAGGACCCTGGGATCATGACCTGAGCTGAAGGCAGATGCTTAACTGACTGAGCCACCCAGGCACCCCTCAAAAATGTTTTCAATCTGAGTCTTTCTGTGGCAAATTTTCTGAGAACTCGTATTCTTGAAGCTGAATATCACTTTTCCTATGCCTTTGTATTTGAAAGACAATCTGGTTGACTACAATATTATAGGCTCAAGTTATTTTTCAGTATAACATATACTACTCCTTTGTCTTCCTGCGGCCAGTAGGCTGTTGAGAAGTCTAATATCAGTATGATTCCTATTCCTTTGCAGATTATATGTTTTCTCTTTCTAGAAAGTTTCAGACCTTTTCTTTATATCTAGTACTCTTTCACTATAACGTGTGTAGGTCTGATTTTTCCTTATGTCTTCTCTGAACTTTCTGATCTGAAATCATTCATTCTTCCTTAGTTATGAGAAATTTATTATTTCTTGTAATATCTCCTGTTCTTTTTTATTCTTTCAAATTTTGTCTTTTGAGACTCCTCTTACAAAGATGCTGACACTACTACTTCTATTCTCCATATCTCTTTGCTATGTTTTATTCATAATCATTTCCTGCTAGCTTTTCCATTTGTTTGAGATGAGTTTCTAAAGGAGAGATCAGCAAACTACAGCCTATGGGCTAAATCCAGCTTGTCATCTGTTTTTGTAAATAAAGTTTTATTAGAATAGTTATGTTCATTCATTTATGTATGATCTATGGCTGCTTTTGTGCTACAATGGAAGAGTTCGTAGTTGCAACAGACCACGTGACCTACAAGGTTTAAATGTTTAAAATACTTGCCATCTGGCCCTTTACAGACAAAGTTTGCCAATCCCTACTCTACACGATAGGAACAATTTTCTTCTTTCTATCCTGAGGGCTTAGAATGTACCTTTCCCAGGTTTGCTGAATGAATGAATAAATAAGCTTTGAAGGACAAATATTATATCAATAGGTAGAACTGAGAGAGATTTATTTCAAAAGATGAAAAGAGAGCATTCTAGATAAAGGGAACAGAAACATAAGCAAAGGGGTGCCTGTGTGACTCAGTCGGTTAAGCAGCCAACTCTTGATTTCCGCTCCGGTCTTGATGTCAGGGTTGTGAATTCAAGTCCCACATTGGGCTCTATTGCTGGGCATGGAGCCTACTTAAAAGAATAAATAAATTTGTTAAAAAGAAAAGAAACAGTATAAGCAAAGATGTAAAAGTGAAAAGGGTAGATTTCCAGTAGAGCAAAATACTTAACAAAAGTGAAGCTGGAAAGACAAACTCTTTTGGGAAGTCTGGGGTCTAGAATGGGGAGTTGGTGCTTAGTTCTTTTTGCAATTGCCAGATATGTCACATGACCGGAGATATGCTTTAGAAGGACTCATCTGGCAGCATTGTGGAGAACACACTAGAGAGAGAAGACAGAGGAGGGATGGAGAACAGTTCAGAGGCTACTGGAATAGTGAAATACAAAGGAGCTGACTCAGTATGGTGATGTCAGCTCAGAGACACAATGCAGCTTGATAGACTCACTGTACTTGGTCTACATCCCAGCACCACAGCAACCTAACTGTGGGATACTAAGCAAGTTGCTCAGTTTTTCTGGATTTCAGTCTCTTTGTCTGTAAAACATGGTGATTCGGTGAGGATCCAATTAGGAAAATAACACTCATGCCAGGTAATTTAATAGAATTTAATAAGGGAAGACAGTCTTTTAGACTGAAGAGCTGAAAGACCAAACAGGGGATTAAGCAACTGTAGGAAGCAATGGCCACTTCCAAGGCTGGGACTAAGGAGAGACAGTGTTAGCAGAGCCCAGGAGGCAGAGCTGCTGATCGGGACCTGTGGGAGCTAGAGCTAGGGAGAAGGTGCAGCCACTGGCTCAGAGCCATGCCCAAAGCAGAGAGAGAGGAGAGACACTCTGGAGTCTCCTCTTTCCCTGCCCTCCCATCTCCTTCTAGTGACATCTATTGGCCAAACCTAGACAGAAGTCAGTTCCCAACAAAGAAACCGAGGCAAGATGATTTCCAACAATCAACCCCTTGTGATTTCACCGCGGAGTAGAGGAAGAGCAGGGACTGGATGTGAGGCAAACAAGCAACTCAGCAGCGCACACAGATATATCACCAGAGGTTACTGTGAACAGCTCAGCTGAGACTACACACTGGGCCACCACATGGTATACAATCAGTAAATGGTCAAGGGTTCGGGTTTTTTCTTACCCTTTCTTACATCCATATCCTCATCTTTTACCAATTTCCTCCTATTTTGGACACATTGAAGTATTTCTAGTTTCTAAAATTCACCGTAAACTCCATCACTTTGGGACTTGTGCATGTTTAGCTCCCTTTGCCCACACAGCATTGTGCCCTTTCCTGATGACTTACATTTTCCCCAACTCCCTCTTTCTTTTTGTTATTATCCTAGGTTCAGCCTCTGGCAGGATGTTGTCCCTGAGTCCATCAATACCTCTCTCATAGCATCAGGTAGACTGTATGACAATGAATTTATCTCTTTGTTTTAGTTTTCTACTGCTGTATAACAAATTACCACAAAGCTAGCAGTCAAAAACAGCACACATTTTTTACCTCACAGTTTCTGTAACTAAGGCCAGCATGCTTTACCTGCACCCTCTGCACAGGATCCTACCAGGCTGAAATCAAGGTGTTGGCCAGATGTATCCTCCTCTGCAGGCTTGACCAAGGAAAGATCCGTTTCCAAGTTCCCTTGGCAGAATTCATTTCCTTGCAGTTGTATGACTAAGGTTCCTATTTTATTGCCAGCTGGTGGCCAAAGACCACTCTCAGTTCCCAAAGACACTTTCCAGTCCTTATTTTATGGCCCTCTGTACAACATGATGATTTGCTCCTTCAAGGCCAAGAGGAGAGCTTCTGCTATTGCTTCAAATATCTGCTTTCCTCCTCCTTGGGCCCCTAGATCCTCTTTTTAAAAAGAACTCACCTGATTAGGTTGGGCTCACCCACATTCAAGGAGAGAAAAATTAAATAGCAAATACATACCAGGACTGGGAATCTTGGGGGCCATTTAGAATTCTGCCTTCCATACTCACCTTTTAGATGTGAACTGTCCAAAGACAAGGCAAATTTCTTATTTGTCATTATATCCCAGAATTGAACAGAATTAGTACCTGACACTTAGTAGCTATTCACTGAAAGAATGAAGAAATACAACAAGAAAGGGAAGGGAACTTGTAGGGGAGAGAGATATTAAATATGACTTGGTAGGTAAAGGACATTTGAACCTGAATCCTGGGTCTATAATGGTACCATTATAAAAAGTTGAAAACCAAATAGGAGGAATTGGGTTGAGTGGGTTATGGTTATGGAAGAATGACTGGACAGAATGAAATAATATATATTTCATACTTCATATGCTGAGTTTGTTTTGCCTATGGCACAACCATGTGGAAATTTCCTGCGAACAAATGAGGGTGAAAGTCTGGAACTTAGAAGAGAGATATGGGTCGAGGTGAATCGAGTATTGAGTATTGAATTCTTTTTTTTTTTAAGATTTTATTTATTTATTCATGAGAGACAGAGGGAGAGAGAGAGGGAGAGAGAAAGAGAGAGAAGCAGAGGGAGAAGCAGGCTCCCAAGGAGCAGGGAGCCCGATGTGGAACTCGATCCCAGGACCCTGGGACCATGACCTGAGCCGAAGGCAGACGCTTAACCATCTGAGCCATCCAGGCACTCTTGAGTATTGAATTCTTAAGTTGTGCCATAGTTGGTAGGGTACTGTTACCACCAATCCTTCTCCCACAACTCGGCTTTTGTATTCTGGCTCTGACTCATGTCTTTCCCTTTTCTACTTCCCAACTATTTGATTTTCCCATAATTACTCAGATTTTTCTTATCCTCGTTCTATTTAACCCTCCAAATGTAACTGTCAGAATAAAAACCCATTGCCAACCCTCTTGGGCCTGCTGATATGGATTTAACTGTAATAAACATTAGTTGGGATATTTATACTAATCTAATTATGTGTACAGTGGTGAGAACATGACCTTGAGCCACAGAAGAGCAGGGTTCAAGTACTGGCTCTGTTTATTTGCTGTATAATCATGATGGAGATGAATGATTTCTCTGAGCGTATTCCTTCTTTATACATGAACTAGATATCTATGCATGTTTTCAAGAGAATTAGATAAAATTTTGTGTATGAAATGTCTGATAAATTGTAGAAATTCGGTTAAATCCTTGCATTAATTTTTTTAGAGAAAAATATGGATGTTGTGCTCATATTCTTTTGCTCCAGATTAATTGGGATTTTTCAAATTACTATTAGAAATATGAAATCAGTTTAACAATATTACCACATGACTAAAAAACATTCATAATCCCCGCCGGGATTGGGAAGTAGTATGTAGTAGCAATGAGTAAAAACTCACACATGATATGAAATTCATATTGTACTGGTTAGAAAATGTGATATCAGGTTACTTGGAACCATATTTTCTGCTAAATATTCATGATGAAATAAAGATAGTTATTTTAATTCCAGTAATATTGCACCTAGTTCTTTTTAGAGCTAAAGACAGCAGGTTTATATTTGCATATCTGCCTCCCAGGTTGAGATGTAAAGCTAGGAATTTCTGTATCTGCCTACAATCTATGCTGAGCTCTCAGCATACTTTCTTACATGGCCTCGGGGATTATGATGGCAGTCTTCCAGTCTCCTATTCATTTTCATAAGGTAGCCACAGTAGTCTGTCTAAAATGCAGCCTGGGGGCACCTGGGTGGCTCAGTCGGTTAAGCAACTGCCTTCAGCTCAGGTCAAGGTCCCAGGGTCCTGGGATGGAGCCCCGCATCGGGCTCCCTGCTCGATGGGGAGTCTGCCTCTCCCTCTGCCTGCCGCTCCCCCTGCTTGTGCATTCTCTCTCTCTGTCAGATAAATAAATTAAATCTTTAAAAAAATAAAATAAAATAAGGTAAAATAAAATGCAGCCTGTTTGAATCTCGTACCCACTGCACTTAGGATGAAAGGAAAACTCTAGGTTGGCATGGCTGGTACTTTACCAGCAGTTTCCTGTTGACCTTTCCTGTCTTCTGTCTTATCACTGCCCCTCATAATCTTTGCCCCAAGGTCCTACTACCCCCTCTTTGTGTTCTTTTTTTGGGGAACTGGCTCTTCCACCGCTTTCCCTTACCCGGTTTAAGCTCAGCCTTCCACCTCCCTCACTCTCACCTTCTCCTCATCTACACACCTCCCAGCTCTGGGTTCCTTGTTTTCTTTTACAAGTGTATACTCATCTTTCAGTTCGGTT
This sequence comes from Zalophus californianus, assembly GCF_009762305.2. Classification (NCBI taxonomy): domain Eukaryota; kingdom Metazoa; phylum Chordata; class Mammalia; order Carnivora; family Otariidae; genus Zalophus; species Zalophus californianus. Next base: position 70,387,128 of record NC_045596.1, read on the forward strand.
GGGATTTATTTACACTTTGAAGAAATTATCCCTTTGAAATATACATGCAGTAATTTTGGAGTAACATAATTTAAACTGCCGTCTTGCTAACTGCAGAGTTTAGGAGCGCTTCCGGCTGGCCAAGCAAACAGCCGTCCGTGTCGCGATGCAGGCACATTTCCCACCAGTCTCCGTCTTAACGTTATTTTCCTGCCCCGTTGTACCATTCGGGCGCTCTGAGAATACAGCCTATGAATTTCTGTGAGTCCCAGTTTGTCTTTAAATTGTAAGTAAAAACATGGCTGAAAATTGTCAAGTAGCATCCCAGGAGTCCTTTCATGAAGAGGCAGTTTTATTTTTTTTTTTTAACTTTATTTATCCATGAGAGACAGAGAGAGAGAGAGGCAGAGGGAGAAGCAGGCTTCCCGCGGAGCAGGGAGCCCGATGCGGGACTCGATCCTAGGACCCTGGGATCAATGACCTGAGCCGAAGGCAGACGCTTAACCATCTGAGCCACCCAGGCGCCCAAGAGGCAGTTTTAAAAAGTACTCTTTAAAAAGGGAAAAGCGGGGGTGGGGGGGTGCACCTGGGTGGCTCAGTCAATTAAGCATCTGACTCTTGATTTCAGCTCCGGTCATGATTTCGGGTTGTGAGATCCAGCCCTGCATCGGGTCCAAGCTGGGCACGGAGCCTGCTTAGGATTCTCTTTCTCCCTATCCCTCTGTCCCTTAGTAGTAATTTCTACACCAACACGGGGCTCGAACTCAGGATCCCAAGATTAAGTGACCGGCTATTCTCACTGAATCAGCCAGGTGCCTCAGAAAGGCAACTTTTTGAAAGAAAAAAAAAAAAAAACCTCAATAGAATAACTATCCTGCTTTTTATTTATTATGAAAAAATTTAGGGGGACCTGGGTGGCTCAGTCAGTTGGGCATCTGCCTTCGGCTCAGGTCATGATCCCAGGGTCCTGGGATCGAGCCCCGCATCGGGCTCCCTGCTCCATGGGAAGCCGGCTTCTCCCTCTCCCACTTCGCCTGCTTGTGTTCCCTCTCTCTGACAAATAAATAAATAAAATCTTTTTAAAAAATTAATTTTGACTTAAGTGTTTTTAAATAATCTACCATCGGGGCACCTGGGTGGCTCAGTCGTGAAGCGTCTGCCTTCGGCTCAGGTCATGATCCCAGGGTCCTGGGATTGAGCCCCGCATCAGGCTCCCTGCTCGGCGGGAAGCCTGCTTCTCCCTCTCCTGCTCCCCCTGCTTGTGTTCCCTCTCTCGCTGTTTCGCTGTCTCTCTCTCTCTCTGTCAAAATAAATAAATAAAATCTTTAAAAAAAATAAATAACCTACCATCTTTCCAGAAATTAATCAATAGAAGTATGCATTGGAATTATTTATTTACTTGTTTGTTTCTGCCAGGCACTGGAAACTTTGCTATTGATACAGCCTATCACCTAGCACATTGCCTTAAGAATATCCATATAAATGGAATGGACTACTCTCTGAAGCAAAACCACATCATCTTCTACAAAAAATTTTTGCAAAATGACATCCTTCATCTCCAAAAGCAGGAAAATAAAATTATCATACTTTCACTGACAACCTTATTTACTAAGCTGACCACATTTGAAGGTATTAGGAGGTAGTATGGGATGATTAAAAGGAACATGACAAAGGAAAAAGTTTCAGATAGGAGTGGTAAAGACCTTTGGATTATAAAATATTATTATGCACATATATATTACAATGAAATATATTAGTTCTATAACAAAAAGGTTAAAATATTTGTTATGGTTAGAATAGATACCGATCTGTTAGAAACTTTTAAGAACTATACAGAACCCCGTCTGTCAGAGGTGACTCCTGCTCAGAGATGACCTCTAAAGCTTTCATCTAGAGGCACACCAAATTTCATCAGGGACACCTTCATTATTTTAGTTGTTAAGGTAAGCCAAATCAATATCATCATGGGAGCATAGGGAGTAGGAAGAAGAGTTATATTTTGGAAAACAATCCATGGGAAATTAAGTCAGGTAACCAAAGGTTTAATTTGGAAATGCAAATATCTATTGATTGGGTTTTCAATCAACACCGTTCATGTACACAAAGAAGGAGTAATGAAGGGCAAAGCAATAGGGACAAGAAGGAGGAGGAAGGTGAAAAGAAATACAGAGGGCACTGAGTGGGTTATTTTCATACATTATATTAATTTACATTTACATATTACACTTGAATAAGGTAATCTTCATCCAAATAATTTCACCCAGTTTAAACCATTACGATACTGTAAAAACCCATCTGAGCCATTCAATGTAATCTTTCTGCATCTCTCTCAGTGGGGGAGGTGAGATGGCGCAAAGACTAGACTCGATGCTTTCCTTGTGTTCGTAGAAGGAATCGAGTAGCATTTTAACTAGACATTAGCTTTCCCTTCTTCCTTTGGTTCTGTTTGCCAAAGCCCCTACCCCTATGCGGATTTTCTGGGGTTGGCCTGGTGAAATGCAAGAACCCAGGGGATGGATTCAGGAGATCTGTTTTCCCGTGCCACTTTGTAGCTTGTGGACACTGGGCACACCACTTAATTTTCAGCTCCTCGGTTTCATCATTTGGGAAATGGCGATAATGATGTATCTGTTTTATAAGGTTGTTGCGAAGATGAGTCGGGCCTGTGTGTGAAAAGCCCTCCATAAACTGGAAAGCACTCTCCAGATGTGAATTATTATCTCCTTAAAGGGCACAGAATCTGTTTCGATTGTATAGGGGATTGCAGAAAGACTCCTTGACACTTTTAGTCAGAACCCGACACGGAGCTGAATGTCTCTGTAAAACGAAAGGGTTCTTGTGTCCCACATCAGCCCGGGGCAGGGTCACCCACGCTGCCGGCGCGGTCACCGCAGTATCCCGTCCTCAGCGGCTGCTCGCCCTGGATCCTCCCACCGGTTTCCCGAGGAGGGCGGCGACGTTCCTAGCCATTTGGGTGGCGCCAGCTAGAGGGCGTGGGCCGGGCTGATCCGCGTAGCGCCGGGCTGCAGGGCGAGGGCGGGCCGGGCCGGGGGCGGGGTCTCCCGAGGAGGGCGTGGCCTGGCCTCCGGGGCGTTCTGGGGCTGCCGGCGCGCAGAGCTTGGGAGCCAGCAAGCGGACTAGCGCGCGGCTCTTGCGCACTCGGCCGCCGCCTGCGCGCATCGCGGGCGCAGCTGCATTTTCGCCTCCGCGCCTCGCGAGCCGGGACCCGTGCGAGCCGCCTCCGAATCCCGGGACGACGCGATCCCTTTCGCTCTCAGCACCCGCGCCCCTTCCCCACCGCAACAGGTCAGGGGAGGGCGAAGGAGGTGGCGAGGGCTCACGACTTGAGACTGGAGAAGCAAGGGTCAGGAAGGTAAGCAGAGCCTTGTGCGCCCCCGGGCTGGGGGGCAGCCTCGCCGGGAGCGCCGCAGCCGCGGACTTCTGGGAAGCCCAGGCTCTCCCCGCCTCGCTGCCTGCTTCCCAGCACGCTGACTCAAGTAGCTGGCGTTCCCACTTTTCCGGTGGGAACCTTCGGGGGGAACGGGCGAAGGAGACGCGGAGCTCGCATCACCCTTGCAAATCCGGGGCAGGTAGCGTCTGGAAGAACTGGGGGTGGAGCGGTGGGAAACACAGGAAGATACCCATTTTCCTTCCCCACTCCCCCAAATCAGTCGTCTGCTGGTGCGCCCCGCGTCTTGCGGAAGGATGTTCGGTTTTGGAACCTAGACTCGGGGTTGCGTAGTAGAAGCGTCCCAGAAGTTTCTCCGGGAGTAAAACTGGGGCTTTTCTCTCTTCCATCCCGAGTTCCCCTTACTTCCCCCCTCCGTCATTGTCACCCCTCCCCCTTGCGTCTGATTGAGAGAATTAGTGGATCCAATCCGATCTAATTGTGATTGAGATGGAGGCGCGTGTCGGTGGTCCGCAGCCTCGAGAGAGGGAGGGGGAAAGTTGAAGGCATCTTCTGAGACTTGCCCCTGGGGCGCAGGGAGACTGCATCTGCAGAACGTGGAACTGGTTAATTTCTCTTGGTAATTTTTTACGCTGGTGTCTTATCTTCGTGTGACTGCTGCTTTCGAGCCCCTCGACGCTGCGAGCGCCAAGGTCGTCGAATTAAAAGGAAGAGGAATTGGAGAGTTGTGTGAATCGTACCCACCTTAATGTAATGGTAGTTACATTAATGAATCTGCAAGGGTCTCGATACTTTCTTCACTAGGTTGGTCGGTCTTGCAGGAGTTTCTACACTCACATACACCCCAGTATTGTTATGCAGATTGCCCCAGGAAGACCTTTGGCTTTGGAGGTGGGGATGTGTCCGTTTCTTCCGGGAGCCAGTCTCTGTTGCGGGGAGGGGAGGTGCGGGGGGCGCTTGCAGACCATGTTTTGCTATGTTTTAAGTGTGGGTTAGGGCAATTTTAACCCTGTTGGAGCACGTTGAGGGCTGGGGGCCGGGGGATGACATACCATCGAGGAACCAGACAGATTTTAAAACCTTAAAGGCGAAACCGGAATTAAGGCGAAGACCCAGTGTTCCCTGGGACAGTTGCAAAGTGAAAAAAGCTCAGAAATTGAGATACAGAAACATCGGGCGAGGGAGCGCCCTGAGAAGTGTGGGGATTTTGCTTGTGCAAGATTATTTCAGAGCAAGGTCATGCAGAGTTCGTAGAAGGTAGGCAGAGGTGGGATACCTCTGCCGGAGGTACGTGTGTGTCAGACTCCGGATGGAGATAGAAGGCACGTAAAAGAAAAAGACCTTTGGACTATGAGTCTAGTTCTGCTTAGAGGCTTGAGAATACGTAGGCATGGCCCTGTTTCAGTGTTTACTTCCTCTGTCTAATGTATTTCCTTAGCTTGCCTTTCATCTTTAGTGGAAAGGATTCCTTGAGTGGGTATTCTGGACATAAATTCACAGGAGAGTTGAAAATTCTGCATGGTTCCCTGCTTTAATTTAAAGGTGTTGTCTCTTGCCAGTGTTAGAAAATATTGTATTTAAAGATAAAGACGCAGAAAAGGAATGGAGAGTACTAAAGAATACTGACCCAAGAGAATGGAGACTAGGAGAGAAAGCAAGAGAATAAATAACTCGTGCTACTGGTTGTGTAAAACTAGAAGACTAATTTGAATTTAGCTAATTTAGGAGAGGGGGAACCACGGAAAGGACTTGGGATCTTTAAGACAAAGAAGTATTGAAGAGTAGGATACAAGGCTTTGAAAAAAGATGAGTTTAGGTGCACCTAGTGGCTCAGTTGAGGAGTCCAACTCTTGGGTCTTGATCTCAGGGTCGGGAGATCAAGCCCCTCAGGCTGCACGCTGGGTGTGGAGCCTACTTAAATAACAAGAAAAAATGAGTTTAGATATTGGGGATCCCCCCCTTTTTTCTTTTTCTAAATATAACTTACAGGGATGATGAGACTAGGGGTGTAGGACTTGCAGGCTTTCCACCTGCAGAAAGAAAATGAACTGTTAACTTATCAGAGTTAACATGTTTTATACCTTCACTGAAGCAATCAAATTTCTGTGGTGGCTTTGGCATTTGTGATTTGCTTAACTCTTCAACTTTGTAAAAATACAATCTTGAAGAATCACAGTGTGTTAAATTAGAATACAAAGGTCATCCAGGGACTGAGAATTTATGGTCAGGAAAGCCCAGTGATTTTTATTGCTTAAGATTTTATTTATTTATTTGACAGAGAGAGACATAGCGAGAGCAGGAACACAAGCAGGGGGAATGGGAGAGGGAGAAACAGGCTTCCCGCCAAGCAGGGAGCCCGATGTGGTGCTCGATCCCAGGACCCTGGGATCATGCCTGAGCTGAAGGCAGACGCTTATCGACTGAGCCACCCAGGCGCCCCTAGCCCAGTGATTTTAAATACTGCTTTCTCCTGCAAAATGTGGAGTATGCATGCATTTTTTGCCACCAGAAGTCAGTGTTTCGCTGTGTGGTTGTAAGACTTACCACTTTGAGGTAGTAGACTACATCAAAACTGGCTGTCTCTTCTGTATCCTATCTGGTTTGATTGCATTTTTGAAGGAGTGGGTTGAGCTAAAAGTTACTGTTTTTTAACTAAGATTCTCAATTGGATTTTGGATTAAATTTGGAAGAATACTGTTCAGTTATGACACATATGAGTTGCATGTCTAAAAATGTCTACAAATCACTATAGCCACGTGATTGTTCAGTTGAAATTATATTGCCTTGAGTTGAAAAGATGGGTAAAAAAATTAAGTTTAGAAAAGGCAAAATTGTTTTCAATATTTTCCTTTCTTTAGAGTTTTTAAAAAAGATTTGTTTATTTATTTATTTATTTGAGAGAGAGAGAGAGCATGCATGCACAAGCGGGAGGGGCAGAGAGAGAGGGAGAGAGAATCTTCAAGCAGATTCTGCCCTCAGCATGGAGCCCAGGAGCCGAACACGGTGCTTAATCCCACAGCCCTGAGATCACAACCTGAGCTGAAGCCAAGAGTCAGTCCCTTAACCGACTGTACAACCCAGGCATCCCTCAATATTTTTTTAAGAAACAAGTGAAAGGAGTTTCATGCTCAACTGTAATTTGTGCTTTCATCAAACGAATTTGCATGATCATTTATGAAGTTAATTGGTTGTTCAAATTACAAATCTTTAAGATGGACTTATGCTTTCACTTTTTAAAAGGTAGAACTAATTTATGTATAAATATTTGGATCATTATAAGACAGGGAACAATATACCCTGCAGGTGTCTTTGAAGGTATGGCAACATAGTTGGGATAGTGTCCTTACTATTAAAGCCCTATACTGAAAGCTGACCTTCAACTTGAATTCATTTGCTAACTTAGATATGTCTGTTGAAGCTAAAAGCTTGAAGTTCCTCTATTTTAAGAACTCTAGATTATTAACTAATTTTTCAGGATATTGAGAAAGTATGTTGGAGAGAGTACAAATTAAGGAACTGCATTAACATAAATCTACAAAATTTTGTAAATAATATTTTCCTCATTAAATTATAAATTCTGGGGATAACTGGGTGGCTCAGTCATTTAAGTGTTTGCCTTCAACTCAGGTCATGATCCCGGGGTCCTGGGATCAAGTCCTGCATCGGGCTCCTTGCTCAGTGGGGAGCTTGCTTCTCCCTCTGTCTGCCGCTCCCCCTGCTTGTGCTTGCTCGCTCTCTGTCTGTCTCTGTCTGACAAATAAATAAAACCTTTTTTTTTAAAGATTTTATTTATTTATTTGAGAGAGAGAATGAGAGAGAGCATGAGAGAGGGGAGGGTCAGAGGGAGAAGCAGACTCACTGCTGAGCAGGGAGCCAGATGTGACACTCGATCCTGGGACTCCAGGATCATGACCTGAGCCGAAGGCAGTTGCTTAACCACCTGAGCCACCCAGGCACCCCAAAATAAATAAAATCTTAAAAAATAAATAAATAAGTTATAAATTCTGTTCCCAAACAATCTTTAATTGGCTGTAGTTTTCTAGCTCTCTTTTTTATATACAGTAGTTTATTTAATATTTACTGACTTGAATCTCAGATTTTATTCAAATAGATTCATAAACCCTGTAATACATTTATTAAAATCCTACCGCAGTGCACAAGTAAACGTGAAATATGTAGTTCTTTGTAGGTACACATCCTTTACTCCTAACTGTTTATATATGCACAACAGAGTATTGTAGAATTGAAACCCTGAGGTTCTAAGGCCATCCGGGCTACTAATAGGAGTTTCTGTCTTCTGCCTTAGGACAGAACTTCTTTAGTAGTGTTCTCCAGGGGAAGAAAATCAGCTGATTTTCTTAAATTAGCTGGCCCATTTTAAACATGACTAAGGATTTCTTGTTAGAGTGACTTTTTCCTATTAAAAGGCTGAAATTATTGTGACAAGTGGAGTCCAGAGGAGTCAATTACATCATTAATATAATACCTCATATTCATTTCTAATACCTCATATGTATTGAACGTCTTCTATGTGCCAGGCAGTACTCTAAGCTTTGGAGAAACTGTGGTAACACCATGATCAAGAAAGAAAGAGCTTATGCAGGCGGACTTTACATTCACATAGCATAAAAGCTATTTACCCACAGCTTTCAAATAATGTATCATTTAAGCCTAATTGCAGCTCTAAAGTTGGAGTTCATTTTCCATTTTAAAATCAGGAAATTGAGTTGAAGAAGTTAAGTGACTTGACTCTGTGACTCAAAGCCTGGTGCCCTTTCCACTATGGTACACTGAGTTGGCTTTGTTGATATGTGGTTTCCTGTTTTTCAAGAATTACAGCTTGACTCTAAAATATAAATAGTGTTTCTCCCTTGGCTAAGTACTTCTTTCTGATCATTATGGGAATAAAAAAGCAGGTATTTTCATTTAGCATTCTGGACATATATTTGTGACTCCAAAGGAAAATATTATGCAGGCCTATTAAAAAGACATTTGATATTTATTTGCACCATATAAAGATCCTTACCTTCCTAAAAAATTATATGCAAGGGCTTATGAAAAACCATCTCCCTTAGTGTTTGAAATCTACTATTCAAGTTACGAAAGGTCAGTCACATCCCTGTGTGAATCAGGATATACCCATACCATTTCCTTCGATCTTATAGATTCAGTGAATATATGCAATATAGCAGTGGTTTTCAAACTTATATTGTCAGAATCTTCTGGAAGACTTGTTAAAACACATGTCTCCCCTACCACCACCACCCCCCCCCCCCATTTTTGATTCAGTAGGTCTGGGGTAATGCCCAAGAATTTGCATTTGTAACATGTTCACAGGTGATATTGATGATGCTAGTTCTGGAACTACACTTCGAGAACTACTGCCATATATATAGCAGAGGATTTAAAAATTTAAAAGCATGGTTACTGAACCAGACAGCTTGGGCTTGAATCTTGCATATGCCACCTACTAGCTGTCACACCTTAGGCAAATTGCTTAACTTTTTGTCGAAAACTGAAGGTTCTGAGATTTTACCCTACTTTAACAAGTTAACCTGCCACAGTTTCATGGGCTCATGGGAATGACTTTATTGCTCATAATAATAGCCATAGCCAGAGTGTGAACATTTTCTTATACTGGTTCCCTAAGCCCCAGTTTTCAAAGCGAGATGTGGAGAGTCAGATGACACCTGGAAATAAAGAGGGTTGCATTACAGGAGAGGAATCCTGAGCTTAGGGAAACCTAGTCTTTTATAATGGGCAGTATGCCCTTTGCTCCGGAGGGAGAGACATTATTTTGTTTATACTGCACAGTAAACATGCTGCCTCGTGCTGTAGGAGACACTATTTTCCAAGGCTGTTCTCTATACAAACATCCTTAGAGATTGTCTAGAACAAAGACAATTGGTGCCTCTGCTCGTACAATATGCAGAAATGCCATAGACCCATGGAAAACTGGCTCCTAACACTTTTCCATTCCCTTACAAGATGGGGTTAAGACTGTTACTCCTAATAAGATCTCCCTTACTGGGTAGTTGAGTAGATTAAAGTTACTAAAATTTGGCAGGTACTTGGAGCAGAGCATAATAAGTGCTGCATAAATATTTCCTGTTATTATTCCTGAAGGAAAAATGTGTGTGTGTGTCTTAATGTTAAGTATTACCTTATAAGATGAAATAGTTTTACTGAGTATCCCTAATGTTGAGTTTGTTCCAAGGAACTTCTTTAATGGGTCTACATTTTAAAATGGGATAATGCATTGTTGTACCAGCCCATGGGGAATGAGGCAGAAACATTTACTACCAATATTCATGTGTTCTCTCATGTTTCTCTGCCTCATTATGATTACATAGAATCATGTGACTAATTCTGGGGGTGCCTGGCTGGCTCAGTCCAAGGAGCATGTGACTCTTGAAGAGCATGCAACTCTTGATCTCGGGGCTGTGAATTCGAGCCCCATGTTGGGTGTAGAGATTACTGAAAAAACAAAAAAAACACAAAACCCCCCAACAACCCATAAATAAACTTTTGGGGAAAAAAGTCATTTGACTAATTCTGTCCAGTGGGCTATCTGTGGGAGTAACGTGAGCTAAAGCATTTAAGTGGCCCTCATGAGACCCTCTAACTCTCTTTACTATGGCAAACCCTGAAGCCACAATTTGAAATAGTGGAGATTCCAACAGTTTGGGTTTCTCAATGTGGAGAAAAGCTCCTTGCCCTCTTTCCTACCCCAACACACCAATATGCAGTGGACATGAAGAGTGAGTATGAAATAAACCTTTGTTCTGTCAAACACTGAGATTTTGATTTAATTTGCCACTACAGGATAACCTGGATGATCCCCACTATCTTCCAGTGCCTATATATAAATATAATACCTACCTACTGCAAGGAACTTGACTATTTTAAAATATAGATTCTGGATGGATATATATATATATCCGTATATACATATGGGTCTAGACTAGGAGCTTGCATTCTCTTGAGAGGATATGAGCAGTTAACACTTATTTTTATTATTTTGCATAAAGTAATTTCAGATGGTAAGTACTATGAAAAATAAGTGTGGCCAGCACTGTTACTTTCCTTCCCAACACCCATTCCCACTTTTTTTGTTGTTAGAAGAACGTTAATTGTGTGTGGGACTACACTGTGCCTAGTCTTAGGTGATAGATCATGCTTGTTCTTAGCCAGTGCTAACAGTTTGTATCCTGACTTACCTGCCTGCCCTGCCGCTTTAGGAGGGCCATGTGACCTAGCTCTGGTTTTTTGATAGGCAAGGTCTTGGGGAAGGATTTTCCTTTCCTAACAGAAGGAGAAAGATGTGGCTGGCATAGCCACACCTTCCTCTACTCATCTTCTTCCAGCCTTAAATGTAGGTAAGATATCTGGTTATGGTAGCAGCCTTTTTGTACCATGAGGTGACAGGCATAAAGACAACATGCTAAATATGGCAGAGCAGAAAGAGCCAGAGTTCTCTGTGGCCTCACTGAACGGCTAACACTATACCAGTAGCCACCTTCTTCTGGACTTGCTGTGGAAGTATAAACTTCCATTAATTAAGCAACTGCTTAATAGCAACTACTTGCAGCTAGACAAGTTCCTAACCCATGTAGATTATAATGGAATTGAGAATGGGTGGCTGGAGGATATGATTGAAGGCACAACAGTACCACATTAGCTGCTGTAAGCAGGAAGGCCTCTTTGAGAATGTATCTTTGAGCAGAGACCCAAATGATGAGCGGGAGCCAAGAAGGTGTGAAATGTATACTTGAGTTTGGGGTAGCACTGGAGTTCTCTTGAGCAAGGATTTCGAAATGAAGAGACAGTTGGGGAAATCCATTATGGATTTCTAAGCTATGGGCGCCACACATCATTGGAGAGCTAAAGGAACTGTGAGTGATCAGATCAGTCTGTGGCCTTGGGAGATTATGATCTGCTTGGGGCAGACTTCAGGAGAATGCTGATGAAAACACTGTATGATCCATGACTCACCCCTGACACATTGCCTGTTACCAGGAGACTTAACTCCTGGAGGAATGTGTGGGGAAGGGAAGGGAAGTAGACTTGACAGGGACTACTGACCAGTCCACACTCCCTCTGGAATCCAGAGTTCTTTTCCTCATATTCTCTTTTGGGAACTGGGTCATGGGGCTTTGAGACTTGCTTATCTCTGTTATTGAAAAGCAGTATATGGATTCTCCCAATCATGTGCTTTGATTGGCAGAAAAATAACTCGAACAACAACTGTGACTGTTTCACTGAGTGCTTAACCAGTGCTTAGCCAGGCATTGTGCTAAAAGTATGACACACATTTTATTTAACCCTGCGACAATCCCATGAAGCCCCATATTACTGATGAGAAAGCTGAGACCTTAGGGGAAAAAATAGTAATTTTTTTGAGATTACATAGCTACTAGGTTGCAAAACAGACCTTTTAACCAGCTTGTCATAAGGCTTCTGAGAGTGGGTTCCCTAGAATGTGCTAGGTTTTGGAAGCCCTTAAAAAGTGAGGGAAATTTTTTTTTTTTACTTGAATTGTTTTACCTGCTATTTTGGTGAGAAAAGCAATTTGATATACATGACTTTTTTTTAAGATTTTATTTATTTGATATAGAGCACACGCAGTGGAGATGGGGGGCGGTGCGGAGTGGTAGAGGGAAAGGGAGAAGCCGACTCTCCACTGAGCAGGGAGCCCAACCTGGGGCTCGATCCTAGGACCCTGGGATCATGACCTGAGCCATAGGCAGACGTTTAGCGGATTGAGCCACCCAGGTACCCCGACATTTTTATTTCTGAATAAATTTGTTGCAAGAGGCTGGAAGGACTACAGAAGACCTGGCAGGGTACATTCCTAAATGAAACATATTTGTTTTGCTTATATAAAATGTAACATAATTGTTGCTGACTTAAAATAAGACCTGCTGTGTATTCCCCTCCCCCCAACTCCACAAGAGCTGCTATGTATTGAATGCTTATGATGTGTCAGTGTGCTAGGCATTTTAGCTAGATTATATAATTCACTCTTTTCAGTAACACTGTAAAATTTGCTATTTTCCATTTTACGGATGGGAACACTGAGGCTGGTAGGGTTTAATTTGCCTAAAGTGATCACCTGTCTCACTTGAACCTGTCCTCTTTCCGCTGTACAGCCAAGTTGGTACTTTCTCTTTTCTTTTTCTTTTTCTTAAAGATTTTATTTATTTATTTATTTGAGAGAAAGAGAATGAGAGAGAGAGAGCATGAGGGGGGGGAGGGTCAGATGGAGAAGCAGACTCCCCACTGAGCAGGGAGCCTGATGCAGGACTCGATCCTGGGACTCCAGGATCATGACCTGAGCCGAAGGCAGTCGCTTAACCAACTGAGCCACCCAGGCGCCTGGCTTTTTTTCTTTTTAAATAGGAAGATTTTAAACTGCCTACTCCCCCCACATCACATTTTGTCTTTCTAATCTTTGGGAATAATATTAAAAATGTATGAAAACTTAAGACCTCTGATTTCATATTTTTTTTAAGATTTTATTTATTTATTTGAGAGAGAGAGAATGAGAGATTAGAGAACACAAGAGGGAAGAGGGTCAGAGGGAGAAGCAGACTCCCTGCTGAGCAGGGAGCCCAATGCGGGACTCGATCCCAGGACTCCAGGATCATGACCTGAGCCGAAGGCAGTCGCTTAACCAACTGAGCCACCCAGGCGCCCCAAGACCTCTGATTTCAATATTTATAGGCCAGTCCATTTTCCTCCCAGCCCCTGTATTTAGAGAAAAATATGTTTACACAGAAATAAAGGATTCATAGCATACATAATAGAAGTGTCCCTTTCCAGAGAAGTCACCATTTATAGTTTGGTGTATGTGTGCACACGTGTGTGCGCGTGCATGCACATTTGTGTTTGTATGGTGGTTAAAAAGCATTTTTTTAAGCAAATTGGCTCACATTATACATGTTACACATCTTGTTTAGATAAACATATTCTTTTTGATGTTCTGTTGCATCTCCTGATGTATCATAATTGATTTAGCCATTTCTGTGTTGGCATGTATTAAGTTGTTACCAGTTTTCTTAATGTTATAAACAGTAGTTTATTGCACAAAATTCCTTGTGCACATGTGACTTTTTATTTTCTGTTTTTGTTTTAAGTTTATTTTTTAAATTTAAATTCAATTAACATATAACATATTATTGGTTTCAGAGGTAGAGGTCAGTGATTCATCAGTCTTATATAATACCCAGTGCTCATTACATCACATGCCCTCGTTAACTAAGCCCATCACCCAGTTACCCCATCCCCCACTCCCCCTCCCCTCCAGCAACCCTGAGTTTGTTTCCTGAGATTAAGAGTCTCTTATGGTTTGTCTCCCTCTCTGGTTTCATCTTGTTTCATTTTTTCCTCTCTTCCCCTATAATCCTCTGCCTTGTTTCTTAAATTCCACACATCAGTGAGATCATATGATAATTGTCTTTCTCTGATTGACTTATTTCGCTTAGCATAATACCCTCTAGTTCCATCCCCGTCATTGCAAATAGCAAGATTCCATTTTTTTGTGTGATGGCTGCATAATATTCCATATATATATATATATATATATATATATATATATATATATATATACACACATACGTCTTTATCCATTCATCTGTCGATGGACATCTGGGCTCTTTCCATAGCTTGGCTCTTGTGGACATTGCTGCTATAAACACTGGGATGCAGGTGCCCCTTCAGATCACTACATTTGTATCTTTGGGGTAAATACCCAGTAGTGCAATTGCTGGATCGTACGGTAGCTCTATTTTCAACTTTTTGAGGAACCTTCATACTGTTTTCCAGAGTGGCTGCACCAGCTTGCGTTCCCACCAACCGTGTAGGAGGGTTCCCCTTTCTCCACATCCTCCCCAACATCTGTCGTTTCCCGACTTGTTAATTTTAGTCATTCTGACTGGTGTGAGGTGGTATCTCATTGTGGTTTTGATTTGTATTTCCCTGATGCCGAGTGATGTTGAGCACTTTTTCACGTGTCTGTTGGCCATTTGTTTGTCTTTGGAGAAATGTCTGTTCATGTCTTCTGCCCATTTCTTGATTGGATTATTTGTTCTTATTTGTTCTTTGGGTGTTGAATTTGATAAATTCTGTATAGATTTTGGATACTAGCCCTTTATCTGATACGTCATTTGCAAATATCTTCTCCCATTCTGTTGGTTGTCTTTTGGTTTGTTGACTGTTTCCTTCACAGTGCAGCTTTTTATCTTGATGAAGTCCCAATAGTTGAGTTTTGCCTTTGTTTCCCTTGCCTTTGGAGATGTGTCTAGCAAGAAGTTGCTGTGGCCGAGGTCACAAAGGTTGCTGCCTGTGTTCTCCTCTAGGATTTTGATGGATTCCTGTCTCACATTTAGGTCTTTCATCCATTTTGAGTCTATTTTTGTGTATGGTGTAAGAAAATGGTCCAGTTTTGTGACTGTATTTTAAGAAAGATTCTTTGAAAGAGACATTAAGTGAAGCATATACTAATTTCCTTTCTTAGCAGTGGTTTAGGTTAATAACTTCCTGACTACAGTAGGCCTCCAATCCAACCTAACCTAACCTTGTGAGTTGCACGGCTACTCCCTACAGCTGTGTAAATCATACATCAGCATCTAAACAGTCTTTCATGCACTGAATTTGGGTTGTTTGTTTGGTTTTTTTTTGATGAGACATAATTGAGATAACAGACAATAATCTGGTAATGCAGCCTCCTGGCACCTGACTCTGTGGAAAGGTTCGTGCCTCCTGGCAAATTAAAGAATAAAGAATTTGAGTTGAATAGACAAGTTCCTGGCTGTGCTCTGGGGCCAGATCCCTCTGAGAATAAGTCTCTTTAACTTTGTACTGTATCCACTCACCCAAGAAGCCAGTGGTGAGACTCACAGGTTTGTCCAACCCCTTCAGTCTTGGACTTGTCAGTCTCTAGGACAGTTAAAAAGAATAGTCTTTTAGCAATTTATTTATTTATTTGAGAGAGAGAGAGAAAGAGCAAGAGCGTGTGTTCATGTGTGAACATGAGCGCCTGTGAGTGGGGGAGGGGCAGAGGGAGAGAGACTCTCCAAGCTGACTCCCGGCTGAGCATGGAGCCTGATGTGGGGGCTTGATCCCAGGACTCTGAGATCATGACCTGAGCCAAAATCAAGAGTCAGTTGCTTAATCAACTGAGCCACCCACGTGCCTCCAAAGTAGACTTTTTAAAGAGGTTTTAGGTTCTCAGCAAAATTGAACAGAAGGGACAGAGATTTCCCATAGACTTCTCTGCCTCCCCCCCACCCCCCTCCCTGCCCCCATGCACAGTCTCCGCATAATCAACATCTCCCAGCGGAGTGGTATATTAGTTACAAACGAGGAATTTGCATTGACACATCATTATCACCTAGGGTTATAGGACCATCTTTCCCTGCAGTTCTGCACAGCTTGCCCCTCATTTCCTTTAGGTCTTTGCTCAAATGTTACATTCTCTGATCACCCTATATAAAATTACAACACCTTACCTTGGTTCCTTGCTGCCACTGTACACTTTTGTTTTTCTCTGTAGCGCCTTTTGGTATCTAACATTGACATCTTTTTCTTATGTGTCTTCTTTGCTAAACTCCTATAGTTTGCAAGCTCAGTGATGGCAGGTCTGTTTTCCTCACTCCTATTCTCTGTACCTGGCTTAGAGTAGATGCTCAGGAAATATTTGCTGGCTTAGTGACTAAATGAACAAATAGGGGAACTCAGGGCCATTCTCAAGGTTGGTGTTCCTCCACAACCCAACCTACCATCTCCCTCACTGCCCTCTGGCTCTCCAACAAGCCCTAGGGAGGGCACGGTTGGGCTGCAAGCAGGTGGGCATCTTAATTGGGAAGGTTGTGTGGGTGACTGCCATCACGGACTCTTTGGAAGGCTTTACAGTGTTATGAAGAATGATGCTGAAAGGACACACTATTTTATTGAGCACCTACTGTGTGCCAGCCCTACATGTCGAGAGAGAGAAAAGGAGAGAGCAGTGGAAGAGGTGAAGGGAGAGAAAAGGAAGGAGGGGGAGTAATGGCGGGAAAGGGAAGGGGGAAAGAGGGTAGAGAAAGAAGGGAAAGGGAAGTAAAAGTGTGTTGGAGAGAGGGAAAGTGAGAGAGAGTAAGGGGCGGTGGTGGCAGCGGTGGTGGTGGTGGTGGGGGGGAATGATTGGGATTTCAGTTGGAGAATTTAGGAAACTTGCCTAAGCCCCTGTAGGGCTACTAGAGCTGGTTGGAGGAGTGTGTTACTCCAAAGCATGTTTGACCCTGAAAAACTTAGAGCTCTACCAGTGTGAGTTTAATTAGAATATTTGTAGCATCCATATTGCATTCTTTCTTGGGGGGAGGAGAAAGAGTGACAGTGATATCTGCTGGTATGGAAACATTGTGGTTAACAATTTTAATTTCATGGAGTAGGAGATAAAAGACCTTATCAGGTGTCAGAGTAGAGCTGGACTATATTCAGTGTTCAGCCTCAGCCGGAAGTGTAACAGTTAGCCTCTTAAACATAAGAGGCAAGCTATATAACTGTTACAAATTTAGTGTGTTTTCATTTGTATCACATAGTTTGTTAAATCTGTACCAAGATAATGTGTAATAGATCCTTTGCCTTAAGGATGTTTGGAAAAATTGAAACTATTTAAAGCAAGTTAGAAGTGCAGTAAATTTACAAATACATACAAGAAAGGGAAAAGGAAACAGCTGTTGATAGTGTTAACCATAGAGAGAGAGGTTGTTTCTAGAGATACGCAGGACAGTACCAAGGCCATCTGCCCAGGTTGTATAACTTTCTTTTTTTCCTTTTTCCTTTTTCTCTTTCTTTTCTTTTCTCTTTTCTTTTTCTTTCTTTCGTTTTTCCCAGTACTCTTTTGAGAGAATGCTCAAAAATGTCTTTGGAGATTAAGCACCTTTTATGAGTGGAAGTAAATTCTTAAAATTGGCTCTTATTTATCCTGCTTTTTTGTTAAGTATTCTTATGTAAAAACCAACTGGCTGATTTCCTTTCTTGTGCATACCTTTCTACCTTTTGATTCTAGGGAGGGTGCTGCACAACCTGTTACCTCAGGCAAATTACTTAAAACCGAGTTTCAGTTTTCCTCTTTATAAAATGACTTATTAGTATATGGGGTATTAGCATCTACCTTGCAAGGTTATTTTAATGTTTACATGAAATGTCATTTTAAAAGGGCTCAACACAATGCTTGGCAAGAGTAGACACTGGGGAAATGTTATTTCCTTTCTTCCTTCTCATGATAAACTTGTGCATATTTCGTCTGGCTGAAATGGCTGTGAGCAGCGGCCTCAAAATTAAAAATACACTTGGCTTTTGACATATGGTAACGAATTTCTTCCTGCAACTTGAGAGTTGATGAAGAACCACTCTCTATTCCAGTGAGAACATTGAATTCTGTTTCCAGTAAGATTTTCTTGGAAGTCATGTATACCTATGAGTTTACTTATGTGCTAATAGTCACAGATTGCGCTTTCTCTTTCAGATGAACAGACTTGTTATTTTCCACTGACTGACAGCAATGGCGTTCACTGGAAGGGTCAAGAATAGCAGCAGCAGGTAACGGTGAAATCCATGATTCAAAGATGTGACAATATTTAATTGTAGAGTGTATTTTTCAAAGAATAAGCTTGATCCTTTTAATTTTTACAATGCAAGAAAATATGGGAAAATTCAGTTTTCTCTACATGAAGCCAAACCTGTTAGACTGCCACCATATTTTCTTTCAATCTAGCACTTTCTGAGCCTCCTAACTCATTTCTTTAACATATGGATGTTATAGTAGATCAGCATCCTAATTCTGGGTTCAAGATACTGGTCTATATTACACAGCTTTGGAGAAATGAGCCACCTATTCATGAAATCCACCTTCTCCTGAGAGCTATGAAGGAGAGAATTTTGTCAGTTACATTTTACTGCTTTCAAATCTCCCCCTCCACATAGAATGTGCACATGGAGTTAACTTCCTTCTTGCATATCCTCCATGATCAGGGTTGGCCGAGGGGAGCATATTAACATTCTGAAGCGGCTATTAAGAGGGAATTCTTTTTTTTAAATTTTATTTATTCATTTGAGAGAGAGACAGAGAGAGCACAAACAGGGGGAGAGGCAGAGGGAGAGAGAGAAGCAGGCTCCCTGCTGAGCCGGGAGCCCGACATGGGGCTCGATTCCGCACCCGGAGACTATGACCGGAGCCGAAGGCAGATGTCCAACCATCTGAGCCACCCAGGTGCCCCTCCAGAGGGAATTCTTAATGTCACTGATCAATTTTTATTTCTACTGTTAGATATTCACTCAAGCTTACTCAACTAATATTTATTAACAGATGATGGCGCCTATAATTCTGGAAGGTCCTGCCTGGATGCTTTCCTACTCTCCCTCTCGGGCTCATTTGGGAACCTCTTCCTCTATTCCAGGTAGCCCTGGTGGTACTGTTGATAGAGGAAGGCCTGTGACCCAGGCTGCAGCAGCTCTCATTCTGCTGGAACTCAGGGACGCTGATGTCCGCTGCCTTTAGGCTTGTGCATGATGTTCGTTACACATAAGTTTTACATTTTTATGCCATTAAATGTCTTGTCCTTTATGGGTTCTGGTTTTGATTGTGCTGAGAAAGGTCTTTCCAACTCTGAGATTGTGCAAATAAGGTCATGTGATCTCTGCTGACACTTGAACGGTTTCAGTTTTTGCATTTAAATCAGAACTTGTGAGCTGGTGGCCTCTGGGACCGATCTGGTCAACAGATGGGTTTTGTTTGGCCTCTCACAGTGTTCTAAAAAAAAAAAAATAGATCTGCCAGTGTTTTTTACATAACCATCTAGACTCCCCAAATCTCTTTAGAAATGTAAGATTTCACACCAGGGGGCTTGCACTGCTGTGTGGCAGCGCTTAGGTACCATTGAAGGGCTGCTGTCTTTCCCAAGGCCTGAGCTGAGACAAGTTCTAATTCACACCTTACCAAATGGTATGTCACCAGTACGCTTCCGGGTGTGCCGGCATGTTCATCCTCTCGGCCCGCCAGTCAGCCAGAACTCCAGAATTCCCACCTGTTTCCTCCTGCAGACATCTGCTTTGTCAGGTTGCCCCAGAAAGACTTGATGTAAAAAAAAAAAAGGTCAGGAGAGTGCAGATGCTTTTCTAGTTCGCTGCAGTTCCCACACAGGTGGACTCACACATTTACTTCATGGCTTAGCCCCCTTCACTTGTGACCCACGCCAGATCTTGGACTTTTACATTTTTAAAATTTTTAATTAGTTATTATTTTTTAAGATTTTATTTATTTGACAGAGAGACAAAGCGAGAGAGGGAATACAAGCAGGGGGAGTGGGAGAGGGAGAAGCAGGCTTCCTACTGAGCAGGGAGCCCGATGTGGGTCTCGATCCCAGGACCCCGGGATCATGACCTGAGCCGAAGGCAGATGTTTAATGACTGAGCCACCCAGGTGCCCCTAATTAATTAATTTTTAAAGTAAGTTCTCTGTCCCATGTAGGGCTTGAACTCAACCCTGAGATCAGGAGTCACAGGCTCTACTGACTGAACCAGCCAGGCACCCCAGATCTTGGACTTTTTAATATTTTGATCTATCTGTAATTAATTTTAGTGTCAAGTGTCTGCTGTGAATTTCCATATTGGTAGGAAAATGAAAACTCCGAGGGATGGTAGGGAGCCATTTTTAATTCTATTTATTTATTTATTTATTTATTTATTGAAGATTTTATTTATTTATTTGACAGAGAGAGACACAGCGAGAGAGGGAATACAAGCAGGGGGAGTGGGAGAGGGAGAAGCAGGCCCCCCCGCCGAGCAGGGAGCCCGATGTGGGGCTCGATCCCAGGACCCTGGGACCATGACCTGAGCCCAAGGCAGACACTTAACAACTGAGCCACCCAGGCGCCCCTATTTAATGTTTTAAAAGACTTATTTATTTGAGAGAGAGTGTATGAGCACTGAGCTGGGGGAAGGGTAGAGGCAGAGGGAGAGAGGGAATCTCAAGCAGACGTCCTGCTGAGCGGGGAGCCCAATGCCAGCTCGATCTCAAGACACTGACATGACCTGAGCTGAAATTGAGTCGGATGCTTAACCGACTGAGCCACCCCCAGGTGCCCCGGGAGTCATTAAAAAAAAAAAAAAAAAAAAGGCTAGCCAGTTGTTTCAATATAATTTAGTAAATCTCTATCTTTTCTCCGTTGATTTGAGTGCAGCATCTTAGTTACATCACATTTTTGAGTCTTTTGTTGGACTCTTTTGTTCCATTGATTGTTTCTTCTGGCAGTGGTGCCCTACTATTTCACTGTATTTTCATAGATCTTAATATTCAGGCACTTCTTTGCCACTACTTTTCATTTTTAGAATTTTGGTAGTTACTCACATCTGATTACATTTCCATGTTTCCTCTGAAGTCAGGCCTTTTCTAGAAAAATGTTGGCATTTTGATTTGGGTCCCTTTGAATTTCATCAGTTACGGAGAGTTGAATTCTATAGCATATTAAAACTGGGTCTTCCTACCAAAGAATCTAAATATCAGAATGGTGAACTTTTAAGAGGATGAAGAAATTTTAAGTTTCAACTTTTTGTGGGCATATGATTTTTCAAAAATTTCTAGTTGTTGATATTGCATCCTATGTAATTTTTGGTAGAATAATCAACTATAATACAGTATTATCAGTGACAAGATTAAAAAGTATTTTATATTCTATTATTTACATATGTTTGCTATTGTTAATAATTATTAGGATGGGTGGGGCGCCTGGGTGGCTCAGTTGTTAAGCGTCTGCCTTCGGCTCAGGCATGGTCCCAGGGTCCTGAGATCGAGCCCCACATCAGGCTCCCTGCTTGGTGGGAAGCCTGCTTCTCCGTCTCCCACTCCCCCTGCTTGTGTTCCCTCTCTCGCTGTGTCTCTCTCTGTCAAATAAATAAATAAAATCTTTTAAGAAAATAATTATTAACATGGGTAAGTGGCATTTATAGGAACATTCTGGCAGTTATAGAACCAGTTTTATTGTTCATTACATTTTTTTTCAGCTCATAACCTCCCTGATGTGCTCCTTTAATACCCAGTACAAGTGATAAAGCTAGGCAAAGTCCTGAATGGAGCTCAATTTTTAATATATATCAATAGCTTACTGTTTAAATGTTTAATCATGACAGGTTAATCTTTTAGTAGTCCAGAAAAAAACCTCATGAAATTCACGTGGAACTGGTCCAGGGCTAGCACGTACTTGAAAGGAAACAGATGTGTATTGAGTATGCAACTCTAATTGTTCAAACTAAACAGAAGTCTGAGTGTGAACCCTTACTTTGCTCAGGGATATCAAAAGTCATAAGCGTGGGCAGAATATTAATGTAATGTGTAAAGACAGTGTTTTAGTTCTTGTAAATAATAGGCTTATTCTCTGATTTGTAGATTTATCAGCATTAGACACTAGTGAATTTCAGCTCACTTATATTTACCCCCACCTTCCATTTCCTCCCCTTTCTTTTTGTTCTTTATAAAAATTGTTATTGGAGTATAACAAACTGAATAGGGCAGACATTATTAGTACAGTTCAGTGCGTTTTCACAAAGTGAACACGCTTGTGTAACCGATCAAGTGACAATACCAGCCCTCCAGACGCCGCCTCTTGTCCGCTTTCAGCTACTAACTCCCTCAAAGGCTGCCACTCTTCTGACTTCTAACACCATGAATTTGTTTTGCTTTCTTTTGAATTTTCTTTAAACTTAATCAGGTAGTATACTTTTTATATTTTCTCTTCAGTATTGACGTTTGTTTTTATTCTATTTCATAAATTTAAATATCTTTAACTTTTAAATATCTCAATGTTTTTTGTATTAAATTACTATGTTAGGTATATTTTATATAGTCTATATTAAATATTTTTATGTTCCTTTCCATCAACTTTCCACAGTCTGATATGATAATATAATTATCCTTATTCTTTCTTCCATTTCTTCCTCTTCTACCCTCCAGCTGTTAGCTCTGCTTTTAAATTGTCCACATTGACAGCACATTTTATTTTATAATTATGCATTAAAAGCTTTGTCTCTAAATTGATAAAAAAGTTTGAAAAATCGATCCCGGGGTCCTGGGATCGAGCCCCGCGTCGGGCTCCCTGCTCCGCGGGAAGCCTGCTTCTCCCTCTCCCGCTCCCCCTGCTTGTGTTCCTGCTCTGCTCTCACTGTCTCTGTCTCTGTCAAATAAATAAAATCTTAAAAAAAAAAGTCTGAAAAATCAGGGGCGCCTGGGTGGCTCAGCCGTTAAGCATCTGCCTTCAGCTCAGGTCATGATCCCAGGGTCCCGGGATCGAGCCCCACATCGGGCTCCCTGCTCAGCGGGAAGCCTGCGTCTCCCTCTCACACTCACCCTGCCTTCGTTCCCTCTCTTGCTGTCTCTCTCTCTCTCTCTCTCTGTGTCAAATAAATAAATAAAATCTTTAAAAAAAGAAAGGTTTGAAAAATCAGTAGCCCTATTCACATTATTGTGATAGGGAAGCAAAACAGTGTTTAGGGTTTCATTTCATATTTCATATAGGGTCATATTTCATATGGGTTCAAAGTTCTTACAAGTACCACTTGAAAAAGAAGGTTCATTTTGGTCAGGACAGGTCAGTTGTTTAGCTGAATAAATTGTTCAAATTCCTGCCACACTTTAAATTGCTTCATCTTTGAACGGTGTTTTCATTTTTCCTGGAGTTTTTAGTTACTTTCTTTTTCCTTATTGAGAGAACATGGCTTTTTGCCATTTCACCAGTCTGTTCCCCTTCTTCCCCTTATTTTTTTTCCTAAAGATTTTATTTATTTATTAGAGAGAGAGCACAAGTAGGCAGAGCAGCAGGCAGAGGGAGAGGGAGAAGCAGGCTCTCTGCTGAGCAGGGAGCCCGATGTGGGGCTCGATCCCAGGACTCTGGGATCATGACCTGAGCTGAAGGCAGTCGCTTAACGGACTGAGCCACCCAAGCGCCTCCCCCCGACCCTTACTCTTACTTACTGATTGAAAAGTCTCATTTCCTTCTTGGAATCACGAAACTAAAGTTAATTTTTACAAAGTGTGTGCTAAATTACATTCTTCTGAAATTGGGCTCAGGTAAGCGAAGCCAGAGAGTAAAGCTGGGATGCATTCTGGGAAAATGTTAGTTGATGATGGGTGGAAAACATGTGAAGGTAAGACGTAAGAATGAAAGAAATTTTATTTCAGGCTGTATCACCAGATTTGTGGGACGTGATTTTATTGTTTTCTGCCATTAAGGGTAAGTACTTCTTAGACAGATTTTAGGAGATCTGCTGAGCTATGCTTTTCAGTATTTGGGAAGATTTGAAAGATTGAATTTTTTGAGTGATGAATCATATTATAGTATGGTACTCTTAGAAGCTCTCCTTCCCCCAAGAGAGTCTGAAATAATGTTTAACTCTCCTAATTGAGAAGAGTCCTCAATTAGTAAGGAAGCTACAAGGTGTTAAGCCGATTAACACCTATTATATGGACAGATTTTCTTTGTGTGAGTAAATCAGGGGCCTAACTTCCAGATGCTTACTAGAGAGATTAATGGCTGTAGGCCATGTTTTTTTGAAACAGTGATTGGCCTGGGCATTGTAAATAATCCACACCTGGATTGTGAACTGGGGTAACTAGGAAGGTTTCCTGTATTTGCTAGGCAAGCCGTCTAAGACCTGATTTACAAGTGCAATAATGTTTCCTATGTAGAACTCATTGTATCCCTTTATTTTAGAAAATGGTTCCTAATCATTAAATATGTGACACTGCCATAAGTAGTTTAAGATGAGTCACTCGGTTTGACGGGTTTAGAAGAGTTTGGTTTCAGACTTATCGCAGACCTGAGGAAATCTTTTTCAGAATTAGGTATCTCCCAGAGGGACAGTTAAGTTTGGGGGGAGGGAGGCTAAACTGTCGAAATACTGTATAATTTCCACCCGTAAAATCCAGTTGAGCTAGGGTTAGATCTGTGATAGAGCAAGCCGGAGTGTGTGACTCTGCAGTGGGATAACTATGTTTAGATATCTGACACTTTGGTTACTTGGGCAAATTGCTCAACTTTTAAAGCCTCATTAAAATGGGGATAAGAAAAAAAAATGGGGATAGGAAGAATAATGTGTGTAAAGTGCTTATCATAGGACCTCCTACATTGTAAGTCCTCAGTAAATTATTAACTCCACCACTTTGGTGATGATGGTAGAGTGGTGGATTTCAGGGGAGTCAGAAGCTTCCTTAATTCTATTTTGAGGGAAAAGGCTTTGTTTAGAGGCAACTCTTTGGATAGAAGATTTTGTGAGCTACTCCAGGAATAGCATTTGTACAAAGAATGATAGAGGAAACAGACCTTTAAAAACAAAACACGGGGGGTGCCTGGGTGGCTCAGTCGTTAAGCGTCTGCCTTCGGCTGGCTTGGGTCACTGTTCCAGGGTTCTGGGATCAAGCCCCACATCGGGCTCCTTGCTGGGCGGGAAGCCTGCTTCTCCCTCTCCCACTCCCTCTGCTTGTGTTCCCATTCTCGCTGTGTCTCTCTCTGTCGAATAAATAAAATCTTTAAAAAAACAAAACAGAACAAAAGAGTGTGTTTATTTGCAGAGCATGTGGATACACTTACAAGTTTTACTGTGGTCTATTTTACATTTAATATTGGCAGTGGGATTGGCCTAAATCACACACACAGTATAAAAAAAACACTGCTGCATAGTATTTTCTTTTCTACAAGTAGCATTGTCTTTATATATTAAAAAATAAAAACACTTTATGGAGGTATAATTTATAAGCCATTTTAAATATGCAGTTTAATGATTTTTAGTAAATTTACTGAGTTGTGCAACCATTTCTCCAGTTCATTTTCAGAATTGCACTCCCGGTACATGCCTGTTTCCCATCCCAACCAGAGGCGGCCATTAATCTACTTAATAGTTTTGCCTGTTCTGAACATTTCATGTAAATGCAGTCATATAATATGGGTTTGTTTGTGTGTTGTTTTTTTTTGTGACTGGCTACTTTCACTTAGCATAAAGTTTTCAAGACTTATCCATGTTGTAGCATGTGTCAATATTTCATTCTTTTTTATTGCCAAATAACCCATTGTATGGATATACCAATGTTTTATTTACTATTCACCAATTGATGGACATTTGAGTTGTATCCACTTTTTGGCTATTATGAATAATGCACATATGTTTTCATTTCTTTTGGGTAGATATTAGAAGTGGGATTGCTTTCTTGTAAGGTAGATTCATGTTTAGAATCATCTTTTTTAAATTTTATTATTTTTTAAAGATTTTATTTCTTTATTTGAGATAGAGAAAGCACAAAAGAGGGGGGAAGGTAAGAGGGAGAAGCAGACTCCCTGCCGAGTGGGGAGACGCGGAGGGGGGAGCCTGATGCGGGACTCAGTCCTGGGACTCTGGGATCATGACCCGAGCTGGAGGCAGACGCTTAACCTACTGAGCCACCCAGGCACCCTAGAGTCATCTTTGATTATTCTAAGTTCCGGTTCATTGTGTTGATGTGTCAGTTTCAGATTCATTTGCCTGTGGTTTTTCTCTTTGCCTTCAGCCCTGAACTGTAACTAATGTTAAGACTTGGAAGAGAATGGATTCATATTATTTAGTGCCTTCTTTGTAATGGATACTAGTCTAGGTAGTTGGCATGATATCATTTTAGGTGATACTTTGGTCTGTGGTGGTAGGTTAGATGGACATTGATTTAAATTGTTTAGGGTTATGGGGGTGCCTGGGTGGCTCAGTTGTTAAGTGTCTGCCTTCAGCTCAGGTCATGATCCCGGGGTCCTGGGATTGAGCCCCACATCGGGCTCTCAGCGGGAAGCCTGCTTCTCCCTCTCCCTCTGCCTCTCTTTCCACTGGTGCTGTCTCTCTCTCCCTCATGCTCTCTCTCAAATAAATAAATAAAATCTTAAAAAAATAAATAAAATAAATAAATTGTTTAGGATTACACCATTTCTGTAGGGATCCTAATTTTATGCTATCCAGATTTGGAGAAGAACCTTTTTCTTCTTTTTGGGGGGCTTCAATGATAATCTTTTTTTCTGAAGTTGTAGCAGTTAGCCTCTTTAGGGATCTGTGGAACAGGGTTAGGAAGAAGAGAATTTCGGTTCCAGGTTCTTGTGGTTTCTAGAAGCCTGGAGGACATTATTTCAGAGTCTTGTTTTCTGTAGCTCATGATAACCCTGTAAAGTGGTCAGATTAGATGGTAATCTGCTTCCTTGTACTGGAGGAAGCAAAGGCCTGGAGAAGTTAATAGCTGAATGTGTGAATCAGACTATGGGGAATGCTGGGGGCAACTAGTTTGTTTTGGTTGTGAAGTTCTTAAATTACTACATAGAATAACATTTAACATGTGAGGCACTGTGCAGTTGCATTTCTGCTCTTGACCAACAAGTTTGGATGCCTTCATCAGACGATGCCTTTTTCATAAACTGCAAGGCAGACTGTCACTATTTTTGTTGCTAAAATTGTAGATTCTGGATTGTGTATGTTTATGTAAGTAAGATGTTCATAGATATAAAGAGAACATGTCTTATTAAAGCTATTGAAAGCATGAGGTCATCCAAGACTTCGTGTTAAGAAGAGAGTCTAAGGGACGGAGGGAAAGATATCCGCATTGAAGTAGCAATAAAGAAATAATGTTGGCTTTGACCGGCCTTGGTAATCTAATTTAGTATGGACTTAATCTTAGTTCTTGCCTACTCTTTCATTTCGTCTCCTTCACTTTAAAAGACACTTTTCAAATAAAAATCTGAAGACATTTTTTCATAGAAATATTCAGACATTAATAAAAGTAGAAAGAATATTTCATGATCAAATACCCTTTTCCCATATTTAACATTTCTCAGTATTTTGTCACACTTTAAAAATCTATCTTTTGTGGGCACCTGGGTGGCTCAGTCGTTAAGCGTCTGCCCTCGGCTCAGGTCATGATCTCAGGGTCCTGGGATTGAGACCCACATCGGGCTCCCTGCTCAGCAGGAAGCCTGCTTCTCCCTCTCCCACTCCCCCTGCTTGTGTTCCCTCTCTTGCTGTGTCTGTCAAATAAATAAATAAAATCTTAAAAAAAAAAAACAAAAAAAAAACCTATCCTTTGTCTTTTTTTTCCTTTGCTGAAGTGAAGTGTTTTTAAAGTAAGTCCCGGCAGGCATCTGTTTTTTCACTCCTGCATACCTTAATGTGGATCACTAAAAAAATACGGATAGTTCCCTACATAACTGTACACTGATTTCATACCTAATAAAATAAATATTTTATTTATTTGTTTAAAGGTTCTATTTATTTGACAGAGAGAGGCACAGCGAGAGGGAACACAAGCAGGTGGAGTGGGAGAGGGAGAAGCAGGCTTCCCACTGAGCAGGGAGCCCGATGTGGGGCTCGATCCCAGGACCCTGGGATCATGACCTGAACCTAAGACATACGCTTAACGACTGAGCCACCCAGGCGCCCCTAAAATAAACATTTTAGATTCATGTAATGGCTAGCCCATATCCGAACTGTTCAGATTGTTTAAAAATGACTGGCTCAGTGGGTAGAGCATGCGACTTGATCTCAAGGGTTGCGAGTTTGAGCCCCATGTTGGGTATAGAGATGACTTAAAAAAAAGTCTATTAAAGTTATTTACATCCCGATTTATGCAAGCCAAATGCTTGTGTTGTGTTAGGTTTTGCTTCTTTGTTGTTAAAATTTTATTTAAGTAATCTCTATATCCAACGTGGGCTGGAATTTAGAGCTGCAAGATTAAGGGCCTCATGCTCCTCCAGTGAGCCAGCTAGGTGCCCCTAGGTTTTGTTTCTTGAGTCTTAATCTAGAGCAGCTACCCGCCTTGAGGGGTGTTGGGGGGAGGCGGGGATTGGACTAGTTGTAGAATTGAGTTGACCGTATGTCCTACTTTGTGGATTTATCTCTTTGTTAACTCTTAATGTTTTTAATTTGTTCTTGTATACTGGTGGCTCTCAGCCAGGAATAATTTCACATGCTCCCGCCCCAGGATTGGGGGGACATTTGACAACGTCAGGAGAGATTTTTTCTTGTCATAATCTAAGGAGTCGAGGGCAGGAGTGCTGCTAAATATCCTACAATACACAGTATGGCCCCCACTACAAAGAATTTTCTGGCTCCAAATGTCAGCATTGTTAAGGTTGAGAATCCCTGTGGTTCATCCCAGGTATTTCCTGTAGAATGGAAGTTACCTCTAAAGCTCAGTTAGACTCATTGCTAAAAATAGTTTAATAGTTCAAGAGTGCTGATACTGTTCTGTGTTTTGATCTGGGTGCTGCTTACAAGAGTATATCTCTGTGAAATGCATGTGTGAGCTGTGCATTTTTTTTAAAAAAATGTTTTTATTGTTATGTTAATCACCATACATTACATCATTAGTTTTTTTTTTTTTTAATAATCTAGCTCTTTTTTTTATTTTTTTAAAGATTTTATTTATTTATTCATGAGAGACAGAGGGGGAGAGAGAGAGAGAGAAGCAGAGGGAGAAGCAGGCTCCCAAGGAGCAGGGAGCCCGATGCGGGACTCGATCCCAGGACCCTGGGATCATGACCTGAGCCGAAGGCAGACGCTTAACCATCTGAGCCACCCAGGCGCCCTCATCATTAGTTTTTGATGTCGTGTTCCATGATTCATTGTTTGTGCATAACATCCAGTGCTCCACGCAGAACGTGCCCTCTTTAATACCCATCACCAGGCTAACCCATCCCCCCACCCCCCTCCCCTCTAGAACCCTCAGTTTGTTTCTCAGAGTCCATCGTCTCTCATGGTTCGTCTCCCCCTCCTACTTACTCCCCTTCATTCTTCCCCTCCTGCTATCTTCTTCTTTTTCTTTTTTCTTAACATATGTTGCATTATTTGTTTCAGAAGTACAGATCTGTGATTCATCAGTCTTGCACAATTCACAGCGCTCACCATAGCACATACCCTCCCCAATGTCTATCACCCAGGCACCCCATGCCTCCCACCCCCCACCACTCCAGCACCGTGAGCTGTGTACTTTTTAAAAATTGAAATATAGGGACACCTGGCTGGCTCAGTCGGTTGAGCGTCTGCCTTTGGCTCAGGTCATGATCCCAGGGTCCTGGGATCGAGTTCTGTCCCACATTGCACTCCTTGCTCAGTGGGGAGCCTGTTTCTCCCTCTGCCTGCTCTGCCTGCCACCCTCCCTGCTTGTGCTGTCTCTAACAAATAAATGAATAAAATATCTAAAAAAAAGAAATATAATTAACATACAGTGTTATTAGTTTGAGGTGTACAATACAATGATTCAACAATTCTGTGCATTACTCAGTGCTCATCAGGATAACTGTACTCTTAATTCCCTTTATCTGTTTCACCCCCCCCCCCCCCTTCACCTCCCCTCTGGCAACCACCAGTTCTCTGAATTTAAGAGTCTGGGGTTGTTGGGGTTTTTTTTTGTCTCTTTCTTTGTTCATTTGCTTTGTTTCTTAAATTCCACATATGAGTGAAATCATATAGGATCTGTCTTTCTTTGACTGACTTATTTCACTTAGCTTTACAGTCTCTAGGTCCATCCATGTTGTTGCAAATGGCAGCAGGAGCGGTATACATTTTAAATGTACGTTATATTCTAATTTTTAAAGTTTACTTGAAAAAGCCTTACTAGTCCTGCTGTGTATCTTTGACTGCCATGTTGGATTCTTAGATATGTTAGGAAATCTTTAAATCCTCTTCCCTTTTAAACTTCCTTAATACTCAATTCCATTTACTGGAAGAGAATGACAAAGATGGCGTAAACCAGGTGCCTCGTGACCCAATTATTGGGATGGTGGAGTGTCTGTAAAGGCCAAGCCAGGTATTTTTCTTGTTCTGGAGCATTGCCATGAGGGAGATCACACCTAAAAACAATGAGTAAAGTTAGGCCACTTGGGCTTTGTCTGAAAGCTTAAAGGAGAGAGAGAGTCCCTCCAAAGGGGATGGTTTCAAGAGAGAAGGTTGCCTTTTGTGAGCAGTGGGATTTGGGAAAGGGGCATTCAGGGCCAAAAGAACCAGCAAAGGTCGGGAATGCATAGGGGTGTGCTGGGAATCCTTTCTGGAAAGTTGTCTTAAAGCCAGCTTCTCTTCCCCCCCCACCCCCGTCTCTGATAAATCATTGGAAGGAAAGGCAATGAATTTTTTCTGACAGTTGGTTCTTGCTGGGGCCAGGGCTTCGTTTGCAAATGAAAGGACTGCTGTTGGAGTAGTTGAAATCACAATGGGCCCCTGACTCTTTTCACATCAAAGTGTAAGAGAATCTCCAGGAGTGATAAATGGGGGCTGCTGGACTCATTACTTGTAAACAAAGCTGAGGGGTGACCTCAAATTTTTTTAATTAAAAGAAAACAGGATTTCCTAGTGCCGAGTGTGGGGCTGCTCTTCGTTTGAATTCTGACTATTCACGCTGGAGATTTCGGATGAGGTCGTGAGGAGGCGGCCACTGTTACCCCGGGTGTCAGCAGTGACTCCAAATCTGGCATCAGTGCACCCTGCCCCGGGTGGCCTCTTGCTCCCTGCTGGAGACCCGAGTGCACCGGGTTCCGCGATGTGCTGGTTGCCATAAGGGGGACAAGGCAGAATTCTTTAGCTCTGTACCTCCTAGGAGGTTGAGGGCTTGTTAGACCCTTACTCTGCTCCTTTCCCCACCCAACCTCAAGAGAAAAACTCCCTTGCTCCTATGCCGGGCAGAAAGAGGTCAGTGTTTAAGTGACTTCTCAGAACTTTGTAAAGGAGTCCAGAGGCTCTCGCTTCCAATTTTACTTTTAAGGCTTAAAGTTCTATTCCTTTTATTTGTATAGTGCAAGGTTTGGCATGTGATGGAAACCTGTCGCCAAAAGGATGGTATTTGAACACTTTATGTTCAGTGTTTCTATTGAAAGTGACGCTATTATGAACACTAGTAATCTAGCATTTTAGGGAGTCAAGACTTGGAAAGTGCTCTCTAAATGCAGTTCCGCAGAGTTGAAGGTGCACCTTCCGTACACTCCCTCGTGTACCCCACTCCCCACCAAGCTTCTCCCTTGCTGGGTTTTCACTTGGCTCCCTTGTTCCTGTTAGTCTAAAGCCCCGACCAGATGTTAAACTGAAGGTCAGAGACTGCCCTTTGTGAGTGGAGCTCGAAAGGTGCCGGGCACCCAAGAATTCTAATGTGTTTACTGACTTTCCAGATGCTTGGTAATCGCTTTCTAAGTGTATCTTCCAGACAAGTGGTAAGACTTGAGAAAGGAGCAGAAGTCACCGCCGGAGGGGAGCAAGCAGGTCCCTGGTAGAGAAGCAGTCCTCCAGGTGGGGTGATTCAACTAGAGTTAAGAGTACTGGAGGTCGTCCATTCTCCTCTGATACTAGAATGGTGAGCCTGTGGGAGACACTGCAGTTAGCACTGCCTTTGTGAGCTCCAGGTGCCAGTGGCAGCTAGTGTTTGATGAGCACAGTGACCAGAATTCGTGCTAATACGTCTTTATTTGATAGGCATGAAATCATGCCTGACTCATTGCTGGTTGATATTCAGGCTCCTTCCTTTTATCACCAGACCCTACGCCCTTAACCCCCTGGTCCAGGTTGTCTTGGCAGAAGCTTGGGGCACAGAAGCACGTTCTGAGCTCTGATTTGAAACTCTGAGGCTTGGGCCAGAGATCTTCTGGAGTGGACTGTTCCTTTTCTGACACCATAAAGAAGAATTAATCAAAAGTTTCCCCTGGGACAGCGCTTTAGCCTGGCTCCAGTAGTCATAGAAACACGCATCCTTTCTAGGGAAGGGACAAAACGGGTTTCTTTACACTGAGGTGTAGACGGTGCAGAGGGGACAAGAAAGGAAGGGCGGGGGCTGGGGTGACTGATGAGCCAGTGGCAGGAAAACGATGACCTGAGGGATAGAGGTGGTGCCCAGACTAGGAGAAGTTGGGATCTCCCTAGCTGGCCTCTAGCAGAGCTGTTGTCATCCTCTGGCGGGTTGTCGTGTGCTCTCTTGGAGAGCACCTTGCGGTTTGTAGAGCATTGCTCAGATGTCAGGTGGTGGCCCTGGTAATAAATCAACGTCTCAACGGTTAGAAGTTGTAGCAGTTCTCATTTCAGATTATCTTTTCAACATCCGGTGAGACTTAACTTTCCTCCAGTGTGCGTTTGATGACTGAGATAGGAAATTGTCCTTAATTGAAGAATGGAGGCGTCGATTTTCAGATATGACAGAATATTTAAGAAATGAGAGCCGAGACTATCTCTTGTCTCAAAAATATATTTAAAAATATGTGCTAGCTTGTAAAAAACCCAAAAAGCCAAAAAAACCCACAAAAGACTTGAGAGCAAAGGCAACGAGGGGAGTGAGGGGGGATTTGGAACAGTTCTGAATTAATGTCAGGGTTACTTTTCCTTTCTGTCCCTGTGTCCTCAACCTCCCGTAGCGACCAGGTGAGTGGAGTTCTTACAGGGCCCACTGAGACTCTGCCATTGAATTTTACCTGGAGGCAGCTGAAGTTCAAGGGAAAAAGTTTGCTTTGAAATCCGTTAGACCTGGGCTTGAATTCTAGCCCCACTAGATTGTGTGATGCTGGGCAATTTACTTAATCTCTCCAACCGCTACTTCCTTCATCTGTAAAATAAGAATAATGATGCGGGGCGCCTGGCTGGCTCAGTCAGGAGAGCACTCGACTCCTAATCTCAGGGTCGGGTCGTGAGTTCAAGCCTCATGTTGGGCGTGGAGCCTACTTAAAAAAAAAAAAAAAAAAGAAGAAGAATTATGTGAGATAATGTATTTTTTAAAACCCAGCAGTGTGCCTGCAGTGAGTCGGTATCTAATAGATATTAATTTGTTTCCCTTTCTGTTGACCTGCTTTTGAGAATTTTAGTGTTCAGGGCCTAGAGAATTTGTACTCTGTGATGTTCCTGAAGCACCTAGAGGAGTGTAAAAGTCTACTGGGCACTATTTGGGAAGTTGCCCTGCTGTGCTTTTGAGACCCAGCTCTGAAACACCTGGTCAGTGACTGGGGGCTGGGGGGTGTTTGGGGGTGTGGCAGTGTGTGAACTGCTTAATCAACTGTTCCTCCGAACTGTGGGCTCAGGTGATTGAGATTGATTTTTTTTTTTTAAGTATATGTGCTGCTAAAGCGAGCATGAGAATGATTTTTGCTACTATGGGATTTATAT
This sequence comes from Zalophus californianus, assembly GCF_009762305.2. Lineage (NCBI taxonomy): Eukaryota > Metazoa > Chordata > Mammalia > Carnivora > Otariidae > Zalophus > Zalophus californianus. Next base: position 70,420,675 of record NC_045596.1, read on the forward strand.
TATTGAGCATTTGGGTGATTCCTAAATGGTAGATGACACTTTGCATTCATTTCTCAATAAAATCCTCATTTCATATTTCCTGTTAAAATGTTACATTAAGACTATACATTAGGGTATCCATCAAGATAAGTGTGCCTAACTATGCAGAGAGAATTTTTTTTTAAAGATTTTATTTATTTATTTGTCAGAGACAGAGCGCGCACAAGCAAGGGGAGCGGTAGAGGCAGAGGGAGAAGCAGGCTCCCTGCCGAGCAGGGAGCCCGATGTGGGACTCGATCCCGGGACTCCAGGATCATGACCCGAGCCGAAGGCAGTCGCTTAACCAACTGAGCCACCCAGGCGCCCTTACTCACTTATTTTTGAGAGAGAGCATGCGTGTGCGCTCACAAGTAGGGGGGGAGCAGAGGGAGAGGGGGAGAGAGAATCTCAGGCAGATTCTGTGCTCGAATCGAGGCCTACATGGGGCTCGATCCCATGACCCCAAGATCCTGACCCGAGCTGAAACCAAGAGTCAGATTCTCAACCAACTGAGCCACCCGGGCGCCCCTAGTGCTTTAAACTTTTTTCAAAGCATTATTAACAGTCTGCTGTTGCATTTTAACCTCCTAGGTGTCTTATAAGGTGGGTAGGCTTACAGAAGTTAAACGGTTTGCTCAACATCCCAGAGTTAATGATAAAACCGTCCTCTTAACCTGGAATGAGTTTTCCATCACTTTCCCAGCCTCCCCCTCACCCCCAGGTCTTTGAAAATCTTACTCATTTTTCCAGGTTCCACTGCAGTCATGTCTCTTCTAGAACTCTGGTCACCCACAAAAGTCATTGCTCTTTTCCTGTGCTCTCACCTTTGTCCTTTCCTCTGTGCCACAGTTTCATTAATGCTTCTCTTCTCCAAATTCACCCTTCAGTACCTGCTCTGTTGTAATAGACTCTGTTTCTCCTTTACAGGGAGCACAGTGCTAACCTTGGCCACATGCTCGGGAGGTTCTCTTCTGGGTCGTGGTTGCTTCTTTTTCTCACTCCTGCTGTGCAGTGCATCAGTGTTAGCATGCCCACGGTGTGTGTGCGCATGGACCCAGTGGTGCTCGGCCTCGGTGCATGCAGTCTCTTGGCAACTTTGCAGCCCTTGCCTTCATCCCCTCAGAGCAGACACTGCACACGCCAGGCCTCGTGCCTGTGGAAGTGCCCGCTGCGTACCCGCCAGCCGCCTGGGCCCCTGCGCCCCAGAGGACTGTTCCCTGCTGCTCTGTTAGTGTAGACCAGTGCCCAGCGGGCGTCAACCACGCCCTCGCTAGTGACCTCCCAGCTTCAGTTGTCTGAAGGTTGTTCAGACTTCAAAGGTTGTTCTTCCTTGGGTACCCTTTCTCAGCTCCGGGTATCCTTTCGATTTGTCTTTAATTCCCCTATGAGGGTTGAATTATTTTTTGATACTACATTTCTGTTCACATTACTGTGTGGTTTCTCTTTCCTGGTCGAACCAAGACGAATACAACCTCTAGTGCTGGTTTTCCTTCGTCTCTGTGTTATTTCACACATCTGTGTGAATTGTTACCTACTTTGACAGCAGAGGCCTGTTGAATCCCGCAGCATTATCTCTGTGCTTTGCAGATAACCTGTGAGGAATGAATGATTGCGTTTCCTGCCGCTGTTGTTGCTGTGGGGAGGGGGGGAGAGGATGGTTATAATGGGTATTCATTGCTCTTTATGGGAAAGACAGCTCAAAGTTCTTGCTGTCTCAATAATGCGTTAACTTGGTGTTTCCGTGGAATCCTGTCACAGTTGAGGCAATTACTTGGTGACCCAGTTATCGAAAAGTACCTTTTAAGGCCTGTGTGTAAAGTCTTCAGAACTGTGTAAACAGCGATTTACTGCTGCCTGTTTATCTTCACTGACCTTTTAAAAACATATTGCTAAAAAAACAAAGCAAAACAAAAACCCAAATTGCTTTAAAGTACAGAAAGCCTTGTAGCCAGTGGTGCTTTAAAAGTCACGTGTATTTCACTTTTCAGACTAATTTGTCAGTGTCCCCTCACGGTAGTAGTAATGTTGTCTGTTTGGAGCCAGGGTGTTCCGGCTTGGGTTAATGTGCAGGTTCCATACACGTACTTGCTAATCCTTTTCTCTCACCAACCCATGAGCAAAAGAGGAGTAAAGGGTATACCCCAGAGGGGAAAACATCTTTTTCCCTCCACTTGGCATTCTGAGTCTGTGTCTAGGAAAGCGGTGTAGCCAGAAAAGCAGGAATATTGCCTGTATTGTGAATATAGGTGCTTCTTTATGGTTCAGCAAGGAAATATTAATACTTGGTATCATTAGGAGGCTAATGGGCGTTTTTGAGGCAGTAGGAGTTACTTGGTTCAGCCAGTTTGCTGATTGACCCTTCATGATGTGCCGATTTCCGCGCACGGGTATTTGCCTCCGCCTTCTGTTTGCCCATGCCCGCTCTTCTCCATCAGTGTTTCTCTGTCATTGTCCAAATCTTTGTACCCCTTCCCTATTCCATCCACTCAGATGACCTTTTTCCACTAAAGCAAGATTTCTCTCCTTAATGAAGATAGGACCTCAATTTGGAATGTTAGAGGGTAATTATTTGTATGAAGAAAAATTTTGTTGTTTCCTTTCAAAAGGATTCACATCTGGCATCCTTTGAATCACGGAATGGGTGTGGTGTTTTGAACTATCTCCCAGAGTGTATCTTTGTAGTAAAATAGTGTCTTGATAATCTGAGAAATATATGCAGTTTCTTTGGAACTCTATGTAACCTGGACAGAGGAGCTCAGTGTATTATTTTACACTTCAGCAAATGCTCAGCACCTACTGTGTGCAGAGTGCCATATAGTAAGTTGGGCACGTGATGGGCCATTTCCTTCCCTCCTCCCCGATACCTTCTCTGGGACATTCATGCTGGCTCATAAGCTCTTTACCATTCTGATGGGCTCCTCCCACTTCCACATGCAACTTCCTTTTTTTCCTGCTTAATAAAAGTTGTCATTCTTCAAACCTTTGTCCCTGACTTGCTTCCTTCTTATACCACAGATTTTCTCTGTACAGTCTCTCACTGTGGCTGTCCTACCCATGATACGTGACTCCCACATCTGGATTTCTAAGCCAGCACGGCTTCCACATCTGCCATCATTTCTCTCTCCAGATCGTTATATCTCTCTAAAGGTCAGTCATGCTCTCTCCATCCTCACTTCATTGCTTCTCCTCTTCATGGCTACTCCTCAGTAGGAGGAACTGCTTTACGCTAAGAGGTTCCCTGTATGTTCATTTTGCTCCATTACCTAAAAAACTTTCAGGGCTCCCTATCATCTACTCTTTATAGTTGGATTCCCTTAATGGATCACCCAAACCTCTATCCCCCTGGGCCTCAGCCTTTTCTTCAAGTCTCATCTCCAGTCTTTCCACCAACCCTGGTCCCTCGCTTTACAGAAGTTCTCACAATTCCCTTTGCAGGCTTTTGTCTTTCAAATTACGTGCTTTGGCATATGCTATGCCTTTCTCCCATCTTTGCTTCATTCATCTGTAAGTGCTACCCAGGAAGTACAGGGCTTTGCAGGAGCATATGGAAAGGGCACCTAAAGGCAGATTTGCAGAATAATCAAGGGAGACGTCTTGGAGAAAGATGTGGCTGGGCAGAAAATGAATGTATGTTTAAGAGTTAGTCAGTTGAAACAGTTGGGTAGTGGAATGGGGAGAAGAAAAATGTATTCCAGGTAAAAAGAAACACACTTGTAAAGGCTTGGGTTAAAAGCAAACAAAACATAAGACTCCTTTGAGAAACTGAATAAATTTCATTGTAGCTGGAGAATAGAGTACCAAGCCAGGAAATGATCTGGTGGGCCATGCTAAGAAATTTGACTTCGTATTTAGGGGAATGGGAAGTCCTCAAAGAATTTTAAGTGGGTTGGGGCGCCTGGGTGGCTCGGTCGGTGGGCACCTAGGTGGCTCAGTCGTTAAGCGTCTGCCTTCGGCTCAGGTCATGGTCCCAGGGTCCTGGGATTGAGCCCCACATCGGGCTCCCTGCTGGGTGGGAAGCCTGCTTCTCCCTCTCCCACTCCCCCTGCTTGTGTTCCCTCTCTCGCTATGTCTCTCTCTGTCAAATAAATAAAAATCTTTAAAAAAAAAAAGAATTTTAAGTGGGTTAATGATGGTTGACATGATTTCCGAAGGTCACTTATCAAATGGAGAATGGAGTGTAGTAGGGTGGAAGAGGAAGCAGAGAAACCAATTGGGGGACTATTAAGTGGTTCATGGGAGAGCTGGAGAGGACCAAATTGTTTCTGGATAATTTTGGAGAAATAGTGAAAGAAGATTTGTAGGTAGTTGGACGTAAAGGATGTATAAAAGAGAAGGGTCAAGAACAATCCCTAATTATTTGGCTCTGTTACTGGGAGATGCTGCTGGCAAGGTGGGGAAGACTGGAGGTGCTATAAGTTCTTTGGGGGAGAGTTTAAGTTTGAGATGCCTGTGCAACTCCTTGCAAGTGGAGATGTCAAGTGGGCAATTGGTTGTCTAAGACTGGAGCTTACTAGGGAAGGTCTGGACCTAAGATACACATTTGTTGAGTAGAAATTGAATCACAGTTATCCATGAGATTTTCTTGGGAGGGTGAGAAAAATGAAAATGCCTAAGAGGAGGAAACTAAGTAGCAAGAAGTTTCAAGGAGATTGAGAAGACAATAGCAAGGAAGTGGGAGGAAAAACAAGGGAGTACTAGTTTGGGGGTGGAGAGAAGAGAGCATAGGAAGGGTGGCTCAGCATAATCAGATGCTCTTCAACTATTGGTTCACTCACCTGTTCGAGCAACCTCTCCTGTCACCCTTGGGCAGCAGTGGTCCCCCCACCTCTCAGAGATACTGCCTTTTATTATGACATTTATTTCCTCAATTGCTGTGATGCTTATCTTCCTTACCAGATTCTGTGATCAGACAGCTGATTGAAAGGCTGTCATCTCTGTGTCTCCAAGGGCTGGTGTTGTACCTGGACTAAGAAGATATTCAATAAATTAATAGTATATATATTTATAAGGTTTTATTGAGAGAGCAAGCGAGAGAGAGCACAAGCTGGGGGGAGGGGCAGAGGGAGAAGCAGGCTCCCCGCTGAGCAGGGAGCCTGAAGACGCGGGGCTCCATCCCAGGACCCTGGGATCATGACCTGAGCTGAAGGCAGACGCTTAACTGACTGAGCCACCCAGGCGCCCCATAAATTAATACTTTATTTTTTTCATAAATTAATATTTTAAAAATAAATGAGAATTCACCTCTATCATCAAGAAATGGTCATGGCCTCTTAGTGATTTGCCTGCTTTTGTCTCTCTGGATTTAGGGTGTGTTTTTAAATATATCAATATTCTTTCATAGCGCCTTGTAGAATTTTCTGCACTCAAAATGGCAGAAGTATGATGTTTTGAGTGTGCCTGGTTCTTGTGATGGACAAAGAGCTTAGGAGCAAGACTTTGTGACATAGGGGGCTTACACTAGCGGAGTATGGGAAATGGCAGCTCTTGTAAAAATAAGCTGGTCGGTGGGTGGTAGGTAAGCTGAGGGAAAAGATTTATGAGCAACATCCTGCTCTGGGATCACTGCTGGGGACAGAATAGGGGGAGAAATTTCTGTATAAATCATGAAGGCAGCTCAGGAAATAAAGTCTGCTCTTGGGGTCTCAGGGGGACCTTTAATGGATATCTTTTGCAGAACACATGGGTGAAAGAGAATTGATAGGTGGTATTCTTTTTGAGTCTGTGTGGGGGTTAATGCTGGGCTGAGGTAATCCATCTTTCAGAAGGAGAGAAAAAGGAACAGGCGAAAACAGAGAGATGGCACAGAGGGCCCAAGAATTATCTCTAGCTTTATAAATGCTTGTTGAATTGTGAAGAGAGTTGAAGGGACCATTTAGCAGGAAGCAGAAGATTGTGTTCATTGGTTTCAGATCTTAAATGGTATCCTGTGTGTGGAGTTTCTCCCTGTTCCTTCATTAATCTGCATCAGTTTCTGCAGGTGAGATCCTAATGTCTTGGCCAGAGGGCAGATTATTTGCCTGGAAAAAAACCAAACCAAACCCAAAAACTCTATTTTTGTCTTTTCAAATGAAAGACACTTGAATCAGTCCATCAAACGGGGGTTGAATTCTAAACTAGGATATACTACAAAATAGGAAAGTAGCTATTAAAAAGAATGAGATAATTGTAAGTATGTGAACATGGCATGATACAGTGTATGAATTGCAGAATAAAATCAAAAGATATGATTCTGTTTTTATGAATAGAAATGTAGACAAACATACATAGAATGGGTCTGAAAGGACATTTACCAACCTTTGCAGTGTTAATTTTCTTGGGAATAGGATTATTTAGGATGCTCAGTAGGATGACTTTTGTTTTTTAAATTTATACACTTATGGGTAATTTTTTTCTTGATGTGTGTGTATTATATTAAAATGAAAACGTTTTCTAAAATATTTGAAAAAGTGAGGGAATGGTCTCTTGTTCTGCTACTTCCTTTATTTTTTATTTATTTATTTTAAAGATTGTATGTATTTATTTTAGAGAAAGAGAGAGCAATGTGCAGGCGGGGGAAAGGAGAGGGACGTGCAGACTCTGCACTGAGCTAGCACAGAGCTCACAACCCTGAGATCATGACCTGAGCAGAGGTCAAGAGTCAGATGCTTAACCAACTGAGCCACCCAGGCGCTCCTCCTTTTTTTTTTTCCTCTTTCTTTTTTTAAAGATTTTATTTATTTGAGAGGGGCAGAGGGAGAAGCAGGGTTTCCACTGAGCAGGGAGCCTGATGCAGGATTCGATCCCAGGACCCTGGGATCGTGACCTGAGCGGAAGGCAGACACTTACCGACTGAGCCACCCAGGTGCCCCAGTTCTGCTACTTCCAAAGGAAAGTTAAAATGTTGCTTATTCACTTATTCAGCCAGTAAATATTTGTTTTGCATTCCAGGCATTATTCTCTGCAGTGAGGATACGGGAACAAATAAAACCAGCACGATGGTGCTTTCCTGGAGCTGGTGGCCAGTGTAGGGATGGACAAAGAGTAAACACGTAACAGCTCAGGGTTATAAAGTAGTGCTGGTGGGGGGGAAACAAGGTCATATATGTGCAGGAAAGCGCTGCTGTTTTATACTTTACATCAAGTCCTCAGGAAAGGTCTCTGATGCGGTGATGTTTGAGGAGAGACCTGAAAGAGCATAAGCCAGGCAGATGACTGGAGGTGCGGGGGGGCGCGCGGGGGGGGGGCTGACATTTCAGGCAGAGGGAGCTTATGTTGGGGCCCTGGGGCAGCGTGCATTTTGCATGTTTGACAAAGAGCGGGGCAGCTAGTGATGTTGGAGCAGGGGCGGGGTTGGGGGGGTGGGGGAGGTGGAGGAAGAGGTCAGAGAGAGCCAGCAGGAGGCGATTATGCAGGGCCTTTTGGCCACTGGAAAGTTGTTGGAGTGAGATGGAAAACTATTTTTGACCAGAGAAGTAGCAGTGTCTGAGTGTCCTTTTAACGGGGTCCCTGGGGAAAGCTTTGTGGCGTTTACACTGTGGTGGGCGTCCGCAGAAGAAACCATCCCTGCCGTGGATGGGGACTATCCTTCCCCCTCACTTCACAAGTAGAGAGAGTTAAAGGTTTGGTACAGGAACAGGAAACATTACAGAGGCAGGACCGGGCCCCAAGTTTTCCTGGCTGTCACTTCAGCACTCTGTTATACAGATAAGGAACTTTAATCTGGGACTTTCCATTTTCTGATACGTTATAACATGTTATTTTTAATAGTTAGATCTCTGATGAATTATCATGAGCCTTAGGCCTGTGATGCTGTACAGAATTTCCAGGGGTTCTGGCCTTAGTCCTCTTTTTGCATAAAGATAGTGCTTCTGATCTAGGGTGTTTGCTAGAATTTTGAGTCAGAGTATGACTTAGTGTTGCTTTCCCTGGCAGTGTTTGGATGCACCTACACGTTCAGTGGTTAAGCTTACCTTGGAACCATCTGTACCTTGAGTGTGTATGTTAAGGGTACACTTACTTATCATAAGGCTGGTAAATTAAAGAGTTACATCATCAGAAGCTAGCTTATCACGGTCTGCTGTAGGCAAAGCAGTGTGCCATGTTCTTTAGGAGCTGTAATATAAATCGCAGTATTATGCCCGTAAGGAGTTTGCAGTCTGTTGGGTACACCAGGCAACAGTACTAATGTTTAATACAGAGTTGCAAGATGAGAACTGGAAGTACAAAGGAGGTAGAAGTGAATTATGAGTGGGGATAATGGGAAAGGCTTCATGAATGAGGTAGTGCTGGAACTGGATATTGGAGTTTGGAGAGGACCAGAAGGTATTTTGGGCTTGAGGGACAGCCAGAGGAGTGCCATGAAAGAAAACGGGCTTAGGGAAGGATCTATTTCAGCCGGATTCAAGTCTTTGCAGGAGGTGGAAAAGAGGGAGACAGTGGGTGCAATGGGACCATTGCACCTGAGCCCGAGCTGTTACAGTCCAGTCCAGTGGCCACTGGCCACATGTGGCGCTAGAAACGTGGCTGGTCTGAGCCGAGATGCCCCAGAAAAGGACAATACACGCAGATTTCAACGACTGGTCTGGAGGGGAAAAAAAAAAGTAAAACCACTCATCGTTAACTTTATATTGGTTAAAAGTCAAACAATGAAATTACGTTTTGGTTATATTGGTTTTAAATAAAACATTACTAAAATTTATTGCTCTGGTTTCTCTTTACCTTTTTAATGTGGCTACTAGCAAATGGAAACTTAGATTTGTAGCCACCATTATATTTTTATTGGTCGTAGCTGATCTAGGCTAGGCCGACTAACCCTGGAAGAGGGAGTGGAAGGGGGGTGAAAAAGTGAGAAGGAGAGGCATAGAAGAAAACCAGGAAAGGAGAATCCATAGGACTACACTACTGCGTGTGGGAGAGGTCAGTGCCCCCCCTCCCCCGCCCCCGAGGCTCTGGCCTGATGTCGCAATGAACTTGAAGGAGTGCGCGACGGCAAGGAGGCGTTGGAGGGCGGAGGACTGATGATTTCATTGGGGCCTGTTGGTCACAGGCTGTTCTGTAGGGAGATTAGCTTGGCAGCAAAATGTGGAGCTGGCAGGAGCTGGAGGTAGGGAGACCAGTTAGGTTGGGTCCCAGACCCATCACAACTGGTTGCTGCAGCCTCTTGGGGGGGGGTAGGGTGAGAGCATGAGGTACTATAGAAATAACCTGCAGAACTGCTTTGCAGTTAATGCTGCATTTTACACTGGGCTTCCCAGTTCTGCCTCAGAGAGGCCCTATCTTTGTGTCTGAAATTATCACACCTTTTACCACAGGGGAAAAGGAAGCATGCAAATTACGGTGTGGCCAAAAAATTTGAATGCAGATATTTGGACTAGTATAGAAACTTCTCTTTTTCCTTATTATTTCTGGAAGCAGATTGCTTTGGTAAAGAGAAAGGAGGTATCCACATAACACATTTGCCGAGCTTTATTTCCTAGAATCAGAATGAGGACTGCAGAGTTTTTATTAGGAAAGCCCTCCTTTTTGAGAATTGTTTTCATTCTTTCATTCATTCAGCAAGTACTTATTAAAAACTATGGCAGGGAGAATGTTAAAATCTGATGTATCGGGGCACCTGGGTGGCTCGGTCGTTAAGTGTCTGCCTTCGGCTCAGGTCATGATCCCAGGGTCCTGGGATCGAGCCCCACATCAGGGAGCCCGCTTCTCCCTTCCCCCACTCCCCCTACTTGTGCTTTCTGTCCCACTGGCTGCAGGAAGACAAAGGAGTAATATATGTTATACTGAAAAATAACTTGAGCCTAGAATATTGCATTCAACCAGATTGTCCTTCAAATATAAAGGCATAGGAAAAGTGATATTCAGCTTCAAGAATACGAGTTCTCGGGGCACCTGGGTGGCTCAGATGGTTAAGCGTCTGCCTTCGGCTCAGGTCATGATCCCAGAGTCCTGGGATCGAGCCCCGCATCGGGCTCTCTCCTCGGCGGGAAGCCTGCTTCTCCCTCTCCCACTCCCCCTGCTTGTGTTCCCTCTCTCGCTGTGTCTCTCTCTGTCAAATAAATAAAATCTTTAAAAAAAAAAAAAAAGAATACGAGTTCTCAGAAAATTTGCCACAGAAAGACTCAGATTGAAAACATATTTGAGGGGACGCCTGGGTGGCTCAGTCAGTTAAGCGTCTGCCTTCAGCTCAGGTCATGATCCCTGGGCCCTGGAATTGAGCCCCTCATCGGGCTCCCTGCTGAGTCTGCTTCTCCCTCTCCCTCTGCCTCTACTCCTCCCCCTGCCTGTGCTCTCACTCATTCTCTCTCTCTCAAATAAATAAATAAAATCTTAAAACAAAAAACCCACAACTGCTTTAAAAACTGCTAGATCATTGCTCCCTAGAGAGAAATATTACAAGTCTCTCTGCAGCCTGGGGTGCTCCCCTCTCCAGGCTTTCCTCACCTCTCTTGGGCTCCCTGCTGTGCAGAGCACCTTTTCACCAAGAGCTGCCGCTTCTCCTGCCTCTGTGTTTCTGACCATATTGATCCATGCCTTGAATGATCTTCCAAAACTACTTGGTTTTCCAGGGGGAAATCCTGTCAGTCCTACCATAACCTTTATTTGGTTTCAGTTCAGCAAACATGTATTGAAGTGGTTCCATGCATTATATGTTGGGGATACAGAACTCATGAAGACAGTCTTTTTTCCAAGGAGTTAATAGTATAAGGAGGCAGGTACATAAATATGTATCAATATTCCTAAGTGCTGGGATTAAGTGTTGGAAACATGACGACAAAACAGACGTTATGCTTCCTGCCCCCATGAAGCCTATGTTCTGGTGGGGGAGAAGAAATCAAATTTTAGAAACTGTGAAAAACCCCTTTGATCTGAGAAAGCAAGTAACGTGGGAGGGTAGGGAAGTCAATTTTATTTTTTATTTTTATTTTTTTTAAAGATTTAATTTAAGAGAGAGAGCACCGAGATCATGCAGGGGGAGGAGCAGAGGGAGAGGGACAGGTTGACTCCATGCTGAGCATGGAGCCCAGTGCGGGGCTCCATCCCAGGACCCTGGGATCATGATCATGACCAGAGCCGAAGGCAGGCGTTTAACTGACTAAGCCACCTAGGCGTCCCACTGGGAAGTCAATTCTAAATTAAAAAAATAAAAAAGGAGGGTCAGGATTGGCTTCTCCAAGGAGGTGACATTTTTAAGAAGACATTTAAACATAATTATAGTAAAGCATAACAAAGGTTATTTATCACAGGAGTAGTGTAGGAGACCTGTGTGTTGAAATTTAAGTGCAAACGAATAGTTATAACACAGCGTGATAAACTCAGTGATCCGGGGATGTAACAAGGATACTTTGGGAGTACGATGGGCCCCCAAGATTTCTCCTGCCTTGCAGTGGAGGGATTTGTGAGGGCTGGCTGAGGGGCTTTCCATGCAAAAGCACAGAGGTTTAAAACAACTTCTGTTCACAGAGCTTAAAGTACTTTGATACCGTTGAAATTTTATAGTGCGAGGAGCCTAGAGGCAGGACATGAGGCTGAGAAGAAGGGGGAAGGAAGCAGGGGACTCTGGAGCCAGAACTGGGCTCAGGTCTCAGTCTCTGGCATTCCCACATATAGGATATGTGGAATATATTAAAAAAAAAAAACTTTGTGTGCCTCAGTTTCCTCATTTATAAAGCTGAGATGATAGCACCAACACCATCAGGTTGTTGTAAGGATTAAATAAGTACCTATTAAGTGCCTGGCACAGTATCTAGCCCTGCAGGTGCTCACTAACTGCAGGGGTGGTGCCTGTGGACTTAGTGTTGCACAGAGATAAGCTATGACCCATTGCAGACCTTTTACGGGTTATTTGCAGTGGAGCGACTTGATCGTTCTTCAGTTTCTCAAATATCAACTTGGAGCAAGTATGAGCCTGTGTGTTGGGGAGGAGGGCACCGGTATTGTATTTTTGTGGATTCTCTGACCTCACCCTTTCTCCTCCTTCACTGCATAATTATGTGTTCCTTCACCTGTGTTCCCACACCATTTTATCTCCATGGTGGCATTTTCCCATTGTATTTTATAGTTTGTGTTTCTCACACTGGACTGACTTCCCCCAGGGTGTTAAGGACTGTGTGTTACTCATCTTCACATGCCCCTGCGAAGGACGGGCTGAACACTGGCACATACTGGGCACTCAACAAGTGGTTGTTGAATTTATTTGAAAGGTTTACTAGGGAGTTGCCCTAACTTATAATTCAGGCGAAAGGTCCTCCCATGGGAAAGTCTGGGCATGTTGCTATGGGAGGTTGTTTTTATTCTTTAATACACCAGCTATTTATTGAGTGCCTACTGCACATGGTGCTGTGGGGGATACAAAGATGAATCAACTGTGTACTCTGCCCTGGGTTGTGTTGACTCTTACACTCTTAATTGTGGGTATAAGGGAAAAGGTAAATGGTTGCTGATAGGTTTTTTTAAAAGATTTTTTAAAATTTATTTTTGAGAGAGAGAGAATGAGAGGAGTGAGGGTCAGAGGGAGAAGCAGACTCCCTGCTAAGCAGGGAGCCCGATGCGGGACTCGATCCCGGGACCCTGGGATCATGCCCTGAGCCGAAGGCAGATGCTTAACGACTGAGCCACCCCGGCACCTCTGTATTGGGGTTTTTGTTTAGAAGTGTAATTGCCTCAATCAGAGAATCTCAGAATTATTTTATTTTTTTTAATGATGTCTCATTGAAGGTAGCTTATTTTTCATTTCACGTTTCAGTTTTCTGTCATGACAGAATCTGTTTGGTAAACTGCACAGTGTCAAGTTTCACAGTAAGCCTGCTCATTTCTCAGTTTTTAATCCTGAATAAAATTATTCTCATGTGGGACGGGGGCATATATCCTTGTCCTTGGACAAAGTATCTTCCTGGGCTCTTTGTTCTTGGACTTAATCCATAATGAGCATCGGGTTTTATGTTTGATGAGAGGTACCTGGTTACAGGTTTTTATTACAGCTATAGTTTTAAGCTTTTGGTTGTATCTGTCCCTGCTTTTCTCACTATAAATTCTCTGGCATCTGTAGCCTACCCCACTGCCTTTTTTTTTTTTTTTAATAGAAAAGGCAGACTTGTACTGTTGTGAACATTTATCACTCTTTGCTCAGACCATCTCTAAGCCCAGAAACCTTTTGTCTTTTGGCCTGGTGAACTACTCCTTATTGAAAAGTACCTCAGATACTCTCAACTCCAGTGACCTTAAAACTGTTGGGACCCTTGCTGAACATGGCATCCTTGGCGTTCCCATGCCTCTTTACCGGGCCTCTGTTAGTACACCAGGGGCAGGTCCTGGTACACCAAAACCCTCAGATATGTGTTGATTCAATAAACTGATACGCATAAAGCCTATGTGGGCTTGAAGAGTATTTAAATTACTCAGATTTTGGGCGCCTGGGTGGCTTAGTCGTTAAGCATCTGCCTTTGGCTCAGGTCATGGTCCCAGGGTCCTGGGATCAAGTCCCACATCGGGCTCCCTGCTCAGCAGGAAGCCTGCTTCTCCCTCTCCCACTCCCCCTGCTTGTGTTCCTGCTCTCGCTATGTCTCTCTCTGTCAAATAAATAAATAAAATCTTAAAAAAAAATAAATTACTCAGATTTTTAAGGAGTGTGTTTAATACTACTTTTTGTCCTTGTGAAAAAAATTTATTTTTCAAATTTTATTTATTTGAGAGAGCGAGAGAGCTAGAGAGCACAAGTCGGGGAGAAGGAGAAGCAGACTCCCCGCCAAGCAGGGAGCCCGATGTGGGGCTCGATCCCAGGACTCTGGGATCATGATCTGAGCTGAAGGCAGACGCTTAACCGACTGAGCCATCCAGGTGCCCTGAATGAAAATTTTCTTATCCTAAAATATCAAACCTGTTGGAGCAGTTACATTTTTTAAAATGTCCCTTTAATAAGAAAAGATGCTCAGTCATGCAAAATAAAAGAGATGCAAATGAAAACTACAGTAAGCTATCATATCTTGTCTATCTGGGTGGTAAAAATAAAAGGTTTGACAACATGTTTTATTGATAAGACTGTAGGGGACAAAGTACTTTCATACATAGCTGGTGGGAATGCAAAATGGTATAATCCTATGAGGGGGGTTTGGCAGTTAGTAGCAAAATCACATTTGCATTTACTCTTTGATTCAGCCAGCTCACTTCTAGGAATTTATCCCCAAGATACACTGGCAAAAATAAGAAAAAGGTATCTATAGGTTTTTTTCATTACAGACTAAATGTAATAGCAAAAGATGAAATAATACAAATATCATTAGGAAGTTGGTTTAAAAGAAATCTGGTACTTTTGGGTACCTGGCTGACTCAGTCAGAAGAGCATGGAACTCTTGATCTCAGGGTCCTGAGTTCAAGCCCCACATTGGTGCAGAGATTGCATACATACATACATAAACAAATAAAATTAAAAAGCTGGTAATTCAACATAATGGGGCATTATAAAAGTATAAAATGAAATGAGGACTTTATTTTCTACTCTTGTGTGATCTCTAAGAGACATCATTTTTTTTTTTTTAAGATTTTATTTATTTATTTGACAGAGAGAGACACAGCGAGAGAGGGAACACAAGCAGGGGGAGTGGGAGAGGGAGAAGCAGGCTTTCCGTGGAGCGGGAAGGAGCCCGATGCGGGGCTCGATCCCAGGACCCTGGGACTATGACCTGAGCCGAAGGCAGATGCCTAATGACTGAGCCACCTAGGCGTCCTTAAGATGTATAATTTTTTTTAAAGTAAAGTACAGAAGGGGCACTTGGGTGGCTCAGTCAGTTAAGCATCTGACTCTTTTGTTTTCCCCCAAAGATTTTATTTTTTTATTTGAGAGAAGAGAACGCAGGAGTGGGGCAGAGGGAGAGGGAGAGGGAGAAGCAGGCTTCCCCCTGAGCAGGGAGCCTGATGCAGGGCTCAATCCAGGACACTGGGATCATGACATGAGCCGAAGGCAAACCCTTAACCGACTGAGCCACCCAGGTGTCCCAAGCATCTGACTCTTGATTTTGGCTCAGGTCATGATCTCAGGGTCCCCGGCTCAAGCCTCTAGTGGGCCTCTTTGCTCAGCAGGGAATCTGCTGGAGATTCTCTCTTCCTCTGCCCACCTCCCCCCCCTCCCGTGTGTGGGCGCACTCTCTCTCTAAAAGAAGTAAATAATTCTCTAAAAAAAATATAGTAAAATATAGTAAGGGAAGAATATGAAAATGTATATGCATTTGCTTATATTAAAAGAATAAGTAATAACCCAAAAACTGATGGCAGGACAAAAATAGAAACTAGACTTTCCTGAATATACCTTGCTTTGTGGCTCACCTTGGAACTGCTAAATGTTATACATAATTATAAAAGAGAATTACATCAAAATTGTGGAGGGTGAAACCAGCCCTTAAAAGTGGAAAGCAACAGTGAACAAATGAATCTAATTGTTTCTCAAGCTGGTGGTTTGTCTTTACTGATAGAAATCATAGTCTGTCCTTGCTTTGCACAGTTCCAGTGCGCACAAATTTCCGTTATCTTGGTTTCAGTAATACCAGTCCCGAAACGCGGTGGTTTAAATTTCAGTTAGCACAGCAATTTCATAAAGTGCAAACTTGTTCCTTACTCTACAAATCACTGTATAAATAACAAAGGGCATCACGATCAGTAACCAATCATGTCACTTCTTTTAAAGCCTGCCCATGATTGGTCGCTGTAGTTGTGTTGTCTCCTTGTCTCCCAGTGATAAACCCCTGGGGCATTTCACATAAATGGATAATTGAAAGAGAGAATTGGCCAACAAATATGGAACTGCAGAAAGAAAAAGAAAGTGACAATGCTGAGAGAGAAATGCTGAAGGAGCATAAAGGAAGCTACAGAAGAAGTGTCTGACTGGGAATGTGCCGCCAGAGAGAGGAACACAGTGGAGAGGTACTTACTGACCTAAGTGAGGAAGGAGGTTGTGATGAGGAGGAGGGCGATGTCCCAGGGGATGAGGTGCCTCAGAAACACTCACATTAAAGGAACTCTTACTTCACCACAGTGAGACATTTCACCGCATTGAAAGAGCCAAGGATAAAATGTTGGAAGTTGATCCATACTTAGGAGTATGACAGTTTGCCAAGGTGTAGAAGAGATGTCCATTTTGTGTTGTGAGTTATGTGACAAGAAGGCAAGCACTGTTCAAAGTACTCTTAGAAAGTTTTTTTTTTAAACAAAGAAATAAAACCCTTTAACTCTCCATGTGTTTAATGTTTTAAATTTTAGTTTTAGTTATTTATTTATTTTAAGAGAGAGAATGGGGGGAGGGGCAGAGGGAGAAGGAAAGAGAATCTTAAGCAGGCTCTGCACCCAGCGCAAGCCCAACCTGGGGCTTGGTCTCATGACCCTGAGATCATGACCTGAGCCGAAATCAAGAGTTGGATGCTGAACCGACTGAGCCACCCAGGTGCCCGAAACCACAGCATATTTAATAAATACTAGTTTTACTCTTCATTTCCCTATAAACTATCTCATTTATATATTTGTATGTTATTTATATATAACTTGTTGCTTGTAAGTTATATAGAAGTTATTTCCCTGTAAACCTTTAGACTTATAGCATACATTTTAGTATTTTGATAGAAATTTGTAAAGGACATGGAACAATTGTAATTTTTTTTGATTTATTTATTTGAGAGAGAGATGGAGCGAGTGTACACAGAGTGAGAAGGAGAAGCAGACTTCCACCAAGTAGGGAGCCTGACTCGGGGCTCGATCCCAGGACCCCGGGATCATGATCTGAGCTGAAGGCAGACACCTCAACCAACTGAGCCACGCAGGCACCCCAACAATTGTAATTTTCTGCATTGATTATTAAGATTGATTTTGCAGAGATTCAGCTTTTTTTTTTTTTTTTTAAGATTTTATTTATTTGACAGAGAGAGACACAGCGAGAGAGGGAACATAAGCAGGGGGCATGGGAGAGGGAGAAGCAGGCTCCCTACTGAGCAGGGTGACCCACGTGGGTCTCCATCCCAGGACCCTGGGACCAGGACCTGAGCCGAAGGCAGACACTTAAAAGGACTGAGCCACCCAGGCGCTCCAAGCAAAGCACTATTAAAGACTATTTAGGTGATAACAAAAAGACTCCAGAAACAACTTGAAGGGTTTCCCAGCAGCCAAATGGTAGCGTAAAAGCTTAAAAGAATAAAACTGAGTGGATTAAAACATATCAAATACATTTAAACCCTGGGATTTAAACTGATACTAAAACAGCAACATCCATTAACCACCTTTGGAAAATGGTAGGGAACCAGCTCATAATTAAAAAAAAAAATGAAAACAAAATAAAATATCAAGCATTTATCCTAGTTTCCTGAACAAACTGGGTCACCAAATAATTAAGGAGGAAATGTTACTTACAGGAAAACATTAACGCATAAAGAGTGATAGCATTGGAATATTATCGTTTCAATGTTTGCATTCTCAAACTAAATAGGCAGTGACCATTAGCTGATAATATTAGGTTAAAAAGTAGTCTCTGTCTTTCATGAATAAATAAAATCTTTAAAAAAAAAGTGAGAAGCTTTTCAGTGGGATGGTTTAGGGTGGCTGATAACACCTGGATCCATTTATTTAATATTAAGATTTTTTTTTAAAAGAGGTAACTGTTGTGTATCCTGATGTGATTCAGGGGGATGGAGACAAACCACCTGTGGAACAGTCTTTCCAAAAGTTTCGACAGGGATCTGGTCAAGCCAGTTTATGGGAAATACACTGGACCAAGAAACGGGTTTCCTGCATGCTGTCAGCAAAATCCATAACCTGAGAACGCTACAGGAAGTAATCTTTTTTTCCAACAAATCTGTAGAAAAAAAAAATATAGGTTATTTAAAAACCCAAGAGACAGAACCCTGTAATGAAAGGATCCTGTTTGATCTAAGCGTATCAATTAAATTTGAAGACTAACTGGATATTTGAGGCTATTAAAGGAAAATTTTATTAATGTTAAACAGTAATTAATATTAAAGAAAACATTGTGGTTTTATTTTTTAATTAAAAAAAAGACTTTATAATAATTTTAAGAGAGAGGCGCATGCAAGCCGGGGTGTGGGGGGTTGGGGCAGAGAATCTGGAGCAGACCCCGCACTGAGTGCAGAGCCCGACTGAGGGGCTGATCCCAGGACTGGGAGCTCATCACCTGAGCTGAAACTAAGAGGCGCTCTACCGACTGACCCACCCGGGTGCCCCTATTTTTATTTTTTTAAAGAAAACATTTTAGATGGGATAATATTACTGTGGTTATGTTTTTTTTTAAGAAAATCATATTAAAGTCTGTTCAAACCCGGGAAACCCTGGTACTTGTTTCTTACCTATAAAATAAGGAAGAGGATTAGATTAGTTGCCTTTCTTGTTTTTTCTCTGCTCCTTATGAAACAGCCACCCCCTCTTGTTTTCCTTCTTAGAATCTTACACTCTTAAGGGCAAGCAGTAGTGTTGCATGTGGTTAAGCCTTTATTTAAGCGTACCTCTGCCGGCAGGAACTCCAGGGCTCAGCCTGAATGGCCTGATTGACCTTAGACCCTAGAAAACTCCTCTGTGATTTTTTTCCTGGCCCTTCACCCTCTCCTGAGCAGGGTCTGACCACAGTAGTTCTGAGCTTTGAGTGAGGGGGCCAGTGGGGGCTTGACAACAAACAATTTATGGACTGGGCTGAGTCAGACTTGGCTGACAGTCAGCCCTCTGTGTGGACGACTTCATTCCTCAAGAGGTGATAACTCATATCCAGGTGGAAACCAGAGGCAATAACCATTGTAGAGTAGTACCAACTCAGCACTTCTTGAAGACTACATGGGTTGTAGAAGATAGCAGGTCCCCTTCAGTGGGAGCCATCGGCACCCCTGCTTTGGTAATTTTCAAAGAGCCTTGGTTAGTTGTTGACAGGAAAGAAGTATGAAGAAAACACAGCTGTGATCCACTTATTTAAGGTTGTTGGCAATATGTAACCTACATATATGGCTCCCTGCAACTGTGCATTTATTAAAGGAGAGAGAAGAGGGGTAGAGAGGAGTGAGAAATGCTATTAGTTGAAATTGTTTCAGCCAAGTTCTTATTCTGAAAGCACTTTGTCTTAATAAAGTGATTGTCCTAGACGACACCACCATCAGTAACTGCCTTACTGCTACCCCTCAGACTCGGTAACATTAGCTTACAGCTTTGCAGACTTTCTGCTAGGATGGAGGCTGGCATCTCTTAACCACATCTTCATGGGGGGAAACTTGAGTGTTCAGAGCACCTGAAACATCAGGTAAAAACCAGGACTAGAGTTCCATGTTTACTTCAACTTGCTTTTTTTTTTAGTATATATATATATATATCCTTATCTTTAGTCATTAAAATATGGTAGATGCGCTGGTCCCAGATATTGAATTTCTTTTTTTAATAAAAATATTTTATTTGGGGTGCCCGGGTGCCTCTGTCTGCCTTCGGCTCAGGTCATGATCCCAAATAAATCCCTTTTTGCCTTTTGCAGAAGCAGTTCAAAAGTAATATCAAATTTGGGAATGCTGTGATGAAACATAGCTAGATGTCAGGAAAAGTATTTTCTAAAAGACTGTAAAAGTGATCCAGTGACCTACGGCCTGACATTGTAACAGTAGCTCCTCCAGAGGCTACTTGGCATAGTGACTAAGAGCAAGGGTTCCTGGAGCCAGGGTGCCAGGGTGATAGCCCAGTCCCACCACGTACCAGCTGTGTGACTGAGAAGATCACCCAACTCCCTGGGCCTCGCCATCATTGTCTGTAGAGCAGGGATGGTAAAACTGTACTTGGCTTTATAGCTTGTGGTGGGAATTAGTTTAATACAGGTTAAGTACTGTATATTGTGGGTGTTCACAATTCATGTCACTAACAAAATTATTCCCAGCACCGGGGCGCCTGGGTGGCTCAGATGGTTAAGCATCTGCCTTCGGCTCAGGTCATGATCCCAGGGTCCTGGGATCGAGTCCCGCGTCGGGCTCCCTGCTGGGCGGGGAGCCTGCTTCTCCCTCTGCCTCTTCCTCTCTCTCTCTCTCTCTCTCTCTCTCTCTGAGTCTCATGAATAAATAAATAAAACATTAAAGAAAAATTATTCCCAGCACCTTGCTTGCCACTGTGCCCAGGCTTTGGTATCTAGGACTGTTACTAAACATCTCAAGCACACATACTGAGGGGATATTGTATTTGGGGGAAAGTCATCTTTCTGTGAATTTCCAAGTGGAAGAAACTTAGGGGCCCATTAAGTTGTTAATCATTTTAAGGCACGAGGCCAGCTGGCTCTGAGGTGTTAAAGGGCACTAACTAGTCTGTCAGCTGGGAGTAGAGTTCCCAGCTGAGAGTTCTCACCTTGACCACTGGAACTGGATGAGTTCTAATTGGATTAGCCAGGAAGTCGCCTCCTTTCTGAGACTATAGGCAACATTTGTGAACCAAAACTGGTGTAAGTTTCTTAAAAAAAAAAAAATGATGCTTAAAACTAATTAACTCCATAACTAAGAGATCATTGATCATGAAGAGGTTTAGTTGGTTATTAATCAACTTTTTGTTCTTTAGATTTGTTATATTTTCAAGGTATTTAGGACATAGAAAAATGCCCTTTCCCTGAGTTAGTAAGCGCTTAGAAGACAAAGGATTTTTAAATCTCTCCTATAGGGTTGTGCAGGGCTTTGGACATAATAGATGCTTAATGCTGCTTTGATTTCATTTTAATCTTCCTGTTTTGCATGTGACCTAGGTAGGAGGCAGAGCTCATGACCTCAAACGAAACCCCCCTGGTTTTTTGAAGAGCCTCTGCCCTCCAATGGAATGCAAAACTTGTGCCTCATATTAGGTTTTGATTTGTTTGGATTCAAACATTTGCTAGGAATAAAAACACATTTAGGTCAGGCCTGGCTATCACAGGCGAACGTCAATAGTTGACATAACCTCTTTTTATATGTGGGGAGATGAGATCTTTTTTTTTTTAAGATTTTATTTATTTATTTGACAGAGAGAGACACAGCAAGAGAGGGAACACAAGCAGGGGGGTGAGGGAGGGAGAAGCAGGCTTCCCACGGAGCAGGGAGCCTGATGCGGGGCTCGATCGCAGGACCCTGGGATCATGACCTGAGCCGAAGGCAGACTCTTAACGACTGAGCCACCCAGGCTCAGGCGCCCCCGGAGATAAGATCTTAATGTCATTTATAAGCTGCAATTTACTGACCATTGTGGCTTGTCTTTGTATGTAAACTTTTTTTCCCACAAAAGGAGAAAATGGCCTGCAAAGATGGGGAAATGTTTCCTCTCTTCCAATTCTTACATCCTTCCCTTTTTCTTATGTGTGTATTCAGGAAAATTTGAGGGTATTTTGAAGGGATGGAAAAGTCCCCAACTCGTAGAGGACTTCACCAAAACATTGTGTAGAGATTATTGTTTTAGACTGAATATCGGGATGATATTGGTCACTTGTCTTTGAGAGTTTAAGGAATTCTTAAATCTTCTATATTTTACAGAACAGTGCTTCTCAGACTCTATTGGGTGTATGAATCACCTGGGAATTTTGTTAAAATGCAGATTGTGATTTGGTAGATCTGGAATGGAATCTAAGATTCTGTATTTCTTTTCTTTTCTTTTTTTTTTTAGATTTTATTTGTCAGAGAGAGAGAGAAAGAGCACAGGCAGGGGGAGTGGCAGGCAAAGGGAGAAGCATGCTTCCCACTGAGCAGGGAGCCTGATGGTGGGACTCGATCCCAGGACCCCGGGATCACGACCTGAGCCAAAGGCAGATGCTTACCCGACTGAGCTACCCAGGCGCCCCAGATCCTGTATTTCTGAGCAGCCTCCCGTGTCGCCCTCAGCTGAGGTAGCAGGGATCAAAAGCAGAGGTTTTGAAACTTGACTTCACATTAAATTACCTCAGGACATTTTAAAAATACTGACACAGGGGGGCGCCTGGGTGGCTCAGATGGTTAAGCGTCTGCCTTCAGCTCAGGTCATGATCCCAGGGTCCTGGGATCGAGCCCCGCACCGGGCTCCCTGCTGGGCGGGAAGCCTGCTTCTCCCTCTCCCACTCCCCCTGCTTGTGTTCCCTCTCTCGCTGTGTCTCTCTCTGTCAAATAAATAAATAAAATCTTAAAAAAAAAAATACTGACACAGGGGTCCCACCTCCAGAGAGTCATTGGCCTGGGGTGTGGCCCCCAGTGTCAGGAACTTATCAGTCTCCTCAGGTGATTTTCACAGAGAGTCAAGGCTGTGAACCTGTGCTCAGTCTGAAGGATCTGAATTGTTTCCATTCTTAGTTCACATCTGTGGGGAAGTACCTGTCTCCAAAGTCAGGTCCTCTGTGTGCGTTTTAAATTATTATTGTTTTCTGTTATTATTTCTCCCTTCTTTGGACCCTGTGTTTTGAAAGAGCCCCTCTACTAAAGAAACTCCATTTAAACAACTTTGCTGTTTCCCTGTTTTTAACGTAATCAAACCACATAAGCTTGTCAGTCAGACTTCCTGGTGAGCATGAGCTCCCTGGTGTTACCACGCGCAGTTGGCAGACACTCCAGAAAGGCCCAAAGCAGAGTCCTGCCCATACTTTCCACGGGCAAATACGGGATTTCCTTTGGACTTTCTGAAATGTCGGCAGTAGTTGACTGATCTCCACGTGTGGACCTAGGTCAGAGCCCAGCGATTACATCATGAGAGAGAACCTCAGGTTCTGTTGGTTCAGGGCAGAGCTGTCCCTGGGGTTCAGGTGTAGGAAGCGGTCTCGCAGCTGCCGGGAGCCCAGTTCCTCACAGTCTTCGGTTTCAGGCATTATCCGTCAGCTGCGTTATCTTTTGGCTGCCTTAACACTCGAACGAGTGCACATCCCCCCCACCCCGCCAATCCTCTCCCACCTCGTGACTTGATATACCAGAGAGCTAGGAGCTTGGGGGAGAGCATGAAGGTTAAGATAGCAGAGGAGGCTTCTTAGAAGAGCTGCATTGGCTGGGATTTGAGGAATGGTAGGGGGTCTCCAGCTGGAGAAGGGGGAAGGAGCATTCCAACGAAGAAAATACTCTTGTGCAAAGATGGCTGGCATGAGAGGCATCTGGCTGGAGGGTGTTTGTGGCGATAAGCAGAGGAAGCAGTGGAGGGGGTTGGCAGATGAGAAGGGCTGCTGAAGTTTGACCCAACAAGGATGGGTGTTGGATGTCCCCGTAAGAAGTATGGTCTTCATCCTGGAGGCCACAGGCAATGCGAATTTTATCTTTTTTCTCCACAAAGAGAGTAACATCTGATGTGTATTTTAGGAATGATATATTCTGGCAGTAGTGTTGAAGGCTAAGTGGGGAGAGAAGGTTGGCAAGAGAAAGAATTCTTAAGCTATTGAAAAAGCACGATGATGTATGAGAAAGAATCTGAACTAAGAGAATGGTAGGGGTTCTAGAAGACCTTGTGATTATTTTTAATTTCCAAAAGGAATTAGATGACGGAAGTGTCAGCTGGGAAGAGGTACAAGATTGACTCTAAATAGAATTTGGTACGTTAAGGATGCATTCTATTAGCCCTAGAGCAGTGGTTTCTAAACTTTCTTGTACAACAGAATCACCTGGACAAGGTTGTCAAAATTCCAGTTGTTGGGCCCCACCCACATTTCTCATTCTGCAGGTTTGGGTGGGGCCTGAAAATTTGCAAAAGAATGCAGGAAAGGAGCAACAGGAATCTGGAGGGAAAATGAAAGAGATAACAAGTTGGTAGAACTTAAACCCAACAACATCATTAAAATAAGTGATTGAACATTTCAATTACAAGCAAAGATCCAGCAGACTGGGCTTTGCCCAACACAATACCCTTACAGTAGATGGATATTATTTTATTTTAGATGCATTTTAAATATAAAACCATGCATAGGTATAAGGGAAAAGGATAGAATAAGAAATACCCTCACAATATATGTTAAGAAAAAAAGAAGATAGCAGGAGGGGAAGAATGAAGGGGAGTAAATCGGAGGGGGAGACGAACCATGAGAGACGATGGACTCTGAGAAACACACTGAGGGTTCTAGAGGGGAGGGGGGTGAGGGGGATGGGTTAGCCTGGTGATGGGTATTAAAGAGGGCACGTTCTGCGTGGAGCACTGGGTGTTATGCACAAACAATGAATCATGGAACACTATATCAAAAACTAATGATGTAATGTATGGTGATTAACATAACAATAAAAATTTTAAGAAGAGAAAAAGAAATACCCTCAAACAGTAAGCAAAAGAAAGCTGGACAGCTACATTAGGATCAAGAGGGCAGAAGTAGAACCAATGGATGACGGCTGCTAGGAAGCCAATTTTAGGTCTGTGGAGCACAACTTTCTGGTCCCATCACTGACCAGCAGTGGGAGGGGCTGCTTTTTAATTACAACAGATGTCCCTGGAGATTGGCAAACAAGACTAGGTAGAGAAAGAGCATTCTTGCGTAGAGATGTGGATTAGATGACCTTGGTCTCCTTTCTGGAACTAAGATTTGATTATAGTTTATTTTGTAAAAATTTATTTATTTGAAAGAGAGGGAGCTCATGAGAGAGAGAGCACAAGCAAGGGGAGCAGCAGAGGGAGAGGGAGAAGCAGGCTTCCTGCTGAGCAGGGAGCCCGATGCGGGACTCGATCCCGGGACTCCAGGACCATGACCTGAGCCGAAGGCAGACGCTTAACAACTGAGCCACCCAGGCGCCCCAATCTTTTTTTTTTTTTCAAGATTTTATTTATCTATTAGACAGAGAGAGACACAGCGAGAGAGGGAACACAAGCAGAGGGAGTGGGAGAGGGAGAAGCAGGCTTCCCGTGGAGCAGGGAGCCCGATGCGGGGCTTTATCCCAGGACCCTGAGATCATGACCTGATCTGAAGGCAGACGCTTAACAACTGAGCCACCCAGGCGCCCCCTCTGCCTTTTTTCTTTCTTTCTTTTTTTAAAGGTGTCACTACTCTACTTCACATACCACACTCACTGGTTTTTGCTAGTCAAAAATTTAAGGAAGCAGGTGTTAAGATGTTTATTGCTGTTCATTGCAGTTAAACACATTATAAAGATGACATTTTTTAGTTTTATGTTACTCATGTCCCTCCTGATCTGCTAATTGGAAGCCTTTTTTAAATTATGCCTTCTGCTTTTATTCCCGGGAATGGAACAGCTCTAGCCTTCCTCTCTCAGTTCTTTCCCATCCCTTTGGGGAGGGAGACATTGTCTCCTTTATAGAGAAAGCGCCGTTTGCAGACTCAAGCAGCAGCTCAGGCTGAATGATAGGTGTCTCTTGGCTTCTCCAGGGTGATACACTTTCCACTAAGTGAATGATCCATTTTGGACAGCCTTCCAAGTGCCTTTTCATACCTAGGATCATGTTTCTGGGCAGCTGGGAAGAATGAACTTGGAGTTGTGGAGAGAGGTTTGGGCTGAAGGTTACACTTTTGGAGAGTCATTGATGATATTTTCCAAGACTACATACAGAGACTGAGAGTTAAGTGAAGTTTTCTAATGTCTTATAATGAATTCTGGTTGTGTGAGCAGAAAGAATTATGAGTTCCTCCCCAAATAGAGTGGCATCCTAAAAGTCTACAGAGGAGAGCTTCAAGGAAGGTGGTCCCTGGCATTACAAATGAAGCCAACTGCTCTTCATTTAGGAAGTTTGGCTGGGATGGCAGGAGATCGGGTGATAGTTTTTTTGTTTTTTTTTAAGATGTATTTAGTGAGAGCTCGAGCGGGGTGGGGGGGCAAAGGGGGAGAGGGCAAAAGAGGGGGAGAGAAGGAGACTCCCAGCTGAGCGGAGAGCCTCATGTGAGGCCTGATGCGGGGCTCCATCTCATGACCTGAGATCATGACCCGAACTGAAACCAAGAGTCAGATGCTTAACCGACTGAGCCACCCAGGCGCCCCAGGTGATAGCTTTTGAGAAGAGGAGACTGATATGTGGGAGAAATGGCTGATTCTAGAACGGAGGCAGAGAAAAGTAGATGAGCCTGGAGCATCTTGTAGGACCAGAAGGTAAGGAGGTGCTCAAAAGACAAAAGGATGGGAAGCAAATCAAAGGGACAAAGAGCTAACCTGAGAGCACCCAATGGCCAGGGCTGGAACAATTTGATGAATAAAATAAATCATGTAGCACTGAATTATGACCCAAAGGATAACATAATCATGAGCCCATACTGATATAAAAGAAGTGATTATATAAGTTAATAAATGGAGAAGAAGCATATCTTTCCCACAGAGGAATTCCAGATAGGGTGTATAGATACCACCACACTCTATAGGAGGTGGAGTGTAATTCCCTCCTTCCCTTGAAGGGAAAACATCAAATAAACCCAGATTGGTGGAGGAGGGGAGGGAGACATTCCACAGCACACCTGGCCTGAACTCCTCAAAGCTGTGAAGGTCACGAAAAGCCAGGAAAAATGGAGATACTGTCACAGAGTGCAGTGTGTGATACCCTGGATTGGCTTTTGGAACAGAAAGAGAACATTAATGGAAAAACTGAATTCAAAACGAAGTCTGGAGTTCAAAGTAATATACCAGTGTGGATTTCTCAATTTTGGCAAATGATAAATAGAGCTATAAGATGTGAAAATGGGGAAACTGACTGGGGAGGTATATGGGAATTCTTTGCCACTTTTCCGTAAACCTAAAATTATTCTAAAATAAAAAATGGGGGGGGGCGGCGCCTCAGTTGGTTAAGCAACTGCCTTCGGCTCAGGTCATGATCCTGGAGTCCCTGGATCCAGTCCTGCATCGGGCTCCCTGCTCGGCAGGGAGTCTGCTTTGCCCTCTGACCCTCCCCCCTCTCATGTGCTCTCTCTCGCTCTCAAATAAATAAATAAATAAATAAATAAATAAATAAAATCTTAAAAAAAAAATTTTTTTTAGGGCGCCTGTGTGGCTCAGTCAGTTAAGCGTCTGCCTTCTGCTCAGGTCATGATCCCAGGGTCCTGGGATCGAGTCCCACATTTGGCTCCCTGCTCAGCAGGGAGTCTGCTTCTCCCTCTGCCCCTCACCCTGCTCATGATCTCTCTCTCTCAATAAATAAAGTCCAAAAAAAATTTTTTTTAAAGCGGTGTGTGTGTGTGGGGGGGTGTTTGTGTGTTTGTATTGGGGTGGGGTTTTGGAAATTTAAGCTTGTGTGCAGGCTGTGAATAAGTCATTGGTATGGAAGGGCAGGCGTCCTGGGGACGGTGAGGGGGAATGCTCTAACAATGCACAAACAGAAGGAGACATGGAAAAGTGTAAAGCAGAAGTAGAGAAAAAGACATTCATTCAGTCAAGAGTGAGCTGAAGCTGGGCAGTAGTCCTAAACGTTTTTGCTTGTGTACGGCCCCCCACCCGGACAGAATGTTGGAAAAACGGCAAGTCTTCATTGTGAAACCTATGAGAGAAAATCTTCCCCCTCATTTTGTAGTTCTGTATAGCTAGATAGAGAAGGCTTGGGCCTTGCTACAGGTTGGTTCCTGTAGTGAGGTTCCTTTAATGAGGAATCCCCCTTGAATATTTCTTGATTTGAGCTCAGGGATTCTCCCACATAGACCTGTTCCTTTGGGGCCTCAGAGTTGTTTACACCCTGGAGCAGTGTGCCCTTGATTTGGAGAGAGTGAGAGGCCTGCTTCTCTTGTTCAGGTAGGGAAAGGCAAGTGGGAGGTGAAAGGAAAGCCTGAAGAGGGAAGTTAGGGACCTTGGAAAGAGATTTACGTAAAACCTTTGCCCTCATACCTCTTGTGAATTTCCTTGGACCCCCGAGTTTGAAGACTACTGTAGTAGAGGACCTGAGAAATGTGGAGTAAAGCTTTGGAATAGTGCCTGGGGAAGAAGACGGTTTTCTCAAGACCAGTGAGGGGAGGACTACTTTGTGTTGAGGTCATAGCTGAAGGGGAAGTCAGTTAATTTCCAGGGATGCTTATGATACTGTTTTCCCTGCTAGTTCTGCCCTCCTCGGACTGCTCATCTTTTTTCTCCTCCTTTGCCTCTTCTCCCTTTTCCTGTCTACTTTATTTGAAATCTTCCAGTGGCAACCTTGAGTGGTCTTCTTTTCATGAAGTGAGTTTTGCAATGTCCTCATTAAAACAACATTTCCATTGAAATGAAGTAGCAGTTCATAGGAGATTTGACCTATGTAACTTTTAGACCCAAAATGCTATTAAAGAGTAGAATCATTGGATGACTATTGTGGACCAAATGCATAGTACATTGAATGAGGCATTTTACAGTTTGGATTAAGGCAACCTGTGTAACCTCCCCCCCACCTTAATTTCAACTGAGGTATGTTAGATTTTGCATTCTAAGTTTTTTAAAAAATTAACATATATATATATATATATATATATACTATATATATTTCTAAAGATATGCCTGTATATTTTGCCAAATAGATAATGGAGCACTGGAAAGATGATTCTATTTTCACTCTTGGATAACAATATCTAGTACATATTTGTGATTGTACTTACAGTGTATTACACATGCCATATGTTGTTGCCACTACATGTGTTCAAGTGTCATTTATAAAGGACATTAACTTAAAGAGCCAATAAGAAGATAGCCTTGTGATTCAATAACATAGTTTGGATTATAAAATAGTCTGTCCCACTCACCTTATAAATTCCATCCTATGTATTAAATTGTGTACCTTTTGGTTTTAGCATACTTGGTCACTGTAGGATTAATTCAGAAAATGTAGACTGATTAGCATATTCTCATTGTACAGAGAAACTTCTTATTTTGTTGTATAGATGATGTTTTGGTGTCAACTAACATCTTTTTATTTTCATTAGCAATTCTTCACTGCACTGGGCAATTAATAAGATAGCTCCAAGTTTTTAAAGGGGCAGTGAAGATTGACAGGTGATCTTACCTCTTAACTTGTAAGCTAAGTTGGGTCTATGAGCTGGTCCAGTTTGAGCATATTTCAGGGCTCAGCAGTTCTTCACCTGAAGTCTACAAAACCTCAGGGGGCTCCCGTGGTGGGTGCCAGGGAGATCATGAACACATCAAAGTATAACAGATGTATGCATGGGGCTTTCTCCTCAAATTTCATCCAAAATCCAAAGAATTTCGTGCCCCTCTACGCCCCCAAAGGTTAAAAATGTCCTCTTTGTTCAGTTTCATTACTGAACAAGTCTGTGGTTAGGACACTGGTGTTTTCAGAGTGCTTGGAAACAGTAACACGCATGTTGGTATTGCAGTACTTCAGCCCCAGACAGTATCTGATTCCCGAACATTGCTCTTGCACTTTCCTCTAGTATTTTTAGATCTGTTACAAGTCCAGTATAATCCTGCTTCAGTTTTAAATTACCCTCACTAATTTACAAACAATTTTGACAGCCTGGGTTATCTCAAGGTGTAATCATGATCTGGTGATTCCCTTTTTCCTTTTGGGTAACGGTTTGCTGTATTCTTTCATTTCTTCACAGTTAAATAGTGCCAGAATAATTAACACATTTCACAGAGGAAACATGTAATTTTAATATTACTGACGTTACATTTCTAGCCTGTGGTAAATGGAGACTCTGTGAGTAAATGCTCTTATGAAATACTGTTTCATCTTACTTAGATGTCTGATACCAATTTGTTTAAAGTACAGATGATCCTAGTTAGTATTGAGAAGAACAAGAGAAAAACTGGGGGAAATGGCAAGCAGAAAATTCTTAGGAGTAGACTTTTTTCCTGAATTTATACTTTGTTTCCTTGAAGGTTTATCACTTTACTATGAATATATGCATGCAGTTATATTTTATTGTTTGATAGAGGTCTCTGACAGTGAAGATATATGCGGTCCAACTGTGATCCATAAAATGATTCAGGGATTATAAACCAATAGTGAATCAAAAAGCTCTTAACATTCATTTCTAAATATGCTTGATCTAGGGAAGTTGTTCTCACTTAGAAGCAGACAAGTATTACCTGGAGAATGTGCTGAAATGCACATCCCTGGGACCTCAACCCACAAGGACTTTGATTCAGTAGTTCTAGACTCCACTGTTTTGTTTTTTTTTTTTAAAGATTTTATTTATTTACTTGACAGAGAGAGAGACAGCGAGAGAGGGAACACAAGCAGGAGGAGTGGGAGAGGGAGAAGCAGGCTTCCCGTGGAGCAGGGAGCCCGATGCGGGGCTCGATCCCAGGACCCCAGGATCATGACCTGAGCTGAAGGCAGACACTTAATGACTGAGCCACCCAGGCACCTCTCCACTGTGTTTTTAACACAAGTCCCAGGTGATCTGACCATATTTTTTCAAAGCTGATGTAGGTGCTAAGGGACTAGTTCTAAGAATATTACCTGTAATGCAAGAGAAGCTATGATGAGTATGGAGAGGTGAGGGGGACATGAAAGTATTAGCAAATGACATGGAAAAGTTTGTGCCCCACAATTATATTAAGAACCCCAAAGAGTTTTATTTTATTTTATTGTTTTTTAAAGATTTTATTTATTTATTTGAGAGAGAGAGAATGACAGCTAGCACGAGAGGGAAGAGGGTCAGAGGGAGAAGCAGACTCCAGGATCATGACCTGAGCTGAAGGCAGTCGCTTAACCAACTGAGCCACCCAGGCGCCCAAGAACCCCAAAGAGTTTTATATATATGGGTTTTATCTATTGATACTTACTGTATTAAAAATTAAAATTGAGGGGAGCCTGGGTGGCTCAGTCAGTTAGGCATGTACCTTTGGTTCAGGTCATTATCGCAGGGTCCCGGGATCAAGTCCTGCATCGGTCTCCTTGCTCAGTGGGGAGCCTGCTTCTCCCTCTGTCTGCCGCTCCCCCTGCTTGTGCTCACTCTCTCTCTCTGACAAATAAATCAAATATTTTATTAAGAAAATTAAAATTGAGGGGTGCCCTCGTGGCTCAGTTGTTAAGCGTCTGCCTTCGGCTCAGTTCATGATCCCGGGGTCCTGGGATCAAGCCCCGCATTGGGCTCCCTGCTCAGTGGGGAGCCTGCTTCTCCCTCTCCCACTCCCCCTGCTTGTGTTCCCTCTCTTGCTGTGTCTCTCTCTGTCAAATAAATAAATAAAATCTTTAAAAAAAATTAAAATTGAGATATTTAAAATAATAAACCCATTATTTAAATACTTTCTTACTAAAAAAAAACTATTTCCAAAATAAAATAAATTAATAACAGTTATGGCATTATTTTACATTTATACAAATCTCTTTATTATTAACACAATAGAAAGTTAATACAAGTGAAGGCAGCTGGGTTCTTATATATGCTTCTGTATTCAATCTGCTGCAATGTTTTTTTGGTTGAAATCTATGAAGAAGATCCAGCCTTACACAGAAAAGGGGGGCAGTATTTTCATCCCTCCTTTGATATTATACCAAAACTCTACAAGTCATATTTTCTTAAAGCTTAGTTGCAGTGGAATCTGAAATCCTGTCACTGAGGTGTTTTGTTTTGTTTTTTTACTGTGTTACATTAGAATCCATTGATCTGTCTTATACTTTCCGTGAATCTTCTGCCCATGCATGACTTTGTACCAAATAGAAGATATTGGTCACGAAGTTATGCAGATCTTCTAAAATCACATTTATTTCCCTCATCTTGTTTACTGGAGCCCAGGAGTGCAAGAACACCTGATGGGGAGGGGCCCAAACAGACCAGGTTCTGCCACTTGCCACTAAAAATATCTAAAGGCCGAGAGACCAGTGGTGGTGAAACAAGAAAGGAATTTCAGTGAGGTCAGCAGTGGGAATACAGAAGACTAATATCCTAAGAATGTCTCCAAGGTGCTGAGAATACGTCTAAGTTTATACGGGGAAACCGCAGAACAAAGATCAGTAGGTACCTGCTGCAGCAGCAAAGGTCTGCTTGACTGTTGTCTTGGGGTCAATCATGTGGGGTCTTGCTGGTGCCAGGGGAGTAGTTTATTGCTTGAGGGGGTAATTTTGGTTTCCATCATGGGATGTTTTGCCCGCTGGGTTTTTGCCTGAGTTAACAGATAAGCTGGAGGGGAAAACAAGGCCATTAAGAGGAAAAGGTTGAAGGCAAAATGGAGTCCAGCCAGGGCAATGCCTGGGTCCTCCTTGAAATCCTCACTGTCACGCCATCATTCCATTTCATTGGAAGGGGGAGGGACGACAGTCATAACTACTTCCTGCAGACCAGGGATAATGTAGGAATTCTGGAATGGAAGATTTTGACAGGTTAGGAGAATTTTGTTTCTTGTGTTCCCGCTGAGGAGGACAGCAAGGGCATCTCCGAGCTAGTACAAGCGTGGGCTTCTGTGTGACAAATACAAAGTCAAACAACAACCAAAGAGAAGAACAAGAAATATAGCAATGCTTAACAGGGCATATTTCCGTTTAAAAGGAATCAAATTTAGTCAACTGCTGAAAGGATCTAGAACTAGGGCATCCCTAGCAGTTACGTGTTTTTAAATCTTTCACGGCTTCCATTAACATTTTTTTGAGTAATTTGGAATAGAGACATAACATTCTATTTTAAGGAGAGGACAGGTTCCCCTTTGGGCTGCAGTCAAAATGTCAAGGATTGTCCAGTTTTGAAGGGCTACCTTTTGCATTTGTGTGGTTTCATCATTTAGGAGAGTGACTACGTGCTGCGTTTGCATAAAGGTGGCTATTGTATGTTCGGCTAAAGCCCCCCACATCGATAGAGGCAGTTCCTGGGACAAATATGGCTAAGGGATAAAACCATCAAGAAGCCCTCTTTGCCTGATGTTGAGCTTTAACAATATCCTAGTTATGAGAAATCACTGGGATTTAACTTTAATTTAATCAGTGGAAGATAACTTATCCCCAAGTGCATCAGCTAATCCAGTCATAAGGAAGGTAAAGCCATCCATTATTTTCCACAAGTCTGTAGCTAACCCCATAGAGTGGGGTACACTTGGCTTGTAAGGAGCAATTTTTGCCCTCCCAGCCACACGGAATCCGTCAAGGTGATAGTTGAGTTACACAATTGTCAGGAAGTCAATACCATTGCCTGAGATGATCTCTGAATACTATCTAGCTTTTTATTACATAGGGGGGCAGCTTTACTCCATTGGACTTGCTCAGCAGTTAGCTACTCAGTTCGCCATGTAATTCATTTCCCACACGCGGGGTGAGGGTAGTGGGGGGGTGGTGGTGGTTTTTAATCTGTTCTTTTACTAAGGCAAACACATGTTGATGAGCTGCAACTTCCCACCAGGGGTAACAAAGTATAACCAAAGAAATATTCACTTCCATCTCATATTTCCCCAGGGAGGTCCTATGTGACCTGGGTGAATAATTTGAGAGAGCTAGTCTGATGGGCAACCTCAGATTTAATGTGGACTGAGAAGGGAGTGGTAAGAACTCCTAACGAGCAAGTGCCTCCCATTGTCCAGCTGTTCAGTCATATGCCCATGGGTCCTTTTATTATCCCCACAGAGTAACAGGCTTGAAGATTGTCTATACATGAGTTATTGTGACAATTTCTCTGAAGTTTACCTCAAGCTGTGTAGGTTAGGTGAACAACAAACCTTTAAAGACAATCAAAACTAGAATCTAACATCCATAAAAGTGTGTTATTGAGACATAATTTTTCTCTCTAAAATCACCCTCATTTCCAACAAAGATAGCCAAATTAAGACTACTTTGTAAAAAAGTCCAGTTTTAACAAACTTGGCCTAATTATTTACATAAGCACAGGAAGAAAAGTAATTGGCCATATAAGGTCTTTTAAATCTGCTTTGCTGGAACTTTTTTTTTTTTTTGACAGAGAGAGAGAGAGCACAAGCAGGGGGAGCAGCAGAGGGAGAGGGAGAAACAGGCTCCCCACTGGGCAAGGAACCCGATGTGGGGCTCGATCCTGGGACCCTGGGATCATAACCTGAGCTGAAGGCAGATGCTCAACTGATTGAGCCACCCAGGCGCCCTTTGCTGGAATTTTTTTATAAGGAATTTCAGATTGAACTTTTAATAGCCTCTCAGGGCGAGAAGTCAAGCCAAATACTTGCCATCAGATCCTACTGCACCTGTAGATTTGAGTGAATTCCTCTCTTCTTGAGGTTCCCCAAGTATAAGTTTCCTGCATCTGCCAGGAAGTGACCTTCTTGACTCACTTGGTAAGGCTGCTGGGAACTCTGTAAGCAAAGTATTGGGGAATATCTCCAAGGGGATCTATTGGCTCCATAAAATCAATTTCAGTTCCTTAAAGCTGTGTGGTCATATCTGAGTCTATGTATGTCTCTCTCAAATATGACATTCCACTCGAAGCCTTGGTAATATAACCAGTGTTTCCAATGGTGTTCTGTTATAAGGAGAACAGATTCTTATTGAACTTATGTAAACAATTATAATTGTTACAAGAGAAAGAATACTCACTGAGAGTTTCTGAATTCTAGAGGGTTCAGATAGGGAGAAAAGATTAATGTTTCCATTTGCTCACCAAGGACTATTTTATCATATTTCTGTAAGTCATAGATATTTTAAGAGAAAAAATGTCCTTAAATCTGGAAGGGAAAAAAAAATCTGGAAGAGCAAACATTAGAGAACCAGCAGTGTTTCAAAGGAGAGTCATAAAAACTGTAATCATCTTCCTCAATTCATTCACTTCCTTGTTATCAAATCTTGTTCTGTTTGAATGCAATGTTTCCATTAGTTTTGGAAATTCTTACGCAGTTTAGTTTTGTCATCTTAAGGATATCGGAAACCTGTATTTGTCAGAAGTCCTTTTCATGAACTTCCTTTAAGATGAAACACATTTTGGGAGAGCATCAAATACAGTAACTGTAAATGACAAAAGACTCAAAGATGGACCTGGTTAAAGATCTGATGAGAGTTCATTATAATTTTAGCAGCTGACAAGGAGATCCAGTTCTGTGACACATGGCATTTCAATAAGTAGAATGTCAAGTGATGACCTTATACCAGGACATATTAAAACTTTAAGAATTTCATATAATTTCTAGGACAGAGGGACACCTGGGTGGCTTAGTCAGTTAAGCATCTGCCTTCGGCTCAGGTCATGATCCTGGCGCCCGGGAATCAGGAATCTTATCGGCATTGGCGGCATCGGCATCAGGGCTCCTGCTCATTCTCTTTCTCTCTCTCTCTTTCACTGTCTCTCTCAAATAAATAAATAAAATCTTAAACAAAATTTTCTAGGAGAGTTATAGCATTTGCCCATGCAATATAACCTAAGAAGGTTTATCATCATTTGTTTGACAATGCTTCCCATGTAACTTAACATACCAAATAAAACAAGCCTAATTAGTCCAAAAGACTTCATTTAGAATTTGAATTTTGGGGAAGTTTTGTTAAAAACCTCAGGTTTTTTTAATTTATTTTTTTAAAAACCTCAGGTTTTAAAGCAACATGCCTAGATAGAATTAAAAATCATTATAAAACATAACATTTAATAATCTAACCAAAGTGGCAATACGAGATTCTACAGAAGGTTACATAGTTGCTAGCAAAACTTAGCTCCTTTAATAATGAGAAGTTTTAACCTTCTTAAGTAATCAAAGACCTGATAAAGACAAAATGTAGAAAGTTTGGTTTTCTGGGCAGATAAAAGAAACTTTATAATTTCTTATCAAGAGTAGACCAATAATCTAAGAAAACATTGTCATTTTAACAGAAAGAAAAAAACCCCCAAATTCCAGTCTTATACCAGTGTTCTTCTAAAATTCATTCATTCCAATCTTAGTCCTGAACATGCACAGAACTGTTTTCCAGAGATTCCCCTTCACAAGCCTTCCACAGGGGTTTCGTTTTTGTTTTTGTTTTTTAGATTCATATTTTATCCTAAGTTTTCTCTCTCTAACCAGTCTCATTCTGGGACAAAATTACTTTCTTTTTCCTCAACAAAAATGTACTCCCATTCTCCTAACCTTTCTTACCAAAAACACATCTTACTTTCCCTACATAGAGAGTGGCTCTCCTTATCATGTCTAGCAGTCTTAATTATATGTACAGAATTCTGACTCTTAGAAATCTTAGTCTCCAGTGAAAACTTTAGTAACCGACTGTGAACTGTTAGAGGTTGGCAAATTTATGAATATATTTCATAATTTTTAGGAACGTGTTTTTTCACAGTACAACTTTCATTGAAGCATAAAATATGTTTACTAGTAGACCCAACTATCTTTAGTTTCTTTGTAATAAGAAGCCAAGGGCAGATAAACCTGTGTCTAGTAATTAATGTTTCAGTATTTTATTTTATTTGGAAAAGACTTGCATATACAATGAGTTCAAACCAATTTGTTATTTAACTAACAGAATTTCAAAGTTAGGTTACCAAAGATTTTGAAAGCTATTTAAAAGTTTACTTATAGGGGCACCTGGATGGCTCAGTTGGTTAAACGTCTGACTCTTGATCTCAGCTCAGGTCATGATCTCAGGCCCCATGGCTGCCTCCGGGCTCAGTGGGGGATTCTTTCGCTCTCCCTCTGCACTCCCCCCCCCCCATTCTTGAGTGCACTCTCGCTCTCTCTCTTTCTCAAATAAATCTTACCAAAAAAAGTTTACCTATAAACCTTTTTAAAAATCTACTTGCTTTTAACAATTACCCATGAAAACTTCATGAGAGAGACTAAATTAGCCATCACTTTGAGTCATCTTTTTGCTGACAAATTGCAACAGAGATAACATGAGCTTATTTGACCTTTAATAAACCTTGGTAGGATGAGTTTTATATTTAATTCTGGTAAGTCTAAAGACATGTCTTTTTTAATTAAACCAACAACTTTGAATTAGCTTTGATACCGGGTATGCTGCACTTGTGTCCACTAAACAGTCCATCACTTTGTTCCCCATTGTGGTTTTTACCTGGGGCTCCTGTGGGGAAATCTGAAGTGGGTGGGTTGAGTCTAGGGGAGCCCCTGGACACCTTCATGCTGATTTGGGAGGTTACTTCAGTTCGAACCTCATATAGAGGGGGCCCAAAAGCTTGGGGTGCTTTGGCACCAGAAGCACCAAGGTTAATGAAGGAGCCACCTGTGCAAGCCAAACCAGTGGTGATATGGGGACAGGAAGGGGTGGGGGAGGTGGTGGCAGAGGTGGCAGGGGTGCCCCCAGCAAGGCTGGAGGTAGATTCAAACTTTGGACTAACATTCCTTTATCTCCCCTGCAAAACAGGCTTTTTTCTCTGGTTGCTTTTTAGCCCTCTGCATCATTTATTCAAAATATGTCCTAATGGACTTTCTTTGGAAACAGAAGTATCTCCCATCTTCCTAGGCAAAAGTTCAGAAAGAACACAGAAGAAACACTAAATGAAGCTCAGAGTCCTTCTGTTAGCATTCATTCTTTCCCAAAAGTCGGGGCTTCACTGGCTGAACCAAACAGCTTCTAGACAAGCTAAGAGAGCCAAATTAAAACCCCCTCTTTGGTGGTGGTCACCGAATGGCTGGAAGAACTCTCAGAGAGCCATTCAGTACCATCTTTCCTCTGAGCTTAACATATACACAGGCCAGGTGGTGAAACAGTAAAATACCGTCTTCTTTTTAGTCATAGGTTCATAGCTAAAAATAGACTAGTCAGCCAATATTCTCCTTAGGGGGCTGTGAGAGGGTATAGAAATAGCACTTCCCATTCTTACACAAACTTCAAGAGATCTTACAAACACATATCCTGACTTCCCTACTTGCCACTCGTCCCTTCTCCTTTTCTAATGGTACCTCTAATGACGAATTCTATAAATTCCTTGTTGCAAATCATATGAACGAGCCATGCAAGGCTCAGAATGGTTCCCAGGAGCTCAGACAACAGGGAACTAGAGAAGGACAGGGTCCAGCGTGCACTATGGAGGAACTTACCAGGAACCAAATCTTTCAGGGCGCACTTACTCCTCAGTTCATTTCTCTGCTTCGCCAAACGTGGCTAAGGCAGTTCGTGCCTATCTGGGGCGAGTGGAAAGGAGTGTCCCCAAAACAAGTTTTGGCAGCTGTCAGGGACTGTTCTCCTCACTTTCCCTGCCTGAGGTCCATAGTGGTTGTCTCCCACCCGTCATAGTCCCTGATTTGGGAAATGAAAGGGTGAGCCCCAAGCGCCCTGCCTCCAGCTGCTCCTTCCGGGGATCCCAAGAGGGCTGGACAAAACGGAAGCACAGCTTCTGGCCGGCTCACCAGAAAGTGTATTACTGGAGCCCAAGGGTACAGGAGCACCTGGCCCCCTGGGGGTGGGGGGCGGCAAACACACCAGGTTCTGCCACTCACTGCTAACAAAATCTAAAGGATTAGAGACCAGGGGTGGTGAAACAAGAAAGGAATTCATTTCAGTGAAGCCAGCACCAGGAAGAAAGTGGGCTAATGTCCTAAGAACTGTCTCCAAGGTGCTGAGAATACGTCTAAGTTTATATAGGGAAAATGCAGAACAAAGATCGGTGGGTACTCCGCAGCTGAGCAGCAAAAGGTCAGGTTGATTTCTTGGGGGTCAATCTTGCAGGGTCTTGCTGGTGTCAGGGCAGCCAGCCCTTGTTTCTTGAGGGCATAGTTTCGGTTTCCATCACTGGATGTTTTGCCCACTGGGTCCCTTGCCTGAGTTAACAGATAAAGCGGGAGGGGGGAAACACAACAATTAAGAAGAATAGATTTGAAGGCAAAATGGAGTCGGTCAAGGCTATGACTGGATCCTCTTCCAATCTCACTGGAAAAAGTCTTTTAATTATTGGGAAGCTATCAAGTTCACAGTGGCAGATGTAAAGTTTTCCAGAATGCTTGAAAGCTCAAATCTTATCATTGGCAATAAATACTGTCAGTTGTTTTCCTTGAGGAAACAGACTCACTTTGTTCATTTTTGAGAAAATGACTGCCAAAAACCCAAGTCGGAAAAACCACAGTTCATTAGTTGTTCTTTCACGTAAAAATGGTAGTCCGTCAAAAACAAAACAAAACAAAACAAAAAAACAGCTGGTTTATCTCGCGACTCAGTTACACACATGCTTTTCTTCCAGATGATTGTACTTCACTCTGCAGCAGAGTGGTTCGTGTGTACTTCTTATTTTGTCACAAAGAACGTCAAAAAGACCTCTGCTCGAGGCCTTGTTGAGATTTAACAAAAGTAGTAATTCCTACTGCTTGCTTCATTAAGGACATTCCTTTTTTTTTTTTTTTAAAGATTTTACTTATTTATTTGAGAGAGAGAGAATGAGAGAGAGCATGAGAGGGAAGGGGGTTAGAGGGAGAAGCAGACTCCCTGCTGAGCAGGGAGCCCGATGCGGGACTCAATCCTGGGACTCCAGGATCATGACCTGAGCCGAAGGCAGTCGCTTAACCAACTGAGCCACCCAGGCGCCCCATTAAGGACATTCTTAAAGGACACTTGTTTTAACTGCTAGTGTGTGGTGGTGGAGAATGCAGTGTCACTAGTTCCATTTGCAGCCACTGCCTTGGTTGGTGCTAAGGCGCTTGCAGTTACCCCACAATTGCTTTTGCACCATTAGTGCAAATGTCAGCACAGTGGAGAAGATAGATCATGTCTTTATGTTCTCTAAAAATAGTTTTGACCTCTGAGAAGTTCTTGGGGACTCCCAGGAGTCCACTAATCAACCACACATAAAGATGCATCGGGCCTTCCTCCCAGCATTGTATTTTTTCTTGTCGGAGGTCAACATGTCTGTATTCCATGGCTTGTTAGTAATACAGTCTGGACTATCTCTTTGTGAGGTGGACAACACTGTAACGGCTGAGGAGTCTCCAGGACAGGCATTCATTAAGAGTTTCCAGTTCGTACAGTGTGCTGCTGGATCCCCTGGAGACATTGTAGCACAGCCTCCCTCCATCTCTGCCCACCTAAGGTTTGTCCTGCTTACCTAATGCCTTCCCTGGTCCTCTTAGTAGGACCCGTTTTCTCGTTTGTACTTCTCACATAGTGTTTACTACATAGTTGGTTTGCATCCTCAGTGATTTTTTAAATGCCAACCCCAAAAGGAGTTACTGTTTACTCTGTAATCTGTATGTTGTGCAAAAAAGGGAAGGGCGTTTTGTAAATGTTTTCTCAGTGTAATGAAATCAAAACTGAAAGCGAACAAAGTAAAACAAGGGTGCGTTAGTTGCACATTTCCTGACGGCAAGCATTTGGAATAATCTAAAGTAGCGAACGTGGTTTGCTGCTGGTGGTTTTATTCCTTGCTCCCTGCAGCCTCTTGGGGCCCAATATTCAACAAATATTCAAATTGGAGCTGGAGTTCTGAGTGGCCGGGTACTGTGTGTTCCCGCGGTGTGTTTGTACATTGTTTAAAACCTGGCAAGACAGCACTAGCCAGGAGCCTGCAGGCGGGGCTCGGCCGCGAGCGAGCGAGCGAGCGAGCAGGGCTGCGCCGGCGCTCGAGCCAGGTGCCCCCGCCCGGCGCAGCCTCCGGCTCGGGCCGGCGGAGCGCCGTGCCCATTTAAGGAGGCGGACCGTACCACCAGAACTTTCTTGACAGGGGGTATTCAGGCGAACTCGGACAACTTTCAGTGAGCCAAAAGACGGTTTCACTTCTCTTATAACGCTGGCCCGAGTTCTAGTGCCGCTCGGTGGGAGCTATGCGCTGGTGGGCTTTGGACGTGGGCTTCTTGGGTTTCCCTTCTGCGAAATCGCCCCGAGGGATCTCACTGGCTCTGAATTCGGACGCGGCGTTCCCCGAGCTGGTCCAAAGTGTGATTCGCCTGCAGAGGCCCCAGTGCCCGGATGTCCATCAGGATTAGTGCGAGCCAATACGGTCGGAGCCCGAGGCTGCGGTGAGGACGCCCGGGCTCGGGAGCAGGTAGTCCCGTAACACCGGGGAGTCGCGTAGGGGAGACCGTCCCCGCCCGGCCCCAGCAAATGGTGAGCGCGGCGCTGGCAGAAGGGCCGCGGGTTGAAGGCTCCGATGGACAGAAGTCCTTGAGCTCTGTAAACTGAATTATGGCAGCCCAGTCAAGGTAAGCCGGGCACCGAGAGAAACTTTTTAAAATGTGTTCGTGGCTAGGGGAATTGAAGGTTGCGGGCAGGGGTGGGGGAGGGAGGGTTGGGGTGCTGCGAGGAAGACCGGCAGGAAGCAGCTTTGTCATTGCTTTCTCATCATTCCCGGTGCTGTGGGTCACTATTTAACGTCAGATTTAAAACAAAAAACAAAAACAAAAAACAGTTGAGAGCATACTGGATAATTTCTGCAGAGTAGAGGGGTTCGGTTAAAGTTAAAAGTTAAATTTCTTCCGTCTTCCAAAATAATTATTTTCGGAGGAATTAAGTTGTTTTAACTTGTTTGCCTTTGCCCGAATTTTAATTTAGTTTCTTTGTGCACCTCCCTTTGGTTCTCCGGATTTGGGGGTGGCGGGGGACTAGTATTTTGATCGGAATTTTAGAAATCACTTAATGTAAAAACAGCTCGCCTTGGAGAAGGTGGTCGAGAATTTGGCTGGGGAGTGATAGAAAATTTTACTGCTGAAATGTATTCCACATAAAACGGCACAGCTTGCGGAGAATCTGCTGAGTAGGCAAAGACCGGGAATGTACCGGGGTTGGTGAGGGGAGAGGATAATGAACTGCAGTTGCTGTCAGAGGAACGCTATTGTAAGAACCTCAAGCTCTGACTTTCCATGGTTGGTTCCTTTTTTTTTTGTAATGAGTGTTAAGGAGTGATGACAAGGCATCAGTGATCATTACACGACTCAGACTTGTGTGTGAGTTCATTTTAGTTGTGACAGCAGTTGGTGCTAAGGGAAACTTGGAGTTATATAAGTTCTTATTTAACTTTTAGTTTTACTAGAAAGCAGTTTGGTGTCACCTATTTAAAGTAATAGGGCTCTTGGAGTTGATATTGATGTAGTACAGTGATTTGGGGATGTCTTAGAAGGCTACATTTCAGGTCTGAAAACCCAGGTGTAGCACTAAAAGAAATAGATGCCCCAATGCTGAAGTTGAAAGTCAAGATTTTTTCCTAAGAGAACTTTCTAGGAAGAGAACCAACTACTCCATGTAGTGCACCATCTGCTTTATATATTTAATCCTCTCAACTCTGTGGTTTATCCCCTGCCCCATGTTCTTGGTTGTTCTAAGAAAGGGGTTCTTAACTTGGGACCAAGTAGCGGGAAAACTTAGATGAGAAGTGGCATCTTTGTTTGCTAACCTCTAATGAAATTTAATTGCCAAGGGGGTCTGTGGAATA
This sequence comes from Zalophus californianus, assembly GCF_009762305.2. Taxonomy (NCBI): domain Eukaryota; kingdom Metazoa; phylum Chordata; class Mammalia; order Carnivora; family Otariidae; genus Zalophus; species Zalophus californianus. The sequence goes on from NC_045596.1 coordinate 70,462,700, forward strand.
AAGCCTTAGATTAAGATACCTTAGTCTAAGAAACTAAATACTATCCAACAGAACTCAATAATATAGACCTGGGATCTGAACTCAGGTGCAAGTGATTTCAATGCCTCAGCTCTTAAACTAAGAATAAAATGAGATAATAGCTAATTGGACACTGCATGCAGTGTGCCAGGCACAGCTGCTTTAATTGGATTATCTCTTTGATCCTTCTCTGTCACTTAAATAGGTAAGTACTTTTATTTTTCCCATTTATGGTTGAGGAAACTGAGGCCCAGCCAGCCTGTTTCTCACCCGAGGTCACATAGGTGGAGCAGTGCCTGACTGGAGCTGCTTAGCAGCATTTTCCTTACTTCCAGACTTCCCCTTCAATCCTGAGGGGAGGTGTGAAAAGGGAACCGCAAAGCCTCATGTAAGTGTACAAAAAGCAATTTCTGCTAAAAGTGGAAAAATCTGAATTATCAGGATGGTAGTTCAACTTGTTAGCAGTTGAAACAGGAGGACTGTATATATTCCGCTCTTCTACCTGGCCTTCAGACATGTCCTTGAACTAGAAACAAAGCCACAGGGCCATGATGGCTGTTGTTTTCTTAGCCTGCATAATAGGAGTTTATCTCACAAGTTGTAAATATTCACTTTCTACAGTTACATCTGGAATGTGGTCTGTGCTCATTTAGACGTGTTTTTTTTTTAAGATTTGAGAGAGAGCAAGAGAGCATGAGCAGGGGGGAGGGGCATGGGGAGAGGGAGGAGCAGACTCCCCGCTGAGCTGGGAGCCCAATGTGATGTGGGGCTCGATCCCAGGAATCTGGGATCTCCATGACCTGAGCCCGAAGGCAGACGCTCAGCCGCTCAGCCACTCAGCCGACTGAGCCACCCAGGCGCCCCTAGGCATTGTGTTTTGTGGGACAGTAGGTAATCTTTGAGATCTAAAGAGAAGATCGCACATATTTTTGGATTTCGAGGAAACCTCAAGCTGGGTCAAATTGTTGAGAGTAGTGCTAAGAGAAACAAAACCATCACCTCTGATTTATAATCTAGGGTAGTAAAATCTTGCCCAAGTGCCACCCACAGTATCTGTTTGCTCTCGGAACAATTAGTTTGGGTTGTTGGACTCATTGGCCCTTAAGATTCATAGCTCAATTTGTTCTAAACGCAGTTGTTTCAATGTGCACTATTTAAAATAGTTTGACTTTTTTTTCTTAGTAGAAGAGGTAGATGAGAACTTAGATGAAAGTGAATTTTGTGGCACTGACAGTGAATACATGAGGCGGCCATGGCACTTTTCTGTCATTGTCATTGCTGTGAGGTAATATTCTTCATTTGATACTTATGGTTGGTATATGACTAATTTTTCATGTGAGTAGGCTAGTCAGTGTATTCCTTTTCTATAGTCAGCTCCTTAAGATGTTGTCTCACGTTTTTAGTATCTCCCGCATAAGTTAGAAGTATTTTGAATGAGGGAGGGACTACCTAAGTATTTCTTAGCTTGTGAACCATTATAAATTGAAGTTGACCAGCTCCCTCCCTCATTTTAAACCTAAAAGTAGGAGAGAAAGCACCTCAAAGTAGGAAGTTGATTATTTTGTTTTGCTTTGTGGTTCATTGTTTTCTCCCAGAAGTGGGGGACGTCTGTTGAATGAGAGGTCACGTTTGCCTACGTTTTAAAAATTAGATTTTGGATCAGTATTTTGAAAGCATTTAATATTTGGTTTGAGTATTCATTTGAGTTGTGAAGAAAGGCAGTCACTTAGAAATGCAGTATCAGTTGGTTAAGCGACTGCCTTTGGCTCAGGTCATGATCCTGGAGTGCCGGGATCGAGTCCCGCGTCGGGCTCCCTGCTCAGCAGTGAGTCTGCTTCTCCCTCTGACCCTCCTCTCTCTCATGCTCTCTCTATCTCAATCTCTCTCTCAAATAAATAAATAAAATCTTAAAAAAAAATGCAGTATCAGTTAAAGCAGGACCTAAACTATGCCTCAGCTCTCAGATTAGAACCTGTAAGTACCACAGATACATTGACTACTTTCTGATGGGAATTATAACAAATTTGCTTTCTTTAATGTGAAATAGTTACAGATCATGGTTTTAGTTTCCAAACTGATCTAAGGCACAGAATACTTTATAGAAGTATACAACCTGGCATGCTCTCTTTTGAGAGGAGCAAGCCTATGATGGGGAAGGGGGGAGTGGGCATGGAATCTCAATAGTTGGAAGATTTATGCTTTTCTGTGAGGATTAGCTTGCTTTAGATTGAGGAGTGTGTTGATGGATAAAACAGAAAGAAGGGCTTTGTCTGGTTCCTCATCTCTGCTAAACCCCTCATTGGAGCAATCTTTGAATTCTAGAAAGGAATATATACATACCTTCACCTACTGCCAGGGATTAATCAGTTTTAAAATGCACTTGTGCTCCCGGAGAAGCCCTGCAGCCCCCCCCCCCCCCCCGGGAAGTGGGGGAGTTGATATTCTGTAGGAGAGTAGCATCTGGTGGCTGAGCACATCTCAGAAGAAAGCACTTTCAGACAAATTGCAAAAGAAAATTAGGTTTAGTCAGTTCTCCCACAGCGTTTTTGTTTGAATTTGACTGAAGTTAATGTTAATGAAGTTTAAAAAATAATAATGAAGCAAAGTCAGATTGTTCCCAAGATTATTATGAAGCCGGTTTTTGGTGGATCTCTTTGGTGAGGGAAATTTTTCCATTGCAACAAGCATTCCCCCCCCCTTTTTTTTTTTGCAAAAAGCATTGCTCTTAAACTGGTATAGAACCAGTTTTGCTCTGTCCTCTGCCCTCCTGATTTGTGACCTACTGATTACCTTGGAAGAAAATTCATGAAAGCAAAGAAGCTCTGATTGAGTATGAGCAAATATCAAAGAAGAATGCTGTGGTGTTTTGGAAAGTGAGGTTCAGGGCAGTGATTTCAAGAGGGAAATAATTTATGTAGTATTTTGACCCAGTGAATGTCTTCATTTTTTCCCTTATGACGCCATTGTAAACAGTGTCCTTGACAGAAGAGAAACACAGACAGGTCTCTTAAGTGATTTCCTTCTAGTTCATCCTGAGAGCCAGCTGAGCTTCCTGACTCACAGACTACAGCTTCTTCCAAGATAAAGAAGGAGAACTGAGTCATTTTTTTCAGTCAACTGGTTTATGGGGATGTTCTTTGGCAACATTAATGCCAGTGATCTCTCAGGAGATTTAGGGGATTCTGTACGAGAGCATGAAAAGGTATTCGGCTGCTTCTGTACTCTTTTGAAAATGGAATTTAGTGAATGCTGCATTTAAGCAGTTTAAATTTCATGTATTCTCAGTAATGAAAAATGTTATCTTAATCATGGATAAGAGGGAAATCTCATTTTGGTACTGTCCTTTGGTTTGAGCATCCAAATCTATATATATTACCCAATTGCTGTAAAAGTGGAGGAATTATAAAGCCAATTATCTTCATTACTGCTTTGCGGTATAAATACAATTTGATTGCTTCTAAATATATAAACTTAGTTTTCTATTAGGAAATTTCTCTATTTCGTTTGTTTTCCAAGATTGGCAAATAAACTTAATTCCCAAATCTGTCTTTTAAAAGAGAAAGTCCTGTATGTGAGTTGTAGTGAGAACTACAACCAGTAACATATTCTGATTTTTTCCCTCCGTACTAGTTGGAAATACAGTCTACATCTTTAGGACAAAGTTTCTTGGCTCAGAAGTACAAACATAACAAGCTTGGATATCATAATCTCTTTTGTGGTTCAGTTACATTTTATTGGCATAGGGTGTGTGCATAACTTTTACAGCAGCTTAAATGATTACCTTTTTTACATAAGTAAAAAAATGGGCGAGATAAAGCTGTAGTATTTTAGCTCTGCTTCAGATTGTTAATTTTATTATGAATATACATGTATTCATTTGCTCAGCATAATACAGCAGGTAGAATGCACAGTAACATCTTGCTCAACTATAAATGTGTCAGGTGGAGCTTAGCTTTAGGCCTCAAGGGGAAAAATAAGGTAACTCTTGGTGTTAATGCCCTAGAGACCCTAAAGTAAAAATTAACTTCAAAACAATCCCAAGGGCTGACTTTTTGTCTTGGCAGTGATCAGTGTTGAGAATCTTTCCTCTGTGCAAACTTTTCCCTTTTCCAAGCTATCCACAGTGAGTTAAAGCTTAACCCGATGGCCACAAGGCCAGCAGACTTAATCCTGGAAGTCTTGTTCTCTGGTGAATGTGTTTTCTTGTTATGGTTTATTGGCTTTGTTTTTAATTTAACCTGATTAAACGATCAGATTCTTACGGCTATTACTCAAGCAGTAATTTGATGTCAGGTGTAATATATGAAGAGGAATCCCAGTAGGGACATCTTGTCAAAAAGAACTGAAGCTAACTGAAGGGGGAAATATATTGTCGATTGACACCTAAATGACCCTTACTTTGGTATTAAGTATTGTATCTCCAAAGGACACCCACAGTTTGACCACACTCTAAAAGTACCAAGAGTTGTTGTTCCTCCGTAATGGCTCATATGATGATGAATACTTGGAGACTTGTGGGCCCACATGATCCTTTGGGTGGGCTGGAGAGAGTTAAGGATGGAACTCTTGACTCACTGGCTTGCTTGTATTTTACCCCAAATCATCTTGTCTTTCTTTTCACTATTGCTTCCTGCTGGATTGGCAATTAGACAAAGAAAAGAATATTTTAGATGCAATGTAGTCCTATTAAGTTCAAGGTTCTCAAACTTGACTAGACACTAGAATCACGGGGAGTGCTTGCCGATGTGCTGATTCTACTCCTCCTCACCCCCCCAAGATTCTGATTGGACAGGCCTGGGGTGGAGCTTGGGTGGAGATCTGCTTCTCCGGGGCCAGAGGCCCACCCTACTACCCTTTGTGAAATGGAGTCTGTGTGAGAGATATATAAAGTATATCATGAAATGCAGTTACATTTTCACACCTGTCCTCCTTCCCCCATTGAAATAGACAAGAGGTTGGTAGAAAAAATAAATCTCCGTCTCTATAAATTTATGTATCTGTTACAAACGATAAGTGCTGAAGTCTCCAGATGCACTTAAATTTAAGAAATGAAAGGAAAAGGAAGGTACCAAGAAGTAAAGCCCACGTTTGATCGTGCAGCACTTTCCTAACAGTTGTTTCTTCCCAAGGACCTGGTTATTTAATTTGCCCTTTCCTGTCCACTCTGGGCTGCCTCCTACCTCCTACCGTAACTACAAATGCACTCTCTACCACACATACCCAAGTTTATCAGGTGGCAGATGTTTTTGTTCCCAGGGGAAAAGTTACAACTGTGAATTGGTCAATTACATCCAAACTCTATGAAACTGAAAGGTGGTGGTGGTGGTTTGGTTTGGTTTTGTTTTTAAAACAAAACATTGCCTGTGTCTACTGTGTTGAACAAATAATCAACAAAATTTTACATGGGACTCCTCCTACTGGGAAGTAAATATTCAAATTATAGCAGATGTCAGTTCCTGTAACAAAATTCAGGAAACACTTTCTGGTATGTGGGTGTTGTAACTCTTCAGTTCTTGGAACTTTCCTGCAGGAAACTGCCCTGTCAAAGGGGAGCAGTTGATAAAATATGTAGCACAATTCACAAACGGTGTCCTGCAGTGTAATTAAATTTTGATTTGGTGCATATGTTTCTGTGGTCATGACAGAGCCTGGCCTCTCACGTGACTTTCATTTTGGATAATGTGCATCTGGATAGCTTGTTAAATTGCTCCCCTTATTCTTGTTGCCTTAAAAATGCAGGTGTACCTGATTTACTCTGGATGTGAATTTTTGGAAAGTGGTATAAAATTAACCAGTTCCCATTGTTTTGTGTAAAAGAATGAAACCTGTTTCCTAGTTTTGCAGAAATTACATATTTTTTCTCCTGATTGATAAATTAGTATTTTACCATAAACATTTCTAAGTAAGTTGGCCTATCTAGTTAAGTTGGTAGCTTTAGCTGTCATGAGTTCATGATATTATGATTTTTGTGGGTTTTTTTTTTTAAAGGAAAACAGAACCTCTTGGGTTAACATGCTGAATTTTAAATACTTTAAACATTTTGTTAAAGGGGGTGTTTATTGGTACAAAATTCTGGACAGTAACACATAGCTAACTCTTTTTTTTTTTTCCCCCAAGTAACGTTGATCTGCAATTACACTTCCAGGAATTAGGTTTTTCTGTTATTTTATAGTTGGTATCTCTCCCTTTACCCCCTCACTTCCTTTTAGAGTTAAACCATACTTGTGCTAACTCTCCCATTTTAAAAAGCTGTGTAAATATAAACTTTGTACCACAGGAAAGAAATTAGGCAGCCACATTTACTGACATTAGCATAGTAAAAAGATACAGTGGAACCCAGTATGTTATATTTGTTTCCAAAATCAATTTGTAGCTGAAAATGTTGGAAAGAATAAAGAGATGAGTGTTGTCTGCTTGTCGTGTCACTTGTTTTTAGTATAATTCAGAATAACTGATTAAACATAGTTTTTTGTTTTTAAGTGGGAACTGCACCCAGAAGACCCCCCCCAAAAAAAGCCCTAGATTGGAAGTTAATAAAAGATTGAGTTTGATAATTTTTTATCATTTTGCTGATAGTGTGGGGGTTTTGTTTTTTCAATTTCATGACAGGTGCCTTAGTCTTACAAACAGCTTCGTATTTTTCTTAAGAGTCATGTTTTTCTAAGGATAAAGTGAAAATCATTAGATTTACTTAATTTGTAGGCTTTGAAAAGATAGGTTCTCATGATAAGCCTAGAATGAAACTTGGTTTCTTCCTGAGGTCACCCATATCCTGGTGGTACCACTCCAAGGTGTTGGTGTTACCTATTATTTTGAAGAGTGGAGTAGAAACTTGACTCCTGCATGTCCTTTTGGTAGCTTGGTAAATGACTCTTGGCAGGAGAGGAGGAGAGGGAACTAGCTTGCTTTAATCAGGATACATTCACTATCACCCAGATCTTTTATCTCTTATGTTACTTATCATTTTATGAACTTTTTCTTGAGTCCCAAGTTTTTTTTTTTTTCCTTTTTTTCCCTTCATAACTTTGGGGTGTAATTTACATATCATAAGAGTTGCCCATTTCAGGTGTACAATTCAATTATTTTTACTTTACTAAGTGATACAGCCATCATCATAAATCATTTTTAGGACATCTCCCCAGTAAGATCTCTCATGTCCATTTATATGTAATCCCTGTTCCTAGCCCCATGCAAAAATCTTTCTGTGTGTAAATTTGGCTTTTGGTGGGTGCTTCACATACATGGAATCTTGTGGTTTATTGCATCTGGCTTTTTTCACTTCCGTAATTTTTTTGAGGTTCGTCTATGGCATAGCACGTGTCAGTTCTGTCCTTGTAATAACTGAATAGTATTCTGTCTGAATATTAGAGACTGGTTGTGTGTGTGTGTGTGTGTGCGCATGCATGCGCGCGCCCACGGGGTAGGGGTGGGTGGCTATTATGAATAATATTCCTAAGAACATTTGCGTGCCAGTCTTTATGTAGATGTACATTTTCCTTTTGCTTGGTTGGATACCTGAGAGGGGTTTGCTGGGTCCTAGGATAGTTCTATGCCTTACTTTTGGAAGAACCACTAAACTGTTTTCAGACTATGTGTCCACCCTCTCCCATATTTAAAGTGACCTAATTCAATTTTTTGCAAGTTATTTTGCTATCTTTCGGGTCAGCTGGGCTGTGGAACTGGTGGTTCTGAGATCTGATCACTTTTGCATTTGATTATTAAAAGATAATGTGATGTTTTAAATACATGTGGCTTAAAAACAACTTTTTTCATAGAAAATATAGTATTTCTAAAATTGGTTGGGCTTTTGAAGAAGAAACTTGTATCAAAGAATATTTAAAGAAAACCAATTTAACATTTAAAGTATCAATGCATGTTTTTGTCAAAGTAGGAAGTGAATTTGCCAACACATAGCTCATAAACCCTGCAAATAGCTGTATATATATTTATAAAATTTTGTTTTATAATAAATATATATAAAGCCTTTATTTCAGAACTGAAAAATAGCCTTAGAAATTGTCATTTAAATGTGTGTGGTTTTTTTTTTTTTTTAATAAAAACATTCAGGCAAAAATTAGCTGTTCCCATTCACTGCAGTCTTGAATGCAGAGATAGGTTATCTGAGTGGAGCTTCTGGTAATTATCTTTAAAACTTGGGTCCTGCTAGGGGAAGGTGGTGACCATATGCCCCCAGTCAGTGGTGTGTTCCAAACTTCAGGAAAAGATAGATCTATTTTATGAACAAAAATACTTCATGAAATGCTCTGAAATTGTCTTTAGATGTGTGTGTGATGGTCGTGAAAGTGAATCATCTTTTCAGCACTCCCGCTGCTAGTCTGTGAAAGAGCTGGGAGGCCCTGGTTAGTTGTCTCCTACATGGCTGCCTTTAATGAGCCTACCCAGTGTGCTTTCAGCTTTGGAGCCTCAGAACATTATGGCATGTTACTGGAATTCACTGCTTCTGGGTATTAATTTACCCCTTTTAAAGATTATATCAGCATTAATAGCTTAATGACTGTGGCCAATTCACATACATGAACAGTGCTTTTAATATTATCCATATTATGTATTGATGAATGCCTCATTGCTCACTGAGAGCCGGCCACAGTGTGTGCAGGGCTCGAAGCTGGTTCAGACAGATCTGTCTCCCCACATGAAGAGGAGCTCATAGCTGGTTGGGAGAGGGGGTGGAGGACAGAAAATTAAGCCAACAAACTGACCAATGAAACAAGCACAAACTGTTAAAGCACCATGACAAAAAACAAATGGGGTGTCATGACAGAGAGTAATGGAGTGTGGAACTTGATCTCACGTCAGCCACAAGGACCTCTGACAAAGTTGACCTGAAGTGGAGAAAACGCAGGTCATGATGTGTGTTAGAACTAACTGCCCTTTCAGAATATACATGGAAATAAGTGATGATAGTGGAAAGGGTGGCATTTTTAAACAGGGCAAATGTGGTTTTAGGAAATATTGCCATGTGGCAGTTTCTTGAAGTAAAAATTACTTTTGTGGATTAAGTCTATCAAAACTCAGCCCTGTGTTTTTGTTTTGTTTTTTGTTTTTAATAAAGGCAAAATGAGTTCCATAACAAATTGTACTTTTAAAATAAAGACTGTATTTTCGAAGAGTGCCTTAATTGGTGCATACATATAAACAAGTTAAACGTGGAAAAGAAGTTTGAGAGTACGTTTTTCTTAGTTTGGAAAGCCATCAAATAAGGATTGGCGATAGAAGTAGGGAAGTCGCAGCTCAGTGAGTCCAGTCATAAGGAAGTGAAGATTTAGACAGTAAGGAGGATATTTAGCCTGGCTATTAAATACAAAGGTTAATTTACAAAGCAACCTTTTATGCGTGTGAAAGACTGCTATAGGAAGTGTGGTGAAAGATGTCCTCCACCTCTGCCAAACACAGATCTTGAATTAATAAATTATATATGCTGCGGGGTTTAAGGAAAAGCCCAGGAACGAAGTTCTCATTGAAGATAATTAAACATGAAAACACAGTGGAAGGGGGAGTTCTTTCAGTGTCTCAGAAATAGGAAATAGATAATCTTCTACCTTGGGTCCTTTAGGAAGTAGCCGCTGGTTTAAGTACCTTTTTCTCAAGGGATTCTGTGGCTTCTTGAAAAAATGTGATCACAACGAACTACTGTAGGAACTGAAAGTTCTTACCTCTGCCAGCATCACAGCTATGTTTGATTACATAAAGTTACTTCAGGGATCCTGCGTTCATTATCATCACCTCATCTCTTTTGTACCTCTGTTTTACAGTTATTTTTCAAATAAACATATTTAGTTGTGGACCTCTTGTGGCATCATATAATTTTATGAATGTATTGTGAACATATGAAAAGAATGTATATTCTTTATTTTCAGGGCCCAGAGTTTAAGGTGGGTTTTTGTACATTAGATCTGTCTTACATCATTCTGTATTCTAATTTTTGTCCATTCTTTGGACTGAGAGATAAAATAAGTCTGATACAATTAATGAGCTTTTCTCCTAATAATCTGAAGTTTTTGCTTTACAAATGTAGGTGCTTTTGTTGCATAGATATTCATAATTGTTATGTCTTCATTTTAGATTGCCCCCTTCAAAGTATTACTTTCTTTTTTTTTTTTAAAGATTTTTTTTTTTTTATTTACTTGACAGAGAGAGACACAGCGAGAGAGGGAACAGAAGCAGGGGGAGTGGGAGAGGGAGAAGCAGGCTTCCCGCCGAGCAGGGAGCCCAATGTGGGGATCGATCCCAGGACCCTGGGATCATGACCCGAGCTGAAGGCAGACGCTTAAATGACTGAGCCACCCAGACTCCCCAAAGTATTACTTTCTTAAGTCTTCTTCCAGAAGGTTTCTTTGAGTATTGGTGATACATTTTTTTAAAAGCTATATCTTTTTATCTTTTATCTATGTGGATTTTATTTTGGTTTAAGGAGTGAGGGTTCTGCAGCCCTCTCCTCTCCCTCAAAAGTAGCCATTCTGTTCTCTCTATTCAAAAGCCATTGTCAAGACTCAATCACTATACCTTTATAACGTGTGTTAACATGTGATAGAGCCAATCTCCGGAGCTTCTTTGCTCGTGCTTATGGAATTTTCATGGATATTTTTCAAGATCGACTCGAGTATTTTGTTAAAAAAAAAAGCTAGTGGTCTTTTAATGGGATAACTTCCTATAAAAACCTCATCCTGTTTTTCAGAAGTATTAAAGTTTTAGACAGGATTACTGTGTTCTTTGCAAATTTTCATGGAATGGAAAAGAGTAGGTTTGAGTGCCAGGGACTCCTGAATCACTAGCCAGACACCACTTGTTTATCTTGGGGACATTTGGGAAATCTTATTTGCCTCAGTTTCTCCTGGAGGAAGTGAAAATATACATTTGCTTTTGTCCCAAATGAATGCATTGTTAATCTAACTCTCTGGAGTGAAATCATATTTTTGTAGGTGACTTACATCGGACTTTAGGCAGGAGAATTTTGTAGTCTCTGTTGCTGTAGAGAAGATCTCATTTTCTTTTTCCTTTTTTTTTTTTAACTCTCTCTCTCTCCCCCCCCTTTTTTTTTAAGATTTTATTTTTAAGTAATCTCTACACCCAACGTGGGGCTCGAACTCACAACCCAAGATGAAGAGTTACATGCTCCACTGACTGAGCTAGGCAGGAGCCCTGAGAGACCCTCACTTCCGAGCAGACTTTTTCATTCACTTTTCCTTGACCATAATAGATACAATTTCTCTTTAAAATATTCTGTAGTTCAGTAAAACAAAAGCTACAGTATATTAATGTTAACTCTAATTAAAATGAGAGAGAAACATCTTCCATAATTTTCAACAACTTGACCAAACATTTTCTTTTTGTTCCTTTTCCACTTTTTCTTTACACATGAAATGTTACCTCATTTTGAATCATTGTTTTTGTTTTTTAAGATTTTATTTATTTGACAGACAGCACAAGCAGGGGGAGCCGCAGAGGGAGAAGCAGGCTCCCCGCTGAGCAGGAAGCCTGACGTGGGACTCAGCCAGGACCCCGGGATCATGTCCTGAGCCGAAGGCAGACGCTTAACTACTGAGCCACCCAGGCGCCCTGAGTCGTTCTTGATATATGTTTGATAGGTGATTTATTCAATGTACAGGGGAAAGGATGAGGTGGAGGTTACTTTAGGCTGTTTTGATTTTTTTTTTTTTTTTAAGATTGTCATCTTGTCTTAAATTTGAGAGGAGGAACATAAGACTTTCAGTTCTTTTATGCTTAGAAATGCCATGCTAAGAATACGTTTTTAGAAAGCCAAAAGCAGCCTACTTAATATTGACTAAAGCAAGGTGTTATTTTATACCTTGTGCTAGGAGCCAAGGTAGTGACAGATATTAACACACTGCCACAGTTAGGTGTTATGGTCTGTTCATGATCCTGGGTATGGAAACTACTCTGAATAACATATTTATGAGCTTCACTCATTCGTGTTTATTTATAAGACTGTCATAGTTGAAGAAGAACTAGTATAGCTCACAAACTAAATATTGAAGACCTAGGATTTTTTCTTTTCTATTCATACACACAGGTACATGTACATGCATGCTCATGCAGAACACAAATGTTGCCTCAATAGAAGTTGGAATCCTAATGCAGACTGAAATGGTTATTTTCTCATTGTGCTTTTAAATATTAGTTTAAAATTAGCCAAGGAGGGCGCCTCGGTGGCTCAGTCATTAAGCGTCTGCCTTTGGCTCAGGTCATGATCCTGGGGTCCTGAGACTGAGCCCTGCATCGGGCTCCCTGCTCGGTGGGAAGCCTGCTTCTCCCTCTCCCACTGCCTCTGCTTGTGTTCCCTCTTTCTCTGTGTCTCTCTCTGTCAAATAAAATCTTTAAAAAAAAAATAAATTAGCCAATGAAAAATTACATTTCTTGTTTTTGCGATATCATTTTAAAATTGACAAGGAAATAAACAGATTTTTGGCAATTGTCTTTAACTTTGTAAACTTTGTTTAGATTATCAGGAATAGAAAATTCAGATCTTATATTTTTATAGAATTCCTTTAAAAATTGTGCCCAAACTTTAGGACAGCAAGAGCCACTGTAATCTTTTTTTTTTTTTTGAGAGAAACCTTTCTTATTTAATTCAAAAATTTCTTTCCCTGTGTTTTCATAGTTGAATTGCTGGTAAGAGTAGATGTTATTTCAATAGATGTTGGGAATTTAGAAAGAAAGCATGCATGGTTTCCTATTTACAGACTGCTTTTCTTCCAGAAATGGGTTTGGAAAACAAAAAATTCTACAGAAGCAGCAACGAAAATCATGTGATGAAGGTTAGGCCCCAGGCTGAACCCAGAATGTTTCTTCACTTATGGTGCCAAAATGTCAAACATGTGGTACAGTAATGGAAAACAGTGCAATTGATTGAACAAGGCAGATGAACCATGCTTAAATAAGACAGCTTATCTTCTGCTTAAGTTGGTTCTTTTTGGTGGGAGGGTTGAGTATTGTAAGGGACCTTTAGGTTTAATAGGAAGAAAAAGTGGAAAAAATGAATTTCTTGGGAGTATTTCTGTTGGTAAACTTTGGGTACTTTGAAGGACACAGACGTGTATAATTTTGGTATATAATAATAGCAATCTTTTATTGTGCATTCTCTTACATTTTGAGCCCTGAGCCAAGAATTTGCATATTTGATGTCATTGAATCTGTTAGGCAGGGGTTATCCCTCCCATTGTACAGATGAAGAAACTGAGGCTCATGGAGATTAAGTGACTGACTCTCAGTGATTGATCATGGCTACAGAGCTGGCACACAGCCTCTACCCATCTACTCTAGACTTTCACAAAAATGTCAGCTTTGTCCTTCATACACTTACCTGTATGGTCAGTGCGCCTTGGTTTACTAATGGAGGAAAAGAAGGATGGAGAAAATGGAACATGACTGTGTGTGTGTGTGTGTGTGTGTCAGCTGAAGTGTATGAAGCAGGAAAAGGGAATGAGATGAGAGCAGGGAAACACAGTATGTGTAAAATTCCTCTCAGGGTGAAGAAACATGAGGTCAGTATTTCCGAATGCCTCGCACTGGGAAGTACCTTTTCCCCACAACTTGGTTACCACATGGGGAATTAAGGAGAGACAGTGCAACTATTTGCAGCTATGGGGGGTATTTCTAACTCAGGGAACTCCTATAATATTTAGAAAGGGAGAATTATGTGGGTGGAACTTCCCTGGGTAGATGTGAAATCCCTTGTACCCTTCATGCCCTTTCAGGATGCTGCTTCCTTATAAGAAACTCATTTTGGAATGAACTAAGCATCCTTCTGCCGCTTCCTGTCTAGTGGGAAATGTGTGCACCCCTTTGCCTCTGCTGCAGGACACCACACTTTTCCTGCCGTTCTTGGATTCTCTTTTTTTTCTTCTGTTCTCTTACGCCGCTTCATACGCTATCAGCTCCAGGGACCCTGGTACTGTTTAGTATTGAATTATCTTACCTCCTCCTCGGGGAGATGGGTGGGAGGAACGTGGAAAGAGCGGGTGAGGGGAGAGCCCAGGCCTGTGCTGTCTTGCCCAGCACTTGCACTCAGCTGTGTATATTTAACTGATAAGAGCTCACAGGTGGGGAATACTTAAACTCATGGCCAGGCACTGGGCTAAGCACTGTGTATGCATTAGTTCATTTAATTCTTACAGCGGTTCTGAACCTTTGGTATCGTTAGAGTTTTGAGTCTGTGACTCACCCTGTCGGCCATAGCTGGTAGTGACAGAATCTCGAAGGTGCCTTGCACAGATGTAGCTAAAGAGTTCCCGTGTCTGTTTTTCGTGTGCCGCATTGTGGTGACTGCTGCTAGAGTAGAAAACTAACGCCACGACTTGGGGAATAGTTCTCATTCTCTACAACAGTGGCTCTCAACACCGGGGAGGCAGGGAAAAGAAGAGGAGGTTATTTTAGCCCCCACCCCACACACAGGAATATTTGGCAAAGTCTAGAAACATAATTGATTGTCACATCCGGGAAGACTGTGCTTCCATCACCGAAGATGGAGCCCAGGGATCCTGCTAAATGTCTCACGATGCACAGGACAGTGTTCTCTGACACACAGAATTATTTGGTTCAAAATGTCAGTAGTGCCACAGTTGAGAACCCCTGCTCCGCTGGTTCCTCCTAGTTCATAGGTATGTGGATATTTGTGCCTCAGAGAACATTAGTATATTGTAAACAGACTCCAGCTCAACCAGTGCTGGCCCCAAGCGTTAGTTAAAAGTCTGTTTAGGACGCAACGTGTGTGTGCAGGACACTGCTGGGCACCATGTGGATTACACAGCCCTGTAGGAAAGGGAGAAATGGAAGAAACACTTCTGAGGGTGGTGATAAGGAAAGGATTTGTTGAAGCAGAGGGATGTGGGGAGGACAAAGGCTTGGATAGATAAAAGCTGCAAATTGGGAAAGTGTAAAACCTGAGTTTTTTTGAAGAGCACAGCTGGAGGTGCATCTGGAGACATTTTCAGATTTCTCCTTTCTTGCTCGCTTGAGTGCTCTCAGTTAACTATGGTACTACCAGGCATTAGCTCACTTAAACCTCACATTAGTTTTTAGGGAATTGGTACCAGGATTGCCACGACCTTTTTTAAAATGGCTGACATTCACTCTTTTCCGGTTACTGCGGCGCGAAGAACCATGAGCAGCAAAGTCTCCTGCGACACCCTGTACGGGGCGGTGCGGGAAGTCCTGCACAGGAACCAGTGCAAGCGCCGGAAGTTTTTGGAGACGGGGTGGAGCTGCAGATCAGCCTGAAGAACTGTGACCCTCAGAAGGGCAAACGCTTCTTGGGCACCGTCAGGCTTAAGTCCACTCCCTGCCCCAAGTTCTCCGTATGTGTTTTGGGGCATCAGCAGCACTGTGATGAGGCCAAGGCAGTGGATATTCCCCACATGGACATTGAAGTGCTGAAGAAACTCAACAAGAATAAGAAATTAGTCAAGAATCTGGCCAAGAAGTATGATGCCTTTTTGGCTTCAGAATCTCTGATCAAGCAGATCCCACGAATCCTGGGCCCAGGCCTGAATAAGGCTGGCAGGTTCCCTTCCTTGCTGACCCACAATGAAAACATGGTGGCCAAAGTGGATGAAGTGAAGTCCACCATCAAATTCCAGATGAAGAAGGTGCTGTGTCGGGCAGTGGCTGTTGGCCATGTGAAGATGACAGATGACGAGTTTGTGTACAGCATCCACTTAGCAGTCAATTTCCTGGTGTCCTTGCTCAAGAAGAATTGGCAGAACGTCCGGGCTTTATACATCAAGAGCACCATGGGCAAGCCCCAGCGCCTGTACTAAGGCACAGTTCAGTAAATCCTAGTATCACCCTTAAAAATAAATAAATAAAATAAAATGGCTGACATTCAGGTTAAATGACTTGCCCAAAGGACACTACTAGAAAGTCGTGGAGTCCATGTACGAACCCATCCCTAACTCCAGAGACCACGCTCTTAACCAGCTTGCAATGCTGGTAGCCAGAGTGTTTGCATCCTATTGTGTATTGCTCATCCTCCTCTCTGCCCTCCCCGAACTCAGCAAAGCTGCAGGAAGAGACTGACACACAGCTCTCTCCATTCGGTAGCTCTGTAGCAGGAGGTGATAGAGAGGGGTCAGAGGTGAGGGAGCCCATTAGCAGAGAACTTAAGGTGAGTCTTTTAAAGCAGCAAGGGAAGAATTCTGAGTGACATGGGTCCTCAACATATCTGGCAAGGAAGAGGTTGACTGCAGAAGCACTTTTCAACTAACTCAAGGGAGAAAATACTTGGAAAGGGAGATTGGTACCTATTGTATTACAAATTTACTTGTGTAAAATACGTGTCTAAACTCTGGGCGTTTTGTATCTTAGATATCAGATGTAACTTAAAATAGGGAAACCACAGAATCAGGCCTTCCTTAAAGCCCAAAGCTTTCTGGCTTGGTAATTTTGTAGGGAAGGACTTGTAGGAAAAACGCTTTGAAACATGAAGAAGGAAATGTGATTCCGGTGGTTCCTTTATAGGCACTAAATCTGTACATGAAGTAGGACAAGAATTGGAGAAGATTAATTTTCTGAAACCTCACAACCAATCTAGTTCTCAAATAGGGAAAAACAATGTTTGTTTTTTTTTTTACACAAAGGTGAAGATTGGAGGAGTGGGAGGGAAAGGTGAATTAAGTCTCCATAGTGGCTGCTAAGGAGATTGCCCTAAAAGCTTTCCAAATGGGAGTCGGAAATGCCCTCCTCCAAATGCACATATGTATCTCTGCTGGATCCCTTGTAGTTTCTCAATAGAGAAAAAGTGGAAGATTTTGAAAGAGCAAGGTAAGGTTTTGCTCGGTGCGCGCACACAGATAAACTCTGCAGCGTGCAGACATACGTACGCTCAGGCTGTTTCAGTTCTGCCGGCAGCAGCTGTCATGGAATGTCTCACAGTTCAGGACCACTCTTCAGGTCCTTTCCTTTCAGGGAGTCACTGTGCTAGTTAATAGATGAATTTGTGCTTCTCACTGCCCCACCCGCCTCTTTAACAATTTATTTATTAGAGTGTGCGCCCAAGTGTGGGGAGGGGCAGAGGGAGAGGGGGAGAGAATTTCTAGCAGACTCCCTGCCAAGCATGGAGCCTGATGTGGGGATGTGCGGGCATGTGGGCTGAGATCGGGATCTGAGCCGAAACCAAGAGTCTGACACAACTGACTGAGCCACTCAGGTGCACCTCTACCCCCTTACCTCTTTCTGGTAGAGACCTCCTGTTCAACCTGAAGTTTTGTCTGTAGATGTGTGTGATGGAACCGTGTGGGATCTCCTCGTGTTTGGCAGCCTCTTAGATCCTGTCATATTTACTAGTGTATTCTTGTGGCTATTTCCCCGAACACTGTATTAGGAAAAAACTTTTTTTTTTAAGATTTTATTTATTTATTTGTCAGCACAAGCAGGCAGAGTTCCAGGTAGAGGGAGAAGCAGGCTCCCCACTGAACAAGGAGCCTGACGCGGGGCTCGATCCCAGGACCCTGGGATCATGACCTGAGCGTGAAGGCAGACACTTAACCAACTGAGCAACCCAGGCGTCCCTGTATTAGGAAAAATTTTAAACATTCAGAAAGTTGGAAGAATTTCACAGTAAAAAGCCTTATTCCCAGATTATACTATTAACACTTTATTATATTTGCGTTACCACGTATGTACTCATCTCTTCATTGCTATATCCATCCATTAATCTCTTATGCTTCTTGTGTAAGTTGCAGATCCCAAAATACTTCAGCTTGTATGTCATCAACTAAAGTTAAGTATTTACAGGGCTTTTCCCCTTTCACCATAAAAGTCAGGTATGCCACGAAATGCACAAACTTGAGGTGTTTTGGTACATTTTGACAGTGTATATGTCTGTGTAACCCAAACCCCTATGAAGATATAGGACTAATCTTAGCGTTATTTTTTGGTATGTATGTGGGAAGAGGATTAGAAGATGAGTGATGGACTCATTCCTGTTTTATTTTTCCTCCTTTCGAGGTATCATTTCTGTGTGTTTTTATTTTTCTTAATAATTTTTAAAGATTTATTTATTTTGAGAGAGACAGAATGTGAGCGGGGGGAGGGGCAGAGGAAGAGGGACAGAAATCTTCAAGCAGGCACCCCACTGAACGCTGAATGGGGAGCCACCTATGGGGCTCGAACCCCGGACCCTGAGGTCATGACCTGAGCTGGAATCCAGAGGCAGACGCTTAACTGACTGAGCCACCCAGGTGCCCCTTGAATATTTTTTTTTTTTTAAAGATTTTATTCATTTGACAGAAAGAGGGAGAGAGCACAGGCAGAGGGAGAGGGAGAAGCAGGCTCCGCACGGAGCAGGGAGCCCGACACGGGCCTCCATCCCAGGACCCAGGGATCGTGACCTGAGCCCAAGGCAGACGCTTAACTGACTGAGCCCTCCAGGCGTCCCTGAATATTGTTTTTTAAAATGACTTCTCCCATGACTGTCACAGACTAAAATTTCTTGTTACCAGGCATGTGGCAGCGACTCCTTCTTTAAAACATGTAAAGCCTTCTTTATAGAGTGCTTTGAAGGCTTGAGTCCAAAATCATTACATTTTATTTTGGATTAGCCCTTTTCCCAGTTAAGGTACTTCATGGGGAGTACAGGCCTCTGTCCATTCTTTAAGAACTCCCTATTTCTGGGTAACAGTGGAATGCATGTGACAGAGTGTAATTAAAGCCTGCTGCTTAAAGAGCGCATGTAGTAGAGGGGTGCCAGGATGACTGGGTCGTGTTCTTCCAGGATCATGCTGTGGAAGTCATTGGTAGGGAGGTGGGGGTCTCTCCTGAAAGAGGTGGACTTAGTTAATGTCACTCATCCTGCGTGGGTGGACCAGGATGAATGAGAGAAGTCTGGGAGTGAAGGAATGCTCTCCCAAGTAGGCTGGTGGTGGGTCCATAGATAACCAGGGGCCCCGAGGTGAAGTGAGGCAAGTTGTAATTTGTCAATCAGATTATCTGGTTGAATGTTACCTGTTTATTTCTGTTCTGTTATCCTCTGGTTTTTGGTAAAGTCTAATGTAAATATTTCAGCCACTTCTCAGCTATTTTATTGTTAAGGGAATAGTTGAGTCTGTGATTGGGTCAGAGTTGTAGGGAAGCGATATTCCCCTGAGGGCAGAGAGAGGGTGGCAGCCTTGATTATTGAGAGATTCCCTGGACGGCTTTAAATCCAAGGAATAAGATTAAAATGTGTAAGAGGTTCACTCTCTCTACCTTCATTTGAAGATCTTGGTTTAATTTTATCCAGGCTGTCAGCCTGTTTCCTTACACTCTCAACCTGACAAATATCCTTTTATTTAAATAAAGGTATTCAAATCTAGTGATGCAATCTCCCACCAGACTTCTAAAGAACCAGGACATTTGAGGAACAGTAAGTTCTGACCTTTACTAGCAACCACTGGCTAATTCTTCATATTTTCCGCAAACCACACCCGCCTGCTGAAGTAGATAGCTCAGGGAAGTTGGATGGACTCACTGTGCCTTGGGAGTTTTTAATCCCATAGCTTCTCCTAATGTTTTCTTTTGATCTGCAATCTCCATCATCTTCTGTCGTTTCCCATTCACTTCATCCTAAAAATCATACACAGTTGTAATGTGAGGTCCATTACTCTATTGAAGATGCAGTTGGAACCAGTGACTGGGATGGTTTTTATGCCCCCTGCGTTTCCCAAACTTCCACCAACACACTCTTTTTACAACCCACTTGAGGCTGTTGATCATTAGGCCGGGCAGGGTATTAGAGCTGAGTCCTGGAGGGAGTAGATAAGATCGTACAGTGAGTGGTGCCAGACCCTGGAGGCTGCCAGCTTGGCACACTTTTCACCGCGCACTACAGTATGCTAATCTTTTGGAATAAAAGAGTAAGGCATTAAAATTAGATAGAGATAAGAGTGGAGATTTCTCATCTTTCCCCCCCAAGACAGGAAAGCTGATAAGAGAGAAATTTGGTTTGTTACTGAAAGCCTTACATGTTTCAGAAGAAACTATTTCAGAAATAGTCTGTACTTTACTCCTTTAAAATGAAACACTTCAAAATAAACTTTAAAAAAAATTCACCCTTTATCTTTCTTTCTTAATAATTTAGGGTCTAGTCCAAGGGCTGACAAACCTTTTCTGTAAAGGACCAGATGGTAAATATCTCAGGCTTTGCTAAGTCCATGCAGTCTTTGTTGCCACTAGTCAGCTCTGCTGTTCCAGGACCAAAGCAGCCATAGACAGTGTGGAAACAAATGGGCACGGCTGTGTTCCAGTAAATCTTTATTTATAAAAACAGGCAGCTGGGCCAGATTTGGCTCATGAGGCAGTTTGCTAACCCGTGGTCTAGTCCATCTTTTTGTTTCTGCTAACTTTGTTTATGTTTTTAGGTTGAAATTCAAGCATCAACCGATGTTCATTCAAATTGGAATGTTGCAACACATTTTTCCCCTCTTTGCCACTGGTAGCCTTATTCTTTTTAAACTAATCTTACTTAAAAGCCTGAAACTTCTGGGCTCAGCATGTCAGGAAATCAAGGAACATTTTGAGTGGGGATGTTCAACTAAATGCTTTTAAATTTATTACTGAACTTTTAAAATCATGGAATTGTGGCTGCTGGCTCAAACACAACACAAGGAGGTCTTTAGAATAGTGTAAAATAATTTGAATTAGGAAGTCAGGCCCGACTTTGCACCGCAAGGCCCTGTATCAAGTGGGCACAGGGACTGTGTTCTTTGGGACAATGAGGAGGGTGGAGGGGTGGGAGGAGTGGTGAGTTTTGTTTTTGCCATCATCTAGGCCAGTTAAGTCCATTTGCATTCTAAACCGTGACATCCCCACTCTGCTCATTTCCTAAAATTGACGGTTTTTCATGTGCGGAGTAATTTGAGGTCATTGTTTCAGGCCCAGGAAAGTCCACAGGCAATTCTCAGGGGATTGCTGCCCTAAAATATCACTGAGACTCTAGACCAGCCAAGTGGAGTGGATGGCTGCAAAAGGCTGTCATCCCTGTGAATTGTCAGTGGTTCTTTGGACCCTTTTTAGGTGAAATTTGGAGTTGAAGTTGGGGAATGAAGTAAGATGGTGCAAACACCCCATGGTGAATGATCACCCCTTGACAGACTTACATGCTTTCTCAGCAGGGGCGTGGGGACTCCTTCCCCTCTTCCAAACTCTGTTCATTCTTCAAGCTCAGATGTCACCGATCTTAATTAAATCATCCCAGGCTCCTTCCTTTAGAGTTGGTATTTTTCTCCTGATTCTTTAGCACTTGTAACCAACCTCTGCAATCACTCTTAGCAGTCTGCCCCTACCCCCGCTTTGTATTTCTCCCACTAGATTGTAGAACCCTTACTTTTTTTTTTTTTTTTACGTTAATTGCCATACATTACATCCTTAGTTTGTGATGCAGTGTTCCAAGAACCCTTACTTCTTTTGTCCTTAGGTCTGGCAGATAGGAGGTGAGTCAATAATGACGGGAAACAAATAGATTTTCTGTTTTGTTTTGTTTTGTTTTGTTTTTATTCTGTGAGGCTTAAGATCTTAGTTGGACTATGGAAAACCATAGAAGTGCCTTCGTGCTCTTAAATAACTTTAAGTGGCATAACATTTAAAATGCAATTCTGTTTCACAGTCAGAGGCTTTTAATATAAATTATCAGTGCATTTGGTAACTTTAAATGTTTGCTTATTGTTTCCTTAGAATGGTTATATTTGCTTCTGCTTCTCAAAGAGAGTGTTGAAAACGGAAATTTTAAAGCATTATGAAAAATAGTCTTTGAAGCTCCTGCAGTGTACTTTAAAAAAAAAAAGAGTGAACTCTCAGATTCTAGTTTACTGGTGTTCAAGTAGGTGGAGGGTGCTGTATTAAGTTAGATAAATACCCTTTGTTTTAAGCGAGTGAACTGAGTGTTGGCAGTGATGGGGAAAAGATGATATATTCTGCATATAAATGTCCATGGCTGGGCCAAAATCCAGCCCAAAGAATCCTGACAAGCTTTGTAAGGCTCATAACACTGCTTAGCAGAGGTCAAAATGAAGGGAGACTTCTCCAGAAAAACAATGGCTTACTGTTTAGTTTTAAGGAGATGCCAATTATAGCCAGTGGTAGGAGGTGAGCTGGGGTTATGATGAAAATGAGAATATTTAGAAACATGTAATTGTTGCTTGTTGCCATATAAAATACCAATACATGTTTCCAGCTTTCTTCTCCTGTAATAATCTCCCTGTTCTTCCTTCTTGAAATGTCTGTGGGATGAAATGGAATAGAATAATGAGGCTGCCTCTAGTTTTTATGACATTAAGCTTTCTTTCTTGAAAACAAATGTGACATGTGCAATTAAACAAAAAAAAAAGATAACTGTAATTCAGGAGGTAAAGAAAAAACCTGATGATTCTGTAAAAACATACCAACGCTCTATTCTTACATTGTTGTCATCTGTTTTGTGTGATACGCAAGTTGGTTTGGATTATCTTTGTGTTTTTATGTCCATGTGTTTGTTGGAGCCCGAAAAAAACTTTTTTCAGTTGTAGAAAGTTTATCTTTATTCTTATATACATGTCCACAGCAGCCTGTTTAACTCGGTTTAAAATATAATTGGCAGCGGCTTCTACTGGAAGTTGTGTGTTGACCGGGGAATGGAAGATCCATCCTTGAGTTTAGTCTTTGATATACTCCTGTAACGGAATGAGTTTCATTAAATGGATAGAGGAGGAGCCCTACAATTTTTTTTTGTTTGTACAGTAACTGGAATATGCTGATGGGTCTCTGTGTACTCATGTAAATAATAAATGTTTCTTAATATTTTCTTCTTTAGAAAAGTAAATCACCTCTTGCCAGTTTTGTCATTATCCCATTGTTCCTCACTGTTCTTATCAATACATAGACATTGTTTTTCCTTTCATTTTCCAAATGTAAGCCTTTTCCTGTTGCTTTTTGCTGTTGGTTAGCAAGTCTGAATGTTGAGCATTTATTCTGGCTGAAGCAGCACTTGGTACATTGGCCCAGTTTCAAACAGTTCTTCTTATCGTATGTGGTGCAATTGGTTTTCTGGAATGTGTGTGCGTTAGAAGTTCAGTCATTGGGAGGGACTCTTCCTTTTGGAATGGTAAATCTGTACAGTTCCTAAGCTGTTCTATAGAGTGTAATTCATTCAGTTTGACATATGTTGGGAATTAGCTGGTGCTCAAGATGTTAAGTGACAAAAAATATCCACTTGGTATGTTTGATCTCTTATGACTCTTCTTTAAAAAAAAAAAAAAAGAACAAAAAATAAGCTTGCTCCTGAATAATTACTTGAGAGAAGAGTTGCTTTTTTTTTTTTTTTAAATCCCCTTAGGGGCATTTCAGCAGTCTCATGAGACACAAGATGAATTTAGGAATGATTTGTTTTTCTCTTGCTTTCTGTGTGGTACTTGACAATTTGTTGTATAAATCTGTTATTTATAGGGTGCTGTCCATAACTGCCTAGTTTAAAAAAAATTAACATGCTATCTTTTTTTTTAAGATTTTATTTATTTATTTGAGAGAGAGAATGAGAGATAGAGAGCACGAGAGGGAAGAGGGTCAGAGGGAGAAGCAGACTCCCTGCCGAGCAGGGAGCCCAATGTGGGACTCGATCCCGGGACTCCAGGATCATGACCTGAGCCGAAGGCAGTGGCCCAACCAACTGAGCCACCCAGGCGCCCAACATGCTATCTTTTGTACTATCTTTTTGTACGGTCTTTTGAAAATACTTCTGTTAGCTTCAAATTGTATGATTTTTTTTGTTTTGTTGTTTTTTTTTTTTTTTTTTAAAAGAAACCACTACTCGAGGTTCTGCATCTGTATGCAGATTTCCATCCATTCAGCCAATACTCTATTAGCCTAATGGGTTAGTGCTGGGTACACAGTGTGGCATAAGAGAGAAAAAAAAGGTGACTAACCTTCAGTAGCTTACATTCTTGAAAGAGATGAGTGTGGAGAGCCAGACATAATTAAACAGATAAATGAATATACAAGATAATTTTAGATAGTGACAAAGAGACGAAGGGCTACAGAACTCATGCTCTTGGGACCAGGTGCACATTTAGATCTGGAACCTCACTGATGAGCTCCTTTAACCTGAGGTGTTGGTGACAACATTGGCCTCAGCTCTCTGGACAGAGCATCCAGGTGGGGATCAGCAATGCACGGCTCCACTCATTCCAGGCATGGAAAGGCCTGTGTGGCTAGTATTTGAGAAGGGTAGGGGGAGGGGAATATATCTGGAGGTAGCAATTAAGAGGAGATGTGCTAGGGATGGAGCCTTCTAGGTCACGCTTCTGGATTTTAATCTTGAATGCTAAGGGAAGCCTATCGTGATCTTTTAGCAGTGGAAGGAGCCACATAATCTCATTTGCATTTTAAAACTCTCTAGATCCTGTATTTTTTGTTCTGTTTTCCCCATGATGCATTTGTAACAGCATGGAGAGATTTTTCATTGTGGGATTTTTGTTGTTGAAGTTTTAGTCCTAGAGACAGCTTATTAATATCATTCTGAATCTTATTTGATTTAAAATTAAATGTGTAGTTGCTATAAATGTTACTCATTTTTTTTTTTGGTGTAGTATACTTGGACTTTCATGATAAATATGGCAAACTGAAAAAGCCTGTAATATTAACTGATAAACATATGGTGTTAGCTGAGGCAGCTTTCGTGGCTGACCTAGGAAAGAGAGCTGTCAGCCTCCTTCTAGGCTTGAGTCATTTGATGGGTACAACAATCTGGTAAAAATCAGTTTTAGGTATCAGACAATGAATCATATTTTGTCATCAAATAATGAGTAAGACTGGCAGACTTCAGTAGAATTCTGGATTGTTTGAAACTGAGTAATGCATTAAGTCAAAGATATGTATTAAGTATCACTTTTTGCTAAGCACTGTGCTCTCAGGAATAGTCCTTGCCGTTAAGGAGCTCAGTCTAATAAAGAAAATCTGTAGGCACGTGTATGGTCTGTCTCATTTTTGTAAATCTAAACATGGACAGATTTGCAAGAACAGATGTATCCCAGAGACAGAAATTATTCACAGCAGGAATGGGAGGTGAGAGTGGAGGTTGGGGCTGGGGGTACTGTGATGGAGGGGCAGGGATATTTTGGAAGGCTCTGAAAGTCAGGGGAGAGGAGTTCATGAGAGAACTGGCAGAGACCAGGGCTGTGCTTTCCCCCCCCATGCCTCGCAATTCCTTGTGTTCATAGTGTCTAGAAGAGAGAGAAGGGGCAGAAATGGGTCTTATCCATTTTGGGGTGAGAAATAAGCAGAAAGAGGTCTTACCCCCTGAAGGTTAGAGGTAAGTTGAAGCCAGAGAGTGAAGGGTGTTGCTTGGCTTAACCACCACTTTTTTTTTTTTTTTTAAGATTTTATTTATTTATTTGACAGAGACACAGCGAGAGAGGGAACACAAGCAGGGGGAATGGGAGAGGGAGAAGCAGGCTTCCCTCTGAGTGGGGAGCCCGATGTGGGGCTCGATCCCAGGACCCTGGGATCATGACCTGAGCCAAAGGCAGATGCTTAACTACTGAGCCACCCAGATGCCCCACCACCAATCACCTTTAATCCTGTAGGCAGCATTGGGCTCAGAAAAGTTGCAAATAGGTGAATAATAAGATCAGATTCATGATTTTTAGAAGGTTCAATGAAGTATCTGTGTGGAGTTGAGTGGCCCAGGACAAGGAGCCTGTTGGGGCTGTGCTCTGAGTTGCAAGTAAGGAAGTTCACACACTTTCTTTGAATTTTGGATGCTTAATAGATTTAATACCCAAAACATTTTTTTTGTTGAGTATGAATTAAATGAGACAAACATTTAAAGAAAAGCCCAGAAGTTTGAGCTTTCTAGTCTACATTCTTTCTTCGTTTGTGACCACCGCATTCTTTTATTTTGTGGCTGTAATGATGCAGACTTTCACCAGCCTCATTATTTTATATGTATGTGATGCGGTCCTTCATGGTCAGTTGAGTGTGTAAGACGAATGGCGTGGTAATGAGGCCAGTGCTCTGGTTGATCCTAGTACAGACGAGACCTGTAGGGGAAGAGCCAGCAGCTTCTGCCCATGTTTCTGATTGGTGCCCAATGTGTAGTTGCCAATAAAGCAGGCGGTCTGAGGGGGCTCAAAACACTAGGGACCTTTATAACTAAATGGGGGGGGGGACAGAAATAGGTGGCAAATTTGTCTCTAGTGAGCCTGTGACCACTGTGGGGGAGAGGGTGATTTCTGTATGTGCTTTCAGTTAACTGTAAGTAAGAACAGTCAGCATTTTAGGGATCCCCTCTGAGAGACTGCCGTTTTCTGGAATTTCTCAATAACATTAATGTGTTCTTATTTCAAATAGCATTAAAAACGAATTTTACTAACCCTTAGCCCGTAGATTGTCAAATCTTCAAGGTCGGGAGCGATTTCTTCTCACTGTTGTGGTTTGTGTAATTGTGCCATTTGCATGATGACCTGCCTCAGTACTAGTTCTAAATTTTTTTAAATATTTAAAATGCGTTTAAAAGACAAACCATAAGAGACTCCTAATCTCAGGAAACAAACTGAGGGTTGCTGAGTGGTGGGGGGTGGGAGGGATGGGGTGGCTGGGTGATGGACACTGGGGAGGGTGTGTGCTATGGTGAGTGCTGTGAATTGTGCAAGACTGTTGAATCACAGACCTGTACCCCTGAAACAAATAATACATTATATGTTAATTAAAAGAAAGACAATAAATAAAATGCATTTTAAAAAATAAAACATGTTTAGGGGCACCTGGGTGGCTCAGTCGTTGAGCGTCTGCCTTCGGCTCAGGTCATGATCCCAGGGTCCTGGGATCGAGCCCCGCATCGGGCTCCCTGCTCGGCGGGAGGCCTGCTTCTCCCTCTCCCACTCCCCCTGCTTGTGTTCCTGCTCTCGCTCTCTCTCTCTCTCTGTCAAATAAACAAAATCTTAAAAAAAAAAAAAAAAGACGGAGTGAAAAATAAAACATGTTTAGAAGGTAAGGGATTGTGTCCTACACATAGGAACGCGGTAGCTCATCGTCTCCATTCCCCTCATCCTCTTGTTAGAGCAGCGTGTCCTCACCGGTACAGTTTCCCTCGCTGCCCTTTTAAGACCATCGAAGAAGACAAATTCTTGTGCTTTTCCGTCTACAGGGTACAAATGCCTCTCGAAATATATTTATGATCTATTGAGACAACCAAAATGGGCTATAGTGAGACTACTCTTCTAAAAAAAAGAGCTGCTGGTGTTTATAGATTTTGGGACATAGCCTCTAATGCACTGCTTTATGCAGATGGGTCTATAAATATTAGTAATGATCAAAGACTGAGTCCAGGGTCCAAAATCAGTGTTCATAGGTACCAGTGAGAGTTACTGACAGAATGTTCAACACCCCAGTATTTCTTTAGCCCTGATCTTGATGTTGTTATATGAGGCAATTTCTTTTGTTCTTAATCAAAATTTTTAACTACACAAATAATAAATGGATGGATACTTTCTTGTGGAAAAAGTGTTAAAATATTCCTTAAACCACCATACTACCACTCACCTCCTCCACCCTAATCTGGTGCTCCTTCTTGATTTTTGTAAAGTGAATCCTTTCAGACCTTTGCTACATATTAACATGCATGCAGGAAAATAACTGGCGGATTCATTTTGAAAGGTAAATTAACATGTCTTTCATTAGGATGTAAGTAACTGACTTTTTACTCAAGTTTGCCTGGGTAGAGGCTTTCTCAGTTTAAAACTGATAGTATGCCTTTAAGTTACGTAAAAAAATCTTTTTTTTTTTTTAAGATTTTATTTATTTATTTATTTGACACAGAGAGACACAGTGAGAGAGGGAACACAAGCAGGGGGAGTGGGAGAGGGAGAAGCAGGCTCTCTGCGGAGCAGGGAGCCCGATGTGGGACTCGATCCCAGGACCCTGGGACCATGACCTGAGCTGAAGGCAGACGCCCAACGACTGAGCCACCCAGGCGCCCGTTACGTAAAAAAATCTTAAAGGGTTGATTTAATTTTTGCAAAATGGAATTCTGTACAACTTTGAGTATTCTAATGAGGCTGAGTCTTCTGTGGCAAGCAGAGGTGAGTAGCAGAGAGCCGTTACTTTGAGATGATCCTCTGGGAGCTCCTCTAGGAAAACAGCAGCGACATAATGCGATTTTGTCATTTCACTTTGCTTATATTTCTCTTTTCAATTAAATCAGATTTGGTTTTTGAAATTAAGGATTAAGTCTTTGTTTTTTCTTTGCATTTATTGTGTATGTTAGGTGATAGGGGAAGTAATAAAGGTGAAATCTTTGGAAGATTTAGCTGAGTGATTTTTATTACAAGAAAGCCTGTTGCAAAGTCTTTCATATGCACAAAGCGAAAGAAGGAAAAGATTTTCCATTCTTTGAAGCAACATTTCTTCTAATGTGGAGCCACTTTGATTTATTATGTTTAAACTGTATTGATGAATGATAGTTTTAATGACAAAGCGAATTTTGTGTTTTGAAGTATATTGATATTTTTCTGTAATGTGTGAAAAATGTTCCCTAGATGTTAGGTTGTCGGACTAGAGAAACCTGGGAAAAAAGGGCCAGAAGATGGACTGTAAAAGTCAAGAGGAGTGGTTTTCAAAATAAAAAAGTCACTTGCACAAGAGTAAGAACCCAAACCTGCTATCCTTCTGCCTCTCACTTGTGACATGTTCTATCACCATTCTCTAAACCAGGGTGGTCCAACTTTTGTGAATAGACTTGCAAGTTTTTCGTTTTGTTTTATCTTTTATACATTCAAATCAGAATGGCATAGTGCTGCTCCTAAACAGTATAAAGACTCCTCCTTTTCCAAAATTAACATACGTTGTTGATTTGAGGATTTTGTCCTTTCCTTCCTGCCAAATGTCTCTTCCATGCCTCGGGAGTTGAATACACTGGAGAAATTACATTCTATCCCCCAAGGGAGAATTAAACTTTTAAACGTGAGTTCTAGAGAGAGTTGGTCACATCTATCAGAGGCAGGTCTGTGTGAAGTAGCCAGTCAAGGGTGATAAATGGGTAGTCAGCTGTGCACAGCCTGCCCCGTGGGCCCGGGGTTGCCATGGAAGCGCCCAATGGCATCCAGCGATCCTGCATGACTAACCTAGATTAGCAGCAGGGCCTGTGGGCTCCAGCCTGGAAGAAGGTGCTCCCAGCCAGATGATGGCCTAGCCTGCATGCTGCCCCACAGCTCACGCTCAACGTGGGCCTTCCTGTTACTGTCTTTTCTCCTGCCACATAAGTTCCTCTCCTTTTTGAGTGCAAGGAAAGTGACAAAGAGGATCACTCTCATTACAGAGCTCATCACAGAGCTGTGATTTCTTCATTTTATCACACCCACCCATAACCCCAAGGAGGAGCATTTGAAAAGTCAGAGTCAATGTGCCCTGACAGGCCCCAGCATGGGCTTGACTAAATGACTGCATTCAAGGGGCTGAATGGGCAGCTTCGAATTCCTCTGGAGTTTCACCACCTCTCCGAAAGCGAGAGCATCTTTGCATGGTTTAGACTTCCCAGCTTCACTCGGGCTCCTGTGTGGATTAGAAGGGCGGAATTCCGTCTGTGGCACAGTCCCCCTTCGCAATGCCTTGTGCACTTGTGTTCTGCAGGGCACACCAGGCTCTGGAAACTGAAGCCTGGGGTTTCCCCTTTGGTCTTTCATGTTTGCTTAAAAAAAAAAAAAAAAAAAAAGAGGGGGAGGTGGTTTGTTGCACTTTGCAGAGATCTTTTTGAAGCATCAGCACTGCACCTCTGCAGATGGTGGACAGTAGTATATGACCCCAAAGCAACAATGTGGCAACTGACAGTATTTCCCTCGGTTATTTAGGCAGAACTCCTGGTCGTCTGCTGGGTGGTCAGACTCTGCATCCTCCCCCCGGGGCCTTGTTTGTGAATGCCACCGTCAGTTGCTTCAGATCATCCTGTGACTTGGTGGTCTTTTTCTCCCCAGGTGGGGGCTCCTGGGCTGACCAGACAACTGGCATCGAGGCCCAAGGAACATGGCTTAGGTCAGTGGCCAGAAGTTACTGGGAGGGGAGCCCAATATCGGGCATGGAATGGCAGCTTTGGTGCAAGTTTTATTTACAGCCTGTCCTTGAAAGAAATTAATGTGAAGAGCCCCTTAGCATGTTGGAGATGACTTGTGAATCCAGAGGTTATTATGGGGCCAGGGACCTCAAATCTGTAAGTTAAAAAGGGGCTCCAAAAAAAAAAAGGCTCTAAAATAAGAATTTTAGTACAGCTTTTATAACTGGAGGAGTAACTTCATGCTGCCGGCCATCCCTTTCTCCAAGGGCTCTCTGTCAGGTCTGTAGGCAAAGACAGACGCATGTGAATACATTTAACCAAACACATTTTGTGGCTCTGAGATTGCTCATGTGGCAGGGGTGAAACCTCACTTATCGATGTGTACCTCTTTGAGAACAAGGAATTATGAGGATTGTGAGTGAACACACGTACAGTACGCCTTCTTTGTTGTTGCCCTATTTAACACAACCTTGCTGTGCAGAACTTGCTAGCAGAACTGTGATTAAGAATACATGCTCTTTTGCCAAGCAGACCTGCATTCAAATTTTAAGGTCCATTATTTAACACCAAGTAAATCTCTGAGCTTTGCCTTTTTTTTTTTCCACCCAGAATATGGGGTTCATAATCTCCCTCTCACAGAGTTGTTGTGAAAATTAAATAGGACACTGGTGTGATGTGCCTAAATCCGTGCTGACCAAATAACAGACATTAAGTGGTGGCAGTCCTTGGCAACCTGCTGTTGCTGTCATCATTGCTCCTGTTTTTGGTAAGCTTTATTAAAGTGATCCATAGAGCCCAAGAAGAGTGCGCTCTCTTGTACTCCTCAGAACCACCTAGAAACTTGTTACACATGCAGATCTCAGGCCCCGCATCAGATCTACTGACTCAGAAGCTGGGTGGCTGGCAAGGGGGGGGGGTAGGTCTCTGCGCTCCATGTTCTAACAGGTCCTCCAGGTGATTCTGTGCTAACTGGTTCAGGAACCTCTCATCTAATACAAAATGCTCTGTGGAGAGCAGGGAAGGAGCACTTGTCGCTCACTCTGTTTTGTGTGGAACAATGAGAAAGTCTGACCGTGAAAGGCTGACGTTGGGATGAGGTTATCCTGAGAGGGAGAATGTTTTTCTCCTCCACACCAGAGGAAAAATGCCACCTTTAATTAAATGAAGTGATAGCCTTGTAATTATTCAATGGTAATTAACAGTCTGTGAATCATGTAGGACGTGTACTGCTACCTAAAATCCCCTCATTTAAAATTCTTCCATCTACCCGTTCTTTGCTTGCACCTTGAATTAAAAATGTGTAAGGCTGAACAGTGATTTACTTACTCATGCTACTAATTGTGTTGATATTGTTAAAATTTGTTTCCCCCGATGTCAAAATGGAAACAAGGAAAAGAAAGTATTCATGAAAAAAATTTGCCTATGAACCCTAACTATTCTTTAAATCATTGCAGACTTAGAGGAAGTAAAAACCAAATAAACCAGAAAGCTCCCCAGTACGACTGGTAAAACCCGGTCAGTGGCAAGGAGAAGGTAGACAATCCAGAAGAATGAGGGCTCATAGCCTATCCTGTGTAGTCCTGGGAATTATGGACTGGTCACTTCCTGTCTCTTCTGCCTTCCCCCGCCCTGCCCAGGAGCCTTGGGGAGTGAGACCCAAGGAACAGTGGGGGGGGGGGGGGTTTGTCTCACTAAGTCCAAACCTCCTAAAACTTATCCTCCCAGTGCCACTCGTGAGGTCTTTCTTCATCTCACAATTTGGGGGTTTTTCAGTTGAAGGGTAGTGGTTAATTAAAAAAAAAAAAACAAACCACATTCTTCAAAGCTTGTTTCAAAATTGGTATAGTATTACATATGTCTGCCAAAAAATCTTGGTGTGGGTTTTAACTTTTTTTAAACTAATGAAGTAAAACCTTTAATTAAGCAGAGTCCTTAATTTAATAGGATTTCTTCCCTGTGGGAGGTACCTTGATTTTTGAATCACATAGCAATAAGCCAGTGTTAGGAATGTTGTAAAATTGGGTTCTTATTATTTCCATAGCAATTTTTATTATTTGAGAACTAAAACCTAGAAGTGTGTGGTAAAACTTACCAAACTGATACTGAGATAAGACTGTGCTGATCAATTTAGAAATACTTCAGTACTTTTAAGCCGCCAGGGTAGCTTTTCTTAAAGGTATGTGTGGAGTTGATAGGAAAATTACGTGAGGACCCCAAGCAGCCTGATGATGGTTGAAGGTGCTACTTGTTCACACCCTCACTTTTCAATCTGGAACTGAGAATTTTGCCATTTGGGGTTACCTTTTTGGAGACGAAGGTAGCAATTCAGAAGTGGGCAGGGACTCTCTCATTGTAACCAGCAGAATCAGAAAGGGAGAGAATAGTAAAGCAGATGCCTTGGGAAGCTGCTTCTCCTCCTGTGTGTACCCTGTGTGGGGTCCCTGTACCACGTAGCTTTGGAAAAGGGAAGCTTGGCTGTTCAGGTTGCTCACAGACAGTTGTGTGCCCCACCCCCTCTGCAAACAAAGTGGCTGTAAAAGAAGTTTGAAGGAAAAAGATTTCCTGATCAACCCTCTTTTTGGCGCCAATGGAGCTAATGTTACATGATTTTTTTTTTTTTTTTTTGAGCCAATGAGGAATTACCAAAATTATAAAATAACTGAAAGGAATTCCTGAGTGGTCAAGTCCACTGTGCTTCTTTCAACCAGAAATAAATCTAACTGTCCAAAACATGTGAGATTCAGACTGTGTTAAAGAAGACTCCATAGACAGTTTCCGGTTTAGTTTTTTTTTTTCTCAACTTCTTTCAGTATGTTGACTAACCTAAATAGTTCACTTTGTAGTTCTCTTATAAAGTAGGCCATCGAGATATCCATCGTTTAGGGAAAGTTTTTGTGCCGGTGGACTAAGCAGGGAATTCTTTTCCACATCCAGGTGAATTTAGCCAGATAGCTTAAGGCTATGGGAATAGCAGAAAATCGCTTTTTAGATGGCTATTTTTTTAATTGTTTTTGCATATGTCTTCCAGAGTTAATTTGTTTTAATTACAAGTAAGTTTTCAAAAATAGACTGTAAGCATAGTGGCTGTTTTTTAATTAAAAAATATTTAGTGACTGGTTTTTATGCAAAGTACCATGCGTCAGCATCAGGAGAGAGATAAATGAGAGGTTCTACTTTGATGGAGTTAACATTCTAGGGGAAAGGGGAGGAGGAGAGAGAAGCAATCAGTATGTTCTATCAGCACAGGCTTGGTGGATTTGAGGAAGTCTTCAGAGTGGGTGTCATTGGAACCACTCGAGATTTGCTGGTAGTTGAAAATTGGGGATGAGGGTGTGAGGTTGAGAGAGAAGCAGAGGAAATTTGTGTGATTAGAATGAAAGCATCAAAGTCCAGGTTACCAATGAGGAGCAAGGAATAGTCTGGTATCCCTGGAATATAGAGATGGTTTGCAGGAGAATCCTGTTTCATGGGTAAGCTGGTCCTGAAAGAATTGGTTTTCATTCAGGGCTCTGGGGTGGGGATTAGAGTGGAAAAGTTTGGGGATGGGTATTACCGACAGGTAGAATGCATGTGGCAGGCCTGCAGGGAAACAGTGGGGCAATACCTAGAGTAGATCTGTACCAGATTCTGGGGGGGACTTTAATGCCAAGGCAAGGACTTAGAATTTATTCTGCAGCAGCAGAGAGCCATCCAATGCCTCTTATTTTAAAATGTGGATAGTGGCATGAGAACCACAGCTTTATAGATTGGATTTCTTTCCATGAGAAGGCTAGTTTAGAGGGACAAGATGTTGGGGAGGCAAGGAGACCAGTAAGTAGGCTCTTGTCAGAGGAAATAAGAGAAGTCACCAGAGCAGAGAGGCCAGAAGAAAGGGGTGTCTGAGATCAGGGCTAGAGTTTCTAAAGATACATATGGTCTTGGCAAGGCAATGTTTTCCTACATATTTATTCACATAATATTGGGGGGGAAATTCAGTAGCTACCCTAGAAGCAAGTGTATGAGGACAAGAGTCAGCTTATAGTTCTTCCCTTCATTGTTCTTATATATCACATGTGGGGGTCAGGAGGGTGTGGCCTGTGTCGCCCCCCTGAGGCAGGCCCATTTCTGGTTTACCGGCTAGCTAAAACTGCTCTCTCGTTGGCTTCCTTCTCTGCCATTTGTCAGTGAATGCATTTTCAACCACTTTTGGTGCCAGGGCTTGATGATTTAGGATGTATTTTTATGTGGTTTAAGTAGGGCAATCAGATTATCAGACTTCTTGGTAGGTAAAGCTGACATCTAAAATTGGATTTTCCCATCCTTGACATTTGAAATGAGAAATAAACATTATCTTTTCAGGTTTAACATGCCAAGGCACTCCCAGTAGAATAAGCTGAGAATAAAGTAAATGCTGTTTTGGGTGCTTGGTAATCTTTTAATTATGAAATAAGCCTTTTGATTTTAATCTTCCAAAATGTATAATACTGATCCAGGAAAACAGCCTTTTTAAAGTTCACATCTTGCTGACTCCTTCAGATGAAAAGCTCCTACCTCTACCCCATATTTTGCAAGCTGGAAGTAAAAATATCATTAATCTTGTCTCTGTTCCACGACTGCCTATAAAAGACTGTTCAGTTTGGAGTCAGTCCTGAGCCATGAAGGCGGTACTCCAGAGTGAAGGCTTAGGTTTCTGGAGCCAGGACCCAAGGCCCGGAGGGTCACAGCCTTAATCCAGGAGTGGGTTGAAGGATTTAGGCCTTCTTTAAAACCTCTCCCTTGTCATCACTTCTTGTTGACCTCTTCTGGCCTCCCTCACACATGTACATATGCATAGCAAAACTTGGACACTGATACATTTTTATTATTTTTGTTCTTTTGTGGCATCTGAAACAGCTTGTACAATGAAGACAGAAACCTGCTTCGAATTAGAGAGAAGGAAAGACGCAACCAGGAAGCTCACCAAGACAAAGAGGCATTTTCTGAAAAGATCCCCCTTTTTGGAGAGCCCTACAAGGTATTTATTTATTGGATACTAGAAAGCCTGATTTATCACTGTATTTAACTCTGTGGTGAAAGTGAGTTTGAACAAGGGCCACACACGTGAAAATAAGACAACTTATCTTAGATTGTCTTTGAAAATAAACTGTGAAAGTTCTCTGAACCTTGTTATTCAAATTGCCAAAGTTTGTGGTCTTCTCTTGTAATGTTAATCTCCTGTCTTTAGTAATATTTGTCCAGGACGGGCTTCTCAACAGGGAAATTGAGTTTAAACTGCATGTTAAATGTTATGTTACACATTAAATTGGTTTTTTTCCCCCCTTTAAATGGTACTGTGTAACATCATTTATTAAATGATGATTTTCCTTAGATTTCTTTTTCTCAGTATCTAACTCTGCTATCTTTTTCCAGACAGAAAAAGGTGATGAGCTATCCAGTCGAATACAGAACATGTTGGGAAACTATGAAGAAGTGAAGGAGTTCCTTAGTAGCAAGTCCCACCCTCATCACTTGGATGCTTCTGAAAATAGGTTGGGAAGGCCAAGATACCCTTTATTTCCTGAGAAGGGGAGCAGCATTCCATCCCACTCCTTCCACACTAGTGCCCACCACCAGCCTATTAACACTCCTGCCTCTGGACCACTTCCTGTTGGTAACAGCCACAATCCAAAGATGGCACAGCCAAGAATGGAACCAATGTCAAATCCTCATGTCAAAAGCTATGGCCCACCAGACAGCCAGCACCCGGCCCAAGATCGCCTCGGTCAGGAGGGGTGCAGCTCCAGTCATCACAAAAAGGGTGACCGCAGGGCTGATGGAGACCGCTGTGCTTTGGTGACAGACTCCGCTCCAGAGAGGGAGCTCTCTCCCTTACTCTCCTTGCCTTCCCCAGTGCCCCCCCTGTCACCTGTACATTCCAACCAGCAAACTCTTCCCAGGACACAAGGAAGCAGCAAGGTTCACAACAGTAACAGTAACAATAAAGGCTATTGCCCGGCCAAATCTCCCAAAGACCTCGTGGTAAAGGTCCACGATAAAGAGACTCCTCAAGACAATTTAGTGGCAGTCGCCAGCCTCGGGGTGGCCCCTCCCCAGCCACCTTCTCAGACTTTCCCCCCGCCCTCCCTCCCCTCAAAAACTGTTGCAATGCAGCAGAAGCCCACAGCTTATGTCCGCCCCATGGATGGTCAAGATCAGGCTCCTAGTGAGTCTCCTGAACTGAAACCCCTGCCGGAAGACTACCGGCAACAGACCTTTGAAAAAACAGATTTAAAAGTGCCTGCCAAAGCCAAGCTCACCAAGCTGAAGATGCCGTCTCAGTCAGCTGAGGTGAGTGGAATTTCGTATCTGGGGCAATTCCAGTGTGAAGGAAAATTCGAGATGGAAGTTTCTGGAGAACTGGGGACCTGGGTGTCAATGGCTTTTGGGTTGTGAGATTCCTTTTTGTCTTTAGGATCTTGTCCCACAAAGAACTCAGGTCTGAGAGGAATTACTGATGACAGATATTGAAATGTGATTTTCAGGAAGGTTTATTTATTTATTTTTTTAATTTTTACTGAGCCATAGTTTATATGCTGTAAAATACAGAGATCATGAGTACACAGTTTGCTGTGTTTTGAAAAATGTATACACCTGTATAACCCACAACCCAGTCACAGTATTTATCGTGAGAAAGTTTCAGGAAGGTTTTGAGCTGTCATTGTTTTTTTTGTTTTGTTTTTGTTTTTACTTGTTTGAGGGAACACTGACTTCTTTAACATTGTAGAGCAAAAGGGGGGAGGGGTAATACTTCCTCAGCCCCAGTTAGTTTTTCTGAGATCCAAACCATAAAAAAGTAAAATTAAGAGGTTAAAATGTTGAAGGCAAAGTATTTCTAAAGATTTGTTTCCTGTAAATTACAAGAAAATATGAAACTAAAGTTCTAATATATTTTTGTTTACCACCTAAGAAAGACTGGGGGTGTCGGTGACATCCTATTTGAGAGTGAGTCACAAATATGATACAGAATGTTATTCAGCGATGGCTTTTTCAAGTAACCAAAATACTTTATCTTTTTTAAACAACAACAACAAAAAATTCTTTTTTCTGCCCCTTTGGTAAATGGCAGCATTGTGTTTGAATGAAGAGAATCAGAGCACACATCTTATCACTGAAATTCTAAATTAGTAACAGTTACTCCAAAATTCAGATTAGTAGAAATGTTTTGAAGTGAATTTGTCTGAAAGCTTATCTGTTAAGGTAATGTCCTTGGTTTAGTCACATCTATTGTATAAACCTTCTAATTTGCATATCCATTGCTCAAAGGCTTCTGTGTGTACCCAGATAGCAGTCTTAGGTGGTGCTAGAAGGTAAAATTCCTTTAGGCTTAAAAACAAAACCCAAACAGACTCTAGGATGCTTAGCTGGAAAGATAACCCTTATCTTGAAGGAGGAAAATCTGTTCCTCTGGGGTGTCAGCTTTTGGTTTAGAAGAGGTTATAGCTCTGTCCACAGTCACCTATTGAGCTGGAGTGAGTTTGGGTGTCTTCAGAATGGGACTTGTGTGGAGGCTGAGGAAAAATGGGAAAGGGGGAGGACAGCAAGTGGTAGAAGTGACCAAGATGGCAGAACTACTCTGCTTTTAACCTCTTAAGTCATGAAGATTCACCGTAATGAGATATTTACCAAACGTTTTGTCCTGTGCTGCAAGGAGGGGTAGGCAGCAAATTAGGGCAGAGTGGAATTGAAGTGAGATTCCCCCCTCATAATGGCCAGTCAGCGTGCCTTATAATGCGTAGAGTGAAGAACTTAGTGGGATTTTCTTTGCTTTGTTTATCAAATAAGGTGTGTTCTGTTTTCCCAGTTTAAAAAAAAGCAGATAAGGGGGGAATTTAAACCTATTTTCTTAAAAAAAAAAAAAAAAAAACCAAGGAACTAAAAATTGCTTTAAAACAAATTTAAGACAAATCAGCAAACATCATCTGCATTGTTTACCAAATGCTCAACCATATGCTTAAGTGCGGGGTGGGA
Source organism: Zalophus californianus (assembly GCF_009762305.2). Taxonomy (NCBI): domain Eukaryota; kingdom Metazoa; phylum Chordata; class Mammalia; order Carnivora; family Otariidae; genus Zalophus; species Zalophus californianus. The sequence continues at coordinate 70,500,732 of NC_045596.1, forward strand.
TGCCAAGCAAGTACTGGTCCCTGCCACAGGCGAGGCGACAGTCTGGTGTGTAGATCAGTCTCCACACAGGAAAACAATTAGAGGACAGTTGAGTCCAGAGTATCCTACTACTTGGTGCTTAGAGAAAGTTTCAAATGGCAGTCTTAAAGCCAGGAACCTAGTTACTGTGTTCAACCAATTGGATTTCCAGTTGACCTTCCAGGGGAGAGAGTCCTGGTTAACTTTTTGCTTCCTTGGTGAAAAGGAGTTAAGCCAAGTTGAGATTTCTCTAAGGCCCCAAAGCTCCTCAGATTTAATATGTATTTCAAACCTAGGACCATGCCAGATGGCCCTTCAATATATTTTCAGAGTGGTTATTTGAAACGAGCAAAATCCTCCATGGGTTTGGTGATTGGAGAATGGGGTTTCCCTGGCACGGGGTCACCTGCCAACGATTTGAGTAGATGTAAACTTTTCGTCTTCGGCCCGTGTTTGCTGTGAGCGTTCATTTTAATATGCTGGCTCTGTCTAGTTTCTGTTGGGGGTTCTCATGCTAGTGGCAGCTGTGACTCCAGCTGCCTTGGAGCCCCGGGCAGATGCAGGGTGCCGCAGAACCAGTGTGAAGGGGGGGTTCAGAGCTAAGATCTTGGCATGCAGGGGCAGTAAATCTGGGAAGCAGGGTTATTAAGATCTCAAATTTTAATATTCTGATGAATCAAAGGAAAGCATAGGGATGGGGGTCAGAAGAAGCAGGGAATTCACCCCAGAGCAGGTAAACTCTGGATATAGAACCAGAACATGAGCAATATCTTGGGCTGTTTGTGACGTTGGGGCAGAAGGATAGAGGATGGGGATAGAGCAAGTTGGCTGTTGGTAGCCCTGACAGAAGGGGGGGTGGGGGTGGCTAAGTGGTTTTCCTTTATTTGCTTAATTTGTCCTAAGGCAAGTCAGAGGAGGTTCTCTTTCCTGGCTTTCTGAGTGTGAGGGTTTTGCGGTTTGTTTCTTCGCCGCCACCCCCTTCCCCATGGCTTCCACAAAACAGTATTTTAAAAAAGTGAACCAAACTGGGAAAATCATCTTGTCCGCCTGGCTCTTCTTCATTCTCAGGCCACATCCATGTGAATTCCTTACACCACACTGTCCTTTCATTTCGTGGAGACAAACGTTTGTATATTTTAGTTGGTTCTCCTAAAAAAAATGATATTCTTTTCTGGAATAAGTCATTCTCACAGTTAAAACGTAGTCTTTCCTAGAATCCTACAGGGGAAAAAAAATGATCAAAAGGTCAGTATTCTGACCACATAGAGGCCTGGCTCACAAAAATCTGCACTTGGTTTTTCTGTGGGCGTGTCAGTTTTAGTTTTGTGTCAACTGGAAGATGTGTAGCAGCTTGAAATGACCCATCTGAGGGGTACAGGCAGGACTCGGTGATCTTATGTGGATACCTTCCAGCTGTAGAGTTGCTACGTCAGATGGACCTGCCCAAGTGGAAGGTTGAGATTCCTCTCTATCCCCTCCCCCCGCTTTTTTTTTTTTTTAAGATTTTACTTGAGACAGCACAAGCAACGGTGGCGGAGGGGCAAAGGGAGAGGGAGAAGCAGACTCCCTCTGAGCAGGGAGCCTGAAGCTGGGCTCCATCCCAGGACCCTGAGATCATGACCTGAGCCGAAGGCAGATGTTTGACTGACTGAGCCAGGTACCCCTCTCTTCCTTCTTTCTTTTTCTCTTCTCTTTTTTCTTTCTTTCTTCCTTTCTTTTCTTTCTTTTTTTCCCCTTTCTGTCTTTTCTTTCTTCCTTTCAGTAGCCTCCATGCCCAGTGTGGAGCCCGACACAGGGCTTGAACTCATGACCCAGAGATTAAGACCTGAGCTGAGATCAAGAGTCAGATGCTCTACCAACTGAGCCACCCAGTTGCCCCTATCCCTCTTTTCTGCTTGAAGATAATCAAATGAAAGTGGGAGAAAAACTGTGGCATCTCTGTGTTGTGTTCCTGAGCATGGACCCCAGGATGGGGAGTGGGGGGATTAAATACAGGATTTATGAAATAGATGTTTTATTGAAACAGAGAAATGGAATAAGCCAAGATGGGCATTTTAAATTGTATACTGGATTTAGAATATTAGACTTTTAAAGCTAAACATATAGCCCTTTCATTTTGCAGCTAAGACCTTGGAGGAGGCAGTCACATAATTTTGCTGAGATTTAGAGTTAGTAGCAGAGCCAGAGCTCAGACTCTCAGTTCTATGATCTTTCCACTTCTGCTTGTTAAGTACAGATGGAGACAACTGGAAGATCTGGAGCAGGGCAGTGATGTAGCTTTCTTTTTTGAAAAAAATCATTCTGGCTTCTAGGCGGAAATGGCTTGAGGGGCAAGGGTGGAAGCAGGGAGACTAGGTAGGGGTTGAGAAATGAGGATGGCTTGGAGTAGGGTAATAGGAGTGGACGTGGTGCAGAAAGGGCCAGTTCCGGATGTGTTTGACAGGCTTTGGTTGGCTGGAGATCGGAGTGTGCCTGAGGTGAGGGAAAGTGAGGCATCAAGGGTTGTTTTACTTGATAGGTCTGGATGCTGGGATGATAACTGCTGCTGAGGTGGACTTGACCTGGGTGGACACGTTTGGAGGGAAAACCAGGAGCTCTGAGTAGATCAGATAATAAGTTTGAGATGCCGTCATTTGTCCAGGTAGATGCGGCAAGTTGGCAGTCGTAGGTAGTAGATGAGCTCAGAGAAAATGTTAAGACTGGAAATGATAAGTTTGGGCTATGTTTGCATATAGTAGTATTTAAAGCTTTGGGACTAGACTGCCCGAAAAGTCCCTGAATCAAGCCCTTCCTGGCTCAGCTTAACCTTGGCAAGGGGCAGCGGGTGGGAAGAAATGAGGATGGGTTGGATCTTCGGAAACAGAAACTGAAGACCATCCTGGGAACTTGAGAATCTGCTCATAAAGTAGTAGAAATGATAGGTTTCTATTTTTTCACTTAGTTTGAAGCGTACATGTAAATGGTACACTTATCTTAATTTATTCAAATAACTCACTGGCATCTAGCAGAATTTACTGTAAATTTAAATTTGCTGTTGCTTGTGTCCTTATGTGGTCCCAAGCCATACCCTCCAGATGAATCTGATCTTGAGTCCTGATGGTTTCTGATTTCCCTGTGGCCTCTTATGGCATCAGTGAGGAATGACTTCTGTTACCAAATGCTTCCACCTAATTTCTAAAACCTGGGTGTCCCCTGCAGCTGTGAGTTCATTGTTGGACTACCTTGACTCATGGCAATTTTTTTTTTTTTAAGATTTTATTTATTTATTCATGAAAGACAGGCAGAGGGAGAAGCAGGCTCCCAAGGAGCAGGGAGCCCGACGCGGGACTCAATCCCAGGACCCTGGGATCATGACCCGAGCCAAAGGCAGATGCCCAACCGTCTGAGCCACCCAGGGGCCCTCATGGCAGTTCTTAAACTGTACCTTCCATTTTCAATAAACTGCCAGCCTAACAGTGTGAATTAATCCGCAGTGGAAAATTTGTAATAGTGATTCACTTTGCATTCATATGTGCAAATAGTCTTTCCTACTTCCATATTTAGTTCTCTTACTATCTTAAACCTTGAAAAGAGCAACTTACTTATTATGAAATGATCTAACCCTTCAGGCAGTTCCCTTTAGGTGTGTTGGTGGTATGTCGCCTGCTGATGCTCAGTAGAGTTAAGAAGCTCACTCTCTCCTGTAAACACCATCAATTCTGCACCTTCTACCTAAATTATCTAGAGCACCTACTATGTGCCAAGCCTTGTGCTGGGGATGGGGTTACAACGGTGGGCAAAACAGATGACTCTGAGTCTCTTGGGCCTTGACTATTTAGTTAGGAACTGACATCATGCAGATAACCGCTCTGATCAAATTGTAAGAACTTTGGCAAGCGCTGTAAAGAATCTACAAACTGTTGGGGCGCCTGGGTGGCTCAGTCGTTAAGTATCTGCCTTCGACTCGGCATGATTCTGGGGTCCTGGGATCAAGCCCTGCATGGGGCTCCCTGCTCAGCGGGAAACCTGCTTCTCCTTCTCCCACTCCCCCTGCTTGTGTTCCCTCTCTCGCTGTCTCTCTCTGTCAAATAAATAAATAAATCTTAAAAAGAAAAAATCTACAAACTGTTATAAGAGGGATAAAGGGGGCTGTGGCTTGGAATCAAGGAGCTCAGGGAAGAATTCAAGCAAGACCTGAATAGCAAGTAAAAGTGACAGAAGTGAGAGGTTGTCTTAGTCTGTTTGGGCTGCTTTGAACAAAATACCGCAGACTGGGTGGCTTACAAATGACAGAAATTTTTGCTCACAGTTCCGAAGGCTGGAAGCCCAAGATCAAGGCACTAGCCGCGATCACATTTTCAAGAGGGACCTTCTTCCTAGTTCCTAGTTGGTGTTTTCTCACTTTTATCCTTACTTGGTGAAAGGGGCAGGGATTTCTCTGGAACTTCTTTGATAAGGCACTAATCCCATTGGGGAGGGCTCTGCCCAAAGGCCCCACCTCTTACTGTCATCACCTTTGGGGTTTCAACATGAATTTTGGGGGCACGTAAACATTCAGACCATCGCAGATGTGCTGGGGGTTCAGCAACCTCAATATTCCAGGAAGAGGGAGCAGTGTGTACCACTGGCTTATGCCACGTGATGTACAGAGACCGTTACGAGTCCTCTTGGGTTATAGGCTCAGTACTGTAGGTCAAAGGGGATTTTTTTGCATTCATTCTGAAACTTGGCAGCACATCCGAATCACCTGGGGAAGCCTGTTAAAGATACAAATTGTAAAAAATAAAAATTCCGAATCCCCACCCTAGGAGATTGGTTCCGCGGGTATCCAGGTGGGCTCCAGAATCTGTACCTGTGATTTTCATGAGGTTTGTTCTAGAGCCTGGAAACAGAAACTCCGCAAGGGCTGAAAACCGACCCCAGTGGTCCCAGTGTCTCACAAGTGGGCCTTAGGCAAAAGGAGCAGGCTGAATTGATAGGACTTTCTGTCCTGAGTAGGAAATGAGAGTAGCCTCAGGGAAGAAAGGAGGGCATAGGACTCCAAAGACTACATACACTTTTTCTTCCTCCACAGCTCCTGTTTCCTTTCTTGTGTCCTCAACATTGTCAAGCTTGTGGGGAAAGTAAGATTCTGATACCCCCTTATCTAGCTTATCTAGCTTTGTTCAGTTTTCTAAAGATGTTTTTATTACAGTAACTCTTTTATAGCAAATTAAATTAGATTCCAGGAGCTAGCACTCAGTTAACTTGGGCATACCTGCTCTACTTAAATGTTTGTGTTAAGAAAATGATAACACAGTGGAAGGAAAGGTTATCTGTGTACCCAAGTCTCTGATGATGCTTGGTGTCTGGAGCAGAATACTTCCCAACTATGAGAAATATTGAATAGTAACTAGCTTGTATCTGCTTAGAGGCTGGCTAAATTTTAGAGCCCCCAAATATCTAAATATAAAAGTGAAAAAATAGTAGCAAGTGACTGACAGAAATTTTAGAGCAGAAGCTACAAACAGCCTGAGCACTAGATTGGGCCTGTGGACTATTTTGTTTTGCCTGAATTGTGCGCGCGCGCGCGCGCGCGCGTGTGTGTGTGTGTGTGTGTGTGTTTGGTTTTTTTGTTTTCCCTTTGAGCTGATATTTACAAACTGGAGAATTCTGGTGAAAAATCAGATTTCAGTTTCACCAAATAGAGCTGTTTCCTGATCCTGGTAACTCTTTGAGTTAAACGCTGAAGGAAACATTCTGAGTAACATAGGCAAGATATTTTTGAGAAGCTCTAGAATTGCTAGAAATGAGTTAGTATGAATAATGGGATTACATATAGTAGCCCAAGAAGAAGGCCTACAATTGAACCTTGAAAATCTTTTTGGGTGGTATTAATTGGAGCTGTTTTCTTTGTTCATTTTATGTTCTATTCCTTCTCAAAATGCCAGAAGTACATTTGGTACCAGGATAAGAAATTCCTGTTCCTCCTTGTTGTTTTCACACTTGAGATATTTGTGGAGAGTTATTGGATCCCCCCTGGGTCCTTCATCTTGTGCCTTTGCCAAAATGTAGACTTTCAGCTCTTCAGAATCTTTCCAGGCCGAGTGCTCTCCCAGGCTCTCACGTAGCCACTGGAGTCTTTTTAGCTCTTGTCTAGATTAATTGTGATTTATTTTGAGCCAACTGATAATCTTCAGGGACAGAAAACCAAATATTCCAAGGGGAGTCTGTTGATGACGGAGTTAGTAGTTTTGATTTGGGTTGTTTTGGTGGGAGTGACCAATACTAATGAGCTATTTAAGCAGAATTCCTTTTAAGAGAGAATCCTGGTTCCTGTTATCATAACAAGTTTATTTTTTGGCCTTGTATTTCTCCTCTCCAGTTGCCAAGATCTATTTGAAAATCGTTATTTCCGAGGTTAACTTTGCTGCATGTTCACATTTTCCAAGAACTTTATAAGAGCTATTTTTAAACTGACACTGTTTTCTTTAATTGTTGAAATCACTAGATTGACAGTCTTTCCCCCTCTAGAGGTTCAGGGACACACACCATTTGTTTTCTCTTAAACTTCATTTCGTTCCCTGTGTAAGCTTGGCCTACTTTCTGTCTGCATTTTTTTTCCCCCTAACCCTGTGGTAATTTGTCAAGCCCACTCTAATCTCCTTAATCCTTTGGCTAAAGGGTTTTGAGGTTTAATGTTTTAATCTAGGGGCCTCGGTATTTAAGTAATTAGAGGTCCTATTTCTAGCTCTGTCCCTTAGATAAATCATCTTGGGTTTTTTTTTTTTGTTCCAATGTACAAATAGTAGAACTCTGAAAATATATATTGGACCAGAATTTGAAGCTTTGAATTGAGCTGCGTGAATTAAAGAAAGCATTCCATGTTGTTCACATTCCCTACAGTTCTTACAAACTCTTACAAACTTACAAAATTTATTTTTATTTTTTTACAGAATTTGATGCTGTAGAGTTTACTTCTAACATTTTTTCATACTTGAGAATGTGTTAACTTATGAAAAAGTTTTTTTCTATTATCAGATAATCTGGACATTGTTTAAAAATGTTAAAAATTCTTTTCCTGTCAGGAACAGTTTGGTCTGGAAGGATTTACCTCTTTATATTCTAGGTTTCTGCCTTTTTAGTCAACAAGCGTTTGAACACCCCCTAGATATAAAGGGAGCTAATGGGAGAGAAAGACATTGACACAGTACATTTATTACATAGTGTAAAAAAACACAAAGTATTATCAGTATGAAGAAGGTAGTGTGGAACTGCTAATTATGGCCTTATAATGCTCACACTGTTCTCCTGTTTCCTTTATGGTGGGAACAGTTCTAAACGCTTTGTGTGCATTAACTCATTTAATCCTTGCAACTATCCCCTGTGGTAGGCACAGTTATTATTGTAGTTTTACTGAGAGACTCACAAGGGTACAGAGAAATATATTTGTCCAGGTTTACCCACGCCTTAAGTGCTGGCTCTGGAATCCAGAGCTAAGTAGTCTGGCTTGCATCCACACTCTTAACTATGACCCCTACATTATGCTGCCTTTCAAAAGAGGAAGCTGTCCATTCTTTGAGTGTCGGCTTTTGTAGCACTTCCAATTTTGGGTATTGACAAAAGTGCATTCCAGGCTACAGTAAAGGGGAGAGAAGAAACGTGGAGGGAAGACAGGAGCCTAGCAAGAATAGTTGGGGAGAGGCAGCGCGGAGCAATGGGAGATGAGCCTACATCCTGAGAATGGGGGTCCTGAAAATTTTCAGTTCCTTATTGAATAATTTATCCAAAAGCTGGTGCTTAATAAAGAGGAGAAATTACTTTGGCTTGATGGCAGACACTGTAGCATGGGGTTACAATTCTCTGAGACCTTGGGCAGGAAACTTGACCTTGCTGTGTTGTTATTAGTTTATTTATCTGTACAGTGGGGTCACTAGATTGAGGGTAATCCATATGAAATGCTTAGAACAGCATTTGGCACATAGTAAGAGCTCAGCGGGTGGTAGAAGGAGCAATTAGAGTTAAAATTTGAACTGGGCTTTAAGGAGAAAGATAGAATTTAGACAGAGTTATCAAAATGAGGAGTTGTTGGGAAAGTAGAAAGACTTTGAACACATTGTCGTTTATTGGTGTATGCTTTAGAAATGTAGGTGGGAGGGGTGCCTGGGTGGTTCAGTCGTTAAGCGTCTGCCTTTAGCTCGGGTCATGGTCCCAGTTTCCTGGGATTGAGCCCCGCATTGGATTTCCTGCTCAGCGGGGAGCCTGCTTCTCTCTCTCCCACTCCCCCTGCTTGTGTTCCCTCTCTCACTGTCTCTCTCTGTCAAATAAATAAAATCTTTAAAAAAGAAATGTAGGAGGGATCAGATCAAAGGGACCAGGAATTCTCAGTTAAGATGCTAGGTTGAATAAAGCCCTAAAAATTTGATGTACAAGTGTTAAAAATAAACCAGTGAAGAGCCTAGGGAAAGACCGCATTTGCTTAGGGGTGGTGTTATCAAGAACATTTCAAGAACTGGTTTGCTGAGGGGCACTGCTGCCCAACACTGCCTGAGAGTGCAGGGGATTTGCATTCAAATCCTGTGGGGCACATTCCCATAGCTTGGCAATTCCCAGTATAAATGGTTCCCTTAAACTTAGGCACTTGAAAATATTTTGCTGCCGCCCCCAACCCACCCCTTTTTAATTCCAAGGCACTTGCTTATTTGTTTCTCTCTCGATTGTCACAGCAACCTTGTGAGTTAGGGCGGTTGGCACGAATCACCATTTTACATGCCATGGAACAGAGTTTAATGATTTAAGCTCCTAAGTGGCAGAGCTGGGGGCATGAAACCAGGACCCTTGGCTCCTAGTTCCGGTCCTCTTTCTACCACAAAACATGGCTTCTGTGGAGTAATGAAAATTTGTTTAACACTTTTATTTGAAGCGTTAAGAGCTCTGCTTTTCTCCATGGCCTTGCCTTCACGTCAGTGCCTGATAAATGCAAATGTTGGGTGGAACGGATGATTCAAATGAGAGGATGATTGAAACTCAGTTTTGGTCATGGTAGCCATGTGGCTTTTTCTGAGGTTTCTACCCTTTAAGGAAGGAGGCCACCAGGTATGAGATCTCTCATTCTCTCATTCTCTCCATCTACATTGTCCCTCCCCCCCCCAAAAATCTGTGATTACTTCCACCATTTACAGCTTTCCCTTTGATCTCACAGAAGGAGCAGATCCTTCTCCGTACCTTAAGAGGAGAAGGTACCTTAAGGCTACCTTAAGCCTTTCCCCCGTTACTTGCCTCTTTCCTAAGAGTCTAGTTACATTCAAGCCTTTCCTAGCTTAAGAGGCAAAACAAACCTTTTCTCACTCCTGTTTTACTCTTGATTACCTCTTTCTTGTTCTCTTCCTAGCCAAAGCTCTGGAGAAAGAAGTAGGTAAACGTTGTTTGCCTGCGTCCTCTCTTCCCAGGTAATCTCCGACCCCAGCGCAGGCTGCGTGGTTCCCCTGCCATTCCACAGCACTGCCTCCAGTGGACGCCTGGTACGCGGAGTCAAGGAGCTCTTGTGAGGCGGGGGGTTGCTTGCTTGGCCTCTCCATGGCCTCTGGCACTGTTGACCACCATCCCCTGAAACACTGCCCTCGTTTGTCTGTTTTTTCTCCTGCCTCCTTACACATGCTTTAACAATCCCCATTGAAGGCTGCCTTTCCCACCTCTTTCCCAAGCTCTGCTTTCAACCATCTTTTCTCATTCTGCAGCCTTTTGCTGGTGATCTCATCTGCACATAAGATTTCAACTGCTTGCACCCTCATGACCACCAAATTGATTTTTCTAGCCTAAAACTGCAGAAAGTTTTTTCCAGCTCTAGATTGTTTTATCCAGCTCTTGTTGTTGGTGTTGCCCAGGCATCTCAAATTCAGCATCTGTGACGGATTTCATTACGTCTCCTGTGCCTCTTCATCCACATAAAATATTCTCCTTTCTGGTTGTTAGTCTCCATTCCTTTCTGTCCCCTTGCCACTTAGCAACCTAGTCCTATGGATATTGCCCAAGTCATCCTAGTTTAAAATCCTTCAGTACCTCTTCATTGCCCAAGATAAAAATCCAGATTATTTCCGATTGCCTTCTCTCTAACCTCCTCCTCCCCCAGTTGCTTTCTTGATGGGATTCTTAACCTGTCTCTCCAGGCATGGGTTATGGCCCTCCTGCTGATGCTTCCTTGTCCTTACTGTAAGCCACCCAGACCCTGAAAGACATGACCTTCTCCTCTGTGCTCCTGGTTCCCAGACTTCTGCCTCAGGACTTCTTGGTGTTATCCTTTGTGTCTTTCTCCAGGTGGTAAAAACATTTTGAGGGCAGGATCATATGTCTCCTTTGCTTCTTTTGTCCTTTGTGTTTAGCACAAATGAGGACAGGAGCAAAAACGGTGATTTTCCTGTTCTGTGCTGAGCTCGAGTTCTTAGTTCACTTGGATCTGTGGTCTGAAAGATAATCTCTTATAAATGTTTATCGGAGTGTGTGGGGGGGCAGTTTGATGTGGGACTGTATTTCCTATTTAGGACACTGGGATGGGAAGCAGGCACTAAGTTCAGCATTTTTTTAAAGAAATTGTTTGACTTACCATTTTCAGCCTAAGTATTTCCTAGGTCATGTTAGGCATTCTTACGTGTGGATTTGAAAATAAGCAGCCTAATCCGATCATTAGGCGTTCTTAGTAGAGCTCCGGCCTCCTAATTGCTGTACTTTCAGTATTGAGTTTAGAGATTAATCAGGTGGTTTTATTTACTACAAAATTTGGAAAGTCATGATTTTTCTGTATCTGTCATGTATGTAGGTGCTTTCTTCTCTATTTAAATAGGACACCAAATTTCCTTTAGTGAATTTTGGGTTTCTTTTTATATAAGTGCTTACATATGATGAAATTGCTGTTAATATCAGGATTCTCAATTTTAAATATTTTGCCATTGAATGAATCACTTTTTTGGGAATGAGCCAACCATTTTGGGTAGGGGCATTAACTCTTCTAGGCCACTTGGGTATCATTAATTGGTATCCTAGTAACTTAAGAATTATTGACCCTGAAAATGCCCGACTGGCAACCTGGGTTTAATTTTCTAGTAAGATTAATTATCTTGCAGGAAAGAGTAAAACAGAGACACCAGGGTTCTTTATGTCCCTTATATTCTCTCAAGATTCCAGTGAGCTAGTTGCTACGACAGGGGAAAACACTGGTGTGTTGTTCTGAATCTAATTGAGTCCTTTATTATGTGATGACTCACCTATAGTTCACAGATTTATTCCATGCAAGTCATGTAAAATAACACTGTGGTTTGTTTTGCTTACTTGGTTCATGTTTCTGGTGATCTGTCAGGCTGCATATGCCAATCCGCTGAAGCAGGCTTTGGCAGGCGCCTGTGTGGCAAACAGGAGACCATCCCACAGTACAGCCGTGGGGCTGCCTCGTCCTGTGTCCCCCACACAGAGGGCCTTTTCACAATCTCCCCAAGGGGACTGAAGATGCCCATAGTGTATGTGGGGCTATGCTTCGTATAAAAAGAGACTCAGGTCTTCAAAATAATCCTGTTCCCCCGTATCGTGTTCTCCCATTCCCCCATTTGTGAGAGAAGGAAGCATTAAAGCCAACTTTATTATTTTTTTTAAGATTTTTTATTTATTTATTTGACAGAGAGACACAGCGAGAGAGGGAACACAAGCAGGGGGAGTGGGAGAGGGAGAAGCAGGCTTCCTGCGGAGCAGGGAGCCCGATGCAGGGCTCGATCCCAGGACCCTGGGATCATGATGTGAGCCGAAGGCAGATGCCCAGAGACTGAGCCACCCAGGCGCCCTAAAGCCAACTTCAGAGAGTGTTCATCCTTAGAGGGCCAGGGTCTTGTATGGTGGGATTGATTTAGTTGCCAGCATCTGAAAATTAATACACTTCACATTGAAATCTGGATTTTGATTTTTTCCCCCGTAAACATTGTCAACATAGGTTTTGCATTCCTGCAAAGCTACAATTGGCTAATCCTTTAGGGCACACACTGGCTTGAGCCCTGTGAGTGTCAGTGTTCTCTCTCTGTGAATTCAAGTATTTCTATGTCCTCATGGTTATTCCTCCCTCTGGGCAGGTCCAATGGATGAAAACCCAGACTTGCAAAAGACCTACTATCTTTTCAGAAGGATTTATAATGAAATGTGTTTAATGGTATCTAGTTAAAGTAAAAGCAATTGATTTTCAAACTTTTTATTTATTATTGTTTTTTAAGTAAGCTCTGTGCACAGCGTGGGACTTGAACTTACAACCCTGAGTTCGAGTCACATGCTCTACCAACTGAGCCAGCCAGGCGCCTCTGATTTTCAAACTTTTATTTTTATTTTTTTAATTTTTTAAAAAGATTTTATTTATTTATTTGTCAGAGAGAGAGAGAGAGCACAAGCAGGGGGAGCGGCAGGCAGAAGGAGAAGCAGGCTCCCCGCCGAGCAAGGGGCCCAATGTGGGACTTGATCCCAGGACCCTGGGATCATGACCTGAGCCAAAGGCAGATGCTTAGCGGACTGAGCCACCCAGGCATCCCTGATTTTCAAACTTCTAAAAGAAATTATGTAAAGTTGGTCCTACTTCGCTGCTTCATCTTTGCCCTTCTTTCCAAATACAGAGATGTTTTCCAATAAGCCTTTAAATGTATGATTCAGACAGTTAAGTCATATTTTAAAGAAAACCCCACAATGTTAGCCTCCTTAACTTTTTTTTTTTAATTGTTTGCTACCACCTAAAACTGTGGAACAAGGATTCTTATTTTCCTTGTCACCAAGTAGAAATATGCTCCCTTAGTTTCCTAAATGAGGAGGTGGGTAGTCAGTCATGCGCTTCTCAGCTTTAAAATATTATGATTCTTTTTTTAAAAAAGGAATTTGAATTCCTAGCGGTTGGATGCTGATGCTGTTTCCTATGCTGAGTCCAGTAGCATATTCTTCAGTACCTTTTATTCAAAATTATTTTTCTTGTTTCTATAGTGAATAATGGGAAATGGGGTTTCAACGCCCATTCAGCGAACAAGGCTGCTTTCCTTCCTTTGATCTTAGCAACATGTGTACGTGTTTGTGTTTTTGTTTTTATGGTTCGAACAGGCTTTATTAGTTGAAACAGGAAGGGGAAAAGAGGAAGAGCTACAACAGCTCTGGCTCCTGGCTCCAGAGACTCCCATCTCCCCCAAAAGGCTGATCTTAACAATATTGATCCTGTAGTTGTATGGACAGTTCACGTTGAGGTTTCTATAAGGTACAGGTTTTTGTACTTGTACAAATATGCAATTAATATACTTAATTAGTATAGGGTACTGTTAAGAATTGGGGTGTGACTGTTTTCGAGAATTTCCAAACTCTTTTTTCTTGTTGGATATGATTTTGTTTCCCGTCTGTCCATATCATTGTTGAGAATTTTGATGTGTTAATACTTACTAGTAACTAGGGATAAATAATAAATCTATAATAGAGTATATAGCCCATGGGACATTAAAAACTTTGCAATTGTTGAAGGGAACGAAGATATACTTAATTTTTTTTTTAAGTCATCTTGGTGTTTTTTTGTTTGTTTTTTTTTGGCTAATTAGATGGAACTTTAAGGCATTATAGGTGGTAGTTAAGAGCATGATTTTGGGATTAAGGAAGACTTGGGTTTGAATCTTTATCTCAAACTAGCTGTTAGACCACAGGCAAATTACTTAAATACTAAAAATTACTGTTCAAGCCTCCATGTTACCTTTACAACAGAAATAATAGAATTTTTCTCATAAAGTAGTTGTCAGGCTTAAAAAGAAAATGTACATGAAACCCTTAGATTAGTGACTGGTATACAGTAAATATTTAATAGCTGCTGTATCTATGTCATTATCACAGTTACTCTAACATTGTCCAAATGTATGAGTAAATGTAGTAGATTCACTTCTTTGCCTTGGCTTAGAATCTGAAATTTGGGTAGTTTTAATAGTTTTGAATTTCTTCCTCCCTCCCCCCCGCCCCCCCCCCCCCCCCCCGTGGCATTGTGTGCATGTGAGGGGGAGGAAAGGGTGGGGCAGAGGGAACCGAAGAGAAAGAATCTTAAACAGGCTCCATGCCCAGCACAGACCCTGAGATGATGACTAGAGCCAAAATCAAGATTCAACCAATTGAGCCATCCAGGCACCCCAACAGTTTTGAATTTTAAGGCTTTAAAGAGATACAAATGGGAGGTAATCTGTCTAATGGATGGCACTATGGAGTCAGAATACCTGGGTTCATTTTCCTCCATCTTTAAATGAGACATTTCTACTTGAGCTACAGGGCTGGTGTGAAAACGAAATGGGTTATATATTTGCCTAGCATACAGTAGACTGCATGATGTCCCACCTTCATTAACATGCAGTAAACAGTAAAAGCAAATTCACACTGTAGGAAAATCGTTTATTTACTCATCTGCAAGTTTCTTTATTGACTTTACAACTATGTTTAGAAGTCATCAGGATCCTAAGATGTGTCCTAATGTTTTGGCTTGGTTTGATTGTATTTCTCAGGTGTTTTCGTGAAGTAATGAAATTCTTGGTCATGCATTTAACTTTATTCAAATTTTAAAATACGGTTTTTAAAATAAGAGACTTGAATGAATATTTTGTACCACTAGTAAAGTACTGAGTACCTGCTATGTTTTCAGGATTGCAGAATTGTATTAATTGTTGTGAGAACTCCATGGGGCTAGTTCCAGCCTTGTGAAGAGCTTTCGGTTGTATTTGGGCATCATGAAACACATGGGGGGACGTTCTGGTACTGAACTGCAGATCATATAGTGTTAATTTTGTCATCTGGGTCACAAGTCCAGTAAGAATAGGCATTGAGTAGGCATATTCATGTAATTTGTGAAGTCTTCCTGAGTCTGATATAGAGAATGCGCAACACTTATATAAACTAATAAAATAGGATGACTTTATGAAGTAGGGAAGTCACCACAGCTTTTCTGAAAAACATCAATGAGATGTTCCAGGACATCCATTCAATTTTGGGTTCAAATAATATTGATTAGTACTGGAACTTCCAAAAGAGTATAGGGGCACCAATATTTATTTTATGTATCTTAATGCGAGTGAAAAAAATATGTGTACCAGCACACTGAGTTCAGGATTTCATAAATATTGTTATACAGTGAGGCCAGGGAAAAACTGAATTGATCATAAGTTGATTTAAAGAAAATAGTACAGACGGTGCTATAATACAATACGGTATCCTTGTCAAGATAGTGTGGAAATGACTGGAAGTTTGGGTGAAACTGCTTTAGACTATGCTTTGAGTCACGGGGGAAAGAATTTACAAAGTTTGGCTGGAGATGGACCCGTGTCAAAGAAGGAAGGTAAGCGTGAGTCCTGGTGGTGACTTGGAACATTTCCTTGTCTTGGCCAGTGAAGGACCTCTTCAGGCTTGAAGAGCTTCCCTCTGTTCAGAACTCAGTTTTGTCCACTGTTTCCTTTCCCCCTTTCTCCCCCTCCTGTTCAGCTGGCACTTAATAGATGTTTCCACTACTTACAGCTGCTACTGCTGCTGCCAGTATCATACTATAGAAATTTTTCTTGAGTTAGGAATATTTTTTAGAAGACTTTAATGCTAATATTGTTTGAAATTTATTTCTGACTGTGCCAGCAGGTTGTCCTGCAAAGTTACCAGGTATGTAGGCTGAGAAAGAGATTGGGGCTTAACTCTGAGTATTTTCAGAGGTGGAAGCGGTACAAGGGCCATAGATTTCCTGCAGGATATCAGGCTAGGGTAGAGTATCCCTACATGGTAATGAAGACACAACTGATTTTGATGAGTATTACAGCCTGTGTTTTATTTTTTTTTTATTTTTATTTTTTTTTTAAGATCTCATTTATTTATTTGAGAGACAGAGAGAATGAGAGAGAAAGCACATGAGATGGGGGGAGGGTCAGAGGGAGAAGCAGACTCCCTGCTGAGCAGGGAGCCCGATGCGGGACTCTATCCAGGGACTCCAGGATCATGACCTGAGCCGAAGGCAGTCGCTTAACCAACTGAGCCACCCAGGCACCCTACAGCCTGTGTTTTAGTTCCCTTGCTTGAAGACTTAATAATTTTTTTATTGATTGGCACTGCGGGATAGGTCATGGCATTCATCCTTAAGAGCAGGTCTCATGCCAGAATGGAGAAATTCTCAAGAATGCTCTAGTTGGTTAAGTAAACCCCAGGGTTTGGCTTTCTAGTGGCCCCTCATTGATTGCCCACCCAGTAGACTCTGCAGAAGGGCAATCATGGAGAAGGGCAGTGCTGACATGACCAGTCCCTGTTTTCCCCTGCTGGTCCCGAAACTCTTCTCAGGGAAAGCCTTTTTTGCACTTTCTCCTTGTCCAATAAATGGCTTGACACGAGGGCTGTCCTGGAGGCAGGCTCAACTGAACCCTTAGGGCTTATCAGCACTTGCCTGGTGGACAGCACCACAGCCCCTGCCCGGGCTCCAGTCTCTAGTTCCCAGGGCCCAGGAGCCATCCTCTACAAATTACCTTGTTTTCCCCACATTAATTAATTCAGAATTTATTAGAAACATATTGCAGACACGTGTCCATAGGTGATGGCTGCTCCAAAGCTGAAGAGACCTTGGCTGTTTAAGGATAAATCAGAGGAAGGTGCAAGTAAGGATTGTACTAAATAGTTACTAAAAGATATAAAATTTGTTGTCGCTCATTCCTTCAGCATTCCTCCCCCCCCCCCCCCTTCCAGAGGAGGTTTTTCTACGTATACATTAAATAAAGCTTGTTTTGGGTGATGGTGTGGAGAAGTGGGAAAGTTTAGTAGAATGGAAAAAAAGGGGAAAAAAAAGACTGAGGCTTTTGTAAGAGTGTAACAGTAAAAATGATGTATTTTATTGAGAATGTACTATGTACGTGGCACTGTGTTTAAGCCCTTTCCATGCAGCGAGCTTGTAGTTGGTCCCTGGCAGAGTCTTATCTGGAAGCCAGTCTGTCCAACTCAGACCCTTGCTCATGAGCACTACGCTGCAAGGCCAGAACCACTGAGGATGACTTGGAGGAACATCTGAGACTTTGAAAATTCCCAATTGCAAAGTCTGCTCAAGTTTCTTTAACCAACTGCAATAAAAAGCCTAACTTCACAAGAATTATTGTGTGCACCTGGGCAAGTATGAGTGATGAGCTACGGTGAGAAGTGGGTTCTAGGCTGTTGAATTCATGTTTGTTGGCTAAGGATTACAAACCCGTGCACGTTAATGGGATTTCAGGGCTGTTGTTAAATTTGCAGAATCAAGGGACCTTTTGGATGTATATTTACTGTCCATAAGTATCACCCAGTCTTTTCTGCTGCTTATGAGTTCCAGGTAGAGACTTGATGAGACCAATAGGTCACGCTGCCCTTTGTTGCTGGAACTCTCTTCCTATCGAATGTCTTCGAAAACATGTGTTTCTAATCTGTCGCAATTGGTTTGGCCAAAAACAAAACTGTAGCCTGATTTGTTTAAAGAAACAAAAATAACTACACACCAAAGTTTCAACACACAAAGCGCAGTTTACTTCTTCGTTGACTTTTATGCTTCTTATTACTCTGATTTTTATTTCCCATCAGTGTGCTGGGTAAGTAAGGTTATTTGCAGAACATTTATACTACCCATAAAAATATTCATTTTTATGTTAGATTTTTTTTTATGTGTAAAATTTTAGCATTACAAACTACTTTTCTGTTAATGAATAACGTTAGCAAAATACTAAGATGACTGTTGAGGGATAAATAAAAAAACTTAGGAAACTTATGGTCATTTGTTTTGAAATACATAATGTTGGAATTACTTAAATGAATTTTTTTTTCTCTAGACTCTTGAGGTTCTTTTGCCATTGATCAGCGTGTGTGTGTGTGTGTGTGTGTGTGTGTCTGTGTTGGTGTATTTTTGTTTATGAAGTTGGGTTCTAATGTGAGCATGGAAATTGCCCTATCTACTCCATGAATACATTGCCTTTATATGTTATACATATTTACTAAGACGCAATATGACTGATCTAATACATATTTGCATATAATACCCGGTGATATAATTAGTTATATAGAAAATTTTGAGCTGAATGGGATTTGTCTCAGGTGTCATCATGCAGACACTTATTAGGTGGGGTTTAATAGGAAATCCCAGTGGTGGCTTCAGTATTTTGCTTTTGTGTTATTGACACTTTTAAATCATGAAGATTTTTATGTCGACCTTGAAAGCAAAGTACAGCAAAGATTAAAACCATTTGGGGGGGGGTCTTCACATCTCTGGTTTTGATGGGAAGAATGGAGGATTGCCCATTTCATAAAGCTGTATGTTTTTAAACTATGAGCATTGTGCTTTTGCACAAGTCAAAATTGCTAAAGGGACAGATGTTGCCAATTTCAAATGTACAGGGGGAAGGCAAATATTGCTAAGCAACGGTGTACTTGAGAGAGCATTTTTAGGAGCAGAGCCAAGGGAGTTGTGCCTGGGAGCACTCGCTGCTGCTTATGGCTCAGTACAAGGGAAGAGATGAAAAGTTCTTTCCTGTCAGGGCCGCCATTGCAGTCGCTAGCACAAAAGCCGGTGCCACTAGGTCACCGATTAGGGCTGGCAAGGGGATGTATGAAAACAGGAAAGCTTTTTTGCCATGTAGGAAGGCAGTAAGACATGTTCACAGAGGTAAGTGCCCCCCCCCCCCCCCCCCCAGTGAAAAGCTGCCCCACAGTAAGTATGAGTAAGTGTAAGTGTGAGGTTCAGGTGGGGAAGGAGGAGGTTGAGAAAGTGAGGCCTGAAAAGAGAAAACCTCTCTCCCTCCCCTTTCCTCTCCCTCCATCCTGCCCTTCCTTGTTCCCTTCCCTCCTCCTTCCCTCCTCCTTCCCTCCTCCTTCCCTCCTCCTTCCCTCCTCCTTCCCTCCTCCTTCCCTCCCCCTTCCCTCCCCCTCTTCTCTTTTGCCTCCTCTATTAGGGGATGTTAATCGAAGAAGAGAAGGGTCAGAATAACCTCTGTAGTTGAGTGATGCTGTGTTTATGACCTTCTAAACAAGGTACATAAGCTTTCCAGCCACAGGTATTCGGCCCCTCCCATGTCCCCTCCCTTGGTATATACTTGATAGGTAACAGACAGGTGGTGTGGTGTGGCTTTTTTTTTTTTTTTTTTCCCCTTTTGGCTGCCACTAGAGACTTTGAATACCTCTAGAGATTTCGCCGTTGTTGGTTTGGATTATGGATTTTCCTTTCTCTGTCACTTTCTTTCTAATGAAAGAATGGAGTAAAAGTAGAGAAAGTATAATGTTATTTTGTCTCTGTATGAAATCACAGCCTATTTTTGGCAGTGCATTTTAAAGAAATTAAAAAACACTTTAAGCACTTCCTTACCACTCAGATTTTTTTGGTCCATCTTTCAAGCTCAGGTCTTGAACTTCTGGATCTCTTGGCAAATACTGATGGCTTCTTTTGTCTTTCTAAAGTAAAGGTACAAATGGAATATATTGGCAGCTTAAAAGCTTATGTATGTGTGTTTATACACGTATATGCACTCCCAATCTCTGCTTTCTCTCCCTTACCTCTCCCCCGTCCCCCCCCCCCCCCCCCCCCCCCCCCCGCTTTTATTGCTTTGCTTTCGTTTTCAGCAGACAAATAGAATTTGAGTCAAATGATTGTGGGGCACCTACCCAAATTTTAACTTACAAGTAATAATTGATTTTCAGCGGTAAAAGAATATTTTGAAGTAATTTTACTTTGGTACAGGCAAGTGTAGGAGACAAATTTTAATATTCTTGTAGTTATTTGGTTCTTACTAATTTATTCAGCATAGTTCGTGGTCACATAGCGTGTATCTATGTGGAATGTAAATTTATGTGATAAAAGGCTAGTTAGAGAAGATGGCAGTGTTTTCATTTCCCCCCCTCAGAAGATAGAATTTGTTAACTTTAAGGTTAAGCAGTCGTGAATCTTGTGTCAACAAAAGAGCAGAGAAAATGGGCACAAATAATGAGAAAGAGAGAACCCTCAAATTATTACAGTGTGAACTCTTCATTGATTGATTTGAATTCAGGATATGCCTTTGGGCTTTTTTTTTTTTTTAAGATTTTATTTATTTTTTGACAGAGAGCACAAGTAGGCAGAGCAGCCCACAGAGGGAGAGGGAGAAGCAAGCTTCTCGTTGAGCAGGGAGCCCCATATGGGGCTCAGTCCCAGTTCTCTGGGATCATGACCTGAGCTGAAAGGCAGACGCTTAACCAACTAAGCCACCCAGGCCCCCCTACCTTGGGAATTTTTAAAAGTAAGAACTATGTCCTAAAATGAGTTAGAGGACCTATTTGCTCCAGATTTAGGAAGTAATAGAGTTTTCAAGTGACTTAAGTCCCTCACAAATAATGTTTGTTTATTTGTTTTTTAATGAACTCGTTCTAATTAGGTCCAGAAGAAACTGGCTTATTTTGTCCTACAAAAAGCTTTTGAGAGAATTTTATTTATTTTTATTGTTATGTTAATCACCATATATTACATCATTAGTTTTTGATGTTGTGTTCCATGATTCATTGTTTGTGCATAACACCCAGTGCTCCATGCAGAATGTGCCCCCTTGAATACCCTTTTGATGGCTGCATAATATTCCATTGTGTATATATACCACATCTTCTTTATCCATTCATCTGTCGATGGACGTCTTGGCTCTTTCCACAGTTAGGCTATTGTGGACATTGCTGCTATAAACATTGGGGTGCACGTACCCCTTCGGATCCCTACATTTGTATCTTTGTGGTAAATACCCAGTAGTGCAATTGCTGGATCATAGGGTAGCTCTATTTTCAACTGTTTGAGGAACCTCCATACTGTTTTCCAGAGGGATTGCACCAGCTTGCATTCCCACCAACAGTGCAGGAGGGTTCCCCTTTCTCCACATCCCCGCCAACATCTGTCATTTCCTGACTTGTTAATTTTAGCCATTCTGACTGGTGTGAGGTGGTATCTCACTGAGGTTTTGATTTGGATTTCCCTGATGCCGAGTGATGTTGAGCACTTTTTCATGTGTCTGTTGGCCATTTGGATGTCTTCTTTGGAAAAATGTCTGTTCATGTCTTCTGCCCATTTCTTGATTGGATTATTTGTTCTTTGGGTGTTGAGTTTGATAAGTTCTTTATAGATTTTGGATACTAGCCCTTTATCTGATACGTCATTTGCAAATATCTTCTCCCATTCTGTCGGTTGTCTTTTGGTTTTGTGGACTGTTTCTTTTGCTGTGCAAAAGCTTTTTATCTTGATGAAATCCCAATAGTTCATTTTTGCCCTTGCTTCCCTTGCCTTTGGCGATGTTTCTAGGAAGAAGTTGCTGCGGCTGAGGTTGAAGAGGTTGCTACCTTTGTTCTCCTTTAGGATTTTGATGGACTCCTGTCTCACGTTTAGGTCTTTCAACCATTTTGAGTCTGTTTTTGTGTGTGGTGTAAGGAAATGGTCCAGTTTCATTCTTCTGCATGTGGCTGTCCAGTTTTCCCAACACCATTTGTTGAAGAGACTGTCTTTTTGCCATTGGACATTCTTTCCTGCTTTGTCAAAGATAAGTTGACCATAGAGTTGAGGGTCCATTTCTGGGCTCTCGATTCTGTTCCATTGATCTATGTGTCTGTTTTTGTGCCAGTACCATACTGTCTTGATGATGACAGCTTTGTAATAGAGCTGGAAGTCCGGAATTGTGATGCCGCCAGCTTTGCTTTTCTTTTTCAATATTCCTCTGGCTATTTGGGGTCTCTTCTGGTTCCATACAAATTTTAGGATTATTTGTTCCATTTCTTTGAAAAAAGTGGATGGTATTTTAATGGGGATTGCATTGAATGTGTAGATTGCTCTAGGTAGCATTGACATCTTCACAATGTTGGTTCTCCCAATCCATGAGCATGGAACATTTTTCCATTTCTTTGTGTCTTCTTCAATTTCTTTCCTGAGTATTTTATAGTTTTCTGAGTACAGATCCTTTGCCTCTTTGGTTAAATTTATTCCTAGGTATCTTATGGTTTTGGGTGCAATTGTAAATGGGATCGACTCCTTGATTTGTCTCTCTTCTGTCTTGTTGTTGGTGTATAGGAATGCCACTGATTTCTGTGCATTGATTTTTATATCCTGCTACCTTACTGAATTCCTGTATGAGTTCTAGCAGTTTTGGGTTTTCCACATACAGTATCATATCATCTGCAAAGAGTGAGAGTTTGACTTCCTCTTTGCCGATTTGGATGCCTTTGATTTCTTTTTGTTGTCTGATTGCTGTGGCTAGGACTTCTAATACTGTGTTGAATAGCAGTGGTGAGAGTGGACATCCCTGCCGCGTTCCTGACCTTAGGGGAAAAGCTCTCAGCTTTTCCCCATTGAGAATGATATTCGCTGTAGGTTTTTCATAGATGGCTTTTATGATATTGAGGTATGTACCCTCTATCCTTATACTCTGAAGAGTTTTGATCAAGAAAGGATGCTGTACTTTGTCAAATGCTTTTTCTGCATCTATTGAGAGGATCATATGATTCTTGTTCTTTCTTTTGTTAATGTATTGTATCACGTTGATTGATTTGCGGATGTTGAACCAACCTTGCAGCCCAGGGGTAAATCCCACTTGGTCGTGGTGAATAATCCTTTTAATGTACTGTTGGATCCTATTGGCTAGTATTTTGGTGAGAATTTTTGCATCCATGTTCATCAAGGATATTGGTCTGTAATTCTCCTTTTTGATGGGGTCTTTGTCTGGTTTTGGGATCAAGGTAATGCTGGCCTCATAAAATGAGTTTAGAAATTTTCCTTCCATTTCTATTTTTTGGAACAGTTTCAGGAGAATAGGTATTAATTCTTCTTTAAATGTCTGATAGAATTCCCCTGGGAAGCCATCTGGCCCCGGGCTTTTGTTTCTTGGGAGATTGTTGATGACTGCTTCAATTTCCTTAGTGGCTATAAGTCTGTTCAGGTTTTCTATTTCTTCCTGGTTCAATTTTGGTAGTTGATACATCTCTAGGAATGCACCCATTTCTTCCAGGTTATCTAATTTGCCTGCATGGAGTTGCTCATAATATGTTCTTATAATTGTTTGTATTTCTTTGGTGTTGGTTGTGATCTCTCCTCTTTCATTCATGATTTTGTTGATTTGGGTCATTTCTCTTTTCTTTTTGATAAGTCTGGCCAGGGGTTTATCAATCTTGTTAATTCTTTCAAAGAACCAGCTCCTAGTTTCGTTGATCTGTTCTACTCTTCTTTTGGTTTCTAGTTCATTGATTTCTGCTCTGATCTTTATTATTTCTCTTCTCCTGCTGGGTTTAGGCTTTATTTGCTGTTCTTTTTCCAGCTCCTTTAGGTGTAGGGTTAGGTTGTGTATTTGAGACCTTTCTTGTTTCTTGAGAAAGGCTTGTATTGCTATATACTTTCCTTTTGAGAGAATTTTATTAAGGAAACAATGTTTGACATTGAGATGCCTCTTAAAAGTTTTACTAAAAGAGATAATAAAACAGATAAGACTTGCCTGCTCTGGAGCCTCTCTAAAACTCTTCAGGTTCATTTAATGTTACTGGGTAGACAGCAGTATTGTGGCAATATAAATAATACTGCTTATTTTTACAGATGATTCGGCTGTATACCAGTTGAAGAACTTTAAACTGAAAGGACTTTTTAAATAGCGTGTGCCCCTTCCCATCCGCATCCCACAAACTGGCACTGTGATTATGATAATGTCAGTAAAAAAGTGACCTGGGCTTCAAGAGCATCTTCCCAGCAGACCATGTGCCAGGTGTGTAAGAATAGTCAGGAGGACCACAGTTGGATTTATGTACAACTGAGATGTAATTTACTTCTGCTGATTTGATCCTCCTTTCTCTTAAAGACAGTTTTCAAAAAGGAGTTGGTTTTGTTACTGTTAGAATGGTCCACTATTTTTCACAATCTCTCTTCTCTGGCACCTAGATTTTGTATTCTAGGAAAACAGGAACAACAGTAAATGCAAGAATATTGTGAGTTGTGACAGATGGGGTTGACTTACCTTTGCCTTAAAACACTTAAAAAGTTGGAGTCTTGGGTCAGGGGCTCTGGGTTAAAGTCAAGAGTACTTTTAAAACTTCATGGCAGGTGTGTGTCAGTGTTGAGGGGATGAGAAGAGCGAAATACCGAGATGAAGAAAGTTGTGAGGAGAGGGTTACTGTTTCTTGTATTCAAAATGGGCATAAACTGTTCCTGCTGCAACTTTAGAATTGTGATCATATATAGTCTGAATGCTTAAAATGCTTTATTATTTTTTTAAAGGCAGTTCTTTTTTTTTTAAGATTCTATTAGAGAGAGAGAGAGAGAGAGAGACAGACAGCATGGGGGGGCAGAGGGAGAAGCCGACTCCCTGCTGAGCAGGGAGCCGGACATGGGGCTCAATCCCAGGACCCTGAGATCATGACCTGAATTGACAGACACTTAACGGACTGAGCCACCCAGGCGCCCCATTAAAATGCTTTAAATTCAGCATGTATTAGGGGCGCCTGGGTGGCTCAGTTGGTTAGGCATCCAACTCAATTTCAGCTCAGGTCGTGATCTCAGGGTCGTGGGATCAAGCCCGCATTGGGCTCTCTGCTCAGCGGGAAGCCTGCTTCTCCCTCTCCCACTCTCCCTGCTTGTGTTCCCTCTCTTGCTATGTCTTTCTCTGTCAAATAAATAAGTAAAATCTTAAAAAAAAAAAAAGTTACATTTCAAAGTATGCTTCATGCAAATGAACATGGTTTTTACATCCTTTCTAATGACATTAATAATGTTTTCAAATGGAACAACCATTCTTATGTGTTACAAATGTGAAATATTGAATTAATAACAACTACTTATAATCCATTCAGGAATTTTAAAAAATATAGTGCTAATTCTACAAATTCTCCTTTGCCACTCATGCGTGCTCTCTCTCTTTCTCAAATAAGTAAATAAATAACATCTTAAAAAAATTAGCAGGTATTAGGGCGCCTGGGTGGCTCAGTTGGTTGAGCGACTGCCTTCGGCTCGGGTCATGATCCCGGAGTCCCGGGATCGAGTCCCACATCGGGCTCCCTGCTCGGCAGGGAGTCTGCTCCTCCCTCTGACCCTCTTCCCTCTCGTGCTATCTCTCATTCTCTCTCTCTCAAATAAATAAATAAATCTTTAAAAAAAAATTAGCAGGTATTAGAGTGCATTTCTTTTATAAGTAAAGAATGTTTTCCCTTGGCACATATGAAATATCTAGGATCTATGCAATAATAAAATTTATTTTTTTGAGAGCCACAGCATGTGCTGGGGGAGGGGCAGAGGGAGAAGGAAAAAGAGAATTCCAAGCAGGCTCTACTATGTTCAGTATGGAGCTGGACGTGGGGCTCTATCTGACCCCGGAGATGGTGACCTGAGCTGAAATCAAGAGTGAGATGCTCAACCGACTGAACCACCCAGGCGTCCTGCAAGAATAAAATTTTTATATATATTTATCCTGCCCCTTGCATTTATATATTAAAAAAATATTTTATATATTAAAAAAAAAACACTAGCACTTGTTGAGTGACTAAGTATTTGTTCAAAACATTGTTATTAAACTGTTTCACTTTGACCAGCACAGTAAATCACTTTATGAGATGAGCTTTACTGGAAGCTTGATGCAATTTGTCTAAACTTTCAGATCAAATTTACATACAAAGATAATGCAGGAAAAGGAAAAGATTATTGTTCATCAGAGAGTCAGTGGAATTAGTAAACTTTTCTTCTAAAAAAGAATGACTGAATCTGGTTTTTTTTTTTTTTGCTGTTTAAAAAAAATTTTTTTTAAATTTTAGAATGTTAGTCACCATACATTACATCATTAGTTTTTGATGTAGTGTTCCATGATTCATTGTTTGCGTATAACACCCAGTGCTCCATTCAGTACGTGTCCTCTTCAATACCCATCACCAGGCTAACCCATCTCCTAACCCCCGCTGAATCTGGTTCTTAATAGATTATAGAAAAGCAAAATTATCTCTTAAATATAGGTGCTCTTTGATGATAGGATTAAATAAGTGATTTGTAACCATCATAATACTACAGTCTTATATGAATTGTACTTTCCCAGAATGATCTTTGGTCCTTTTTCTAGACCCTGGCAAGTAACCTGGTTGTTTGTTGCGGCGGGGGGAGGATTTACTTGTTCAGAATTAGATATAAAGGGCAAGGCCATCTTTATTTTCCTTCTCTCCTCTGTTTATTATAGTATCAGTAATCCCCAAGGTAGTTTGAAGCTCACATTGCTTCCTCAGAGCATATATGCCTGCTTCAGTAATTTTCTTTCCTTTTTTTTCATTGGGTTCTGTTTTTTGTTTTTTAAAAGTCATCATGCCAGGAGACAGACAACCAACACCTAGCCCGGAGGGGACTGTTGAGATTACTCTTGGAATAAACCCAAGATAAAATCTTTATGTTCTTTCAGACAAAGCGTGGATTAAATGGCTTATCTTATTCATATGACTTCAGTTTCTTTCAACCTAATCCAGAAACTGATGGAAAGTTTTTTTCTGGTGCCTCTCTAGTCCTAGCTTTTGCTCAGCTATGGAAAAAAAAAAAAAAGTCCAGTCACCCCTATGTAACATAGAATTAGACATGGTTCCTGAACATTGTTTGCCACTTAAGTTTGATGGACACATACACTCAAAGGAGGAGCAGTAATGCAGGTTTATGTATCTATAAATCCAGTCATGGTTGACAAAGTAATTTAGTAGTGTTGTTTTAGACTCAAAACCATCAGTTAATATTTGTGAGAGAGTGCTCGTGTGTGTGTGTGTGTGTGTGTGTGTGTGTGTGAGAGAGAGCGAGAGCGCGAGTACACACAGGAGCGAGAAGGGGGGGTGGGGATGGGAATAAGCATGGTCATAAAACATCACACTACAGTGTAACACCCTCCCTATAGTGATATATTTTAATTGAAAAACTATTCATGCATTCTAAATTAATGTACCCACTCAAAAGTAAAAATTAAATCTCTCTTAGAAAAAACTGTTGAGATTGTTTTAGTGAATAGAATTGCTTGTGGAAGGAATAGATCATATAGTTTGGTCCATTTGAAAGAACTTGTCAGTTTATTATCACTGGAACGGAACCAGTATATGTCTAGACTTGTTCTTTGAGATGCTTCTTTCTTGCTTTCCTTCCTTCCTTCCTTCCTTCCTTCCTTCCTTCCTTCCTTCCTTCCTTCCTTCCTTCCTTCCTTCCTTCCTTCCTTTTTTTTTAAGCAGTGCCTTTTTAGCCAGTCTTACTAAATCATTCACGGTTGCTACGTCCACAGTGGGCTTCATGGGGTCTCATGTGATCGTTCATGAAAGGTACAATGTTTTCAAGTCTTAAGAGCATTGGGGATTTCTGATACCTTATTGCATGGTGAATGGTAGTGGTTCACAGGCAAAAGTTAGAAAGTTGGTGAATAACCGAGATAAGACATAAGTACTATCAAACAATGGTAAGTTTTTTACATTTGTTTTTCATCCAGGTACTTGTTTTTAAGTCAGTTTAAACCTATCTCAGGTAGATCCCCTTCCTCTTAACTTTTACACCAAGAAAACTAGTTGACATCATCATAAATAATATCTACTGAAGACATTTCTGTATATAATGCACAAACATAAATAGTATTTTTTTTTTTAAATAACTGTTGGGGCGCCTGGGTGGCTCAGTCTTTAAGTGTCTGCCTTCGCCTCACATCATGATCCTGGGGTCCTGGGATTGAGCCCCGCATCGGGCTCCCTGCTCAGCGGGAAGCCTGCTTCTCCCTCTCCCACTCCCCCTGCTTGTGTTCCCTCTCTCACTGTGTCTCTCGCTGTCAAATAAATAAAATCTTAAAAAATAAATAAATAAAAAATAGGAGCTGTTACATGTGGCTCTACAAAAGCCTTGCAAATACATTAAAATGTACACACTCAGGTGATGTTAGGAAAATAATAGTAATAAAATAAATGAAACCAACACTTTTAGTACTCCCCTCATATTCATTTGTACATTTAGATGAAGTAAGTTTAAACAATTATATATGTGGAGAAGGCTACTCATTGTCCATATTTTTATTTATTTAAACCATATCTTAAGAACTAAATCCTAGGTTCTATAATGAAAAGAGACTTTGTTTTAGTAGAGATCTAAACAGAATTTCCAGACTATTTTAAGTAGTTCAGTTAATACAAATTATGAGCTTTTATAAATTTTACACATTTTAGAAAAATAAATTATCTTAAAGACACTAAAGCAAATTAGGTAAAATGAAAGTGACTGGAAAGGAACAATAAACTATTTGTATTGATCTTTAAAAGTTCAAAATACTTCTTGTGAGGTTTTATAAGTTTCAGTAATGATATTTAGGGTTCTTTTCATTTTTAGTTTTGCTTTAGTTCGTGAAAGACAAGGAAATAATAATTTGCCTATTTAATAAAGCAGTTTACCTAAAGGTAAACTTTTTAAAAATCAGGAATATTAGCTCTTGTTTAATAAGTGAAGTGAATTGGGGTGCCACTCCATCTTCCAAGCTTCCAGCATTCTTCTTCCGTGTTTATCCCTGGAGTATTTCTTGATGTCCTATATCAAGGAGACACATGCCTTTCCTTACCTCAACCCAAGCATGCCTGAAGTACCCCCCCCCCCCCCACTAGTCATGATCTCCTGTTACTCTCACATCTCATACTTTGCTCTGGGAAATTCACATCCCCAAATTGCACTCAGGAAACTACTCCTTGGGTGAAAAGCATCTGATGGGGTTGGTGGTGGTGATGGAATTTTCTTATAATAGTTTTTTTTTAAGATTTATTTTTTGACAGAGAGAGAGGGAACACAAGTGGGGGGGGGTGGGCAGTGGGAGAGGGAGAAGCAGGCTTCCCGCAGAGCAGGGAGCCCGATGCGGGGCTAGATCCCAGGACCCTGGGATCATGACCTGAGCTAAAGGCAGACACTTCACGACTGAGCCACCCAGGCGTCCCAGGATTTCTGTGTCTTAGAAAGTGTCATTGTTCTGTGAAGATATCTGGAATGTTACAGATGTGAACAAACATATATTTCTAATATATAGGAGAAAGAGAATTCAGCATAAAATACTCCATACTTTTTGGTAAGCGTATGTTTCTGAATTTTGTCAGAGATGCCATGAAATGACAAAATCACATTCATTTCACAAATACTACTTGTACATCTGTGTTAGTCCAGAATTATGCTGAGGTCCTGGGAGACACAGAGATGAATAAATCCCAGATCCCACCAAATAGGAAACAAGCCTGCGGAAAGCAAATGAAAACACCAAGGGCTGTCTTTCGGAGTTGAAGGTGGGTAGAGAGTGAAGGATAAGAAGACTTCCAGAAAAGGTCTGCCAGTGTTTGTGACACCCCTGTTTCGACATGACCACTCTTTCTAGATCCTCCAATATGAGTAGAAAGTATGGTCTTTCCACAGTAAATTTTTGTTGGATGATAACTGTAGGTGACCTATATAGATCCCTTATCATTTAAAATAATCTTGTCCTTTATCAATCTCTTTCCTTCTTTCCTTGAAGAATTTATTTGGAGAGCTATAGATAGAGATTTCTGTAATTAGCATAACATTAATTGTGGTAGCCTTTATGTGTGGCTTTAAAAAAGGGTTTGGCCTTAAAAAAGGGTTCCAAGGAAATGTGAGTGATTCTTTGCTACATATTAGAATGTATCACATTTTAAAAGCTATTCAAAACCTTTCCATTATTTGAAAATATTTGGGGAGAAATGGGAGGGTGTTTAATTTTAGAATTTAACAGTTAAAGTTGTCTGCAATTTACATAATACTATTATACTGTTAAGAGTGCCCTGTTCCATCTTATAGCTCATTGTTCCTCCTTTCATATTAACAATCTATAGCTTTCCTTTTTTTTTTTTTTAAGATTTTATTTATTTATTTGACACAGAGAGAGAGAGCACACAAGCAGAGGGAGAGGGAGAAGCAGGCTCCCTGATGAGCAGGGAGCCAAATACAGGACTCGATCCCAGGACCCTGGGATCATGACCTGAGCCAAAGGCAGACGCTTAACAACTGAGGCATCCCAATCTATGGCTTCCTTTTTAAAAATATTTGTCCTCTAAGTATGCCTGCTAAATCTGTCTAGGGATCTTAAAAATTCTTCTAAAATACCAGGTGTGGAAGTAGACATTTAGGTAGTTGCCCAACGGGCATGATGCTTCTGAAGAAGTAATATTCCTAGCACCTTTATACCTGTCCCAGCCTAAGTAGGCACACCCAAGTAGTATGAGCATGTTCTTGTAATAGCCTCGCTGTTGAGGTAATTTACTATGTATTCACAGAATAAAATTAATTTTGTGTCAAAACCTTGCTCAGGCAGGCCTTTTGGTTTCCTTCTCTAATCTGTCTCTTGGAAATGCTGATTGTGGCATCTTCATGATAAATGTCTGCATTTATTTATATTACGTCTATTGTCTTATTTCTTCCTCACAGCAATCGTGTGAGGTTTTGTGTATATCATATGTGGCTTCTCAGTATTTAAGTATGACTGATCTTAAAAAAGCAAACCCAAACAGTGCACTCCTTTCAAGGACTTTGTAGGTTAGTTTGGGAAGAAAGAGTGAATTAGCTAACAAACACTGGACCAGGCCTTAACAGTAGTCCCAGGTTTCCACAGGAACACCTTGCAGTCAGTCTGTGATGGAAGGCTGACTGCAAATCCGCGAGCAGCTAGGTGCGCTGAGTGTTAGTTGGGGCAAGCCCAGAGCAGCGAGGAAGAAGCTGGGAACAGAGGCCCATAGGTGTGTGTTTGGGAGAAGGAATGACATTTAGTGGAAGACTAATAGAAAGTAAAGATAAATGTGGCAGAAGACATTTGACTGTACTTTGAGTAAAAATTTTTATCCCTATTTTAAAAAAATCTCAGCCTAATTATGTTTTTATTTATGAATAGGTAATGTATTTCGTGATTCAGAATTTAAAGGATAAAAATATGTAGATAGAAAATCTTCCCACTGCTCCCCCACCCCACCACCTAATTCTCCCTCTGGAAGCAACTGATGTGACAGGCTTCTTCTCGGCCGCGTTCCTAGTGGTGTTTCATGCGTCGTTAGTAACTCCACGTACATGTTCTCCAAATACATAGTATTTCTCTGTAAGGGGCGTGTACCACAGTTTTCTTAGCCAGTTACCCCTAGAAGGGCATTTAGATTGTTCCCAATATCTTAACTGTTTGCAAACTAGGCTGAAGTGAATAACTGTGTACACATATCGGTGTGTATGTGTAGAAGTTGGTGCTAGAAGTCACACTGCTGTGTCAGAGTACGGGAAATTAGAATTTGGGGGCTGTTGCCTGGTGTCTTCAGACGTTGTCACCCATTACCCCCCCCAGCTGGGGCAGTGGGGTGCCTGTTCCCTCATATCTATCTTATGGACACAGTATTGTCCGTTTTTTGTTTTGCTAGTCAGGTGAAAAATAGTTTCTAAGAGTAGTCCTAATATTTTTAAGGAGGAAACAGTGCAAAGCAATTTCCCTTTTGTCCCCAGTATGTTTATTTCCAGTAGTCTGTTACTTAAGACCTTGACTTCTAATTCGGACAAACTACAGTGTTTAAGAAGTCTCTGAAGCTAAAATCTGGATATTTATTTTCATGTTCTGAGTTCTGAGCCTTGAAAGCATACCAGCAGATGTGTATTGGTTAGGATTGGTAATATTATCCCTTTATCACCATGAGGAAGTAGTCCCAAAGAAAGTTGAATCTACTGCAGAATTGAAGAGCCAGTCCTCAGCAGGTCCAGAGCTAGAATCCAAGATCTTCTGGCTTCCTTCCTCAGCATGCTGCCTTTGTGCCCTGCAGTTCCTTGTTAGTGATAACTAAGGCGTTTTGAGAACAGCCTTGTTACAAAAGTGCTGCTCTGTTGAAACTTGAGAGACTTAAGACACAGGGTTGCGAGGGGCTCCTGGTTTCAGCGGTGAGGTAGAGTTTTTCCGTCCAGCTCTCTTTGGCTTATTAAAACAAACTGTGTCACGCTTAGAAGACATTCACGAACATATTTTATTTTGGTATCAGGGCATTTCCTTAGGATTACACAGTGTCATTCCAAGAGGAGTGAGAAATCAGACCGAGGCTAGCGTGGCTGCCTTTTCTGGTCTGATGCACCTCAAGTACTAAGAGGTGCTTAAATCTGAATACCAAAGCGCTCCTTTGCACAAACAGGCAAAACGTTGTTCTTAAGGACAACCGGAGTTACATCCCCTCCTTAAAATGCCAAAATGTTTGTCTCTTGCTTGGAGGTTGAGGTGTTTGGAAAGGTAGTTTTAACACTGTTATGAACCCAGGCTCAGTCACTCCAGAGCATTGTGTGACTTTGGACATGTAACTTAATTTCTCTAGAATTCAGTCTCATTTTAAAAAAATGGGATAATACCTACCATAGAGGTTGACAGGAGAGTTGGAACGTTATACAGAATTCCCTCAGATTTATTTTGTTGTTGCCAAAGTATAATTGACATACAATATTATATTTCAGTTATACAACATAGTGATTCAACCTTTATATACATTATGGAGTGATCACCACAATAAATCTAGCTACCATGTGTCACTATACAAAGTTGTTACCTGTTATTAACTATATTCCCTATGCTGTACATTTCATCCTGTGTCTTATTTTATAACTGGAAGTCTGTAGCTCTTAATCCCTTTCCCTTAGCCACCCCCCCCATCTCCCTTCCCTCTGGCAACCAAATTGCTCTTTGTATCTATGAGTCTATTTCTGTTTTGTTTTGTTTTTTAGATTCCATATACAGGTAGAATCATACATTATTTGTCTTCCTGTGACTTCTTTGCGTAATACCCTCTAGGTCCATCCATGTTGTGGCACATGGCAAGATTATGTTTTTCTGTGGCGGAGTAATACTCCATTGCATATATATACCACATCTTTATCCATTCATCCATCCATGAATACTTAGGCTGTTTCCCTATCTTGGCTATTGCAAATAATGCTGCAGTAAACGGAGGGGTGCTCCTGTCTTTTCTAATTAGTGTTTTTGTTTTCTTTGGATAAATACCCAGAAGTGGAATTGCTGCATTGTATGCTATTTCTATTTTTAATTTTTTTGAGGAACCTCCACACTGTTTTCATAGCAGCCACACCATTTTGCATTCCCACCAACAGTGCACGAAAGTTCCCTTTTCTCCACATCTTCACCAACACTTGTTATTTCTTGTCTTTTTGATACTAGCCATTCCGATAGGTGTGAGGTGGTAGGGAGCGTCTTTTCATGTGTCAGCCATCTGTATGTCTTCTTTGGAAAAATGTCTATTCAGGTTCTCTGCCCATCTTTTAATTGGGTTGTTTTCTGGATAGTAGTTGTGAGTTCTTTGTGTAGTTTGGGTATTAACCCCTTGTTGGCCGTGTCATTTGCAAATATCCTCTTCTCCCATTCAGTAGGTTGCCTTTTCATTTTGTTGATAGTTTCCCTTACTGTGCAAAAGCTTTTTAGTTTGAGGTGGTCCCATTTATTTATCTTTACTTTTGTTCTTGCCTGAGCAGACAGATCCAAAAAAATATTGCTTGCACCGATGTCCAAGAGATTACTGCCTGTGGTTTTTTTTGTTGTTTTTTTTCAGGAGTTTTATGGTTTCCGGTCTCTAATCCATTTCCGAGTTTATTTTTGTGTATGATGTAAGAAGGTGATGCAGTTACATTCTTTTGCATGTAGCTGTCCAGTTTTCCCAGCACCATTTATTTAAGAGACTTTTTCCCATTGTATAGTCTTGCTTCCTTTGTTGAAGATTAATTGACTGTACAAGCATGGTTTTATATTTCTGGATTCTATTCTGGTCTCTTGATCTATGTGTCTGTTTTTGTGCCAGTACCATATTGTTTTGCTTACTATAGCTTTGTAGTATAGTTTGAGATCAGGGAGTGTGATACCTTCAGCTTTGTTCTTTCTCAAGGTTGCTTTGGTTATTTAGGGTCTATTTTGATTCTATACAAATTCTAGTACTATTTGTTCTCCTGTGAAAAATGCCATTGGTGTTTTGATAGAGACAGCACTAAATCTGTAGATTGTTTTGGGTAGTATGGACATTTTAACAATATTCTAGTCTGTGAGCATGATATATCTTTTTATATACTTGTGTTGTCTTCAGTTTCCTTTATCGGTGTCTTACAGTTTTCAGAGTACTGGTCCTTTACTTCTGTGGTTAAATTTATTCCTAGGTGTTTTATTTAGGTTTGTTTTTGGATGTGATTGTAAATGGGATTGTTTTCTTAATTTCTCTTTCTGATAGTTATTAGTATATAGAAATGCAACAGATTTATGTATATTAATTTTATATCCTGAACCTTTATTGAATACATTTATTCTAATAGTTTTTTGGGTGAAGTCTTTAGAGTTTTCTATGTATAGTATGTCATCTGCAAATAAGGACAGTTTTATTTTTTTTCCAATTTGGATGCCTTTTACTTCTTGTCTGATTGCTGTGGCTAGGACTTCCAATACTATGTTGAATAAAAGTGGCAAGAGTGGGCATCCTCATCTTGTTCCTGATCTTAGAGGAAAAGCTTTCAGCTTTTCACAGTTGAATGTAATGTTAGCTGTGGTATTTCATTTTTAAGTTTCTGTAATGAGGGCTGTATCTGCAGTCGATGGGGACATTTAGTGTAGTCTCTCCACCCCCGCCTGCTGAGCTAATGGTGTTGCATCTTACAATAGACGGTATCAAATAGAGGAAATAATAGTATGTAAAGAGGTTAATGCCATGTCAGGTACAATATGTATTCAGTAAGTAGCTGCTATCATTTTATTTTTAATTGAATAGAATTATGGTTCCTATGTTAAGGCCATACCCTAGTAGGGAAATGAGGTCAGTCTACACACAGGACACCAGATTTGTGAGGTAGCCACAAGTGGGCAGGAGGGAAGAGCAGCTCCTAGGAACCTAGCTGTTGAATATGAGAGAGGGCAGTGGGATTTGTGGTTTTCAGTGCTAAAGTCACTGTCTACACCATGGAAGCGGGAGCTGGACGAGGAAGGACATGCAAAGTAGAACTTCCTGATTCGTGCAGCTAGCACAGGTTTTCCTTCTTGTTGCTTTTTTATCACTTCTTATTCTTTGTGGCGGTCTTACCTGAAGATCTTCAGCCTTAACGAGGCTGTGCTTTAGAGAGGCTGTTTACTTCCTCTTGGGCTGCAGGGTTTGTTCCAAAGATGCCTGGCTTCTTTGAGGCAGGAGTGGCACAACTCAGCTGGAGACCCTATGACCAAAGTGGATTTTAAGGGATTAGGCCATAATGGTTTGTTGAACTTCCCCTCCCTTTTTGGAAGGTCTCCTTCCCGTGGCAGACTTGAAGGTGCCAGACTGTATTTTATTAAACAAGGGAGCCTGTCCTTACAGATCTTTCTCTGCAGACACATTTGAAATACCTATACTCTAGTTTAAGAGTCTCTAATTTGGGTCGGAAGACGAGTAGAGATCTGAATCTCAGGTAGATGGAACATAAAATGGGCTCATTTTATACAAGCTATCTTGGAACTTCCCTTCTGTTAAATATAGTTTTAAAAATATATCTTGGTACTCACGGAGGTATAGGTAAAGGGTAAAGGGGCATTTAACTTACTCTTTTTTTCCTTTTTTTTTTTTTTTTAAAGATTTTATTTGACAGTGACACCGAGAGAGGGAACACAAGCAGAGTGGGTGGGAGAGGGAGAAGCAGGCTTCCCGTGGAGCAAGGAGCCCAATATGGGGCTCGATCCCAGGACCTTGGGACCATGACCTGAGCTGAAGGCAGACGCTTAACGACTGAGCCACCCAGGCGCCCCAACTCTAACTTACTCTTAAAGAGTTCAGTGTAGATGGGTGGGGGAGAAAAATAAAAAACAAATGTGGTAGAATGCCGACATTTGGGGAATCTGGGTGAAGGGTTTGTGGGAATTTTTTTCTATTTTCGTAATTTTTCTGTAAGTATATAAAGTTATTTCTAAAGAAAAAGTTGAAAATATCTTGAGTATCTTTCCATGGAAGCCCATACATTTACATTATTATTTTAATTTTCTGTAACATACTGCTGTGTGGATGTACTGTGAAGGTCTTTAGCCAGACTCCTATTTTGGGGCATTTGATTATTTCCGGTTATTTGCCATTATAAACAGTGCTGTGTGGAGGTCTTTAAATATGATAATAATATCCTCATGTATTTGGAATGGAATCCCTGCACTCTTTTGAAATATTCCCACTC
The DNA here is from genome assembly GCF_009762305.2 of Zalophus californianus. NCBI lineage: Eukaryota > Metazoa > Chordata > Mammalia > Carnivora > Otariidae > Zalophus > Zalophus californianus. The sequence continues at coordinate 70,536,895 of NC_045596.1, forward strand.
TCATAGTGGACCTAATAGGAAAATTCACAGTAAACTAACAAATTAATGCTTGAACCTAAGACCTTATTTACAATTTTAAATGGGTTAAATGTTGACTAGTTAGCAATATTTATCTTACCCAGATATTAATATGAGCTATAGAAAAATTTCTTCAGTTCTGCTTCATGTCTGTAACAAAGCTTTAGAAAAAAAGAATCTTTTAGTGACATGAAGCATCTTGGCTAAGTGTTGACTCCTTGAATAATTACGAAGATTGGAAAGTCTTTTAGCATCCTAAAGTCGTAGCTTTCTCATCTCATTCTGTTGGAAGCGGTGGGCAAATCTTTTTCTCTCTCATTCCAACATGCTTCACTATTTCATTGATTCCCAAACACATTAATTGGATTCCCATTCTCATTCCAGGAACAGACGGGGGATGAGGGGACTGTTTGACCAGAGTCGGTAGTAATATGCTATATGCTCTGTTGTATTGAATTGATTCACCTTCAACTTATAATTGTTACTTTTCCTGATGATGCATGTGAAAAATTGAAACCATAGAGGAGTATTACATTTTACCCTCAGGTCAAAACAGCATTCAGTTCTGTTTCTGACATTTGTACTAAAATGTTTGGTTATTAGTGTTTGGTCCAGTTTTTAGGCATCTCTTAGTGGTTTTGAAAAACAAAAAGCAGGTAAGGAAATGTAGTTAGTGACATGCAGAATGCCTAAAGGCAGATCTGATAGGATGCAGATAAAAGTGATACCTTTGATTCTTTGGTTATACCTTCTAACTTCCTCAAAAATATGAAACTGCAAAAATTCCAGCAAAATTGTTTCCATGAAATTTACATGTTTTAAAACCAGACCCAGGCAGGTTAAATTACATTTGAACATTGACATGTCCGTTCGATTTGATCCCACGACAGTGTGAATGTTGTGTGCTCTTTTCTTTCCTTTTCCTTCATCCTTAAACAAATGGTGGGTTAATGAATCCTAGGTCAGGAATTGGCAACCAATGCTGTATTAAATTACACTCAGATTAGAAATGAGAGCCAGGAAAAGAACCCTTTCATGTCCTGTCCGGCTGTGAGGCAGGTATTGGACCCAAGGGACTGGGAAGACCAGTGCTTTAGGTCTGGTCCACAGGAGGGGTGTGTGTTGTACAGAACTTGCCCAGGGCACTTGGCTCTGAATTGACACAGAGCAAAAAGTTGCTTTTCCAGTGAAAATCATGAGGTCATGGGATTTGTTTCATGTCTCTAGTTAAGGAAAAATGGTGTTTTGTTTCATTTTTTTTAACTTCTCCATTTTCTTTGCACTTAAAAATATAAAGACTGTAAAATGGCATTTCCTAGACACTGGTGGTTATACTAGCGGCAACAGCCATCATTTGTTAAGCTGGGAATCAGGAAGAAGTATAAATAGTAGATCTTTCATCCAAGACATGAGGAAATCTGTGTATGTTTGTGTGTACACATGCATGTATATACATGTGCATATATACTTTGAAAATGCTGACTTGAAGGAGGGGTAGAGACATTAGAGTGAATGTCATTACTTTAAAAGACAGTCTTTGGCCGGCTAGATTATTACCCCCAAAATCTAATCTGTCCTTTATTCGATGTTAGCCTCTTTACTGTGGGCTCACTGAGGTGTCCAGATGATTTCCATCCCTGTGTTCATTTTCCTCGGCTGGCTGGATAGATGTTGCTATGAAGCCGCAAGCTGTGACCCCGGTGTTCTCTCTTTCTGCCTCCACTTTCGTTATGTCTGTTATTCCCCTAGATTCACTGATTTACTGATTTTCTTCAAGATACGCATTTTCCTTTGGAAACTTTGACCTGACGTCCGAATTGTCCTCCTGTTGTCTCCAGCAGAACCCTTTCCCCACCCATTAAGTCAGGTTGATCTCTGGTCTTGTTTTCTCCAGAATGTGAAGCTCCTACTACTTAACCAGTAAAAGGTGGCCCTGAGGTGATTGCCCTTGCAAGAGGGTTGCTGTGTGAATCCCAGCGTCCCCTAATAACCATCGCTCGAGCTGTTTGCTTGTGCTAAGCTTTTCCTTCTTGTTTTTCACTTTCAGCAGACCTACTCCAATGAAGTTCATTGTGTTGAAGAGATTCTGAAGGTGAGTTCATTTACTGTCTCTCCATTTGAAGAAATACTGAAGGAGGTAGATGGATATCCATTTACTTTGACTTTAAAGAACGGTTGCCATTCCAAACCCCTTCAAACCATTCCCCTCTTCACACCTTCCAGTGCAAAATAAACCAGAACAGTAATAGAAGGACTCTTAAGAGCCTGAGCTCTCTGACAGATTCTATTAATTAAAACAAAGTCTACAAGCTGCAAGGCATTTGGACCAGAGTTTCAAGATCTCTCTCAGGTTTTTCTGATTGTTGTTCATAAAGACCCATGAGAGTTGTTCACTTCTCAGAAAGTCCTCTGTATTTAAGGGGTTAAACAGTGCTTGATTTATACTCTTAGTGTTTTGTAGGTGACACCTGATATGTATGGCCTCATCTTCAGTGAGGCCATGAATTTTTAAAGGAATAAAAAAAAAAAGTAGAGAGTAAATGGACATCTATAAACCTACCTTGAAGGGTTATTTTTCACTCTAGTTGCTTGAGATGGTGCCATGAACATTTGTGCTGCTTCTACAGATACATTGAACCCATTATCTGTGGGTTCAAGGTTTTTTTGCACAAGGACAACAAATCCCTCCTAGAATTCAGCTCCAGGACAAAATGAATAAATTCTCATGAACCAGCATGCTTTCTTTTTATCAGAGAAGAATTATATAAGCTGTTTAATTTCCCATTTTGGCTTTAATTTCCAGGAAATCTAGAGCTAAATTTAATGCCCGAGTACTATAATTGTGATAACTAAGGGTTTTGTTTCTCATTCCTTTTCTTTGACTTTTAACTTTTCCTTTGTGTGGGATTTAATGATATTCTTGCTTTATCTTTTACTATAAGTTTTCTGATTTTTTTTTTTGAAGTAGAGATATATATGACACATGTACCTATTCATTCCTATCTTCACTGCTCACTTTTCCTCAAAATACATACTTACCCAATTTTTTCCTTTAATTTTTCATTGTAAAGTAAGGTGGTACTGAAACCAGTAATTTTTTTAAGATTTATTTATTTTAGAGGGAGAGACAGAGCGAGCGATCAGGAGGGGGTACGGGTGGGCAGAGGGAGAGGGAGAAAGAGTGTCGACTCCGCCCAGAGCCCAACGCAGGGCTTGATCTCACGACCCTGGGATCATTACCTGAGCCGAAACTAAGAGCCTCGGACACTCAACCGACTGTCACCCAGGCACCCCTGAAACCAGTAATTATATAGGTTACCTTCTCACTTGCAAAATTTTTGGCAAAGGTAGTGTCTAGCCAGATGTTTGGAAAGTAGTCCCATCATTTTTGTTTTCTTTGTCCCCTGCTTTTGTGGTTAGGATCTTCTGAGAAAGAAATATCTCTAAGGAAACATGCTTTTTACTGCTAGAATTGAGCAATTTTTGTGAACCAGCTAGGAAGACTAATAATAAACAGGTTATCTTGATCAAGCTTTCATTTCATCCTCTCCTTCTGGCATTTCTGAAATCCTTTGGTGTGATGAGTCATAAAAACAACAAATGACTTAGTTATAAAATACGGGCTTAGCATTTTCTCTGAAAGCCTATGTGATTTGTTTTATAGTTATTTCAAAAGTAAATGCAGCGATACAGATTAGTTTGTCTTCTGTATATGTCAAATGCTACTCTTAGGTTTTGATGTGGGTTAATATATTACTTGTGGAATCCCTTAATTAGGACGATGGTATTAGAACACCAGACAAGCAATTTTAATTTAAAAAACTCCCTCCCCTCTAAGCCAACATCACTTTCACAGGTCCGTCCTTACCTGGAAGTACATGAAAGTGAATGGTTAATGCAAGTAACCGGATGAGTATTTTCATTTGGAAATCATATAGAAAGCAAACAGAAGGATGTCCTGGACTGGGGAGGGGCAAGGCTTTTGCATAGCAGAGACTTAGAGTCTGTGCCCCTTCATTTCTCCTCTGTTTGGAGCTTCAGCTACGTCATGTGTACTGCCCTGGGCCTCGGTTTCCTCGTTGGTAAAATGAAGGCCCTGGGCTAATAGATGATCTCTAGGGTATGATCTAGCTCCCATTCTCTGGTGCTGATCCAGATACTTTCCTCTGCCTCATGGTCCCTGTTCTTCCTTTGTACCAGCAATTTATGAAGATTGCCAGGAATCCTAACACACATCTTTCTGATGGGCAAGAGAAGCAGTAAATTGTTCCCTAACAGAAAAAATTAATCATAGAAGATACTGTTTGGTTCTCTGGTGGAAATATTAAGAGTGGAAGTGTTTTTAATGAAGGGGAGGTAGTGGCCTATAATTCCTGCAGGCTGATGGGGTAAGGAGATAGCAGATAGATACTACCAGAAACTAGGAATTGGCTGTGCACGAGATCCAGACAGGGCACCGTGCCCGCATGTCCTCAGTGGGTGAATGGAAACAGCTCACGTTCTCTCCTTACAGTGGGATGGCCTGGACAGCCTCCTGGGGAGGTCAGTGCAGTACTCGTGGACATGACCTCAGTGTAGCCTCCCAGTGGGGATGCTGTGACAATGAGCGGCAGCGCTAGTATTTGCTCATTCATTTATGCAACAAATACCCACTAAACCTCAGATACTTTTCTAGGCACTGGGGATTCCACATGAGTAGGACTGAGTTCTTGCTCTAAAGGGGACTACAGGAGGAAGATAATTATACAATAAAAATGTCAGATATTGTTAAGTACTATGAGTCCTACAGCAGGCAAATGAAGAGGACTAGACAGAGGAAAGAATGCAGAAAACCTTGAGGTGGGAACAGGTTGGTGTATTAGAAGAGCACCAAGAGCTAGGCAGTGTGTCTAGAGCAGCATGAGCAAGGTGGAGAGCGAGGAGCAGCGTCAGCCCTGGCGCCTAGAAGCCAACAAGCCGACAAGCCAAGACTAGGCAGGTGTGATAAGTCATTGTTTAGGTAGGCGGTGAATTCATGGCCTTGAGTGCAATTCTGGGCAGCCTCTTCACCTTATGGCCCGAGTTCTCCTAAGGCCTGACTCCCTCCAGTAAGCTAGGCATTTAGGGAAGTATATAAATTCTTTCAGACTGTTGGGAAACAACCTAGGGCTTGAAAGAGTTTATGCACTTTCCAACTGCCTAATTTAATAGCCGGGGCAGCCTTAGGCATTGTGAGTACAATGGACATTTTCTGGGAATAACTGGTGACTAAAAGTCATAGATACCATTGGGATTCTAAAGAAATTCTTGGAAAACAGAAGAGGGGGGATACTTTCAAACACCTCAATTAATGCATTTTTACATTGTAGCGGTATAGTGGTCCCATTCCTTAAAGGACAGTAAAATAAGGAAAACAGCAGGGAGCTCTCTTTGGTGCAGTATTGAAATTCTGAAAAACTGGACTTAGTTAAAAGTTGTGATGCTTTTAACTTAAGTACTTTCTATGACCATGTATCTAAACACTACATAAATTACCCTCATTTCCCTCAGAAAAATAAGTGGTCTTAGTTCACCTCTCACTGAGAACAGCCGTTCAGAGGGCTCAGGCACCCCAGGCTGCCCAGGGCTGGTAAGGGTCAGAGTTCAGATTCCAGTCTGGGACTCTAGCTCCAGAGTGGTTACTTTTTCCATCATATTTGAGGGCAGAATTCTTCCTTTGTGCTGCACAAAGCAGAGGGTTAGTCAGTGAACAGGGGCATGTCTTCACCTTTAGCAAAAATTACTCAAGAAAGCCAGAATCAGGGACTTTGCTCGTCATTGTGCCTGGTCATTTCTGTCTGTCCTGGGGTGATAGCAACCCAGAGAGTGGCTGTGAGGAAAGGCAAGGGGGAAGGTGCAGAGGTTGGGGATGGAAATACCTGCTAGAGATCCATCTCCAGTTGTTCAAGGATCGCATAGCGTTTCTGTGGTAATGGAGAGGTTGTCTGCACTTGAAAAAGAGTGCACTGTTATATAATACACTGTGTTGTACAAGTGAAGTAATTCGGTGCAGTCTGGGGTCGCCCGCTTGCTGGTAGGAAGTTGCTAGTCCATCTTTAAGCCAGTTTCCCAGGCAAGTCTGACACATGTGGTGATGGACGTCTTGCTCTTAGACTGGAGAAGCAAAGGGGCCCACACTGTGTGTTCTCAGCCATCAGCCTGATCCAGTCATTCTGGGCCTCAGTTTTCTCATCTGTAAGAATGAAGGTGTTGAGGGGTGCCTGGGTGGCTCAGATGGTTGAGCGTCTGCCTTTGGCTCAGGTCATGATCTCAGGGTTCTGGGATTGAGCCCCACATCAGGCTCCTTGCTCAGCAGGGAGTCTGCTTCTCCCTCTGCCTGCCGCTCCCCCTGCTTGTATTCCCTCTCTCTCTTTCTCTTGCTCTCTGACAAATAAATAAAATCTGAAAAAAAATGGAGGGGTTGATATGAATGATCTCCAATGCCATTTTAGCTCTTTACACAAGTGTGTGTGTGTGTGTGTGTGTGTGTGTGTGTGTGTGTGTGTGTGTGTGTGTGTATGCGCATGCGCATGTGCGCACACACATGCACACATGTATTTGTGATTAGACACGTTTAATCTGACCTGTTCTCCGCCAGTTTTTTAGCAAAGCAGCTCAGGTCATGATCCTGGAGTCCCGGGATCGAGTCCCGCATTGGGCTCCCTGCTCAGCAGGGAGTCTGTTTCTCCCTCTGACCCTACCCCCCTCATGTGCTCTCTGTCTCTCTCATTCTCTCTCTCAAGTAAATAAATAAAATCTTAAAAAAAGAAAAAAGTGAAACTTGTATTACTGGAAAGGGAAGGTAATTTTTTAAGGCCCTTCCCTCCCCCCAAAAAAGTTCCTTTGTACTAATAGTGTGTATCAGGGGAGGGTCAAATCCATTAAAACTCTCCCAAGTGGAACAAGTGACCTGAATTACTTGTTTGCTTAAGTCAAACAGGAAAGTTCTTCTTCCTTTGAACTTAAATAATTCCAGGAAATGCAATAAAGAAGCTGAGGGAGAAAGCAAGCATTGAGTCGCGACTGTGTGGTCACAGTTACATAAGCTCTGTTAATATGCTTTATGATCTCCAGTGTGAAGACCGCTCATGTTCTGCATTCTTGTTTTTCCTCTCTGAACTGAATGCTGTTTTGTGAGTGGGAGATCTTCAGCGTTTGAACACAGCCCTTTAAGTAGGCGTCTTTTAAAAAGTAAAATAAATAACTTCTAAGATTTCACTTTTTATTTACCACCAATCCACTTTACGTTTAAGATTGAAAAGTTAACTTACGTAGCAATAAATGTGCTATTTATAATTTACTTTTTCTTCCCTTTCCATGTCTCTTTCCAGGAAATGACCCATTCATGGCCGCCTCCTTTGACAGCAATACACACGCCTAGTACAGCTGAGCCCTCCAAATTTCCTTTTCCCACAAAGGTAATTCTTTACAAGTACAACAGGCCCTGTATCCATACCCGTGCGAAGTCTGAAGTATTGCTATGAGATAGATTAACCTAGCACTAGCTTTTGAAATCTTTGCAGATTAGGTTAAAACTGCCACTAACTTAGCTTCTGAAGTGCTTCATAATGTTTTCAAACACTTCACTCTCCAAATTATGTGGGAACATCTTACCTTTGTATGGGGTTTTGTAGCTTATGAAAGCATTCAGGACTTTTCAGTAAATTCTCTCACTTGAGACTTCTTACTTAGACATGGGAAAACAGAAGTACAGGGAGAGTGAGTGAGGTAGGTATCTGATTCCTCGTTCGGAATTTAGATATATGCATAACACATAAATCTTAGACTTTCTCATACCCACTAATTTTCTTAAAGTTTGCTGTGATCATCTTCTACATTAGTGCTGCTCTTAATAACAAGTGAATCAGTTGCTGACTCACATGTTTCCGTTGAAGTATTTGTGAACAGTGTATTTTAAACACTGCCATTTTCCTTTGCTTATTTGTACTTTGGGATAACCTTCAGAGTATAGAAATAGCACCTTCAGATCTGTGTTCTGTCCAGCTTGGTATGGATGCACACTCTTAATATATTAAAGCTATTCCTTTGCATGGTATTGTTTTCAAAAGAGGTTATATCTACCCAGACCAGAATCTGCCATGTTAGATACTTTACATATTTTCTCATGATAGTTTTTTTTAATGTTGTTCATTATTCCTGGTAAAAAAACATTATACTTTGTAAAAATAAGTAAATAACTCTTTGCTCAACACCAAAGGAAAAATAAATTCTAGGAAAGAATAGAAGAAATAAATAATAAATAGAAGAACTAAAACCCATTTTACGTATGTAAAAAATAGATTTATCAGTGTTCATCAGACTTAGCAGTGATGCAACCTTAGATTTATAAACCTTAATATTTTAATAACTAGAGATTTTTTTTCTTTCTAGGATTCTCAGCACATCAGTTCTGCAACCCAAAACCAAAGTAAGTGGAACTGATTATTGCATTGGAGAACAAAGCATGGTTTTTGTTGTTTTACTATTTAAAAGAAAAAAAAAAAAATGGAAACTAGCCCAGCACAGATGAGGGCTTCCTATTTTGAAAGAATAGGAAGGGAGCACAAACATAAAACTGTGCTTTAGGTGCAATTTCAGATTGTTGCAAAGAGTTAATGAAGATGTCATAGTAAAGTACTTGACAAATATAATGTGTCATAATTATAACAAATATAATTGCCTGACGTATGCACACATCTTGAATGTGACTCTCAAAGCATTGTAACCCAGAAATAGTATATAGAATAGATTAGGATATTTTGTGTGGTTCTTGTGTTTTTTTTCTTAGAAAAGTAAGAAATTTGTATAAGGAATAGAGTACATAACTTCTTTAGTTTTTCTTTATGTATTCACCCTGCAATTCTTGTTTGGTCTCTCTTTATGGATTGTAAATAGTTGAGAATTCAGAGGGAAACATAAGTAAGCTAACTGGATCCAGCCTTTCTCTTCATCAATAACCCCTTGATTCAATAAAGTTTTTGTGTCCCAACTACATGCAAGGCATTTCAAACCTTATAGAAATGACTAGGGTATTTGCAGTCATTTTGTTTATTAATATATGGTGCATGTCCCAGTTATGAAGTATTAGTCTTCAAAAAAAATAGGGCAACCAAAGTAGGATATGTATGTATGTTGGGAGAAGGTTGCACATAGATACTCCATGGAGGTGACTCTTCCTCAAATCTCCCCACCTCATTCTTTTCCCTCACTTATATATTTTTTCCCTTTATTTTTCTACAGTTTAAATTGCACGGATGTGAGGAGAGTAGAAAAAAGATGAGGAAAGCAAGAAACAGAATATCCTTTCCTCTAGAGCAGGGGTGGACCCACCATAGCCTGAGAGTCCATCTGTTCTGCAGCTGGTTTTTGTAAAGAAGGTTTTATTAGGACACAGCCATGCCCGTTCATTTATTATTATGCCACGAGGTACGGCTTGCAACGCCTGAAATACTGACTATCTGACCTTTATAGAAAAAGTTTGCCATTCTCTGCTCTAGATACTAAATAAGATCTTGCAAAAGACTCATGACTGAATTTCCCCCAAATGCAGAGAAATAAGCCTGATCATCCTGCCACAGTGTTTGTATAAGTGGTAAGGTAAAATTAACCGAAATTAATGGCTTCTTGGTGAGGTCGGGACCTCTTTTTTTCTCAGCATCTTGGCGGTCCCTGCAGAGACAGATAAGCAGTGGAGTGGGACAAGGCTTGGCAGGACGGCCAGCTCAGCTGTGGACAGGCTTGCTGTGTGCCCTTTTACCGCTTGCTCTCCCCATTTGCTAGGGCTGCCCGCCAGGCAGATCATATGCTTTCCCCTGGGTTCCTCACAGCTTTGATGATTGCTAACTCCTGGTTCAGAAAGACCCTTTAATCCTTTAAATTGTTTGATTCCCCCTTTTAGCGAAACCTAGCTGAAGATGAGCTGGTAAGCACTTTCTTGGCGGAGGATGGGTGGCCCTCTCGGCCGATGGAGTAGTGTGGGCCGATTTCTCCTTGCTCTTGCTCCGAGGCGTTTTCAGACCCTGGCAGGTCTCCAGTAGGTCTTGGCTCACTAGATGCTTACCCTGGGGTTTTTCATGCTGCTGCCATTCTGTCTGTCTGTGTTCCGGGGAACCTTGTTTACTTTTGTGAGAGTGGGGCCTAGTTGAACCCTAGAGAGGTCTAGTTTTATGTTGGGTGAAGAGGGAGTTAGTTATCTTATTAAGGTTTTGTTTGGAGCCTGCAGAGAATGAAGTATGCCTAAGGATAACCAGAGCCTTGGGGCGCTTCAAACCCAGTGAAGACCAGTATATGAGAGTCCCTGTGAGTGCCTTGAAGAGTGGCCTTAGCCCCTCCCATTTGTAGTCCTGCCTATAGCTTCCTAGCCAGGGGGGGAAGCGGTTGTAACTGTCATGTAAGAGCTGCCGCCGCCATGAGGGTGAAGTGATTAATTGCAAGGTCTCCACGTGACATTGTTGGGAAATCTCATTCAAGCCTGCCTCAAAGGCACCCGTATTCCCATTCCACTCCCCGTTCGTTTCAGGTCCCTATTACCTCACGCCTAAAGCAGCTTCCCAGATGGGTTGTTGCCTCCACCATTAATATTGCCCGTTCCCTTCTAGGTTCTGCCAGGTGGCACCACTAGATGAATCTTTCTGAGGGATCTCTCTAGCATGTCCCTGGTAGAGACCTTTGGTGGTGTCTCATTGCCTAACAAAGTTAGAACTTACCATCCTGGCATTCAGCGCCCTCCCAGATCTGACTTTCACCCATCTTTCCGTGGTGTCCACACATTTTGTACCCTGTCCTTATTACCCTTTCCAAGTCTGTGCCGTTGTAAATCTTCCCTCTCCTGCCTGAAGGCCTTCCTCCTCCTCCTCCCCCCTTGGCCAGCAGTCATTCTGTCAAAACCTCACCCATCTTTTGTGACACAGTTCATTTTGCTCCTTGTCTAGCTTGCCTTCTTCAGTCACTACCAACAGAGAGACCATTCTTGAGATTCCTGGGACAATTCATTTCTGTGACCGATCTGTGTGCCCCTTTCACACTGCCCGCCACTGGAGATATTTGTGTGCCCGGCACACGTCCCTCGGTCACTTGTCAGCTCATTGAGGGTAGGGTCGAGTGCCTTGAGCATCTTGTCTCTGGGAGACAGTGTGACTACGTGGATGGGGGCAGGTGTTGAATAATGGACAGGTGAGAGGGAGCGCACACTCAACGGAGGTCAGAGGCTGGGAAAAAGGAGTGCTGGTAAATCCCTGGTAGATGGGGAAGGGCAGAGCAGGTGGGAGGGAGAGCAGCTCTGTCCTAGGGCTTCTTCCATGGGGGTCCCCCACCGCGAGCTGACATCAAGGAAAGTCAGGTCCCCAGCATGTAGGAAAGTTACCAGTCATGGGGTAGGGTGTGCTGCAAGCAGGGCTTTTCTGTGACTTTTTGCTCTGTTTAGGGTTTTTCGATTCTGAGCAAGTCCTTGTTCTAGAGGTAACGTAAGTGTTACTGTATGATGGTGAGGTTGTACCGAGTGCAGTGCGTATAGCAAGCACTATGGTTGACCGAGTTGAAGTAGACTAAGTGTTCAGGTGGAAAAAGCGAGGACTGGGGTGAGGGGGACAGCACAAAAGGAGGGGATTTATAATAAACTCAGGAATGTATCTCATTGTGCTGCTCTGATCATTTTTCCTTCCCCCACAGAACAACATGATACATCTTCAAAAACCCACACTAATTCTCAGCAGGGAACATCGTAAGTAATATGCTTTTGTTTATTAAAAGTTTATAACGTAACATGGTAATTTCCCATGTAAATCCATTGCTTAGATTTTTTTTTTCCCTACCACTTTCAAGTAATGACTTTCATAACCTACCACTGCATCGTAAAAGGAAGTAATGCCCTACATTTATACTTGGATTAAGTTCTTCTGTTGAAGGTTCAGGCACCACAAGAGAGTTTGCTAAGGAGTTTTCTCAAAAGAAAGGCATGTGAGCCATTCTTTACATGTTAACTGTGGAAAATAGAAGGTCTTAGCGTTGTAAATTTCAGTCCTAAATAGCTTTTGCTTTGGAAAACAAATTTTAGGGGATGTGTACAATTTAAGATTTTTTTGCCACTTTTTTGGCCTAGTTTTAACTAATAAAGAACGAGTTTTGTTGCCCAGCTGTTCTTTATTAAGGCCAAGTAAGTCCAGATACATTTGGGGTTTTTAGAACAGTTTAAAGTACATAATAAAGATTTTTCAAATCAGCAGTTGGACCCACTTGGTCATTTCTTGATGGTATTGAAGTAATACTTGTTTTCGTCCAACTGCAAAGGGTTTTTGGGAACGAGGTGATGCTCCTTCAGTACTAATCAGTTACTGACGGGGGGCAAGGGGGGCGCCAGCCTCCCAGAATTTCGGGTTTAAGCTCCAGCTTTGCTCTGGGTACAGTGTTTGTTCCATGCATCTTGGAAGGGGTCATTGCTGTGGGTTGAGTATTTTGAGAAGCTGTGTAGTCGAGGCAAAGAGGTTATTTTATCTTTTCACCATGACTGAATGTGGGACTAAGTTAAATCACGTCTCCCAAGTGCCAGCTCCTTTCTCTATCGCAAAACAAGAAAAAAAGAACAATATGGCAAGATATTTTTATTTTTTTTAAAGATTTTATTTATTTATTTGACAGAGAGAGACATAGCGAGAGAGGGAACACAAGCAGGGGGAGTAGGAGAGGGAGAAGCAGGCTTCCCACTGAGCAGGGAGCCCGATGTGGGGCTCGATCCCAGGACCCGGCCCGGGATCACGACCTGAGCCAAAGGCAGATGCTTAACGACTGAGCCACCTAGGTGCCCTGGCAAGATATTTTTAAAGATTAATTTCTTATAGTTCAAAGGGTGGACTTTTTTGTGCGTGTAATAAAAGTTATTTCATTTGTGGTACTGGCAGATGGTGAGATTTTTGCTTGTTTTTATTGCCCTTTACCAGAAAAAAAAAAAATTTTTTTTTTAACCTTATGGTGCCTTTTCTTTCCCTTCTCCACCCCCCTTTCTGTCTTCCTTCCTTTTTAAATTTCACTGGCTCCTGAATTTTGGAAGTCTGGAATCGATGGCTGGTAGAGAACAGAAACTGTAGTTCAAGGGACTGCAATTGTAATGATTCTGTGGAAGCTCTAACATCCCCCAAGGTTTTACACCTTGTGCTCTTTGTAACGATTAGTAGTAAAGCCCTTTAGACCATAAAAGGCCCCTGTCTGTGTTTTTGGGGGCAGCGAGGAAGGGGGAATTGAAGAGGAAAGGAAACCGCTGTGTCCTTGGGCCTCTGGGGAGAGGAGGAAAGGCCACTGGATGTGAGCGAGGCCCAAGAAGCAGCTTCATACTGAGCAGGCCAAAGTCACACCCTCTCACACCCATTTCCATCAGCTTTCAGGCTCGGGTAGTCGTAGGGATTTAGACCATTTTCTGTGTTGGGTTTGCTCTTCAGAGAGACGGGCCGTCCTCCTGCTGAGTTAAAGCCCAGAAATCAGAGGTGCCTGCAAGTGCGTGACAGGCATATGACATAGGTAGTGCTCTCTTTACAAAACTGTTCATTTGCCATATATAAAATCACCTAGAAAAGAATATTTATTATGATCCTGGTAGACTGAAGGAGGGGAGGAAGACAGGGCCCCAGGGAGGCAAAGAGGAAAGGGAAGCGTGACAGAGGAGGAGAGAATGGGGGGGTGGGTACGGTGGTGGCCGGACGGGTGGGGCTGGTGGCATCGATAAGAGCCAGAAATGTTATCTCTGGGGAAAAGGAATCACGTCCGTGTCCCAGTTAATTTGTGCAGTGCAGTCATGGTTTCAGACTCAGTAGGTCACATCTGTTGGTGCTCACAGGTTAATTTGATCTAGTGTCAGCGTGCAGGCTCTTTGACATGCACTGAAACTCTTTGAGCGGCAGAGTGCCAGAGAGATGGTCTAACGCGCTTTGAATGTCAGAGAAAAAAAACGTTCATTTTGGGATCATGTGTACTGTGGTTTTAAAACTCAATCTAGGTCTTAATGCTTTTTCTTTCAGTTGCTAGTATTTGGGAATCCTCAGATATAATATTGTTCTCCGGACTTGGTTCCAGGTGACTTGGAGATCTTTCCAAAAATTGCTTCCATGCATCCATTCAAGGCATAATTAGTGAACACATGCTGTGTGCTTGGTGCTGCTTTAGGGACTTGGAAACGGTGGCCGCTGAGACAAAATTCTTGTCTTTTTGTCTTGTAACTTAATGCGGGTGGCATGGCATACAAACTAGGTGCTGTGATGGCTACAGGCTCAGGGAGCAGTTCTTTTGGGTGACGGTGATACTTTTGGGAGGGAGGTCAGGAAAGGTTTCTCAGAGGAGTGACGTTTGATCTGGAGCCTGAATGATGGGAGAGCGAGGCAGAGAATTTCTGCTACGTCTAAAGGGGCTTGATAGATTTTGCAGCAGGCTCTGAAGCCATTTGAAAACATTGGGGAGTAGTAATTCTTACTGGCAGTGACAACTTTGAAGTAGTTCCTTTGCCTATGTAAAGGTTTTGAAGGAGCTTGTGGAGGTCCATTTAAGTCTCACATTTGGTCATAACTGCTAATTTCCTGCAGTAAGTGACCATAGACTAATTTAAACATTGCCTGAAAGATTGAATAAGATATGTTTTAATGCGCTAAGAATCTGTTAGCCCTGAAGGCAGTGTGTGCCTTCCACCCACTGTGGGATGCTGGGCTATTAAGTCAACAAGATGTGGTCTACTTCCACAAGAATGTGTATTCTCTCTCACCCTGCAGGGGCCTCCAAAGCCTGCCAGTAACTTACCTGTCTACCCCCCTTACGATCCCTTTTCCCCCATATTCTGGTATACTTTCCATTGTGGCCATGTTGGCCCCCTTGCTGTTTATTTCCTTCCTTCCTTCCTTCCTTCCTTCCTCCCCTCCCCTCCCCTCCCCTCCCCTCCCCTCCCCTCCCCTCCCCTCCCCTCCCCTTCCTTCTTTTCTTTTTTCTTTTCTTTTCTTTTGATTTTATTTGAGAGAGAGAACACAAGCTGGGGGAGAGGTGCAGAGGGAGAGGAAGAAGCAGACTCCCCACTGAGCAGGGAGCCTGATGTGAGGCTCAATCCCAAGACCCTGGGATCATGACCTGAGCTGATGGCAGATGCTTAACCTACTGAGCCACCCGGGCGCCCCCTCTTTGCTGTTTTGGGTGCCCCGATCACTCTACCCCCTATTCCTGTGGTGTATGCAATCTCCTTACTAGCGCAGACTTCCCTAACTACCCCAGGTAGAAAAGCAACCCACGCCCACCTTTAGTCTTTTATTCCCCTCCATAGGCTTTTTACCCATTGAAAAAAATATATTTTAGTTGTTTATTTCCCTTTTCATAAGGGAGAAAAGTATATATTTTAGTTGTTTATCTCCTAGACTGTCAGTGCCACAAAGCAGGGATTTTGTCTGCTTAGAGTTGTATCCACTGAATCTAGAGCAGGGCCTGGCATGTAGTAAGTACTAAGAGTAAATGTGGAAAGAAAACTATTACATAGAAACTTGATTAAATACGTGTATAAACAATACTTAATACACAGGATTTAAGGCAATAACTTTTCTAGGTTTTTCCTGGTTGTCCAGTATGTCATTCTTGCACTAATATCTTATTTGTCATACTTATTTTTTTAAGTAATCTCTCTGCCTAGCATGGGGCCTGAACTCAGAACCCAGAGATCAAGAGTCACATGCTCTACCAACTGAGCCAGCCAGGCATCCCTGTTATACTTACTGATTTAATCTTATTTATTAACTTCAGATTTCCCCTCATTTATACTCTTGTAATTTTTCTCATGTCCTTCTGTGACCTCAGATAATCTTCACTTCATCCATGGATTTTAAAGTCTTTTACACCTCTGACAGTTTTTAACCTTGATTACTCTGTGTACTGTCACTTTCTGCTCTGTCTTGTTTGTCCATAATCTCCCACAGACCGTCTCTCCCTGAATTTGAATAATGACAGCCGCTGTCACCATTTGGAGAGTCCCCCCTATATGCAGTGTCACAACTGCTCGAGATTTGTGTTTTTCAGTTTTTCATTTATTATATGTGGAGCCTTCTTCATAATTTGTCGCCTTCCCTCATCTCCTCCAAAGCATTTGCAGTCCGTATTTCCGCCCTTGATCAAAAAAAGGAATCACAGCCTGATTGGATTTTAGATTTGGGGACTTACATATGTCTACTTTGGAGCCCAGCCTCTTTCTCTTTCTCTGCCCTCCATTGCCTGTTCTGTTCCCAAATCAGTTTTCAGTTTGTGAGATTGTTCCAGTTCACCCATTCTCACATGTTCATTAGCGGTTTCTGAAAAGTATTACGTGCCGTCTTACGCACACCTAATACCAGGGTTGTGACTTACTAATTACCGTGAGCTTGCCTTCACTTGCTGTTTCCCAAATAAAACGTACGGCCCAATCGTAGGAAATGTTGAGCCAAAAAATCAGCTTATTTAAGTAGTTTTGGGGTTTGAATTGAGATGTTACGGACTATTGGCAGTGAAGTCGTTGGCAAGCCCAGGACTGGGGAATGGAAAAGGAATAAAGGCTTGTCTTGTGTCTTCACACAGGAACAGTCAGGCTCTGAGTCACTGAAGCCTGCCTGCCGGGACGTGTACATGGCTCTCTAAGCGTTGCAGAGCAGTTGGCCTGAAGAATGCATTTGTACAAAGGGGTTTGAGGATTGTTTGTAACCTCTAAGTAAAAACTCTACCTCACCAGTAATGTAAAATGTGGTTAAAGCTACGTGTTAGTTCAAAGAGTGGCTCTACCTGAGTATTTGACTTCTTTTGACCAGTGCCAAGGTAGGCCATATGGTGGCATATGCTTTGAAATAGCTGCTTTGTCTTGGCTTTGGAAGTGAAATTAGTCATTTAACCAATTTTAAAAGTATATAAGGTTTATAGTTCATTTATTTTCGTAAGGGAAAAAGAGCGTATCCATTTTATTCCAGCAGGGTAATTACTGTTTTCTTTAATCGAAGTCTTTCTCTCCGGGGATTCTGGAGAATCTCTCCTATCATGTAGGTTTTCTAGCCATTGCGCCCTCTATTGGCCGGAGCAAGGCAATCATATGAGACGCAATGGCTTTTGCCTTCCAGATCCAGCATGTACCAGCTTCACGATGTGGGCAGGGTCAGTGGCCATTCTGAGCCCGTTTCCTCACCCTCAGAATGTGAGGGCATGACCAGAGGCGGCCATAGGGTTGTGAGTAAAGGCAGTGTCTGCAGAGTTCTGAGCACACAGTGGGCACAGCTACGCGGTACTGTTACCTATGCAGCAAACAGCGTGCTGCTACTCATTCAGCCGGCCTCTTAGGGTTACCTGCCAAGTTCTGGATAGAGAAGATATGAAGGTGAAAATGACTTGGTCCTGCCCCAGAAAAGCTTATAGTTGAGTATGTCCCTTGGGCCTTATGCTCTCTTGACCTAGATCTTACAGTATGAGTGAGACTGGGTCTAAGAGGTTTGATTCCCTTCTAGTGGGTGCTGAGGTGGTCACCCAGATGTGCTGTAATTCGTGTTTGCCATTTTTCACATTAAGGACCAATTCTCTCACATGTACCACGTGAAGTGTGCTAGAGTAATGTGCTTGGCCTCAGACATAACTGTTTGTGGGACAAGTCGGGGATTTTAGCAGCTGCTTCCTTTAAATTTTTTCCTTTATCTCAAAAGATAAAACCTTTACCGGTTATCAGGTTAGATTTCCCCCAACTGTATGGACTTATTTATTTATTTATAAAGATTGTATTCATTCATTTGATAGAGCACAAGCAGGGGGTGCTGCAGGCAGAGGGAGAGGGAGAACATGGGGCTTGATCCCAGAACTCTGGGATCATGACCCAAGCCAAAGGCAGATGCCCAACCAACTGAGCCACCCAAGCGCCCCTCTTTTTTTTTTTTTTTTTTTTAATCACAGTGGTATTCATGATTAATTTTCTGTATTAGTAAAACTTAGATACGGTTTTTAAGTAACTTTTTTTCTTACTACAGATTCAGGACAGGTTTGTTATAAAGAACTTTAGAAGTGTCTTTCTTAGCCCCACTAATAGTATGCTGGTTTATGTTGAGCTACCCATCTGGTGATATAATAAACTCTGGTTTCTGGAAGATTCCATGTTACTCTTAGCAGAGTGGCAGACACTGACAATACACTTTGTTGATTTTTGCATCAGGGTTCCTGGCCGGCTCAGTTGATAGAGCATGCGACTCTTGATTTTGGGATCGTGAGTTCAAGCTCCACATTGGACCTGTTAGAACTTATTCTTTAAAAAAACAAAAACAAAACCAACAAACTAATTTTTTTATCAAATAAATTGAACCATGAATTTTGATTAAATGAAATAACATGTGTAAATAACCAGTATATCCTACATAGTGGTAGATTTTGTTTGACCCTATTGGTTTTGTTTTTTTTTTAAGATTTTTATTTATTTGAGAGTGAGAGAATGAGAGATAGAGAGCACGAGAGGGAAGAGGGTCAGAGGGAGAAGCAGACTCCCTGCTGAGCAGGAAGCCTGATGTGGGACTCGATCCCGGGACTCCAGGATCACGACCTGAGCCGAAGGCAGTCGCTTAACCAACTGAGCCACCCTATTGGTTTATCATTGCTTTTTGAGTGTTTCTTCGGCGGTATCTGGAGCACTCTTCCTTCAGAGGTCACTATCCCTCATCTCTTTAGGTGTCATACCTGCCGGTTTGTATTGTTTTTGTCTTCGTAAGGCTCTGAAGGGGAAATTCTTGGAATCTGAGACAGCATTTTTACAGTGCCTTTTATTCCTTAAGATCAAGTAGAGCTAAAAGTCAGAACATACGCTTTCTGGCTTACTTTAGGAGAATATATTTGTGGAAGCCAGGTGGACAGCTTACAGAGTATTTAGCCCCCTGCTTACATCAGGAAGTGTGATTGGTTACCTGATCATTGATGTTTCAGGAAATTAAAGCAAATCAGTTTTATACAAAAGCCAGTGACTAAGAAACAAAGAGGTCTACTTACTGTGGTTTTGCTGTCGGTTTTTTGTTTTTTGGGTTTTTTTTTCCTGGTTGTGTTATGCCTTACATTTATTCAAAGATACATCTTTTATCTTTTGCTTGGGTATGCCCCAGCCAAGACAGGACTTGGCAGTAACACTGTTGAGTGACTTTTTCTTGTATACCATTATGATATCTACTGCCAAGTCCTGCATCTGAAGGCTGTGTTTTCTAGCCTTGCTAAAATAAGAAGGTAGCTCTCATTAGGTAAATATTGAGCAGCATCTACATTTGCAAGTAGCTAACAGTTTTCATATTTTTTAGAAACTTCGGATAGTTTTAGTACCACTTGTTGGTGAAAATAGTTCTTGGCAGAATTACAACATTGCATGTAAGTGGTCATTATGAAAGAGCCCAGTTTTATCTTTTATTTTCATTAGAAAATATAATGATTTTACCAAGGATTCCCAAAATAATCATGCTTGCTTATTTCAGTGGCAGGTTAGTGGGTTTGCAGTAAAAATCAATGGTCAGATTATTTGTTGAAGAGATGTTTTTAGAAATACTAAAGTATTGTTATTTTTTAAGATTTTATTTATTTATTTGACGGAGGAGAGACACAGCGAGAGAGGGAACACAAGCAGGGGGAGTGGGAGAGGGAGAAGCAGACTTCCCGCCGAGCAGGGAGCCTGATGCGGGGCTCGATCCCAGGATTCTGGGATCATGACCTGAACCGAAGGCAGACGCTTAATGACTGAGCCACCCAGGCACCCCAGAAATGCTAAAGTATTATAACCTCCAATATAATTTTTGCTTTTTGGAAAATTAATAATACTTAAGCAGATTGGTTTTGTTTTCACTTGCACTAATAACATTTCCTCAAATAGTCCTCATAAATTTGGGGGGAAGTGGGAGCAAGCAGTTAACAACTAATTCATTCTTTTGATATGTAAGCATCCCCCTGGAAGATGGTAAGAGAGGGAGGAGATAGGGAAGGGCTAAGATTTCAGTTAACATGTACAGATTGGAAAATGACCTTTTAAAAATGGAAGTATCTTATTTGCTTTTAATATTTAGATTGCTCATAAACCAGAATGCCTAGAGATAAGTATTATGATAACTTTGAGGAAGTGAACTGAGGTTTTATTTTCACCAGAACGATAGCAGTAAGGTTAAACATATTTTCTAGACAACAAGATTATTTGTATTACTACTCTTTCAACTGATTATAATGTTTAAGCAGACTGTGTGTGTGAGAATTTGTATGTCGGAGGAGGGCGGTGAAAAGTAAAGTACCATATTAATAATGTCCTTTGGACAGAAATGGAAGATACCGGCACGGTTTGGTGACCATGGCCACAATAGCTTCCTCTTTCTCTTACTGTGTATTGAGTTCACATAGCGTACTTTTTAAGTGCCCTGACGCACTTGCCAATACTTCACAAATATTCATTTATCCAGGGTTAGCTTATTAACGGTTAATCACTTATTCTAGTTGGAGACTATAGGAGAAAGTAGGGTGTTTTTCTCTTTGTTGTTGTTATTGTTTGTTTTGTTTGTGTGGACCTGGGAACTTGAGTCTCGGGGCTGGCCACAAATCCCTGTCCCGTGGTGGTTCTGCTTTTTAATGCTCAAATGTGTGGAAGAGTCAGTGTTGATGGTAAGGAGCATAGACTAAACTAGTTTCTGTGTTATAATAGTAAACCTTACATTTCCAGGAAAATGAAGCATTTGATGAATAAATAAAAATTAGACCTATCCCATCCCTCTTTTTTTAATCATTAAGCATATTTTCTATTTATATGCTAAAATAAGTTATTAGAAATTATTTTAAATCCTACAGTGTCTCTGTCCCTGCCCATTTCAGCATGCTTGAAGATGACCTTCAGCTCAGTGACAGTGAGGACAGTGACAACGAACAAGTAAGTTTCGTACACCCCATCGTACCAGGAATCCTTTTAAATCTAGTATTTCTGAGCTGCATATCCTAACCTGTTGTTTGTTCTTTTCCTGGTCCTCCTTCCCCTTATTGTGCATACCTAGAGCCCAGAGAAGCCTCCTCCTGTATCTGCACCTCCAAGGTATCATGTGCGTGTGTGAGCAAAATGTTTGCGTTTTTCTACCAAATGGGGAAAATACAGCCTTAACAGCCTTATTTAGTGCTTTCATAGCTTCTTCATGGGGAAGGACATAAAGGATCACAGTTAGAAGAAAGTACCTGTTTAATTTTTTGGAAGCTTAAATCAGCCTTGGAGAGATTGTTAGCTCTATAAAAGAGAAAGTCCCTGTACCCACCTAAATCATCAGTTTGGATGTTTAAAATTTCTGAGAGTTTCATGGGGTGCCTGGGGGGCTCAGTCAGTTGAGCATCTGCCTTTGGCTCAGGTCATGATTTCGGGGTCCAGGGTTCGAGCCCCGAGTTGGCCTCCCTCTTCAGCAGGGAGTGTGCTTCTTCCTCTGCCCCTCCTCTCCCTCGTGCTCATTCTTTCTCACTCTCTCAAGTAAATATCTTTAAAAATAAAATTTTGGGGGTGCTTGGGTGGCTCTGTCAGTTAGTATCTGCCTTTGGCTCAGGTCATGATCTCAGGGTCCTGGGACAGAGCCCCACATCAGGCTTCCTGCTCAGCGGGGAGTCTGCTTCTCCCTCTCCCTCTGCTGCTCCCCCTGCTTGTGCTTGTGCGCGCGCTCTCTCTCTCTCTCTCTCTCTCTCTGTCAAATAAATAAATAAAATCTTTCATTAAAATAAATAATTTTTGAGAGTTTAAAAATAAGCTATAATACTTTCATCAGTATTATATAACCAATATTTTAAAAGTTATGCTGAAAAGCCTAATGTTTTTATGGGAGATTTATTTGCTGTTTTCAAAAATTGTAAAGCTGAATCATTTCTGTAAATTGTTTTCCATAGTTCCTGTTTTCTCAGTCATGAATTTCTAATTGTTTCAGCTGTTTTCATTTTATTTTATTTCATTTTGTAAGTAAATAAATAGATTTTAAATAGATTTTTAGTAATCTCTGTACCCAACATGGGGCTTGAACCCACAACCCTGAGGTCAGGAGTTGCATGCTCTACCGATGGAGCGCAGCCAGGCGCCCCTCAGTTGCTTTTAAAAATGAGCTAGAGTGCATTTTAGTGTGATGGAAAATGGCACTCTTTTCACTTTGTAAACTGCAGCCATATTTCAGAAAATTAGATGCTTTAATTTTTGGAAGTGGGAGTTGTCTGAACTACCTTTGTAATATTTTCCTCTGATACTGAATTTAATGATTTAATATACCAATACCTGCCTTCCATGGACAAAGAGTTAAACTGTGTGGTAGTGGTTGTACTCCTTGACATGTGGTCATTCATTCTGAGACAAGCACAGCAAGAAACCCTTCCTGCCGAACAGGTGATGTTATAGTTCATGTGGAGGAAGATCATGTATTCATAAGCTCTGCTCATTTATTTATATTCTGTCTGTTCCGTAATTTCTGGTGGCTTGTAATGTCCCATAAATTATGATGAAATAGCCTAACTTAAAAGTGTAGGAAAAGAAAAAAGGAAAAGTGGGCATAAATCAGAAGCAGCAATAACATTGAAAGTGCATCTCATTCATCACTGACTTAAGCTACCAGTGTAAAAGTGATCACAAACTTGATGTAGCATTTTTATATGAGGAAATTACATCATAGTGTAGTGTGTGTGTTTTAAAATTACTTCAACTAGTGACTTTAATATTTTTTGTTCTACTTTAATAAACAGTATTATTTAATAAGTTATTTAGTATCTTAGGTAGATGTGGAGGCTTTCAAAAGATTATAGTTATTGATTTACTGCTCTGGCTGATTCCATCTGGGGCAAGCTTTTAACACAGGTTGTTAAATTCTGTATGTGTCCAGAAGTACGATCAGTGTGTGTTTTCTCACTGACCTAGAGTTATTGCCGTATTCTTTTTTTTTTTTTTTTTAAGATTTCATTTATTCATTTGAGAGAGACAGAGACAGAGCACAAGCAGGGGGAGAGGCAAAGGGAGAGGGAGAAGCAGACTCCTCCCCGCTGAGCTGGGAGCTGGACATGGGGCTTGATCCCAGGACCTGGGCATCATGACCTGAGCCAAAGGCAGACGCTTAACCATCTGAGCCCTGATTGCCCTATTCTTAAAACTTGGAGTAGTTAATCTCTACTTCGGCTGGTATTTGGGGGTGATCCTAAGCCTCTCATAAAGAAAGGCCTCTTTTATAATTCTGCCCAAGAGTGTGACTGGATTACCTTTGAGGTCACTTTCTAGAGGAACACCATTCATATTCAATATATTATATTTAGTAGTTCTCTGGCTACCATTTGGTTAGTTTTCATATAGAGAATAGAGGGAGATTTTAATGTATTGGCTGTCTTTTTATAAATTAACTTCTTTGGCCTAATATATATCCATTTAAAGGAAACTTAAAGGGTCAGAAAGTAAATATTTTAGGCTTTGTGGGCCATCCAGCCTGTCTTGAAACTATTCAACTCTACTTCCATAGTGTAAAAGCAGACATAGATAATACATAAAATAATGGGTGTGGACATGTTCCAATAAAACTTTATTTAGAAAAATAGGCGGCCTGTCCGTGCTGGGGTTTACCGAATTCCGATAGAAAGCACTACCGTTGAACGTAAATTTTGTATAGCTCACAGTATTCTTCAGGAGCAAAATTCCACAGGCTTCTCTTCTATGTAGTTATTTGGTGAGCTATTTTAAGGATTTTTCACTGGTTTTTGAGCCCCTCTGGGCCTTTCTCTCAACTGGATGGTATGGTAATTTAGTAATATTAGGTAATATTGAGGCCCTTTCTTTTGTGTCGCAGAACAATGGCCAAGGGGGGAAATGAGTAGAGAGGGACAACATCCACCTTGTGAGGTGTCTTCAGATTCTCTCTTGGGGTTACTTCACAGTGCTCCACAGTCGCTTCCGGAAGCAGCGGCCTCAGCACATTCCAGCAGTGCCGAGTCAGAGAGCACCAGTGACTCAGACAGCTCCTCGGACTCGGAGAGCGAGAGCAGCTCAAGTGACAGCGAAGAGAATGAGCCCCTAGAAACTCCGGCTCCTGAGGTACCGTGTCCCCTCCAGGAGGCAGAGAGGCGAGCTAAGATGGCCGCGCTCTGTCTTCCGGGGCTAGAGTCGGCTGTGGGCCAGTGCTGACCCTGGCCTGAGTGGTTCTGTCCCATGGGGCAGCTCTTTTCCTACCCCCGGGCCGTGTAGAGCCAGCCATTTCTGTTTACTTCTTACCAAACATTTGGCCCTAGAGGTTTGGGAGAGCGGTCTTCTCTCTCCTGTTTAAAATGATAAGTTCTCTGTTGCTGCTAGTGTTGTTTGGAAGAGCAGCTCACTAAGAATGTTTGCACACCATTTTCTTTTCCCTTCTGTTGAAAAAGAAAACTTGTTTTTTAGTAGGCTGCTGTTTCAATCTTAATGAAAATTCTTTTTGAAATTTCAGGAATGCATGAATTAAGGAAATCAAAAGGAGACAGCCCAATTTGGCAAAGGGCAGGAACGTGAACTAGAAATAAGTCATCAGAGGTTCTATTTTTGAATCACTAAAAGCCATGCATTAAATTGATGGCGAAGTGGTTTTGCCAGGGTTGTGTTTCTTGCTCCCTTTGCTCCATGTAAAACAGGGATAATTGTGTTTCCCTGTCACCCGCCCTTGGGACATCGATGTTGTAAGATAAACCGATGAGACGGCAAATCGCAAGCACCAAGTTTATCTGGAGGATTTATGCTATTTTTTACCGGATCGTTGAGCACAAGAAGTTTAATGACAACAATCAGGGCTGCCAGATGCCCTCAAAACTTGGAGTAGCAATGTAAAAATTACGCGGGGGAAGACTACTTGGTAAAAAGGGAAGAAAGACATTCTTGGTGAATTAGACCAGCTTATGTAGTGAAAATTACTCTGCATGTTTTAGATGGGCATCCTGGGAAATGAGCCTTTCTGGTTAAGAAAGTGTTAAGGTTCCCAGTATTTGTCTCGGCCATTTAGCAACCGAGGCAGTTCCACTAGAGCGTTAACCGAATGCATCTGGAGGACATGTAGTGAGCCTTAACAGCCGTGGCCAAGGGCAAGGGAGGCTGGGAAAATAACCGAGTGTCATTTTTTTGTTAGATATGAATTTATGTCTGGCACAGAGTAAGTGCTCAATAAATATTTTTTGGAGTGAATACACATGAATCAGCATTAACTGCACTTAAAATGCCTTTCAGATTTTGGAAACTCCTCAGTATATTTCTGGGGGCTGTTTCCTTGTGTGATACTAATTACTGTTGAAATCATTTTTCTGTGCCTCAGGGAAAAAGATACTGAATATGCTCCGCAGACAAATTGTGTGATTGTTCCCTTTTATAAGATCTTTGCTTTATGTCTCACCTTATTGAATTAGAGAAATCTGCATGCTTGTTCAGTTACTAAGAGAAGGAAGAGAATTGGATTAAATAGTAAAATTCTGTTCAAATGAAATGGAAATGGTACAGATTTGGCTGAATAATTGAAACTTGAAAGAAAAATTTAATCTGGTGTTTGTATTAATGAAACCATTAGATCTTACTGCTCAGAAGGTTACTGGAGTAGATTTAGAGACTCTTAGTTAAAAAATAAATGTTCCCATTCTACTTTATTTTTTTTAAAGCACCTTACCAAATAGGCTCAGATTTGTAGCTTTGTGTTGATGAGCAAATCTGTCTAGATTTGGGCACAGTTTGTATGTCATGTCCTGACACTTGACTTCACCAGAAATATTTTGTCTGGGTCTAGATTTTAAACCTTTAATTTTTCCCAGTGTATTTAACTACCTTCTCTCCTTCAATACCTGCCTTCTTGTAAATCTCCTGTGTGAGAGTAACAATTCCACAATAAGCCACAGTTACTGGTTTTAACTCTCTCACCCTTTTTTAAGTCTATTTTTAGATTTTTTTAGAGAATTTTACTTTTTACAGCTCCATTTTAAGGTCATTTGACAAAGTAGTCCAGTGATCTTAAGAGATCTGAAATGTCCTATGCCTGTCAGTGGGTGGGCGGTGAACTTGGGGGAAAGGCTCTTTCAGCGTCTGCTTTATAGTGTGAATCAAAATGTGAATCTCAGCTTTTCAAAATATGTAGGACGAGTCATCTTTTTCCTGCTTCAGTTCAGAAAAAATGCTTCTATTCTCAGTTATCCAAGGATCTCCTTACTTTTCTAATCTATTCATTGTCCTTTTTCTTTTTCTGTAGTAAACTACCTTTGTTGATTTGCCTCTTACACACTTGGTACTTTTGCATGAATTATTTGACTTAGCTCTCTGCCAACCCTGTGAGATTGGGAGCTGTCTTTTCACCTGTAAAAAGGTAGCAACACCCAAGATTCAGGCCCGTGGCCATCTAACTCTGAAGCCTTTTTTCCTGTGACACTATGCCTATCTCTCACACCTCTCTCCTTTTTCTTTCATTTTAGGACTCCTACTCACTCATAATGATGATGATTTTACTAAAAAAAAAAAAAAAAAAAAATTTGTGCATAGCTCAGAACTTTTTATTCAACATCACAATTCATCCTAAAATACATGAACTTCTGACAGTTTGAGGGGTTAGACATAAAGGGACGTGCAATCAAACATTTATGAAAACACCTAACGAAGACCAGTCTGGTATTTTTTCATGCCCAGTGTGCAGTGTTTGGGTTGCACCAGCCCCAGGAGGCTGGCGATGGGGCGCGAGGAAAGGCAGGGCAAGAAGGCAGAGTCCAAACCTTGAGCCTACCTAGCACTTAGACTTAAAATTCACTGTGAAATCAATTTGAGTCAATCCCTAGTAAAAGTTTTCCCCATCCCAACACCCAAATATCTGACCTTAGGAGAATTCTATACCTTTTCTGTCTTTATAGCAGGTCTGTAGAAAGGATTGGCCCTACCCTTTCTTCTTGTCTGGGCACATAAACTCAATTTTACCCTGCAATTGGGCCATATGCCTCCCTTCTGGACATTTTTAGGACCACAGTGGAAGAAAATGTGTTTTATTTCTGTAATCAGGACATTCCTTTAGTAGGACATTCCTACTAAATGTATCTTATACTGCCCTGTTTTGGGGTGGGGGTAGAGCAGATGTTATTTATACCAGGAATGACTTTCCTTTTTGGTTCATGAATAAATACTCTTCTATAGAGCATGTCAGTGATTCAAATGGGGCTATAAACTTAGCCCTGTTGAGAGGTCCATACCCGTCCCAAAGAAGAGTTTGAAGGGTTTGGTTCCTAAGGTAAGTGGCAGGTGATATATCCCAATGCCTTATCCCCAGTGAGCCACCTGGATTACCACACCCTAAAGTGTTTGCAGGAAATATCGTCTGACAAGTAGGTATTGGGTGCTGATCTTTTCTCTACCCTTAACTGTCCTCCTGTCTTGTTCGAACATGGAATACAGTTTGAGATCTCCTGTGGCAAAATAAATGCCTGGCACATTAGAGTAGTTCCCTTCTTCCCCTCCTCCCTGCTCTGAAATTCAAATGAGAGCCTAGATGTAGAGTTGATATTGAGAAGATCTATTATATTAAGCAGCAATAAAAGGGTAGGCAGAAAAAACAGTTCTGCAGCCCTCTTTGTGGCCGAAGTTTGGTCCTACCTGGTTCCTTAAAGTTCCTCTTCTACTGTAAAACACCAAGCCCAAACTACCTACCTGATCATTTTATTACCTAACTTTTTCCTGGCTCCAAACTCTTTACATTATATCCACATGTCTTGATGTGTTTTTAAAGAGTTGAATTATTTGGAACGTTCCACTCGGGAAAATTGTTAGCAATCTTTCCCTGTAAAATACCATCCGCCTACTGGAGCAGTCTCCTTATCCATCATCTAACCAGTTAAATCCCGTGTGGACTATCTTTCAGTTAACTTCCTCTTGCACTGTGTGTGTGTGATTTAGTCATTCATACAAACCACCCATCAGAATGAATGGATTTTAAAAACATGTAGCATGTTGGTGATGTAATGCCCTTTCAAAAGGTGTGATCATTGCTTACTGTTTTAGACACTGATATATTTCCATATGGCATAAGATGTATGGGTACAGTAGTATGCCTAAGTAAGTATCTCGTGTACACCACTATATGCAAGATATAATAGTGGAACTTGGAGATACAAATGTCATTGGGTCTTCTGTTAATAATCTACTTGGAGAGACATGTTAGGATACATAGCAACAAAGATTTAAACAACAGTTTAGATAGCAGAAGTCAGGAACTTCTCTGTGTTCGTCAGATTAGATGTACATATAATCAGTCTAATCTCACTGCTTTTAATTGCTCTGGAGCCTCCCTATGTTTCTTAGAAAAATAGATGCTATTCCAGATAAGATTGTAACAAGAGACTTAATGTTTGATTTTTAAAGAATTCAGGTGGGACTAAATTTAGGGACCAATTTAATTGGTTAATGTGACGTCACAATGTGACATCACTTGTTCTTTTACCAAGATGCAAAGTTTGAAAATCAGGCTGTAATCCATGATATACTGCAAACCTTGTCATGTATAAATGTTTAATGTTTTTAAGTAAATAAAAGAGATGAGGTCAAGTCTTGAGGAAAGTCATTTTCAGTTGACAAGTATGTCAAAAAACAGGGTAAAGCCTATAGGTGATCACTAAGAATTATTTATTAGCCTTCTGAAATCCTTTTGATAAAAGGATTCTGTTTATTCTTCATTTCTCCCTTTATTTTCGGATAGTTTACGAGCTGAAATGTGTCAGTTCTCAATTACACTGTAATTACCATTAGGACAAAATACTTAATATTACAAAGATTTCTCAGCAGTGGTCAGTGGTGGGTATCTCATGATCTGTCAGTAGTCAATATCTGCTACAGCAAAAATTCCTGTAGCACAAACAGATTGGAAGATTGGGTTAAGAGTTAATTATTAAGAGACTCTGACCTGTAATTAGAGAAGGATAAAAAGGACTCGAATTCTTCGGTTTTGGAATGATTGCATCTCCCTGGGAGAGTGCTGTACAATTGGTTGACTAACACAGAAGAGCTTATCATCCTTGGTCAGTTCACATTTTTCTCTTGTCCTTTGTTTTTAGCCTGAGCCTCCTACAACAAACAAATGGCAGCTGGACAACTGGCTGACCAAAGTCAGCCAGCCGGCAGCACCCCCGGAGGCGCAGGGGAGCGCAGAGCCCCCGCCTCGGCACCCCGACAGTAAGGGCAAGGGTGGGGGCGACAGCGGTGGCCCCACCCCTGGTCACGAGCGCTCGGAATCCAAAGATCCTCCCCTCAAAAGCTCCAGCAAAGCCCCTCGGGGCTCCTCTGAAGGCCCCCACGCCGGCAAGAGAAGTTGTCAGAAGTCCCCCGCGCAACAGGAGCCCCCGCCGAGGCAGACTGTCGGAACCAAACAGCCCAAGAAGCCCGTCAAGGCCTCGGCCGAGGCAGACTCGCGGGCCAGCCTGCAGGTGGAAAGTGAGCCAGGACCCCCTCCGTACGGCTCCAAAGACCAGCCTTCCAAAGACAAGCCCAAGGTGAAGACGAAAGGGAGGCCCCGTGCCGGAGAAAGCAGAGAGCCCAAGCCCGCGGCGCCCAGCCCCAGTGAGCGGAAGAAGCACAGGAGCGCGCCGCTGGCCCCCTCAAAGGCGCTCTCGGGCCCGGAGCCCACGAAGGACAATGCAGGGGCCAGGAGCCCCGAGCACTTTGCCCTGGTTCCCCTGACCCAGAGCCAGGGCCCACCCCACGGCGGCGGCGGCGGCGGCGGTGGCAGCAGGACTAGTGGCTGCCGGCGCGCTGTGGTCGTCCAGGAGGACCGCAGGAAGGACAAGCTCCCGGGGCCCGCGAGAGACCCCAAGCTGCTGTCCCCGCTCAGGGACACTCCTCCCCCTCCAATCTTGATGGTGAAGATAACTCTGGACCTTCTTTCCCGGATACCCCAGCTTCCTGGCAAGGGGGGCCGTCCGAGGAAACCCGAGGACAAGCAGCCCTCCGCAGGGAAGAAGCTCGATTCGGAGAAGAGAGGCTTTGACAATTCAAGCAAGTTGGCCAAAAAAAGAAAGGTGAGTGAAGGGGGCCTGGCCTCCCTCTGCCGTGTGGATTGTATGTGCTGTTGGCCTGGGGCTGGCTATGACCCCTGGGTTGTCTTAGAAGCAGGAAATCTTTGATGTGATGTAGCCTTTGCTCCTATACCAGAGTGACCCTGTCACTGTGGACCAGCATGCTCCCCACTCTGCCCCCGGGCATTGGCATATGCTAGATCCTGCAGCGATCCTGCTAGTTGGAGAAAAGGTGAGGCAGACGTGGAAAAGGATATCTTGTTATAGGATAATGTAGCATTTTGGGTATCCTTTTATTTTTTCTGCTAACAGTGGTATTTACCACCCTACCCATTATTAAGTTTTGCCCTAGAAATTAGTATCTTACATGAACTGAAATGTTAATAAGTATTCTGAATTACTGAAAGAACTGCTATATGCTAAATTTTACTCCTGTGGTAGGATCCTTTTTAATACTGATACTACATCTATATTTTAACTCATGGCTGCCTGACACCTCATTAATTTGAAACTACCAGATTTAGAATTTCTGACCTCTATTAAAGACTTTTATCAATAAGCAGAACATTATAAAGAAAGTTACAAAGCTATTAAACTCATGGTTAGGATTCCTTGTTGAGTAATACTGGACTGATAATGATATATTGTGCGGTATTGAAACTCTGTCATTCTAGTTATCACGATTTTTAGAAATTTCATTTAAGGAACGAACATAGTGGGAAAAGAACAACATTCATGGGGCGCCTGGGTGGCTCAGTTGGTTAAGTGTCTGCCTTCGGCTCAGGTCATGATCCCAGAGTCCTGGGATTGAGCTCCAAATCGGGCTCCTTGCTCAGCGGGGTCTGCTTCTCCCTCTCCCACTCCCCCTGCTTGTGCTCTCTCTCTGCCAAATAAATAAATAAAATCTTAAAAAAACAAACACACATTTATACACTACTTAAGATCCTGAGTTAACTTGGACATACCACTATTTTGGACAGTCTCCTTCCTTCCTATATTCTGAATCAGTGAGCTCCTGATATACTTTTTTGCTGATGCTTCATGGTAAAAGATAAGTGAATTTTTCCCCCAGTGGCATTCCAACCTAATCTGTTCAAGATTCAGAGTGAAAGGCACAAGAAGGACCAAATCTTTCCTGCTGACAAGGGATAAAAATTTTTAACACTCTTATAAGTACACAAAAAACTTCTTCCTCAGTCGTGGAAGTTGAGCTAAGAATAGCAAAGATCAAAAAGATCATGAAGCCTGTTGTCCTGTCTGTGATTTGACCAGTTACTCTACCAGGTTAAAAATATAACATGACTTTATCAAATAGCAAAGCGCGACTCTTTTCTTCAGAAGCTTGTTGAATGAGACGTGAGGGTGTGTATTACCACCATAACCGCAGCCGGCAGCTCAAGCTGGGTGGTGTCCAGTCCTCATTGGCGGTGCTATTTCAGCTAGAAGAGGGCATATTCCCATGTCAGACAACTTTTAAGACAGTCTGTGTGTGTGTTAAAAGTGTAAAACTTTATGGATGAATTTGTGATGGGCCCGGCTAAGAAAAAGTTTCCTGCATCTCATATCCCCAAGAAAGGTTAAAAAAATACACTCCTTGGGGGCACCTCTGACTCTTGGTTTCGGCATAGGTCTTGAACTCATGGGTCATGGGATCAAGCCCTTCGTCAGTGGGGAGTCGGCTTGAAGATTCTCTCCCTCTGTGCCTCCCCCCACTTGCTCTCTCTTTCTGTCTCTCTCCGTCTCTCTAAAATAAACAAATCTTAAAAAAAAATTGCACTCCTTTACCTCTCCTTCCTCCTGGGAAATCTTTTTATCACTTATCCCCCAACTGTCATGATCTTGTCTAGTCTCACCTTCTGCATTAGCTGGAGTGGGGAGAAGTATTCACTTCTAAAATACTTACTAACCAGGTGGGAATGTTAGAAATTGGAGGCTCCCCAGACAGTTCTCAGCCCAGTCCGTACCCAAGTGCGAATCTAGAAGCAATTGACTGTAACTCTGGAATGGGAAACTCAGCTCTCCCTGTTGAGTATGTGAGCCGTGCACTCTCAAAAGCTGTTCCCAGCCCTTGGCCTTGCTCCACTAGGGCAGCTCATTTAGCTCTCTGTCAAGAGGATGGAGAAATAATGACCCCCTCAGCTGAGTCAGATACATGCTTTCTTGAATGCTTTGGCAGGCAGCAGAGAGATCTGCCCCTGGGAACAGTTTGCCTCTGTGCTGTGATACCGACAGGATCAGGGTCTGAACCAGTGGTTCCAGACCTGGCTACACGTGATGGTCACCCCAGGAGCCTTTATGGCCGACCGCAGGGTTTGCACCTTCTTCCTTACCCCCCTCCATTGATGTTTTCTAAATCCTAATGTCTAGCGGAGCTGGGAACCGCTGGAACAGAGCCATACCACAGGGCTGAGGTTGCACAAAGCTAGTTCTTTGGATCGAGACGTTTCTCCAGTGTGCTCGGTTTTGACATCATGGATCTAGGCAACGAGGAATTCCTTGCCTAAAGTATGTCACTAGTTAGAAGCTGTCAGATAAGTCAATTTAAAAATAATCCAACTGTATACTTATTTCATGATCAGCAAATCCTGGTCTTTCGGTTTTGTTCCTGCTGGGTTCCAGGTATTATGAATATTGATCATATGAACCTGAGCTCCTTCCCGGTGTGGGTGGGCTCCCCCCTTTCCTGTCGGGACCCTGACTCCCACTGTTCCGGCCTTCCCCACAGAGCGCCTGCTTTCCCCCAGCATGTGTGCCCAAGCCCCAAGGCAGGCACGGCTGGTCTGTGTTGAAGCCTGAGCACTTTTCCACAAACCTGGATGGTGAAGATTGTTCATTGCTTTCATTTTCAGTGTGAACACTAGAAAAAAAAAAAGCTCTCTGAGCAGTTGAAGAATGTGCCTGATCCTTCACATTAGTGAAATTTTTTCTTCTGTATTTTCTTTTTTAATTTTTCAGTAGACTCCATGCCCAACATGGGGCTCAAACTCACCACCCTGAGATTGAGTTGCATGCTCTGCTGACCGAGCTGGCCAGGCGCCCCTGAACTTTAGTTTTTCATTTAAATTCTGTCTGTTCCTTCTGTGGTGCAAAATTCAGCAAGTATTTTCGGAGGGTTATCAGATCCTTAAAGCCATTTTAGACTTAAAAGCAGGAAAAGATCATCCTAAGGACAAAATGGTGGATGATGGCAGTTCTGCTGAAGCTGTCACATGTGGCCCCTGGAGAAAAGTATTTACTACCTTAAAGGACTGGGCAGGGGGCAGTTCATGATGAAAAATGGAGAAAACTTTGGGAGAAAATAGGCATGACTTGACGTAGTACTCCCTACAGAAACTACAAATTTCATCATCTAGCTTACGGTTTAGAATTTAAAATACAACTTGTATTTTCATTTATATAATTTGTAAACCAAGCTTATGTTTTCCAGGCTAGGAAGACATGGAATTCGGGAAGTACAATAGAATAAGTACAGTCAGTCGAGCACAATTGAGAGTGTTCTAACAACACACCTAACTTGCATAGCACTCCGTGCATGAGTTAAGCGTTCTAGGCACTTTTGTAGGTAATATCTCTTTTTAAAAAAAAGATTTTATTTACTTATTTGACAGGGAAAGAGAGCACAAGCAGGGGGAGCGGGAGGCAAAGGGAGAGGGAGAAGCAGGCTTCCCCCAGAGCAAGGAGACTGACGTGGGACTTGATCCCAGGACCCTGGGATCATGACTTGAGCCGAAGGCAGACGCTTAACCGTCTGAGCCACCCAGACGTCCCTATAATATCTCATTTAGTTTCACTCATTGTATAGATCGCCTCTCAAATAAAATGCCAGACTGTCCTAACCATTATGTAGACAAATATCTGAACAAGGAGGTATATTCATTCAAGTCTGCCTTTTTATTTTTCTAAACAGTTGCTTCACTGACCAAGAAGCTTTGGCATTTTTGGAAATTACGTTTCAGAACTATCATTTATGTCAGTTTTGGGGAATGGGAAAAGGAAGTTATGGGATGTGGTGGGAAAGTGTGCATTTTTATTGCTTGCGGATGGTTGGTTCAGTCCCTTCCTTCTATCCAAGATCTGACTGTCTTTCCTTGGATTGTTTATTCAGACTAACATTTCCAGTTAGTCTTCTCCAAAATCAAGGGTTTGAAAGTCATCCCTTATAGTTTCCTAAAGCCACTGATGTCTGATTTCTTCATGCCTTGTTAATTGCCCTAAGAAGAGCATCATAACCGAATAAGCATGGTTGCCAAGGCCGTTTTAAACCATTCTTATGCCTGTGTATTTCCTCACCAAGAAGAAGGGGGGAAAGTGGGTTAATTTTCCTTTTCTGTAGTACTTATCCCAGTGACTGTAATCTGTCTTCTCAGTAAGGCCCCGCCCTCGTTCTTGGTACTGATTGGACCTGGTGTCCACTGTGTCATCATCGTCTTAGTGAACCCCTTGCAGAGGCAAATCCCAAATTTCCTAGAAGGCTGCTTCTCCACTTTTCCTGTCCCCAGGTGCTACCAAGCCCTCTTGCTTCCCTGAGGGAGGTGACGGTCTTAAAGTTTGAGTGCCAAGACCCTACGGGTTACTTGCTCAGCTGCTTCCTTTTCTACAGGCGATCCAGGAAGGCGCTCACACACTTGGCTGCTTAGCAGAAGTAGTTCTGGAGCTCGTGCTGACTCCTCCCAGTCCAGTGATGTTCTTCTCTTTCATACCTGATGGTTGGTTGGTTGGTTGGGTTTTTTTTTTTTTTTTTTTTTTTTTTTTTGTACCCAGGTGTCTGGTTGGGGGTGTTACTGGAGAGAGGCACAAGGTCACAGCTGAAGATCAGTGTACTGACCCTGACAGAGTGCCGTCCTGGCTCAGTCCCTCTGTTGTTCCCGCTCCTGCCACTCCCGTGTGCCACGTCCTCACCCCCACCTACCCTTCTATGTTCATTGCCTTTTCACATGCTCCTCGGCTCTGTCATAGCTAAGCTCCTGGTAGAAACTCTGTGGCCTTAAATGAGTGTCCGTTTTGGAAAAGTTGTCTTCATTTTCCCTTTGCTACCTGTAAGTTCTTAGATAGCAAGCCAGGTGCTGGGGCAGGTCGGAGGCTGCCCTGAGGTGTTCTTCAGAAACCGGCTTGGCCCAGCACAGCCCCCCTCTTCCTTTTATGGTCTTTGTACACGCCCTCTGCTGTACTCTGTAGAGGGCGCAGCATCTGGCAGGTAATCCTTGGCCTCCTGACCCAACGGGTTAAGAAAAGTAAACAAGTTAGTGAAGGACCAGTCATCAGCCAGCAGCCTCCTTTTGTTGTTGATGCAGTTCCTGTTGAGATGCTTGTCCTTTTGGAAAGAGGGAACTTCCAAAGCCCAGAGCTTACACAGGGTTCCCTGTAACAGGGTTTGATCTGTGGCTAAGCCACAGGGCACATGAGACTTCCTTTTCCTCTTGAAGGGTACATCACTCTTCTCTCATTTTCAAATGGCTGCTTGTCCCAGAAAAATCTGAAGAACTCCTTGCCTCCTGCTTTTTGGTCTTGAAATTCAAGACTTCATTTCTTTCCACTCAGTACTGCTTGGTGCCCTCTTTAATGGCCCTTTCCTAAATCCAGCCACTTAGAGTTGTAGCGCCATCCTGCTTCCTGGGGCCTCAGCTGTGCCCCTCAGCCGCTCAACTTACTTTCTGTGCCACTTGACAAATACTTACTCTGGAGAAGCCTCTGTGATTGTTCCAGACAGAAGATGACAGGGTTTCAAGTGCATAGTGTACAGAAACACTGACCTCAAGCCCACAGGCTTGAACTCAGTCAAGCAAGGACAATCACCAGAAGGGGAATGTTGCTTCATTGGGTTTAATGGCTTAATTTCTGCCAACTTACAGAATATGATCAGTTTGTCAGTGCTGCCTATCAGTGTCATAAGCATATTACGCCAGTAAGTGCCACCACAGGTGTTAAATGTTAGTGTCAGTGTTTGTGTTTGTTGATTTCTTGGGGTTTTCTGGCTGTTCTCTTGAGTCACCAATTGGCACAAGCCAGAGGTATGTCCAGTTCGTGAGGGTTGACTCACTGTGAGTCTTATTTTCATGTGTGGTGTATAAGGTCTGCCACTTTGGTTTATAGTCCTAACCAGCATGTCCTAAGCAGTGTGAAGATATACAAACAAAAATGAACTCTCATTCCACCTCTGAGGTTTGGTGGTGTTTTGTTTTGTTTTGTTTTGTTTTGTTTTAAGGAAGTAACCTTGTGGACAGTTGATGTCTAGTTTTCCCATGGGGACTTATCTATGTGTCATTAATTGCCTAGAAATACCTTCCACTGGAAAAAGTATATATTGCTATCTGCCACATGTACAAGTTAATATCTGTCTGGATATTTCAGCAAATTCTGTGACTTTGCCCAGAGAGAAATCTCCCATCATCTCTCACTGCTTGCTAGGCCAACTTTCCAGCCCTTAATCTAAGACGGAGGAGAATTCACTGGGCCCACCCGTGGCAGAGACTCTTGGGCACAGTAGGTTCTTAACTGACAAGAATAGCAGGGTTCTATTTTAACTCAGTCATTTCCAGTTTACTCTGTCTTCTCTGCCAGCGTTGACGGTCTCTCAAGGGTCGCCATTACAAGTTGCTGGATGGGGATCTGTGTGCTCTGCGGAACTGCCGGAGGCTTCTCCTGGCATGTGCCAGCACCTTCCATTTCTTCTGAATTGTGCTCCAGAATTCTGCTGCTGGCCCATGACGTCCATGCTGAGGCCACAAGAGAAACAGCTCTGTCAGATTCCCTCGACTCCTTCAGCTGTGCCTTTAAGACCCTGTTTGTTTACGTCACATTATCTTCTTACTAGGGTCCCCCAGGGTGCTTTTTCTCTAGTCTTCTGTAATAATTATATTTCTGAGCAACTGGTTTGTTTTTATCTTCTCTAACCGGTACATTTTATGTTTTAAATTTTATTTTGTTAGAGGAGGGAGAGGTGAGGGGGGAGAGAGAGAGAGAGAGAGAGAGAGAGAGAATCTCGAGCAGACTCCTGGCTCAGCACAGAGCCCGACAGGGGCTCAATCCTGCAGCCCCAAGATCATGACTTGAGCCAAAATGAAGAGTCAGACACCTAAACGACTGAGCCACCCAGTCACCCCTAACCTGTACATTTTATAATTCCTTCTTCGAATTGGCTAATTGGAAGTTCAGAGCCTAATTTGCAGAGTGGCTCTAGAAAACTGTAGTACAATACTGTCCACTAGGAATACAATGTAAACCATATATGTGATTTTAAATTTTCTAGTAGCCACATTAAAAACTATAAAAAGGCAAGAGACCAGTGAAAATAATTTTTAAATTTTTATTTAATCCAGTATATCTAAAACATCACCACTTCAACATTTTATCAATATAAAAATAAGTATGTTTCCCATTTTTGCACTAAGTCTTTGAACTCCGTCGCTTTGGATCAGCCATGTCCAGGTTCTGTCTGGATGCTGTCGGGGGGCCATTGGGCTTGTGCTGGCCATGCAGAATGAGTCTCGAGGAGGGTAAAAGCCTTCCCTTGGATTCCATTTCTCTTCTCTCCCCATATTTTCCCTTCTTCATATTCTCACTTGTTCACACACCAAGAGATTAGAAACCTGTATCTTTATAAGCCACCTTGAATGATCCATTTTGAAACAAGAGAGAAAGTGTTTTTCCGGAGGAGAGCTGAAGGGCTGAATGGCCGCGCACACTCAGACACATGTGTTTGCAGAATGTCTGGTGGAGGAGGGGCACATTTTTCCTATTCCCCTTCCTTTGAGCTGCTTATTCATGTCTGGGCAGAGCTTGAGCCTGCCCATCTGAATTTATTCATTTTTTCTTGGAGAAATTCAGGGAATGAGGGAGAGACCAGTGGTGAAAGTCGGGGCCTCCCACAATGTTAATTTGAAGAATGTTTTTTTTCCTCTAAGGCTTTAAGAGAGGATTTCAGGTTTTTTAGGGATTGTCCTAGATTGACTGGGTAGTGTCCCAGATTTCTCTCTTGGTGAACTGACAGTTGGAGGAGTTTAGTTCTAAATGTGCATCAGAATTAATTGAAGGACTCCCACCAATCACTTTATTGTCATTTGCTGTTCTTCCCATGGAGCGGTTATGTGAACTCAGACCAGTGGGAAGGAGGCCGCCATGAAGTCACTGAGTCTATGTGAGACTTGCCATAAACTTGGTCTGTACGTTGACAAGGGGAAAAGTCTTTTGCCGTGAAAAATTCTTTGTTCTCTTAATCATTGTGTGTGTTTAGTGTGCGCTTTAGTTGGTATAAACAGATGTTTTTGAGGTATGTGACTATAGATTTAAATATCCCTTCTGTTTATATTCTTCCCTCATTAAAATTACACTTATCCTTCATTTTTTTTTTTTTTTTTTAAGATCTTATTTGTTCATTTGAGAGAGAACACAAACGGGGGAGAGGCAGAAGCAGACTCCCCGCCGAGCTGGGAGCCCCGATATGGGGCTCAATCCCAGGACCTGGAGATCACGACCCAAGCCGAAGGCAGACTCCCAACCATCTGAGCCACCCAGGCGCCCCTTATCCTTCTTTTTTTTTTCAAATTTTTTGAAAAATAGAAACATGTGTCCCCATATATGTATAGAGAGATATAAAGACAGTCTCTTAAAAAGACAGAAAGAATGACAGTTGTGTCAGTGAAAGAGGAAAAAAAAAAGTTAGCTGGAATCCCAAAGCAACTATTCTTACTTTGTTGTATGTCTTTCTAGTCCTGCCTATAAGATAGAGACAGAGGGTTTTGTAACCCTGTTTCTTTCTCAGCAATATACTTATTTTTCATTAGATGAAAAGTGAGCTTTAAGTACTCCACTCCTAATTTTATACAAAGAATAAATTAGCAGGCATAAGTGTATGGTCCTTTCGAAATAAAGGGGGATGTCCTTACTCATAAAATCATCCATTGTTACTTGCTGTGAATATGCATGTTTTATTGATTCTTTTATATTTAGAAAAACATCAGTGATGTGTTGGGGACTCTTACTTAGCCTTCCTGTTGCCAGCTATTACTTAGACATAGAGATCCTCCCTTCCCTGGGTGGGAAGGGTACTCCTTCCTTGTGCGAGAATCTGTCTCAGGACAGATCTCATCAAATCTCCATTGTCTGCTTCCCTCCACCCCCCAAAACACACACAGTATAGGTACTTAGAAGTTTGCTGTGTGTGTATAGATGTCGTCGAAAGTCCAATGACTCATTACCTTTGCTGTGAAGTCTTTTGTTTTGTCCGTACATCTGTTTGTAACCGTGTACTTTGTTATGCTACACTAATAGGCTGAAGCAGAGAAAGACCATGATAGCAAGAAAGCCAGACTGGAGAAAGAAACCAAGTCACAGTCATCATCTTCATCCTCCCACAAAGAATCTTCTAAAGCAAAGTGAGTATAGAGATTAGCAACCGCCCTGAAAGGTGATTGAGTCTTCCCAGGCCTTGAGAGGGCAAAAACATTTTTCTTCTGCGGTAGGAGTGGATCAGCACACTGTTGGGCTCATTTTGATGAGGCGCTAAGTTTGTTTCATGTTGCTTTTATCCATGAGGACCTTTTGGGAATTAACAATTCATTGAGTCCAAGCTTAGGTTTATCAAAGACATTTTAACTATTGAAAATTTCCTGAACATCTGGAAGTAATTTCTTTCTAAAAGAATTTTTCATAAAAACAAAGGTGCTATTATTATCCCTACTTTGCGGAATTGGAAACAGAGAAAATGACTTGTCCATAGTCACAAAATTCATGACAGATGGAACTGGCACTTGAACCCTGGGAGCCTGGGTTCAGTGCTCTTTCTTCAGGCGATTCCTGGGAGTGTCCAGGCCTCTTCACTAAGTCTCTTGCTTTGGAGAGAGGTGGGGGACGGGGGGTAGTTCCAGGAAGGTGTGACTATAAACAGTGACTGTTATTCACTCTCTGGTTTATTCAGGAAATCGCTTCATACGATGACTTGGCAAAAGAAAGTGCATAGTGTCACTGGGTGGGAGCCAACAGATTTGGGAGGGAGGGAGCGGGGAGGAGGGCGAGAGAAGGTGGCAGCTGGCTTGGCCGCTTGTCAGAGAAGGGTACAGGTTAGGGAACAGCTAATAAGACTAACTTGGTTGGGGGGGGTTGGGATCTGTGGAGACTCTGGGAGCTTAGTGACAAACCACACAACTTAATCCATTATTCATAGATCGGACTAGATCTTTCAGAGGTATCCAAAGTCCCTGAAATTGGGCCTTTCTACAAGAATGGATTTCATGCTCTGTGATTTCTTAATTTTTGGTGTTGTCGGCCATTTTATCTTACAACTAAACTACTAAAGTTAGGTGGTTCGGGTTCTGTCTTAACTTAAAATTTTGCATGATGTTTCCTTCCAGAACACCCAGGCCCTCCTCTGAGCCCTCAAAGAAGGAAGCGCTTCCCCCACCACCTGCATCATCGTCATCGTCGTCCTCCTCGTCCTCCCAGAAGCCAGCCAAGCCTGCACAGAAGAGGCCAAGGCGGGAAGGCGACTCCTGCAGCCAGGACCCTCCCCAAAGTGCCAGTAGTAGCAAGGGCAACCACAAAGACTCTTCCGCTCCCAAGCACAGAAAAGTCGAGGGGAAGGGACCCGGAAGCAGTACAGAGCACAAGGTAAGTGGGGGGGGGGGGGGGTTGGCTAGAACTTGTGGCGTGGAACCCATCATTACATCTTCACTTTGAATTCCCAGGTA
Source organism: Zalophus californianus (assembly GCF_009762305.2). Lineage (NCBI taxonomy): Eukaryota > Metazoa > Chordata > Mammalia > Carnivora > Otariidae > Zalophus > Zalophus californianus. The sequence goes on from NC_045596.1 coordinate 70,577,592, forward strand.
AGAGAAGTTCCTAAGGATGGTATTTCAGAACTATTCGTCCCTGCAGATAAGGCAATGATGAGTTGTGTTTAAGGTTCTACCACGTTTTAGAGGGAGAGTAAAAAAGATGGTTAATATTCCATGTAAGTTTAGATGTCAGTTTATTCTTCCTTAACGAAGTGGTTCAGAGGTGAAAAATCAGAATAGATTTTTGTGTTAATTTTCTATCGGGTGCTTTGCAGTAAAAAACGTTACCTAGCTTAGTTCTTGGTTCGCACGTTTGGTATCAGATACTTTGGTTTTTGGTTGTAATGGAAAAAAAAAATAGCCACTTTCTCAAATAATAGTCAAATATAAGGTCCTTCCTTCCTGCTAACCTGGGGTGGGGGGGGCACTACAAGAAAATGTAACGTTTAGCTTTGTTGAGTATCTGTGCTCTTGGACATTCTTGTCTTACATCTTTTTGGTCCTCAGTACAGTCAGTACCTACAGTTTCGGATGAATCTAGCTGGGAAAATGCTTAACTAAGCTGCATTGTACAGTGCTTGATTTCCTCTTTTTGAACTACTGTTTTGGGCTAGTTTAGAGGGGTGTGGTACCTTTAGGTCGATGGTTGTAACTGTTGGTGTGTGACCTGTATGACGATTTTTTAAAAGGGACCTTCTGGAGATACTGCATATCCTTTTCTGGTGCCTTCTTTGCCAAATGGTAACTCGAAACCAGGGAAGCCTCCAGTGAAGCCTGACAGGTAAGGGCCTGGGTCCTCCTGTTTCCCCTGCCCCTTCTCTGCTTCCTCCCTCCCCCCCCCTCCTCCCCCCCCCCCCCCCCCCCCCCGTCTCCTCCCAGCCTTTTTCACCCCCTTCGCCTTCACTCCTCTTGTCTCAGTCTAGTAATTCCAGGTTCCTCTGACCCACTGCTGATCTTTGCTTCTCTTTCAGACAACAAGCAGATTTTCACATGAAGGAGGCCAAAAAGTTGAAGCAAAAAGCAGAGTTAATGGTCAGTTTGGCTCTTTCATCCCTTTGGTAGAGTGTTTTCTGATAAGGTCTCTGTGGTCTCATTGAACTCCCTATCACTGAATGGCGGGGGGGGGGGGGGCGGGCGCGACATGGGTCACAAAGTAAAGCAGGATCAGCAGGTCTTAAGAATCGAGGGGTAAGGGATTCTTAGTGAAATTATTCGCTTTGACTCAGTCTGAACATGAGTGAATGAATAGACAGGGTACCTAGTGACAAGTTTCACATCTAAATGAATGGAAGTTAGATCTACCTGGTGGTGTTTGCTTTAATACACGAGGGCTTCCTCGTGCCACTGAGTCAGCTCTTCGGCTGTGGGAGACGAGTTCTGCTATTGAAAGTCGATCAATTTGTGTTCGGCCTAAAACGTTTCAGAAACTGAGGTAGTCTGTGCTCCCAAATTGTCTTAACGCCCTTGAGATAATGGCCCGAGGAAAGAGTAGACCGAGTGCCGTTCGGTAAAATTTGAACATGAAGGTAATAATGATTGCAGTGTGGGTATACGTGCTTTTACAAAATGAGCTCTCTTTCCCCAGTGGCTGCTGGGATGTTCTGGGAAGCGGTGCTTTGTGGTTAATTGCATCCACGATTGAATGTGCTGTTCATCCCTGCTGCAGTGTGATTACATCATGCCTGCCCTTTGTTGTGTTCAAACATCTGAGGCTCGGGGCCTTTTATTTATTTCATGTGTGCTCTGAGCCCCAACCCCTGCAAATACCATATATTGAACCTTATACACATGGGAAGAGCGTAGTGCCCCTGAGACCCCAGCCTGCGCTCTCCACCCCAGTCTGCAGGCAAGCATCTCTCCTCAGATCCTCAGACCGGCTAGGGAGGGCTGGACCGAGACCCTGTTATCAGCCCCTGTTCATCAGGGCAAGATGCTTATCAAGTCCTTACTATACGGGAATGCTGTGAGGGGTTCAAAGATCAGCCTCTGCCTCTAGACCTGTCTCCGGAGCAGCCCCGTTCCTAGGATGGCCGCATCTGCACCAAATGTGACAGTGTTTTTCCTGTCTCTGCCTTCCAGCTCCCCAGAGCTGGTGCCAGAACTGTGAGAACCTTTTGAGTTCTGCAAAAGAGTAAATATTCAGTACTTTGTCAGCCGGTTATCTAAAACTTGCCCTGACATTGGACGCTTTCAGCCACTAGATTCCTTCATTATTTTTTTTAAATATTTATTTATTTATTTGACAGAGAGAGACACAGCAAGAGTGGGAACACAAGCAGGGAGAGTGGGAGAGGGAGAACCATGCTCCCGCGGAGCAGGGAGTGCAATGTGGGGCTCGATCCCAGGACCCTGGGATCATGACCTGAGCTGAAGGCAGACGCTTAACGACTGAGCCACCCAGGCGCCCCAGATTCCTTCATTATTCAAACAGTAGTCCAGGGGACTTTGTTTTTGTTTTAATTAATTTATATAGATGCACCTCTTCTTCCTCCCTGCCTAAGCTGCCCGCATATCCCAGTGTGCCCAGTTCAGTCCTGGTTTATACCTTGTTGCATCTCATTTTAATAGCTAATAATAGCTCATTTCACTCTGAAAATATGCTGGTTTGGACAAAAGCCCAAATGGGTAGCCTCTTTATTCTTTAATTCTCCTTTATTTGCACAAGGACTCAAATTGGTCCATTTTGCGTTCCAAATCATTAAGTGCACCACTGAACATAGAGGAGTGTCTTTTTTTTCTCTGCGTCCTACTCACTGTTGAAAAGGGAAGTGAGGCCGCTACTCTTGAACCCTGTCTCCAGAGCTACCCAGGGGGCTGTCACAGGAATGTTTTCGTTCTTAGCCTTACAGAATACTTCCCTCAAAGAAGCGGATATTGGCAATTTTTTTTTTTTTTTTACTATAGTTCCTTTTGTTTATACACTAAGGCCAGTATAAATCTTGGAATTTCCATGAAAGAGATGGCATTAAATAAACAAATTGAGGAGTTAAATTCTCACCAGTGAAGCAAACCAGTAAAACCCTGTACTGCTGGTTTAGTGGGGGTGTGCCAATTTGATCTTTACTCTTTCTGTCACTAATTTTTGTTTTTTTTTTTTTTGAAATGTAAAACAGACTTTTTATTAAACATAGAAAACATATTTTTCAAGTACAGGAAGTTGACAGCACTTAATAAATACCATACTTAATGTTTCAAGTTTTTCTTAATTTTTCCTTATTTTTTAATTCTAGTTAGTTAACATATAGTGTAATACTAGTTTCAGGAGTAGAATTTAGTGATTCATCACTTACGTATAACACCCAGTGTTGATCACAAGTGCCCTCCTTAAGAACCATCCCCCATCTGGCCATCCCCCACCCACCTCCCCGCCAGCAACCTTCAGTTTGTTCTCTACAGTCAAGAGTGTTTTATGGTTTGCCTCCCTCTCTGTTTTTATCTTACTTTATTTTTCCTTCCCTTCCCCTATGTTCATCTGTTTGGTTTCTTAAATTACACAAGAGTGAAATCATATGGTATTTGTCTTTCTCTGACTGACTTATTTCATTTGGCACAATGTCCTGTAGTTCCATCCACGTTGTTGCAAATGGCAAGATTTCATTCTTTTTGATGGCTGAGTAAGACTCAAAATTTATATGTACATTTGTGTGTGTGTGTGTGTGTGTGTAGACACACACACACACACACACACACACACCACATCTTTATCCATTCATCAGTCATTGGACATCTGGGCTCCGTAATTTGGCTTATTGTATATAACGCTGCTATAAATATCAGGGTGCATGTGCCCCTTTGAATCAGTATTTTTGGGTAAATATCTAGTAGTGTATATGTTGGAACATAGGGTAGTTAGTTCTGTTTTTAACTTTTTGAGGAACCTCTCTACTGTCACTGATTTTCTGAGCCTGGCTTTCTCTAGAAAAAATAGTTTAGAACAAAGTTATTTTTAAAAAGTTAGCAGCCCCACGCCATCTTTCTTTGCTGATATGTTACCATCTCCTTATACTCCTCTTGCATCTTTGCTGTTTTTAATTCTTTTTGAACATACCAAGTTGAAAGCATTAGCAGAAACTACAAACTTGGATATGTGTTAATTGGTTGCTCTTATAACACATGGTCCATATGGCAAGTGTAGAGAAAAGGTGGGGGTGCTTATCACAGTCTCTGAAGAGCTGGCTGTGTTCCAGGGAGGAGAGCATTCCGTGACACCGCGTGCCTTCAGGTTTAGGTGACCATCAGTATTTGAGCTCATTCATGTTTCTACTTGCCCTTTAAGGGACTCTGAAATTTTATCCTCCCTGGCCCAGGGATAGCCTTGTACACTTAACCCTGACTTCCAAATGAGATTGGATAATCTGTTTGGCTCTAAAATATATAAGACGATTATTGTTAGACATAAGTTCTAAGATGCTCCTAAACCATAATGTTTCCTATTGCTTATAAGATAAACTTCTACACATACAAAGAAATTTGTGTCTGCATCATTCTGGGTGTGTAGGAAAATCTTCTCATGAAAATCACATAATTGTACACCAATAACAAGGGGACGATGTGCTTACTGCCTTGGTTTGAATGTGTAGCTTAAGACTTTGAGAGAGTAGTCTTAATAAGATTGTTTTCTTTTTCCTACTAAATTTTTGCTAAAAGAAATTTTGCAGTAGGTCAGAGCCAACAGGCTTTGGTTATCATTTTGAGTTCCCTTGTTCTCACGCTTTTCCCTAGCCATAATTAAACTAAGACAGTGGAGGGAAGTTGAGGTAGAGGATGTGGTTGAGAAACTATAAACAAGTCTGTTTGAGGCCTAACACTGACCATGCTCTTCTACAGACGGACAAGGTTGGGAAGGCTTTTAAGTACTTGGAGGCCGCCTTGTCCCTTATTGAGTGTGGGATTGCCACAGAGTCGGAAAGCTCGGCGTCCAAGTCGGCTTACTTGGTGTACTCGGAGAGTGCAGACCTCATTAAGTAAGTGCCACGTCATTTTGCCATCTTGCTACGTGCTTTTCCTTCCTCACCTTTTATTGTTTGAATCCACTCGAATTTAGTAGGAAGACAACTTAATAAAGGGGAGCCTTAAAAAAAAATTTACTGATCCAGGACCATTCCTTGGGCCCGAAACGAAAATTGTATTCTAGATGAAGTGATAAAACGGAGGGACCGGGTGCAGCTCCATCCTTCTGCCAAGTGCACCGTGAAATGCCGGACCATTCAGGGAGAGCCCGGTTTTTCCAGTTTGGCTGTCTTATCAGACGCACTGGCAGCTCCGTGTCCGCTCCCTTCTTTGTGTTTGGGCAGGGGACGCCGTGAGGACACACGTTTACGTGGTTTCCAGCAGGTAACAGGCCAGAGAAGAGACGTGTCCTTGTCTGCTTTGCCGAATGGCCTGAATTACTGCTCTAAAGCCTGGGGTTTTCTTCTGCCTGGTTTTCATGTCTTCACATCTTCAGGAAAATGAACATAAAACCAAGACAAACCTAATAAGGTATCTTTGTGCCTGGGATTTTCTAACTGCCTTTGGTTAACCTGATGTATTTTTATATTTTCCTGTAGATTTATAATGTCATTGAAATCCTTTTCAGACGCCTCAACTCCACAAGAGAAAATATTTGCTGTTTTATGGTGTGTACCTTTATTTTTCCTTGTCTAAATAGTATTTGCTTTTGCATCTTTTGCTGTTATAAAAAAGATTGAGTAATTTGTTTTCTTAACATGGTAATTAATAATGAAAGGCGGAACAATACCAGAAAGTAGGATGTGTGGTCAGGAGGTTAATCCCGCTGATAGTCATTTCTTCTGAAAGACATCTGCCATTTTACTGTTGACTCAGTAGATGCTTTGGTCTCATGACTTAAATGATATTCTTGTGTATTTGTGTTTTTCCACCAATATTTACTTTGCGGGGAGGGACAGAGGGAGAGGGAGAGAGAGAACCTTAAGCAGCCTCCACTCTCAGCGTCAGCTTGATCTCAGGACCCTGAAGTCATGACCTGAGCCGAAATCAAGAGTGGGATGCTCAGCCGACTGAGCCACCCAGGCGCCCCTTTGTGTCTTATCTACTTTTGATGTTAGTGTGAACAGTATAGTAAGATTCTTAAGATGTTCTTCCTCATGTAGATGAGGAAAACCCAGAGTGTTCCTTAGACTATAAAGGGTTAATTAGATGGCTTTGTGTAGTAGTGATACTCGTGTCTACAAAGTAATTCTTGACTTTAACTTCTGTTTATGTTCATAGCATGCGTTGCCAGTCCATTTTGAACATGGCGATGTTTCGTTGTAAAAAAGAGACAGCAATAAAGTATTCTCGTGCTCTTAACGAACACTTCAGCAGTTTTTTCAAAGTTGCCCAGGCACCTTCTCCATGCATTGCAAGGTAATGAAAAGTCTAATTTAAATAATTCTCAAAATCAAGCTATCTCTTTATTTACCTCTTGCTTTTGCAACCATTTGTATGACTTTGGCTTTCCAAAAATTGTGTATATCTATGTGCTGATTTGCTCCTTAAATTATTAGCATATTTCAACCTTTTTGAGGAATAGGTATAAGTTAAGGTGTTTGCTGAGTAAGTAACATAAAAAGATAATTACAAAGAATATAGGGTCAAAATTTTAGAGCTTTGAGGATCTTCAAATATGCCTAACAACACACAACAGAGGCAGAGCCAATCAGAGCCAAAGTCTTTTCTCCGTCTACATGACGTTGTCTTGGCATTTCAGTAAACAAGAACTTTCCAGAACTGAATGCCCTTATCTAGGATCTATGACAGTAATATTAAGAATGAAAACTATCTCTAGCTGACTCCTGCCTCCTTTGTGAACTGAAGGTGTTCATCTGTGCCATAAGATGTTGAAAAACAGAATTTTTGTGCAGGTGTTGTTAAGATGAAGTTAGAATTTTCTTCCCTGTAGTACTTACCTAGCATGTTTTGTTGTTGTTGTTGTTGTTGTTTTATTTGGTTATACTCCTTGAAAAGTTCCCCGTTCTGATAGGTTTTGCTATTTTAAGAATATCACCTAGAAGATTGCCCCATTTCTAGCACATTCAAGAGAAGGGAGTCCCATATGGCCTCTCTTAAAAAAAAAAAAAAAAAAGTCCTGATTGAGAAGTAACTTCTTACCTCTGAAAATTTTCATGACTCTCACCTCAGATGTTAATTTTAAGTCAATACATTGTCAGTCATATTATTTTAAATAACTCCTTCACCATTTGTCCAGCCACTATATAGCAAGCACCTTCTTTGTACCAAACCTTGTTTTTAGGTACAGGGGATAAAGCAGTATACAAAGCAGACAAGAATTTCTGCCCTCATGGAGCTGCCACTCTAGTCCTTCACAGTGTACATTCTGCGGGGGACACTTAGGGTCCCTGCAGCTCCCTGAGGGCAGATGGACCCAATCATGAGGCTCCTGCTGTTTGACCCATCTTTCCATTACTTTTTACGTCTAAATGTTTGCCTCGTGTTTCTCACTCGAGGCCCGTCAAGGCCCTTGTTAACTTGCACGTGCAGGTATATAGCCAGAAGGAGAGTAGATAGAAAACTGCATCCCCTGATGCGCAGTACCTCTTGCCCAGTCTCCTCGGAGGCTGTCCTGTATTCATCCAGTCATTGATTCGTTAGATACTTGGGAAGGGCCTACTCTCTGTGTTAAGTGCTAGAAATGCAAAGATTCATAAGAAATGGTCCCAGCCTTCAAGGAAGGAAAAGGAATAGACAGAAGAGTATAATGGGATGTGAGAAATGCAGTGGATAAATTAATAGGTAAATGCAAAGAGACCAGTTCAGGTGGTGGCCAAAGAGAGGCCATGCTGTCTCCCTGGGGTCCAGAAGAGGGCCAAGTGTGGAGTGGATGCTCGGTCAGTGTTTGACTGGATGAGAGAATGAATATATAGGAGATTAGAACTGTCTTCCCAGGGAAGCACTGTCTTGGTGGAAGTTAGAACTGAGGGTGGGGGGAGGAAGGGATTCCAGGCCAAGGGAGTAGACTGTGTAAATGGAGCAAGCATGTTCGGAACGTAGATGTGCCCACCTGATTCTGGGTCCGGCGAAGGACACCTTGCGTCCGTCCAGCTACTTTCTCTATTTGGTGGCCCCATTTTGTTGTGTGCGATGAAGTAAATTCCCCAAATCCTGAAGGCGAAGGGTGTCTCTGATCTTGTAGAAGTGATTTTCATCTTGGCTAGTGCACCCCGAACTTTGTAACTTGGACTGCAGTCCCAGAGACAAGAAGTCCGTAGTCTGCGGGGTTAAGGTGATGAACCAGTTCTCTTCTTTGTCCCGCCTCCCAGAAGCACAGGCACACCGTCCCCTCTCTCTCCAATGCCTTCTCCTGCTGGCTCCGTCGGGTCCCAGTCAAGTGCTAGCAGTGGCGGGAGCAGCGGCATGCCTGTCACCATCCAAAACATGACGTCGTCTTATGTCACCATTACGTCCCATGTCCTTACTGCCTTCGATCTTTGGGAGCAGGCTGAGGTCCTGACGAGGAAGAATAAAGGTAAAAGGCTCTGTGGTGGTAATTCCCGGGGCATGGGGATCGGGAGGGAGTGCCGTTGTTGGTTTGTATTTTATGTTCAGTGTTCTCAAGTGAAGGGAGTGTGGAGCTTTTTGCTGTTCTCCCTTCTGCCTCACGACCCAGCCGCAGTTCTTGCTTGAGCCCTGTGGCACGGAGCCAAGCCTCCGTGACCAGATCTCCGCAAAATTAAAGTAGAGGTGGTTGCGGCGCCTCGCCCTCCAGACGTTCTGGCATCATCATTTCAGCCCAAGCTGAAGTGCTAGCGAAAGGGCAAGGCAAGTAAAGACGGGAAGGGACCGGCTGTCTGCGCACAACCCATGTGGTACGTGAGGTAGCGTGACCTAAACACGGAGTCGCACGCTTGTTTTCAGTATCTGTTGAGAAAGACGGTTAGCAACAGTATAAGAAGCGTGGCATAGCACACAGTGCTGAGGCTTCTTTGAGAAGAAGAAACCTTGGAGAGAGCCAAGGCTTAGGTGATGGTAGAGTGTGTGCCGTTCGAGGAACTGCTCTGTGAGCGCCCAGCGAGCACTGAGTAAAAGCGTACCTGTCACTGCCCCCGAATGCCACTCCGGATTTTCTCCTGGCTGTAGGGAAGGCAGGGGCCAGCTAGCTGTAGCCACTTAACTTTTTTCATAGCCTCTTAGAATTTTACTTTCTTTCTTAGCAAACTAATGATGCTTTTCACCTGTTGGGGTTGTTTTGTTTTGTTTTTGTTTTGTTTTGTTTTGATTCAGCCCCCCATTGGCCCGGTAGTACAGGTTGGGTATCTTCCAGCACAAGCCCCTGTGCCAGGCCTGATGGACTCAGCTTGAGAACTGGCTCTGGGCTCAGCCTTGCGGCCTAGTGGAGGCGTATGGAGAACTAGTGGGCCATTAACGGTAGTAGATGGCGATTTCTTGCTGTGATGAAGTACAGAATATTGTGGGGATACAGTTGCTGGAACTTTGACTTTTTATGTTTCCATTTTTATTTTTGTGTGTGCAAATGTGTTCACTTGGTTTTGGTTTTGCTTTGTTTGCAGAATTTTTTGCTCAGCTCAGCACAAGTGTGTGTGCCTTGGCCCTCAACAGCAGTTTGATGGATCTGGTGCACTATACCAGACAGGGTTTTCAGCGGCTAAAACAAGCAACCAAAACACCTTAACGGAGGCCCAAGTTGATTTGATGGCTTGGGAACTTTTTTGCACATTGAAAGCCTCAGAAACAGTTCAGACGTTTGTCTCATCAAGACACCAAACTCGAGAAGAGAAGCACCATGAGATGGCCAGGACATTTGTCCACTTCAACTTTCAAGAACTTACATGATCGTTGGTTGGACGTGGTGGTTGTACAGAAGCAGAGAGGTGGAGGCTGGCCCCAGAGATGACCTTGCCTTTCCTAACTGAAGGACAGAAGTGCAATGTAGACTAAGTGGGCACATGAGTGGTCTAGAAACATTTCCGTACTTTTTTTAACCAGCAGGATGCAAATGGCAGATGAAATGAGGAGAAGCAGTTTCAGCTCTGAGAGCAAGTTCATGTCATCTCAGTAGCCACCCTAGTCTATTCCCAGAAGGAAATTTTTTAAACAATGAATTTTGGTGTAGGGTTTTGTGGATGATTTTTTTTTCTTTTAAGTTTTGGGGGAAATATTTGTTTACTAAATTCTAACAGTCACCTATAAAGCATAAGTTGTGAAGGACTCCACTGTACCCCACTTCCTGCCCGTGAACAGTGGCTTTGATAATACCAAGTATTGTCACAATTTATAAAATTGAAGGCAACTCCCCCACACCCTCCATGTCCCTGTTGCCTGGAGTACCGCGCGTTCACCCCACTTCTGATTTCTCCGTCACTGCTGGGAGTCAGCCTAAGTCCGAGCGGTGGAGGGAGGAGCTGCTGCCCACGGGGACGCCATCTTGAGATCGCATGCACGATGGAGGACTTGGTGGTGTCGTCCCCCACCCCCTGCGTCAGCGAAAGGCAGTCACCCATTGACTATATTCTGAATTTTCTACCTTGGGGAAGAAGGGAACCAACATTTATACCTGACCAGATGGCTAAAGTGCTTTTTAATTTTTGTTTAAGTAGAGCTGGAATTTGAGGTGCTGATCTGTGGTCTACAGTTATGTGGTAACTCATGTTGTCTAACCAACTCAGAATTTTGTCAGCAAACAAAGAAAAATGAAATCTACTCCTTAGAGAGGCTATATTTTTCTGCTACAGATTATTTTATATTTATAGCAAAAGTACACTTTCTGAGCCCTTGATTGTCTAGGGTAAGTTAACTCCCTAAGAGGATGTGGAGATTTGGGTGGTTAATTAGACTTTAAAAAAAAAAAAAAAAAAAAAAAAAGTCACCACATGCCTTCACTCCAAAGTGTTCTCCGTCAACTAGATTTGATTGGATTGAAGAACCGTGGCCTTCCCATATGTTGTTATTGCCATATTCTAGACGTTAAACCAAGTTCGTAGGGAATGACCTAATGAAAGAACACAGTCAAAATTCCCACATAACCATAAGCACAGATTTTTTTTTTATTGAAACTTTGAAGGCTATTGGAAGCATTATTTTGAGTGCAGTGTTTTTAAAAGCCAATTCCTGATATCCCTTTTAGAAGTAGAATTTGCACATGTATTAAAATTGAGGAGTGAGTGTTATCGCTACTGTTGGTTCATTTTTTTCTCTCCCTTTATCCCATTCTGCCCCTCTACATTTTGTTTCCTACCCAGAACGTTTGTCATTTTCATACTATTAATGAAGAAGGGAGTGCCATCTGTATAAGGAAGAGGTTGAAGGTCCATACAAGGAATGTAAGAACTCGGTGATTTGGTCAATACATAAAGGGATGTGTGGAGGATGGGAGTGATGATGATTTTTCACGTATGAAGTGTTCGTGTGAAGCTGTTCCTTCAGTGTCTTAGCCAGCCTGTTCTCTGTTACCAGTAGCTAGTTCAGAGGTTTGTTACCTATGTTTAGGTGAAAGCCAGAGAGAGCGGTACTACTACCTGAGCATGAGGACTGGATGTGTGGTCTTGATGGACCAATTTCATTCGCTGTTGTTCTAAAGCAAGGCCATTTAACAAAACCTTTTGTTAAATGAGCAGTAATTGTCTGGTGGGTTGTGGCATCATGCCCATCTCTTGTATGTGTGAAACAAGACACCAGAGTCAGGTATATGTGATTATTTAATGTCCTTTTCCTGCTTACTCACTTGGCCTTCTCTGCCCCTTTACCCCACCATTCCCCAGTACAAGTCACCTGTCAGTTTGGGAGGCTGTGTCTTTTTCGGACAGGTTCTGATCTATGCAGATGTGTTGGAGTGTGTGTGTGTGTGTGTGTGTGTGTGTGTGTGTGCTGTCGGTGAGCGATACTGCTCCTGTGACTGAAGACACTCGGCGTCGATTGCTCAGCCACTTCTAAAAAAAAAAAAAAAAAGATTGCTTTTTCAGTGGCCTTATTCTTCGTGTGTAGTGTTTCCCCCCCCTGACCTTTATATTAAAAATTTATTTGTCCCTTGAAAAACTAATCAATTTGCAGAGATCAATTTGTAATATTTTGAACATGGGATATTTCCGATTCTTACTGCCTTGTACCTAAAAGAGGATTCCCAGTGGCTACTTTTTAAATAGAGTATGTGAAAAATAGTGGCTGATGAATCCTTAATGTTCATAATGTCTTTTTCCTGTTACAGTTGTATATAGAAATCTATAAAGAATTTTAAAAATCACTGCACTTTTTCACTGCATGCTTAAATTCCCAAAGGCAGAATTTGTACTGAGGTAGATAATTGAAAGGACTAGATTATAAAATGAGACAAATAACAAAGCATCTTAAGGAGTGAAAATTGAGTGTAAAATCTTGCCTTTGGCACTACAGTTTTGTGTGTGTGTGTGTGTGTGTGTGTGTGTGTGTGTGTGTGTGTGTGTGTGTGTGTTTGTGTGTCTCTTTACTAGGAAATGGAACAACACTGTTTTACTTTTTAAAATGTTGAATGTTCCTGTCCTTTCTGGAGATAATTAAAATGTGAATCACTGAACTTGAGATTTTAGCCAGACTAGGGGCCCTGCTAAAGGATGAAAAACACTTCACTGAAATTTACCAAATGACACTGGGGAAGAATGTGAAAACATTCGCCACATGTGAGCTGCGGTGAAGAAGCGAGGGTCCAGTGGGTGTATTATCAGGACGAGAGTTGCAGTAGCATGACTTCTAGGATACACTCAGTGCTGCATGATAATGAATCTGAATTTTCTTTTTTTAAATAAAAGGATCTTTATTTTATAGATCTGTTTTGACCAAGATATTTAGCTTTTCCCCTAGACAAATTAGAACACATTTATATCCTTTGATTCCAGATCCCAGGCTTTTGAGAAGCTAACATTTGGCCCCTTTCTGGCTGAAAACCTGCCTTAATTGGTACCTTAAATATTCATGTTCGTAGAACCAGGAGCTTACTATTTTGTTAGGATTCCTGTCCAATAATTTTTAGAAGCAAAAAGATGAACCATTATGTCCTCCAAAATGAACAGCTTTTGTATCTGATACAGAAAGGAGATGTGCGTGTGTTGTACGCATGCATACGCATTCACACACACAGACTATGAGGCTGGTTGAATTAGATGTATTATTCATTGTGCCTTTGTTGACCAAACCTAATTTTGAAATAATACTAATTTGGGATAATGCTGTATTTATTTTGATATGGCTTTAAGACATGTTAATGTGGGTCTTGTACCTTTTGTTCTTCTGCTTCATGAAGTTTGAGGCATATTTATTCATCTTCAGGTAAATGAATCAAATAAGGCTTGATTCCCTACCTCCCACCACAGATTCTACTTTTTTCTTAAGGATTTATTTTCCCAGACACTACACAAATCTTTGAAAAACTTTGCCACTTCTACTACAGTCTTTACCATCAATTACCAGTATTTCAGTTTTGCAAGGATATTTGGGTTTCTTTTAGAAACACAAATGCAGAGATTTGCTCACTGGAAAGAGTTGTGTATGGGGCTACGGAGGCGTGTCAGGGTTATGGCGGTACTTCTTTGTTCCCTTTCTGTAGTGGGTTGTCTCTTCTGATTGTTTTTGGTCCTATTGAGAATTAATGAATATAAGGTTTTTCCTGTGCCTTTTTATCTTGTCATTTTGTTTGCTGGAGGTTGACTGGCAGAATTACATGGTGTTGGGGATCTTCCTTCAAACATTGCAAGGGGTATTTGTACCATATAAACCTCCAATATGCAATCCAGTCATGTTGGTTTCTCAGTGACTAAGAATGATGACCACTGGCCATGTTCTTTAGTTCTACAATGAGTTGGCAAGCACCACCTATCTACTTAAGGGGGCTGTGGATTTCCTATTGTCCTAGGGAAATCACACTATGTTCCACTGTGCAACAGATCTCAACAGGTACTGTGATGGGTAGAAAAGTTCCCTGTATTTCTCTACCCACAAGGGCAGGAAGGAAACCTACAGCTCCCTGTGAGCCTAGATATACTCTCTCGGCCTGGAAGGACAAGGGAGTAAGACCACTGGCAGCAAGGCTGGCCAAGCTGCACTGGTGAGACCAGGCGGTGGCCGACCTAAGGAAGATAACGTGCTTTGCTTATAAAAGTAGATGTTTAGGTGATGCTTAACACAGGCAGTATTAACTTCGCCTTTTGTTCAGGCCATCAACATGTATTGTTAAAATTACTGCACGTTCCCCCTCAGATATCAAGTATACACTGTTCATGTTGGTGTGTGTGTGTGTGTGTGTGTGTGTGTGTGTGTGTGTGTGTGTGTTTATAGGTATGTGTCCCAAATCTTTTTTGTTTTTTGTCTTTCTGAATGTGATCATGTTTTGGATGATACCTGAGCAGGGTTGCCTTTTTTTTATTTATTACCGTTATATATTATATTATATATTTGTTGCTTTCTTATAACTTTAGAGGAAGTCAAATCTTGGTATTAAAATTGTTTAAAAAAGGAATAAATTGCCCAGTTGATAAATGATCACTGGTCTGTCTAAAATACGAATTTGTCTCTAATTCTTGTGGAATAATGTGCCAGCTGTCTAGTCCACATGGTGAGTTTGTACGTAGGCTAGGGAAGCAGGGATGCTCTCAGCGGGAAGATGTGCAACACAAGTAAGGGGGATGCCATGTATTGTATCTACTTCAGCAATGGAACTGCAACTTGGGGCTTGTGTGAATAAAATTTAGCTGCCTTGTATAGTCCTTTGAAAGAGACATATGTGATCTGTGAAAATTATAGTTTTCTTTTTTTAGAAGAAAAATTTGCAAAAGATCTTTCCAAAGATAACGTGCCACAGATCTTTTGTTTGTTGTTCTCTGTAATGAGGATTAATTGCTGTTTAAAAAGACATGTAATTGACTTGTTAATCTTCAAATTCTTTCCTTTTCACAAGAGGATCGAGCTGTAAAAAAAAAAATTAATAAAAATTTAGAGAAATCATTGGGGTTGAATCCATGCTTTCATTTTCCTGAATAAAGTAATTCCTAAAATTGCTATATATAATTACCACTTAGCCAAGAAGAGTCTGACACGGTGGAATGACATGCCCTCGTTCACAATATGTATTTATTGTTGAAACAGGAAAAGAAGTGTGGGCAGAGGGAAGCTCATCCTTCTCTTTCTTTGGTTTATTTTTAAGAACTTCAGTCACACACGAGTTAGCCTTTCACCAGGGTGGCATCTTCTCTGACATTCTGTGCCAGGGGCAACAGTGACCTTAATTTGCCTGTTTTCAATGTTTGTTGGGTGGACAGATTTGTAGAATGTTGCTGTTGAAAGGTTTTGAAAGGCCATCTGGTCTCTCCTCCCTTTGCTACTTTGAAAACTCATGTTCTACCTCAGTGCTTTTAGGAAATCAGGAAAAACCTAGGTGCTGAAATCTGACTTGCTGAATTTGAATCCTGGCTCTTGAGTTTGCTATGTGGCCTTGGGCAAGTTACTTAACCTCTCTGGGGTTTTCTCATTTTAATAAATTTTCTTGATTTGGTATCTACCTAGTAGTAAGATGGTAAGGATTGGGCTAGATGGTTCTGGAGAGCGCTTAGCATAGTACCTGGCATGAACACTCACAAACTGGTGGTTCCTTTAATTTACTCCTTCCCCTTACGGCACCACAGTATCCCCACAGCTACCCTCCAGCCTCTGACCGAACACTGATAAAGACCTCACTACCCTCCTTTTCCTTTTTCATTTTTTGTTCCATAGGTTAGGTTGACCTCTACTTAATATTGATCCTTCCGAACAGACCCCCCCACCCTCACTCAGCAAGCTTGTAGAGTCGACAAGCCCCAAGAACCGGTAAGCACGCAGTGGCAAGCACGTGTGGAGAAAGGGAGTGTTTTTAGTCCCCATTAAGAGAAGCTCTAGGGCAGACATCTCATTGGAACTAGGCCTTGAAGGATGGGCCATAAAATCTCTGGTTTTCATCTTTTTCACAAAAAATGTCCCATGTCCTAGTTTGTCTATTACAAATTTTCAGTAGTAGTTGTCCTTTGTATGGTTGTACCAATTTATTTAACCAACCTCCTTGTTAGACATTGAGATTATTTCTAATTAGGGGCTATGATAAAGAATGCTTCCACAGCCATCCCTGAATCAAACTATTTGGACAGATTCAGCAATTAATATTTTACCATATTGTCCTTAAGTAAATGTGTGCATGTACATATTTCTGCTGAATTAGGTTTCAGCCCTAAAAAGTTCTTGCATTTCCCAGGACCTTTTCCAACAGCAATATCTGTTATCTAAGAAAAATTTTCAACAAACATCTAATATTTAATTCATGTTAAAATTTCTGTAATTGTCCCTGAAAGATCTTAGAGCTTATTTTTCAAACCAGGATTCAGTCAAGTTTCATGCATAACATTTAGTCATTATATAAAAAAATTTTTTTTAAATGTGATGTCCTACATCTTGGATTTGTGTGTTTCCCAAAGTGTCCTTTAATTCATTCCTCCAACTCCTGTATTTCCCGCAAACTGGGTTAGGTCTTAGAGGCCAGATTATATTTGGCAGGACCCCACAGGGGATGTGGTATACTTCACATTGTGTCCTGTCAGGAGGCACCTAAAATTGTTAGTGATGCTAACTTTGTTTGGTTAAGGTACAATCATCGAAACACTGTTGTGAATATGGGCTTTTCCCTGGTCCAGCAACTTCGGACACTTTGTGATTTTAGCATGCATTGATAATCCATTCCTTTATGAATCCTGGGTATATTTGGAGAATGCAAGGCGGGGGGGGAAAAAAAACCCACCTAATTCTTTAGGTGGGAAACGGTGTCTTCTGATGTTTTCATTTAACATTTTATCCCTGTGGTACTGTTTTTTTCCCATCACATGCCAAGTTGCCATTCGCAGAGCGTGTGTTCTGTGGCCAGTACCCTAAGACCCAGTTCAAGTGCCCAACTCAGTAGATGTGGGGAAGGTTTTCACCTAAATCATGTAATGAGTTCACCATTAGGAAGGGGTCTCTTAAGGGAGAGAGAGGAGGCTGAGCAGCAAAAATGAATAGATGATTCCCTTGAGGCTTTTCATCTTTTTCCTTTTTGATTTCTGTATTCAGGATATTAACCTATTATGTTAGAAATGTTTCTCTCTAAATTTTCTTCTGCATTTCAGTTTTTATTATGGCACTTTTAAATAAAGTTTGTTTTAAGTAGGCCAACTTCTACCAATGTCTTTTTGCAGTTTCTGCTTTTGGTGTCTTGAGGCACGTATGGGCTGTGCCCCAGGCTCCATGAAGCCGTGTTAGCACCAGGCAACTCTGAAGTAAGCATGCCTTGCCCTTTGTGTCCTACACAGTTTTTGCATTAGCAACCATTTTGGCACTTTTGGAACCTGAGTTATTTAAAGAGATGTTTGTTCACTCTGTGCCGGGGTTGTTGGAAATGTAAATGGTCACAACCCAGGCTACTTTTACTTAGGACATCTAGGTGTTGAGAATCTTCCAATCCGTTCTAAACAACTTTGAAGCCCGACGGGTCTTTACCTTAATATAAGCAGAGGTTTATCTGCTGCTCCTTTGGCTGTGCTTAAATAAATGTACCCATCTCGTCTGTTTTGTCTTAGAACAGGACTCGGTCAGTGTTTGTGGTTTCCCCATAGACCACACTCCGCTGAAAGCAAGACTGCAGTGAGACATCAAGGCTCAGATAATAAAGACCTGTGCCCTTCCAACAGACTGGAGGGCGGACCTGGAATACTTTCTAAACAGACAATTCTATTTTAGCTTTAAAAGACCATGTGCCTGCCCTGGATAAGTGCTGTGAATCACCCTTTTCTACTACTGGGGCCCAGTCCTAACTTCTCATTTACCTTACTTCATGGGTAGGCGGCAGAAACAATTACAGGTTTGTAGCTCTCTACTGCTAAATATTCCTGTAACTTATCATCTAAGCAATAGTACACACACAGGCGCATGCACACATTTTTCTACAAGTGTATACACTCTTGGATGTAAAAAATGAATTGTACTCAACTGCATGGGCTTTAGAAGTATGGCCTCAGTTTAACTCTTCGACTCCCTGCTGTCCCATCTTTGTCTTGCAGACCTTGAAGAAACTCTTCCTGCAGGGAGGACTCGGCAGCCAGCACGGCAACTGAGGACTTGCCAAGCATCTTAAGGAGGGACTGAGTGATATGCTAGACTGGCTTTGCAGAGCTTCCCAAGCCTACATATACATGTAAATCATTTTGGAATTTTTTTTTTAATCTCATTTTCAACTGAATTGCAAATAGGCTAATTAAAAAAAAATCAAATGACATAAAAGCATACAGAGCAAAAACTTGCAAGGGCAGACATACTCCAAACATACTCTATCCCTTTCCCTCCAGAGCTAACAGCCATAAAGTTTGGTGCATCTCATTCCAAAACTTGTATTGTGCACTTATACCTTGTTTCTAAACATAGATGTGGAATATACCATATTCTGATTCTTTCACTTCATTCAGTCTTTTTATGGTAACCCTGTTTTGGCTACACAGTATTGTGCAGTAAGGATATATCACCCTTTATGTAAACATTCTCACATTATGCATATGTGCCTCTCCTGGGCACTCCCCCCATTATTCTGTTACAGTGCTGTACTGATGATTTTTTTTTTTTTGAGGAATCTTGATATACACATCATTTTGCATTCTTTTAAGTATTTTTCTAGGATAAATTTTTCTAAGGGGGATTCTGGATCAAAAGATAAATCAGATTTAAGATTTTTTATGTTAACCAAATCACTTCTCCCAAAAAAGCTTTCATACCAACTGTGGATGGCCGTGAATTTTTTTTTTCCCCCTGCTTATTTTTCATCATGACAACCGTACTCTAATCCTCTTCCCCATCCCCCAACCTCCTCTCTGGTTAACCTTTAGGTTGTTCTCTATTGTTAAGAGTCTGTTTCTTGGTTTGTCTCTTTTTTTTTTTTCCATTTGTTTGGTTTCTTAAATTCCACATAATGAATAAGATCATACGGCATTTGTCTTTCTCTCACTGACATTTCGTTTAGCATTATACTGTCTAGCTCTACCCATGTTGCAGATAGCAAGATTTCATTCTTTTCTATGGCTGAATAATTTTCTCATGTTGTATATAACACATCTTCTTTATCCATTCATCTATCGGTGGACACTTGGGCTGCTTCCATAGTTTGGCTATTGTAAATAATGCTGCTATAAACATAGGAGTGCATGTATCCCTTTGAATTAGTGTTTTTGTATTTTGGGGGCAAATACTCAGTGGTGTGACTGCTGGATCATAGGGTAGTTCTATTTTTAATGTTTTGAGAAACCTCCATACCATTTTCTGCAGTGGCTGTACTAGTTTGCATTTCTTTCAACAGTGCAAGAGGATTCCTTTCTCTCTCCATCCTCACCAACACTTGTTATTTCTTGTGTTTTTTATTTTAGCCAGTCTGAGAAGTATAAGGTAATACCTCATGGTGGGGTTTTTTTGTTTTTGTTTTTGTTTTGGCTTTTTTTTTCCTTTAAAGATTTTATCTGCCAGAGAGAGAGCGCATGAGAGCACAAGCAGGGGGAGTGGCAGGCAGAGGGAGAAGCAGGCTCCCTGCTGAGCAAGGAGTCTAACGTTTGACTCGATCCCAGGGCCCTGAGACCATGACCTGAGCTGAAGGCAGTCGCTTAACTGACTGAGCCACCCAGGCGTCCCCCTCATGGTGGTTTTGATTTGCATTTCACTGATGATGAGTGCTGTTGAGCACCTTTTCATGTGTATGTCTTCTTTGGAGAAATGTCTATTCATGTCATCTGCTCATTTTTTAATTGGATTGTTTTTTTAGATGTTGAGTTGTATAAGTTTTTTATATATTTTGGATAATAACTCTTTATCGGATAAGTCATTTGCAAATATCTTTTCCCATTCAGTAGGTTGCTTTTTTTTGTTGATTGTTTCCTTTACTGTGCAGAAGCTTTTTATTTTGATGTAGTCTCAACAGTTTATTTATTTCCCTTGCCTCAGGAGACATAGCTAGAAAAATGTTGCTATGGCCAACGTCAGAGAAATGACTATCTGTGCTCTCTTCAAGGATTTTATGATTTCAGGTCTCATATTTTGGTCTTCCATCCATTTTGAGTTTGTATGGTGAAAGAAAGTGGTCTATAGTTTCGTTCTTTTGCATGTGGCTGTCCAGTTTTCCCAGCACCATTTGTTGAAGAGACTGTCTTTTCCATTGTATATTCATCCCTCCTTTATTTATTAAGATTAATTGACCACACAATTATGGGTTCATTTTGGGGTTTTCTATTCCATTGATCTGTGGGTCTATTTTTTCTTTAAAAGATTTTATTTTTATTTATTTGAGACACAGCGAGAGAGGGAACACAAGCAGACGGGGTGGGAGAAGGAGAAGCAGACTCCCCGCTGAGCCGGGAGCCCGATGTGGGGCTCGATCCCAGGACCCTGGGATCGTGACCTGAGCCGAAGGCAGACGCTTAACAACTGAGCCACCCAGGCGCCCTGATCTATGGGTCTATTTTTATGCTAGTACCATACTGTTTTAATTTCCACCACTTTATAATATAATTTGAAATCTAGAATTGTGATACCTCCAGTTTTCTTTCTCTTTTTCCAGATTGCTTTGGCTATCCAGGGTCTTTCATGGTTTCATACAAATTTTAGAATTGTTTGTTCTAGTTGTGTGAAAAATGCTGCTGGTGTTTTGATAGGGATTACATTAAACCTGTAGATTGCTTTGAGTAGTACAGACATTTTTTTTTTAAGATTTTATTTATTTATTTGACAGAGACACAGTGAGAGAAGGAACACAAGCAGGGAGAGAGGGAGAGGGAGAAGCAGGCTTCCCGTGGAGCAGGGAGCCCCATGCGGTGCTCGATCCCAGGACCCTGGGATCATGACCTGAGCCGAAGGCAGACGCTTACCGACTGAGCCACCCAGGCTCCCCTAGTACAGACATTTTAACAGCATTTTTTCTTCCAACCTATGAGCATGGAATGTCTTTCCATTCTTTGTGTCATCTTCAGTTTCTTTCGTCAGTGTTTTAGAGGGTTTTTTTTTTTTTTTATCAGTTTTCAGTGTATAGGTAGGTCTTTCACCTTCCTAGTTAAATAGGTATTTTATTCTTTTTGATGCAGTTATAAATGGCATTGTTTTCTTAATTTCTCTTTCTGCTGCTTCATTATTAGTGCATACGAATGCAACAGATTGCATTGTACATAGATTTTGTATCCTGCGACTTTACTGAATTCATTTATCAGTTCTAGTAGTTTCCTGGTGGAGTCTTCAGGGTTTTCTATATTTAGTATCCTGTCATCTGCATATAGTGAGTAGTGAGTTTTACTCCTTCCTTACCAATGTGGCTGTCTTTTATTTCTTTTTTGTTATCGACTGCTGTGGCTAGGACTTCCAGTACTATGCTGAATAAAAGTGGTGAGAGTGGACATCCTTGTCTTGCTCTGACCTTAGGGGTAAGGTTCTCAGTTTTTCACCATTGAGTACGATGTTGACTGTGGGTTTTTTTATATAAGGCCTTTATCAGGTTGGGCATACATCCTTGCCAGCTTTGGATACAATATGAAAAACCTTCTACAATTCACACCTCTCTGACAACTGAAATTGACCATTTTGTCATACATTTATTGGCCATTTGTTTCTGGTTCTGTGGAATTGCCTATTCCTGTGCTTAGCTCATTTTCTATGAGGTTATCTTTTTTCTTCTAATTTGTAAATTAAGAAACCTGGACTAGGTTGGTGATTGTCTCTAACCCACTGTATAACCCTTCCCAAGTTTGCTCCATAGCTTGCACCTCAGAAAACATCATCCACGAGCTGCTTACAATTCCCATTTCTTTTTTTCCAACCCTGTAGGAGGCAATGATCGATCCCTAGGTAAGTGAAACTGCATGCACAACACTGACATAAAGAATTTGAAGGTCCATTAATCTTTAAAACATATTACTTGTCCAAGCAAATGATAGTCATCCTAGATAAATTGAAAGCTGTGAAATATTGGCAGTTTTGAAGCCCACTGTTTTTACAGAATGAACTTCACCATAGGTTTCTTTGTGGCCTACAGAGATCAAATCTCTGATCAAATTAGTCACAGGTCAGTCCCGAGCCTCATTTGACTACAGTCCTATTAACCTGATATTTGTTTATTTTATATGAAAGTTAAAAGAACAAGGGAAGACTGATTTCTTATCCCTGTGAAGTTTACTTCTGTCCATTCAATAGTCTGAGTGATTGCTTTGTGTCAATGACACGCTTCAGAATGTGTTAACACAGAGCATAGGGCAGGGTGCCCAGCTTCCGGATGGTGTGTCTCATTTCCATCCAGGTGACAGGTAACTTCAGATTTGGTACTTTCCCATCCAGATTGCCGTTGTCCTTGCCTCCAGCCAGTCCTAGTATAGATGCTTTTGTAAAACTAACACCCTGTGGCTACACTGTTCAGACTGAGTTATTTCAAGCTTGACAGTGTGGCATTAGCCAGTTTATCTATTAGGCAGAGGACAGCACTCCTCTTGTGCCCTGTGTATTTGTCCTAAATTCCCCAGAGCAAAATGGAAATACTCAGCCTTTTTTCCTTTCATTTACTACATCCATGATACATCCCCATCCCTATGGCACAATAGACATAGAAAATGGAAACACGGGGAAGGGAAAAGGAATGTGGGTTAAACTGTGTGTGCTGTATAGTTTCCATAGTCTCTATTTTTATTTTATTTTTATTTATTTATTTTTTAAAGATTTTATTTATTCATGAGAGAGAGAAGCAGAGGGAGAAGCAGGCTCCTAAGGAGCAGGGAGCCCGTTGCGGGACTCGATCGTAGGACCCCGGGATCATGACCTGAGCCAAAGGCAGACGCTTAACCATCTGAGCCACCCAGGCGCCCCACAGTCTCTATTTTTAAAATTACCTTTCAAATTAGTCACTATCATGCTTTACAGATGATAAAACTTTAAGTTATAGTCAAGCAGCTAGTAAAAGGTGAGACCCAAATTATGATACAGATTTGTCTTTTATGATGGACTTTGCTTATAAGAATGAACTGGAGGAAATGTGGCTTATATAAGCTTTTTTTTTTTTTCGTTTTTCGTTTTTTGGTTTTAAGATTTTATTTATTTGAGAGAGAGCACACACACACATGTGCAGGTGGGAGGGAGAGGGAAAAGCAGACTGAGCACTGAGTGCAGAGTCTGGTGTGGGGCTCGATCTTAGGACCCTGAGATCTTGAGCCGAAACCAGGAGTCAGACGCTTAATCAGCTAAGCCACCCAGGCACCCCAATATAAGCTGTTTTGTTTTTTAAATAGGCTGTTTTAATGTCATCTACAACCAGTATCCTAACTCTGTTTTAACATTTAACCACTTTTGGATTGTATTAGAGACAATTCATAAAATTGGATTGTGGGTAGGAATTAGAAATTCTATAAAATAGAACTTGAGAAGGAAGTCCTGAGAATCTGCAATCATTATACAATGACTCGCCCAGTGGGGGTTTTCCAAGTCTGATGTTGCTTTACATATGACTTGTAGATTTTCTCCACTTCCTAGAATAACACAAGTATACCTCTAGTGCTTGCAGAAATTAGTTTTTTTCTTTTTATGAGTACATGTATTATTTAATAAAGTACAATAAAACAAAATTTAGTGATAAACCTTTAAAGAAACTAGCATAAAACAAAAGTTCTAAAGTCATGAACAATGCAAAGTAAGCTTTAAAGGTTAAAACCCCAGCAAATATGAAATAACTGAAACAGGCAACAGCATGAATTACCGCCGCCCCCAGGGCCCTCCAAGTTGGAGAACAGTAGGACCAAATAAAACTTTAGCTCAGAAACCAATGACTTTGAAGGCTGAATGCCTTGGCCCAGCAGGACGCTTCTCACTTTCATAATGCAGTGTCTAGGAAAAACGACCAGCAGCCAAAAGCAATAACCATCCTCTACCTTGTGCAAGTCACCTGAATGTCTGGTACTCTTTCCTCACCTGTAACAAAAAAGAAAGGCTATCCTAAAGTCTATGAAGTGAAAAATGTTAGTAATGTATTTGTTAAATGTGATGGGTTAAACTTTAGAGATACACAGAACTTACTAAAAAGATCACTGTCCTTCAATATCATCATCTTGGGGTGGGGGGTGGTTGTACACATGTATGAGCATTGTTCCAAACAGATGTAGAACACTTTAAAGTTGTTCGCAGGACTAGATGGGTAAGCATACACCTTATTTTATGGTCGTTTTTCTGGGAAGAATTAAACAATACTGTCCACCAGACTTGGCTCTAAAACACCAATTTTCAAAAGGCAGAGGAAAAGAAATGTCCCTATTAAATAATTCCAGTATCTCCTTATGTTCCTTTTGGTCATGATGGCAGCATCACTGCATTAATCAAAATTTCTACATATTCTTTATATATAGAAATATTCATTATGGCAACATTTTTAAAGTTCTAATACATGTTTAAAATTATTTTAATTCCAGAGTATTTTAATTTTCCCTTCTCTCCAGTGCTTAACCTGAAGTTGAATAGACTTTCTCCTATCCTAAACCTTATACCCCTGTATCCACCTCGATTGGGAACATAAGAGCGAATTCGACTATATTTTAACTACGGAGTAGAATTACTGTGTACAAAAATGTCACACACAGATGGCTTGGTCTCTTTACTTCCTCTTGCCTCCATTGGACTGGAACAGGAAATCAACCATGGGGAGGCCCATCCATTATATTCTCTACTCCTCTGTGTTCAGGTATTTGCGTATACATGTGTATGTATGTGTATGTATACACACAAATGAATATCCATGATTACTTAATGGACATGTAAGGATGGTTAAGTGCATTGTTAGCACAATGCATTTACGTAAAACACAGGAAGTTAGGGAAACTTCACATATGGACATTTCATTAAAAAAAAAGTGCAATATCCTGTTGTATTAAAGCAAAAGTTGTAGGTTCTTACAATAAACCATTAAATGTTTGGTTCTGCTTCCCTAATTTCCTGAAGCCACATCTTTCATTACTTACCAAATATACATTCCTGTAAGTAAGTAAATCCCTGGCCAGGTTCCTTTCTTGGCTCAATTTCTTTGCTATTTTTAATGTGCATAGCGCGCTCTCCTTTCAGCAGAGCCCAGGAGCCTGGGGTCAGCCGAGACCCTTCTCCTAAAACTTTACGACTCTTTACAGGCATATTTACAAAGTGTCACCTGAAAATACCAAGGAGCCACCCGGCATTCCATTTGTGTGCAATTCATTAAAAAGAATTTACATTCATTCCACTAGTAAGAATTATTTACTTCTCTGGCTCTGGCTTGAAAGGATATGGTAGGTGGGAGTCCACACAACTGTCTCTGTCTTCTTCCTCCCCTTATTCATAGGTATTAGCCGCTCACAGGTGTAAAGCCATACACCGAGAGATCTGCCTCATAGAGTGGAGGAGATCTGAAACACAAAAGCGTAGAGTTTTGACTATACCGTACTTCTGGGGATTAAGTAAAAACCATAGCCAACAGCCAGCTCCTGAGGATTATTCTTAGTGGTAATGAGGAAAACATTTTGAACTTGGGCCTCAAATTGCACTCAGTGTGCTAAGCGATGCAGGAACAACATGAAATGAATTTAAGTTTTAACAAGTTTTAGCTTTAGGCTTCTCATTAGTGCCCTTATTCCAATTGTAATGCGCAGAATGCACCACTAGAGAGCAATCATTTCCCTTAGGAAAAACTACACGGATTTAACCACAAGAAGGCACCACTTCACACCCAGTAAGATGGCTCTAAGCAAAGAAAAAGACATACAGTGTTAGAAAGGATGAAAAGAAACCAAAAACCTCATACTGTGCGGATGGGAATATGCTATAGTACAGCCCCTGTGGATAAGTTTAGTAGTTTCTTAAAAATCGTTACCATACAACCCAACAATTCCAGTTGTATGAACCTAGGAAGATAAATGAAAACATGTTTATGTTGAGATATACTCAACTTACGATTTTCATAAGCAAAACTTGAACAGTTCCCAAAGTTGGTAGGCGGTAACACACTGACCAATTCCCTACCATTTAAGAAAATTCTAATATAACCAAAGACTGAATAAACAGCTGCTGCTTTCTCACTATATAAGCCGCTTGATAACAAACATTCCTCTGAGCCTCATTCCATGTTTTGGTTTGAGCGCTCCCGGTGTGTATACAAGACACTTTAGTAGTAATTTTACTAATTACTACTTTGGTGATGGGTTGGTTTTACTTCTACTGTTTCTGAACTTCTGCCATGTCCTGGCAACAGAAATGGGATCCAAAGAAGACCCCAAATGTCTCCAAGGAAGGTGAACAAACAGGTGCTGGCACCCACGAAGCCCACGGAACTCACTGCTTTCTCACTAATGGAACTTGAGGGTAGGTCTGTCTGGGATCTGAGCTCTGCTCTTTGTTTTGAGCTCTCTAACTTTATAGTGCACACCTGCATTTTGCTTGTTGGAGCTTCTTGGTAAGTCATTCTATTCAGTGAATTGGGGGGCTGGAATGTGATTTCCCTGTGTTTTAAAACCATTAGAAAACAGGGCCTCTCTCAGTTTAGACATCTAAAGGCAAAGATTGTTTCCACCTGGTCTATGGATGAGGCTCTTGTGCCTTTTTGGAAAATGAGTGAACTTTTGAAATTGTGGTGCCCACTTTGGGGAACCTTTAATGTAGATAGGTCCACCTTAAGAAGCCTCACCCTTAAAAGAGAAGATTCCAAACCTCTCAGAGACCATGGAATGCATCCTTTCACCAATATGCAGAAATTAAAGACAAAAATGACTCCAAAAAGAACCCTGAAAGCATCCCTAGAGCATGCAAATAAAAAATCTTTGGCCATCTGAGCACGTAACCTTAACTTAGTCCATCTGTCAGAAACACAGTTTGGGAGGCACCTGGGTGGCTCCAGTTGGTTGGGTGTCCCACTTTTGATTTCTACTCAGGTCATGATCTTGGGGTCATGAGATCAAGCCCCTCATCAGGCTCTGTGCTGGGCTTGGAGCCTGCTTAAGATTCTCTCCCTCTTGCAGGCATGCACGCTCTCTCAAAAAAATAAAAACAGCTTGGATCCAACAATTCTTTTGACTTTTGTACCTGAGATGTGGGTAAAATTTTCACAACAAAAGCTCTAAGATCTCTGTGGATGTCTGTATGTTTATGTATGCCTATGTATATTATAGGTGTGATATTTTTCTTTTTCCAGATGGTATTACCAAAATTAAATTGCAAAGAGTTCTATTTAATTCTCTTAAAGAAAATTAAGTGTTTTATCAAGTATACTCTCAGAAGTATAGGAACTAACCCAGATGTTTTTCAAGGTTATATGATCTGAGATAATCTTAGATAAATAAAAACTTGTTTAAGTTTGCTGGTTTAATAAAAGCAGGTATGTCAGGGGGCGCCTGGGTGGCTCAGTTGGTTAAGCGACTGCCTTCGGCTCAGGTCATGATCCTGGAGTCCCGGGATCGAGTCCCACATCGGGCTCCCTGCTCAGTGGGGAGTCTGCTTCTCCCTCTTACCCTCCCCCGTCTCATGCTCTCTCTATCTCATTCTCTCTCTCAAATAAATAAATAAAATCTTAAAAAAAACAGGTATGTTGGGCGCCTGGGTGGCTCAGTTGGTTAAGCGACTGCCTTCGGCTCAGGTCATGGTCCTGGAGTCCCGGGATCGAGTCCCGCATCGGGCTCCCTGCTCAGCAGGGAGTCTGCTTCTCCCTCTGACCCTCTTCCCTCTCGTGCTCTCTCTCTCTCATTCTCTCTCTCTCAAATAAATAAATAAAATCTTTAAAAAAAAAAAAAGGTATGTCTTCAAAATTTGCCAAAAAGAAAAATAAGATGGTTGCTCGATGCCTACTCCAAACATGAGTGTTTAAAGCAATAACTTGAAGTTTATACTAATTTTAACTGAATGGTGGATATTCATTGGATATCTAAATCATTTCTAAACTTATATTTAGCATTTAATGTTTACCTACTTTTGGCTTTTTAATTTTCTACACAGATATAAAATATACTTGGGTCCATTAATAAACATGGTTGGTGCCACACCAAAAAATTTATGAGGAAGAATACACTTCTAGAAACTATGAGATATATTTATAAATTTGTCAATCCACAATTGCTTTTTTCTTAGGATCTTTAATTCCTAGTGAACAGTTAAGAATCCTAATATATGTAATTAAAATTACTAGAAATAATAGGGATAAAAAAACGAACTGTAGATGAAAAGTAGGTAAGGAGGGGCACCTGGGTAGCTCAGTCAGTTAAGTGTCCAACTCCTGATCTCAGCTCAGGTCTTGATCTCAGGGTCGTGAGTTCAAGCCCCCATGTTGGGTTCCACACTGGGTGTGGAGCCTACTTAAAAAAAAAAAAAAAGTTAAGGAAAACAATTTTTTGGCTAAGGAAAGGTATGAAGGACTTTGTTTTTACCTTGTTTTTTTAGGGAAAAAATAATTTTGTCCTAAAGTAAAATGATTGTTCCAGAAGAAAGGAATCTTACATGTGATCAAGCCAAGATTAGAATGGATTTGTTTTAAAAAGACTTTTAATATCAAAAGTACACTGATGCACATTAAAATTTGGTTTCCTCTCTGTTAAAAGAGCCACTTTTTTTTTTCTTAGATTATTGGTCTGCTTTTAATAAGAAATTGTAAACGAAGTGGTTTTTTAACTTTAATGTAATTTGCGTAGGAAACAAAAATCTGTCTTATGAAAATATTAGCTGTGCTTCAAGCCTTTGAATCTTCTCTATTAAAAAAGCTAAGGTTTTTTACAACTATGAAACTTTTATGTATTTGCCTTTGAAATCTGTCACTTTGGTTGAATGGATAACTAAGTATTGTTTCACAGTGACAAGTGATCATATTGGATCAAATGTTTTAAATCTTCTGACATTTTTGACAAATTTCCCCAAATCAAATTCTGAATGAAAAAGAGAAGTATTAATTTATTTAGGTTTATTTGATACATTAAATTGCATGGGAAACGTCAAATGGCTTAACCTTCTTAGATCCTATTTCTGGGATATATAGGTCATTAAAATAATTCAGAAATTATAAGATTTTTAAGAATTTCATGTCTTGGTATAGTGTTATCAGTCATAGTTTCAAGTATGATCTTAAAATATTGTAGATCATAAAAAAATAACCAAATTTACTTGCCAGTTGCATCATCTTGGGGGTGTATATATAAGAATTCTTGCCAGATTTGTAAGTGGCTATTTTTTAAGTCTTTTGCCATTTACAGACAGTAGTTGTTTAACTCTGATGGTTTTGCAGAAGTGTTCCTGCAGAAATGCTTCATTTTGAAAGAAATTCATGGGAAAGATCTTGACAATTGTTCAAAGATGCAGGCTTCTGGCAACTTTCATAACACTGAACTGGGTAAGAATTTCTAAAGCTCTAATGGAAAACTGATTCATAAAGCTGCTAACCCAAGATGAAACAAAACAAGAATTACATACAACTAAATGAACTTATGAAGATGACTAGAATTTTTATGATTTCATTTAAAACACTGCTGGTTCTTTAATGTTTTTTAGATTTAGAGGACCCCTTTTTCTCCTCTCTTAAGCTATCTATAACTTACAGCAATTTGGTAAAATGTATGTTTGCAACAAAGGCTGAAGCATTTATCACTCTATCTCCACGGGATCTCTCCAGATTTTGAAAAACCATTTAATTAGTTCAGGATCGCCTGGGTGGCTGTCAGTTGAGTGTCTGACTCTTGATTTCGGCTCAGGTCATGATCTCAGGGTTGTGAGGCTGAGCCTCGTGTACGGCTCCACACTGAGCATAGAGGCTGCCTAAGATTCTCTCTCTCCCCCTGCCCCACCCACCCCTGCTCGCACTTGCATGCATGCACACTCGCTGTCTCTCCCTCCCAAAAACAAATGTTAGTTCAGTAAGAATCTGTTCTCTTTGTAACAGGACACAGTTCGGTAAGTCCTAGGCTTGGCTTCCTAGCCTCAAGCTTTTGAAAGTCCAATCTGAGATTCCTTATGAAACGTCCCAGCAAAGCAGTCAATCCCTATTCTTGCTGCACTTCTGTAACTAATAGGCCAACTTTATTGAAACTAGGTTTAATTTGCAAACAAATTAGTCTACTGTCATTATCTCTGATCATAACGGGAGTGATGAGAAAAATTACCTTTCAGAATAGCTGGGTGGTTCAGTCGGATAAGTGTCTGCCTTCGGCTCAGGTCATGATCCCAGAGTCCTGGGATCAAGTCCCGAGTCAGGCTCCTTGCTCAGCAGGAAGCCTGCTGCTCCCTCGGCTTGTGTGCTCTCTCTCCCTGACAAATATATAAATAAATAAAAGCTTTAAAAAACATAAAAATAAAATCTTACAATTACCTTTCAATAATATACCTTTGTGGATACTGGATTCTAGTGCTGTTGTCTTTGAGGTTTGTTTTCTACCTGTAAACTAGACTAGATCCTGAATTCTTCTAGTTTGCTCCAGTATTTGGCTAGAACTCTCCAAACTAACATGTCCAGTTTTGACTTAGAATCAGTATGAAACTAAAACTGCCCTTTTCCCAGAGCCATGCAAGCTTAAAGCTGCGCAACCTGATATAAACTTCAGAGAATTCCTCACAACAGCTCGTATGTCTCATTAACATTGCAAACCAGGAAAATCGGTCAGACTCTCACTGCTTGCCCCCACTCCATCTGAACCCAACACTAGAAATTTTCTCAACTAACAGCTCTCCAATTTGCTATTAATCTTTCTCTTTTGTTTCCACTGAAATGTGCCTTGTTAAATTACCTGTTTGCTCACATTATATAGAGACCTAATTTAGGTGAAAGCTCAACTGAAACAGGACAGGACGAATATAAGGATGTTTTAAGTAATCACAAGAATGTGAATGCTAATACATCATGTTGTGCCTATATAAATGGGTTTCATTTTTTTTTTTCCAAGTGGTTATCTCCACTCGGGAATTTTTCAGTCCTTGGTGATGTTTTCCTTACAGTCATCATATTCACCTCTCCAGTGCATTGTATACTCTTGAGGGTTTTTAATGCCTGTCCGTAGCCACTGACATACCAATTATCAGACAACAGGATGAACTCAACAATAACCACAGATGTGATGAAGACGGTGACTACATGGCACTCCAGTCTGACAACTCAATTGGATGAAAACCCTGAACATGTGATTCTTCAGCGTGACTAAATTAATGGTGGTAACTGAGAATAACACTATACTGGTTAATAGTATTCTCAGCCTGCTAAGGAAATGACCAAAAGGGGGTAATTATTAAAACAAATGGAGACCAGCCTTAAAAATTCCTTGGGCCGACAAAACCAGTTTAGTCATACACAATAAACTTAGTTTATTTTGCAAGATTAACTTGACCTGGGTCATTTCTTGCTTATGCAAAACTTGAAATGTTTCCCAAGGTTGATTATGAGGTGACCACTGACCAATTTCCTATTAATCACTGGGAAGAATAAACAGTCACTGCTTTCCCACTATATAAGCTATTTGATAATATACCCTTGAGCCTCATTCCATGGTTTGAATGCTCCCAGGATATGCACAATAAACAATCACTACTTTGGTGATTGGTGTTACTTCTGTTATATATAATGCTGCTGTCAAAGTTCAGAAATAGCCAAAATTTGGTAACCAACTGGTGAATGGATAAACAACATGTGTGATACATACATAAGATGACATACTATTCAGCAATAAAAATGCTATAGTATAGATTGGTTTTTGAGGTGAACCTCAAAAAATTTATACTAGGAAGCCAGATGCAAAACTATCTAGAATACGATTTTACTTACACCCAGGAAAGGCAAATTTATAGACAGAAACCATATCATGGTTGCCTGGGGAGAAATGGAGATGGACTGCACGAAGGGTCATAAAAATTTGGGGGCGAAGATTGATGAAAATGTTTAAATCTGGATTATGGTAATGTTGGCACAGCTCTAAACTTAGTAAATGATGGATTGTAAACATGGTGAATGAATTTAATATAATTATATCAATAAAGCTGGATCCAAAAAACACATTGATTTAGTATTGCATTAGAATAGGTATTGAGAAATGAGACAAGTAGAAGGGAAATTAGAGCACCGTTAGACTATAATACAAATAGCCCTGTATCATTTCAGCCCTGGGCTCTGGTTTCCAGATAGGAAAAAAGAACATTGTTTGCAGATGAATGGGGTTTGGTAGGGGAATCGGAATTTATGGTCACATAAAAATTTCATTACTCTTGGCTAGGGGCGCCTGGGTGGCTCAGTCATTAAGCATCTGCCTTCCGCTCAGGTCATGGTCCCAGGGTCCTGGGATTGAGCCCCGCATCGGGCTCCCTGCTCAGAGGGAGGCCTGTTTCTCCCTCTCCCACTCCCCCTGCTTGTGTTCCCTCTCTCGCTGTGTCTCTCTCTGTCAAATAAATCTTTAAAAAAATTTTTTTTTCATTACTCTTGGCCAGAGGCCAAAACGGAAACATTAAAAAAAGTTGCAAAGCTTCAGGCAGAACACAGTTATTTTCTGAATGAAAACCAATACTGTGGAATCACATTTATGAAAGGATTGATAATATCAAGTTAAGGGTCTCGTGTATAAAACTTGAAACAAGAAATGATAGACACATCTATGCCAAAGTAATGTCACATATCCTGAATTATCCTTTATAAATTCCTGATTTTTAAGTTTACTCAAAGAAACTTCAGGGGGCACCCTGGGTGGCTCAGTCGGTTAGGCATCTGCCTCCCGCTCAGGTCATGATCCCAGGGTCCTGGGATGGAGCCCCGCATTGGGCTCCTTGCTCAGTGGGGAGTCTGCTTCTCCCTCTGCCCCTGCTTGCTCACTCTCTTTCTCAAAATCTTAAGGAAAAAAAAAAAACTTCAGGTATGACAAGTATCTGGGACTAAAAACTGTTAAGGTCTACTAAGATAACTAAATTTTACAAAGGGGTCTAGCTGTAATAAGAGAAAGGTAAGTGAATATCAAGATAAAATTATGCCCGGGGCGCCTGGGTGGCTCAGTTGGTTAAGCGACTGCCTTCGGCTCGGGTCATGATCCTGGAGTCCCGGGATCGAGTCCCGCATCGGGCTCCCTGCTCAGCGGGGAGTCTGCTTCTCCCTCCGACCCTCTTCCCTCTCGTGCTTTCTATCTCATTCTCTCTCTCTCTCAAATAAATAAATAAAATCTTTAAAAAAAAAAAAAAAAGATAAAATTATGCCCCCTTTTTTGGCTCTAGAGTGGCAGGGGCAACACTCGGAGTTACTAAAGACTTTTTTTTTTTTAATAAAATACACTTTTTATTTTTTAAGTAAGTGCTAGGCCCAATGCGGAGATTGATCTCATGACCTTGAGATCAAGAGTCCCATGCTGTACCTACTGAGCCAGCCAGGCACCCTCTGAAGGGCTCTCCCATTACTATTCGTTCCTGGATAAAATAACATTTAAAAATGCTTACTAGATTTTCAGGAAAGCAGGGAAACCTCCAAGGACAAAATATAAGCAGGAATGGTAAATAAACAGAAAAGCCATGGTTGTCCTGAGGACAAATGCCCTTATCAGCACTGGGATTGAGACTGAGCCTTGGATGAACAGTAAGGGGAGGAGCCGAGCCTGATACCCCAAATTAGGCCAGGAACCAAGGAGAGGGCTAAAGTGTCCCAGGGGCAATTCCTGGCCTAGAGAAGCAAATGCAAAACCTCTCTGAGAGAACATGGCCAATTTAGAACCTCTGGATTCCCACAAGTTCAACCAAGAAAGCATTCACAAAATAAAATCACCACACATGGTGGTAGAATGGCACCATAAAGAAAAATTCAGCGACAATAAACAGATTTAGGACCCCTCCCAAAAACTTCAGATACACAGATGATATAAAATTAACTATGTATGAAATGCTCAAAAAATCAAAAAGCTTTAGGCCAAGCCTATCTGAAAGAGAATGAAATAGTACTTTTGGGAATGAAAAACAGCAGTTGAAATTAGAGATTCGGCGGTGTAACAGCAGATTAAACTATTTTATTACTTCTCATTTCAGCTCTGTGTAAAGTCCCAGAAAAAGAAGTGATAAAGAGTCCGTGGTTGAAATTTTGAGCAGAAAGATACATGACAAATACAGAGACACACATCTAGATGCATTTTAGTGAAACTACAGATCAGAACAGATGAAAAGATTTTAATAGCAGAAAGTAAAAGGAGATCCCTTAGGAAGGAAAGGATAGCAGTTCACTTAAACTACAAAGGAAACCAGGTAATAGTGGAATAACTTCAAACTGTTGAAAGAAAAGTATTAACTAGAACTGTACCCAGTAAAACTATGAAGAGTAAGTGTTGTATACTTGAAATCTGCTGAGAGTAGACCTTAAGTGTTCTCACCAGATGCACACATTAACTGTGAGGTGATGGATGTATATGTGTTAAATCATGTTCTCTCTCTCTATACACACACACACACACACATATATATGTTAATGTAATCTCTACACCCAATATGGACCTCAAACTCAGCCCTGAGACCAAGAATTGCATGCTCCACTGACTGAGGCAGCCAAGTATTCCTATGTTCTATACTTTATACAATTTTGTCAACAAAGCTAAAAAAATTTTTTTAGATATAAAATTGGCAGTAAAATGACATTTGCAGATGAACAGAAACTGAGCGATTAACTAGAACTTCCTTAAAGTAACTTCTAGAAATACATCCTTTAGTAAATAAATTACCTCAGAATCAACCTCTGAGATCACAAAAGAAAAATGATCAAAGTGAACCCAAATAAATATTGTTTACATGTGGATTGGGAAACTAAAATACTGAATAACAAAGGTTGGATGAGAGGTGATGAATTTTAGTGTTCTAAGGCCCTCAGCGTTCAGGAAGGCATTTAACATACTAAGTAACTTTAG
The DNA here is from genome assembly GCF_009762305.2 of Zalophus californianus. NCBI lineage: Eukaryota > Metazoa > Chordata > Mammalia > Carnivora > Otariidae > Zalophus > Zalophus californianus. The sequence goes on from NC_045596.1 coordinate 70,612,421, forward strand.
ATTGTTGAAGATTTCAATGCACATGTAAGGTTAACTACTAAAAGAACAGGAAGGGGTGGAGGGAAAACACACAGAAAAACCTTAAAACAAAGGCAAAGGTCTTGGACAGAAATGGAAGTTCCGGTAAAATTTCTGACCATTTAACCTGCTCCCCGCCCAACCCCCCAAAAACAGGACAAGTAGGGTAACAAAATTAACCTATGTACAACATCCTAATTAAACTAGGTGTTTCAGGAACCCCAAAATTTGGGCAGGTATAAGACCTGTGAGAAATTAGCAACTGAGCAGGGGGAAAGCAACCAGGAAGTGAACAACAAAAGAAGGTAACATGCTCATTGGAAAATTCAGAGGACTAGCTCCAGAACAGTACTCAAACTGGATGGGGTTTTGCCTTCTCAAATATTGAGAGAGCAAAGGGGTCTGAGACAGGTCTGAAAAGGCTGAAGTATTTTTCTTTGAGCCATGAGTTTAGAAGTATATTTTTAAATTACTATTTTTCATTTCATCAGTGATCATGATCTGTTTGACTCCACTTCATGGAAATATATTGAACTTGTTTTATGGCCAATTATGGAGTTAAATTTTATTATTTATGTATTCTTAAAAAGCCTGTTTTGGTGCAGTTTCTGTATTTGTGCATTATATCAAAGCAGTTCATGCTGCTCAATCTTCTATACATTGCCATTTTTTTCTTTGGCTAATCTCTTCCTCAACAGAGGAAGTGTATTGACATTCTATTTTTGATTAGTTGTATGTGTTGAGCTTTTAGGTGTATGCTGATTTTAAAAAGAGTTGAGCATTTTAAGTTGTGTGTCTTCAGATGTGTATTTGATTGTTTCTAGGGACTTTATCCTGGAAGGGAGCTTTCACTGGTTAGTTTGGAGAGTTCATGGGCCCAAAAACTTGTAATAAACATTTTTAAAAGGTTTAGAAGTGAAAATGAAATGAAATAATGAAAATAAAACTTGTGGGATCCAGAAAATGATGGTATTTTAAAAAATAAAACTTGCCAAAACTGAAATTCTAAAATATCCTATTATCAATAAAATAATGAATTGGTAGTTAATTTTTCCACAAAAGAAAACTGTAGGCCCCCGTGGTTTTACAATTACGTTCTATCAGATGTTCACAAAGTGGATTATTTTTTTAAAAAAGTGGATTATTTCAATGTTAATTCAGAGAAAAGAATATTCCATAACTCATTCTGTGAGGCTAAAAACTATGAAAACAAAGTAACAGATTAATCTCACTCCTGAGCACAGATGTGAAAGTCCTAAACAAAATATCAGCAATTAAAGTTCAGAAGTGTATTTTTTAAAAAATAATCATTCCTTAATGAGCAAGTTGCTTTAGCCCAAGTATGGCTAACATTTAAAAATTTTTAAATGTGTAATTCACCACATTGCCAGATTAAAGTAGAATAAACACATTTACTTCAAGAGGAAAAGAAAGTGTTTCATAAATTTCTACCCCTATAAGAAAAAGCTTAATAAAATAGAAGGAAACTTCCTTGCCCTGATAGAGTAGCAAAACCTAGTAAAATTCAATATTGTAGGGCTGTCAGTACTCCCTAAATAACTACAGATTAAATATGATTCTAGTTAAAGAAAGAAAAAAAGGGGTGCCTGGGTGGCTCAGTCGGTTAAGCGTCTGCCTTCGGCTCAGGTCGTGATCCCTGAGTTGGCAGGAAGCCTGCTTCTCCCTCTCCCACTCCCCCTGCTTGTGTTCCTTCTCTCACTGCCTCTCTCTCTCTGTCAAATAAATAAAATCTTTTTTTTAAAGATTTTTTATTTATTTGAGAGAGAGAAAGAATGAGAGAGAGCACGAGAGGGAAGAGGGTCAGAGGGAGAAGCAGACTCCCTGCTGAGCAGGGAGCCCGATGTGGGACTCGATCCCGGGGACTCCAGAATCATGACCTGAGCCGAAAGCAGTCGCTTAACCAACTGAGCCATCCAGGCGCCCTCAAATAAATAAAATCTTAAAAAAAAAGAATCTCCTGTTTTTCTTCCCAAAGAATTTGACAACTGATTCTAATATTTAATGAAAGAGCAAAAGGCCAAGAACACTCCTTAAAGTGAAGGGAGACTTGCTCTATAAGCTATCAAGACTTGTAATCAAGTTACAGCAATTAAAATAATGTGCCGCCTTAGCTCTTGGTTAGACAAACTGACCAATAGAGTGGCAAAGAAAGTCCCAAAATAGACATTTATATGGAAATTCGTCATGTAGATAAAGTCCCCAAGGAAAGGATGGATTAGTCAATAAACAGTAGAAAGAAAACCAGTTATCCACATAGTAAAAAATTAAATTGCTTCTCATGCATACATAAATCAATTCCAAGTAGACTAAAGACAAATGTGAGACTTTGACTTCTAGAGGAGACTATAAGAAATATCTTAAGACATAGAATGCCTGGCTGGCTCAGTTGGTGGAGCATACGACTCTTGATCTCAGGGTTGTATTCCAGCCCCATGTTGTGTGTAGAGATTACTTAAAAATTAAATCCTTAAAAAAAAATTTTTTTTGATTTATTGAGAGCGTGCATGCACGCACACAAGCAGGAGGAGAAGCAGAGGGAGAGGGACAGAGAACATTTCAAGCAGACTCTGCGCTGACCGCGGAGCCTGACAGATGTGTGGAGGTGATCTCACAACCCTGAGATCATGACCTGAGCCATCCAGGTGGTCCCTTAAAAAAAAAAAAAAAAAACTTAAGACATAAAAATAACATTTGAATGTGTTAAAATTAACAGTAGAAATATTAGTATCCTATTATGAAGAACTCTTCTAAGAAAAAAATGACAAAAGACACCAAGAAATATTTTACAGAAGAAACAATAGTGAAAACATGTTCAACTCATTAGGAAAATGCAAATTAAAGCCACAATAAAATGTCATTTTTCACCTACCAGATTGGCAAGAATCAGATCTTCCAGTAGTAAGCAAATGATAAACCATATTGTAAACTAGCACAACCATTCTGGAAAATAACTATTATTTCTTATAAAACTGTTAAAAAGCTAATCAGGCACATACATTACAACCAACTCTGCTTCTAGGGATACACTGTAAAGAAATTCTTGTACATCTGTACCAAGAAACTATATTAATGTTCATTTTAGAATTGTCTGTAAAAGCCAAAAACAAAAATAAGGAAAACTATACCCAATTAAATTATAAAAATGAGCCTGTTGAATGGAAAAATCAAGTAACATAAGACTACATATTAAGTACAATACTACTTTGCATAAAGTTCACCAAAAAAAGTAAACATTATGTGGGATAATATATATATTTAAAGCAAAAAACAAAAAATAGAACAAAAAAGTGATTGATTCAGGACAATAGTTACCTCTGGGGAAGAGGGTAAGCTGGGTACTGGAATTGGGAAGAACACGAAGGTACCGTCAATACTATCAGAAATGTTCTAGTTCTTAGTGTGTACATAGGCATTTATTATTCATTACCCCCATATGCATATATTTTTATATATGAATCAAACATTACATAAAGAAATATAGTGACCAGTGGTTGCCAGAGGTTGGGTGTGGGGGGTGGACAAAGTGGGGGAAGGTGGCCAAAAGACACAAACTTCCAGTTATAAGTCCTGGGGATAAAATTACAGCATGGTGACTGTAGTTAATAATGCTGTGTTGTATATTTGAAAGTTGCCAATAAGAGAGATCTTAAAAGTTCTCACAAGAAAAAATTGTAACTGTTTTGTGATGAATCTTGTTTCAAAAATATACATATATTGAATCATGGTGTACACCTAAAACTGTTACATGTCAATTACATCTCAGTTAAAAAATAGTGACCACTTTTATATTGCTAGACACTATGAAAAAGGAAATCATCTTCCCTTAAATGTTATGTATACTACCTTGTAAAAGCAGATGTATAGTATAGCTGGTTAGGTGGAACAGTGGGATTTTTTTGGTCACAAAGAATACTGGTCGTAACCACTCACTAGTTGTGGATCTTGGACAAGTCACTTAATGTCTTTGGCTCTTTTAACTGTAAAATACAGAATTATAAAGATTAAAATGCTATAAAGTGGTACAAACTACACATTTTTAAAAAATTATAGTTATTAATTCTCCCCTTGACTATTACCACAATTTAAGAAACCCCCTTATAGGGCACCTGGGTGGCTCAGTCGGTTAAGCGTCCAACTCTTGATTTCAGTTCAGGTCATGATCTCAGGGTCCTGGGATCAAGCTCTGCGTCAGGCTTCCTGCTCAGCAGAGAGCCTGCTCAGGGATTTCGCTCCCTCTCCCTCTACCCCCCTCCCCACATGTGCTCTCTAAAATAAATCAATCTTTCTTTTTTAAGATTTTATTCATTTATTTAATTGACAGAGAGAGACAGCAAGAGAGGGAACACAAGCGGGGGGAGTGGGAGAGGGAGAAGCAGGCTTCCCACCAAGCAGGGAGCCCGATGTGGGGTTCGATCCCAGAACCCTGGGATCATGACCTGAGCTGAAGGCAGTCGCTTAACCGCTGAGCCATCCAGGAGCCCTAAATCAATCTTTTAAAAAAAGAAAAAGCAGCCCCTTATATTCTAAAGAGTTTGCTCAGGTAGGCTGAACTTACCTTCAACCATTAATATAATGGAAGAGTAACTGTTTGAAACAACAAAACCACCAGAATTTTTGCATCAAATGTTTCCCCTCAAAGAAGCTATATACTTCTTTCACTGAAGTTACTATTGCTCAGGGGTGCCTGGGTGGCTCAGTTGGTTAAGCATCTGCTTTCCGTTCAGGTCATGATCCCAGGGTCCTGGGATGGAGCCCCGCATCATGCTCCCTACTCAGCAGGGAGTCTCCTTCTCCCTCTCCTGCTCCCCCTGCTTGTGCTCTCTCTCACACACACTCGCTCTCTAATAAATAAATAAAATCTTAAAAAAAAAATTATCACTTACGGTGATTTTAGAAATCTTCCATTGCAATGGTCTATTTGCGAAAAAATTTTTCCAGTAAAGGAAAATCTTAATTTTTTGAGGGTAGATGTCCCCTGTTGTAACTATATTTTTAATCAAGCTTGATGAATAAAGGACACATGGCCATAATCAAGATTTTCGTCAAAATTAACATGACTGGAGTGCCTGGCTGGCTCAGCAGGTAGAGCATGCAACTCTTGATCTCGGGGTTGTAAATTCAAACCCCACACTGGGTGTAAAGATTACTTAAAAATAAAATCTTTTAAAAAAAAACTTTTAAAGGCTTCCCACCAAGCAGGGAGCCCGATGTGGGGCTCGATCCCAGGACCCTGGGACCATGACCCAAGCGGAAGGCAGACGCTTAACGACTGAGCCACCCAGGCGCCCCTTAAAAATTTTTTTAATTAAAAATAGCGTATGACTAAAATGAGTGACAAGACTAATTCTCTTGGATGCCTTACAAATGGATTCTTCCGGCCATTTTCAGAAAAATATTTAGCAATGGCAACAGAATTGGGAAAGAAAAAACAAACTTGGAAGGACAACATTCATCCTAATGCATAAAGAATCTCATTTCGGGGCGCCTGGGTGGCTCAGTCGGTTAAGCGGCTGCCTACAGCTCAGGTCATGATCCTGGGGTCCTGGGATCGAGCCCCACATCCGGCTCCCTGCTCAGTGGAGAGCCTGCTTCTCCCTCTCCCTCTGCCTGCCACTCTGCCTACTTGTGCTGTCGAGTAAATAAAATCTTTAAAAAAAAAAAAAAGAGGGCGCCTGGGTGGCTCAGTTGGTTGAGCGACTGCCTTCGGCTCAGGTCATGATCCTGGAGTCCCTGGATCGAGTCCCGCATCGGGCTCCCTGCTCAGCAGGGAGTCTGCTTCTCCCTCTGACCCTTCCCCCCTCATGTGCTTTCTCTCTCTCATTCTCTCTCAAATAATCTTTCAAAAAAAAAAATCTCATTTCTATACAAGTCTGCAGTTGCTGAAGAGACCATTGCTTTAATCAGTTACTAAGATTAGAGAAACTACTTACATTAGTTGCCCACATCCTTTATTTTTTAATTATTATTATTTTAAGTAGGCTCCATGCCCAGCATGGAGCCCAATGCAGGCCTTGAACTCACGACCCTGAGATCAAGACTTGAGCTGAGATCAAGAGTCAGATGCTTGGGGCACCTGGGTGGCTCAGTCGTTACATGTCTGCCTTCGGCTCACGTCATGATCCCAGGGTCCTGGGATTGAGCCCCACGTTGGGCTCCCTGCTCGGCAAGAAGCCTGCTTCTCCCTCTCCCACTCCCCCTGCTTGTGTTACCTCTCTCGCTGTGTCTGTCAACGAAATAAATCTTAAAAAAAAAAAAAGTCTGATGTAAAAAAAAAAACAGAAAACGTTCTTGACTGATAAGATATGAATTAGATTCTAAATGCATTCTCTACATGTAAGACATGGAGAGAAAAAAGAAAGAAAATTCTTAAGTTTACCCTTGGCAATAGGAGTTTATATAATTTCAACAATCTCTTATCTAGACATTTAACAGCATTATAAATTCAAATTGTGTGTAGGAATTAAGAGAATAAATAATATTCCTCAGAGGGAGTACAAAGTTTATTCAAACATTTAAAACAATTTAAAATAATCAGTTACACAGAGTACAATGAAATTAACCAAAACCAATTATCAAGTAATTTGTTTTTAAAGTGGCAATATAATATAGGAAAACAGTGGCTTTAATAACTTTATAGGACAATCACACAAAAGCACCTATAATACTTCTTGAAGAAATAAATATGCAAATTTTCACCATTTCAAAATTTTATCTCTATTTTATATCACTTTTTGGTTTTCTTATTAACCTCTGAGGTTAAAATGAAAGGCCTCACAATTAAGTAGCCATATTCTTTTAATAATGTCATCTCTTTATTCCTATGAATTTAATCATCTTTCAATTGCACGATTCCTTCAGCCTGATTCTCATTTTATATCTCAAAGAACATTTTTAATAAACTGTGAATACTTGTTCCACTATTTATCTTTCATAACCATTTTCAGGTCCTTCAAAACTATGCTTCTAACGATCTACACATAACAGACAGCCACATGTTTTCTTCACTTTACTTCCCTTATGAGTAGTTCCTATTTTATGGGTAGCTAGGGTATGTTTGTATGTTAGATGACTACGGTATAGTAAAAACCAGAAATAGACATTTAACACCTTAAAATAAAAAATTTAACACCTTTATGTTCCTAAACTCTACACATGTGACAAAGGCAGAAATATGTTAAAGAAAAAAACCATTTTAAATAATCTTAGAAACAATAAGACCATGATCCTCTCTCCCACAAAATAAATATAACATACTAGTAACCATAGCCAGACAAGCATTATAATACAAGAATTCCAGACAGTTGAAGCCAGGTGTTGAGATTTATGCTCCACATCCAGCTAGTTATAACCAGTCCAGTGAATTCTAGAGAGTTAAATGCTTTGAGGAATGACTGAAATATGGTTATAGTTATACAAGAGAAGAACCCTGATTCAGATCCAGCAAAGACTTATGAACTTGCCTACAGGCTGATAGCAAAAAGTGGCATAATTTGGGAATTTTTAAATTTGCCTCATGAAAGACCTTTATCTGCTAGCCTGAGATCCTCTTACAATTTTTTTTTCTTTTTTTGGTCTAAAATACTCAATAGACACTGGCTTTTGTAATGTGGCTTTCTAACCCTACTATACTGACAAGCCAGGCTACATTTTAATGAGGACCATCAGAGTTAGTAGGCAATGAACTTTAGAGCTGGGTGGATGGGGGTAGTGTTCCTCAGTGACCCAGCTTCCTTGTGAACCAGCAATGAACTACACTAAATTATGAGGCATGTTGACAGGAAAATTCAGGGAGGCCTGAAAGAGAGGTACCAAAGTGCATTGCAAATACAAAACAGAATATTTTAATATTCACCATAAGTATTTATACAAATATTTACATATTATGAATAGGCAATTTTATAATACTGGCTAAAACCATGGAAGAGCTATTAAGTCAGTAGGTTTATCAATATCCTGGCTTCAAATTAATGCATAGAAATATTTTCAGTTGAAGTTCAATAAATAAATATACTGAAGGTGATTAAACAGAAAAAACAGGAAATTTCAATATTGCTCTGTTTTTAACAGTATCTTTTATTGGTAATAATGGACTTGAACTAATCAGTAAACCATAATCTATAAAGAATTTTTGTAAAAATGCATTCATTTTCTGATAATAAATACATCCAAATTCCAGTTTTTTTAAAAACCAGGATGGTGGAAAAGAGCAAAATGGAAAGGTAATAATCCTGGGCTCAAAACCAAATGATTAAATCAAAGAGAGAAATATTTTCAGATTCCTCTCAGGGAATCATGTAATCGGCACCATTTCTTCTCAAGGTCTCTCAACTGGACAATAGAGTAATATCAACTCTAAAGCCTTCTCCTCTAATATTTCTTCTCGTTCAATTTTTGCTAATATGAAACAAATCCTTTTTGCATGAGATGAAAAAATAAAAGTGTAGATTTATTCAGATGGGATTAGTTCAGATAGATATTTGGTGCCCTACACAAGTCAAACTGAAATTAAGAGCTTCTTACAGCACTCCCATAAAGCTTCTGAAAATCCAGCCAAGTGGCACTGAGAAAGAGTAAACATTTTTTCTACTTCTATAAATATCCAAGAAATTGAAAAATCGACATCTAGAAAAAAGCAAGGCATAAATTCATCAGCACCAAGTAGAAATGATCTTCAAAAGGAGCAGTCTTTTATGTGTTCTGATATACTTGTGTTGATGAATAGGTTCTAATCTCCCCTCTAAGAAAAGTCCACTGCCTACAGTTAACACTTTTAGGCAAAAGAGAAGGTAAAACTCAGGTAAAATGGAAATGATTCCATTCTACATTTTGATTTATCCAAAATGTCTTTAAAGAGGGATTTCAAGGTTTCGGTACTACCTTAAACATTTTTCAGAGGAGGCATGGTTTCAGGTTAGATTGTTTTTCTTCCCTATCCCATTATTTGCTAAAGCGGGAAGTATCAAATTTAGTTTTATTACAATATATCTTCAGCTACCATTCTAAATGTTGCACTTAGTCACAATACAACAGTTTCCATTTAAAATAAGACTCTAGCAGTAGTGAAAACTATTCAAAGGTGGTCAAACAAGATCCTGGTTGTCCTTCTTGTCTATCAAATATGACCAAACTGTTGGTGGCTGGAGCTCATATCACATACAATCAACCACATTATTGGATCCATGACCTACATCTCGAATTTGGCTAGTTAAACAGGCACACACAGCTACGCCTGCTCCAGCTCTGCAGTGAGACACAGATCCAACCAGCTCCCACCTGAAAAGACAGAGAAAGTATGTTATCTTAAAACAAAGCATGATTTACTTTACTCAAAATACCAACCACAAACAAAAACTCCCTATTATTGGGACTGGTTCTGAAAGACAGCAAGGTTCCTCAGGGAGGTAAGATATCCCTAATGTTTTATCTTAATAGGTATGTCTAGTAGTATTTTAGCACTCTGGAATAAGCAATTACTGGAAGATCCCATTAAAGCATACAGAAAAAATGAAAATTACCTATTCAACACTGGATCAAATGCTTCCACTGTATTTAAGTATGCATTGCCATTATGCCCACCAACTGCAAAGATTTTGCCCATCACTGTTGCAATCCCCACTCCACCCCTGGGAGTGGTAAGTGCTGCTACATAATCCCATCTGTTGTTTCGAGGATCATACCGCTCAACTGAACTCAGAGGAGAATTATCATCAAAACCACCTATATATATATATATAAAAAAAAAGATTTTAAAAATAGTACTACATTTCATAGAAATTAACTATTAAATCTCAATCCAATAGCTTCTACAACCCAATCTTTTAAAAACATTTTAGAAAATAGAGAAAATCGGGAAAAAATTCACCCCATTACCTGTCATCACTACCGACTCCTATTAGACATTTTTCTATAATTTGAGATAACTTAGTATTTTACCTCAATACTAAGATTAAAAATCTTAAAATAGAAAAACTGAAGTCCCTGTATCTAAGCAGGTAATTTAGGAGAAAAAAAACCCCTCATAACATTCATAATTTGTCCTTCACCTCCTAGAGGCAAGTAAGACAGTATTGAGATTCCTTCTCTGTATGTTGTGTATATTTTTAAACAGTAAGAGTGCCTGAGAAGAGAATCAACTACTACTGAATCATTTGACTCTAAAGTTTTCCAACTGTTTCCCCTAATACTGTAATTGTCATAATTACAGAGACGGCTATGACTGATCTCACCAATTTTTGCCAAAACTACATCTTCATGCTGCATAATCTAGATGATGACAGTTCTCTCTATACATCATTCTAACAATGCTACTTATTATATTCCTGAGGGTTAAATACAGAGACTGTTATTTTGACAGTGTTCTTTCCCTTAAAAATAAATGTGCCTCTTTTTAGACTCCATCTCAGTCTACATGAGTAATAACTCTCTTCAGCAGCTAAGCCTATTTTCCTGAGGACAGGAAGTGTTGCTATTATGATCAGTCTATTCAGAAACAAGGTCAGTTTACAAAAAAAAAAAAACAGTTAACTTCTCTAATAGGTTTAATTAAATCAATTTAATTGAAATAAAATTCACCAATTTTATGTGTAACTTGATAAATATTGACAAATGTGTACAGCAGTTTCCTCACCACCGCAACCATGATACAGAACATATTTTCATGACAATAAAGGGTTTAGCTCTCCTAAGTAGGGAGCTGTAAGACGTAGCAACTGTGTACTGCAAGAACTCTGGTTTCTCATAGACCCAAGTTCAAATTCCAGCTTTGTCACTAGTTTAGAAGGTGTGTGACTATGAGGTAAATTATTCACGCTCTCTGAGTCTTTGCTACCTCACAGAGCTGTGAGCATCAGACAAGATCTAAAGTAAATTATGTTACCTATATTTCCAAGCACTGGAATATTCAGCATTACTTCTATTACTTGCAGATATTTCAATGCTAATAATATCCCACACTCTCTTATCAAGAACTGTAAGTTATGTAATACCAAAGAGTTTACATCAACATAAGTGCGACATATGCTAGTTACAACCTCTCTGAACAATTTCTTTCTCTGTAAAGGAGGGAATTACTAACCACAATATTGCCATCCATGTACTGGGTAACTACAAAGCACCAGATGCAGTTTGAGATGCTTCATATATACTATCTCTAATTCTTAGAATAATTCTCTCAAAGATAATTCTCATTATTAGTTCTCATTAATAATTCTCATCATTATTCCCATCTCATAGTTCTTTAAAACCTTGCTACTGGAAGTGTGCTGAATGGACCAGAAGCAGCATTGATTATCATTTGGGAGCTGTTAGAAATACAGAATCTAGAGGCGCCTGGGTGGTTCAGTCGTTAAGCGTCTGCCTTCGGCTCAGGTCATGATCCCGGGGTGGGATCAAGCCCCACACCGGGCTCCTTGCTCTGCAGGGAGCCTGCTTCTCCCTCTCCCATTCCCCCTGCTTGTGTTCCCTCTCTCGCTGTGTCTCTCTCTGTCAAATAAATAAAAACCTAAAAAAAAAAAAAGAAAGAAATGCAGAATCTGGGCTCCACTCCTGCCGCTTAACAGTATCTTCAGAATATTCACATGCATATTAAAGTTTGAGAAAGCAATGCCCTATGGTTCCTTCCAATTCTGCAATTCAGTAAGTAAAAAGCAAGATAGAGATACCAACAGCCATTATGCATATGAAATAGCCACTGCTTTGCTTAAAAGAGTCAATGTATAATTCCCTTGAAATGAAGATAAGAAAAAAATTTCTTAAATCTTTAAAGATTTTAGCAAAGCACATTTGTGTTCTTACATTAAAAAATATATATCTTATTTAAATATTATCCTCTACCTTAGATGTATTTGCTACTCCTAAAACATGAAACATGAAGGCATAAGCAAAAAAACACGAATGTGAACCTTAGTAATTTGAAAGCAAATCTTAGGACTATTCCATTTGAGCCTAAATGCAATATAATTTGTGTTATTGTGTTGTCTTATGACACTACCACTGTACATCCTGCAATAAATTAGAGAAATACCATCCACTCACCAACAACGTATAAGCAACCATGGAGCTCACTAACTCCATTGCCCGCTCTTCGTTGACCCATTTCTTTAACTTCTATCCACTTGTCCAGATGTGGATCATACCTCTCCACACTAGATAAAGAAGCTACTCCATCATTGCCACCTACTGCATAAACATGATTCTAAATAAACAAAGAATAAAAACACAAGACATTAGACTTTTAAGTGATTTATATGTGATTTATCGGTAGACCAGAATGTGTAAGAAAGCAGTGTTTCATGAGATAATATGGTATACAATCATTATCTGCATCCTGGAGATATGAATATAGCAGACCTTTCTTTACTTATTAGGGTATTAGGGCTATGATACAATGCAATCCATGAGCCAACTGCTACATAACTTACTACAAGAGCCACAGAGCCAACTCCTCCACGGGGACTATTCATTGGTGCCACTGTACTCCACTGATCAGATTCTATGTCATATCTTTCCACATCATTGAAGCAAGTGTTGTCATCTAACCCTCCAATTGCATAAATTGGACCTCCCAAGGAGGCCAAGGCAATTCCTCGCCTGCAAAGACAATAAAACATACTTTAGTATCTGGTTCTGTTTCCAGAAAAAAGGTAGTAAAAATATGCTAAAGAAAGTCATTTACTTTTTTAAACCTCAGTGAGGTTTTTGTCCCCATTATTTTTAGATTTATCAAGGCTTTTGAATAGATGGCTACAAGGCTGCCAAATTGTGTGACTATATGTGAATAGTGCCCTCTGGAGTTTTATAATGCACAGCCTACACAGGTTAAACTCAAATGAAATAAAGTGAAACCCAACAAAATAATATAAATGGAGTCCAAAACATTCAACAGTAAAACACTCCATAATAAGAGATTAACAAACTGACAGAAATGTTTTGCTGTGGAGGTCAGAAGTCAATCTCATTTCTAAATTCAAGTCATTGCAGAGCACATGTTTTGATGCAGGTTTTCATGGTACTACACAAAAGAACATCAATTTTTATATTACAAGCTTTATATCACATTGCTTAACTTCTGAAGGGCATTTATTTCTCTTCTTGGAAAGAGGGAGACTTAGCCCTTGTTAAAAGCTAATTCACTGTAACAGTGATCAGAAACAAATTATACCAATTTCTTAAACACTGCAGCAATAAAAAATTGAACTATTCTAAAACTATAAACTACCATTGACTTGATATGTACTTTGGACAGTGTATTTGCTAAACTTCTACCTTGCTTCTTCATCTGTAACCCATTTGAGAAAGGAGCAGACACAGGAGATATAGAGATAATATAGGTAAAGCACTTAAAACAGTGACTGGCCCATCGTTAGTGCTATGTTATTAGCTATATTACTGGAGAGTGCAGCTGGTCAACCGAGATTCTAAGTTTACCAAAGAGAATCCTAAGAAGGATTCTTAAGGGTAATGTTGTTACTCATTTTCAATCCCCTTAATCTCTTTTGAGAATAGAGCAATGACTTACAAAATACTGTGGCTATAAAAATTTGCAGGTGTGTAAACGTGTGTGCACTCTAGAACATACAGGTATTATAATAATGACAGATGTGTACCTAGTAAATATCCCACCCCCTCACCATCCCAAACCAAAATAACTAATAATGTTATTTCCTACTCCTCAAAACTCTCTTGATTTTCATGAAATCACATCTTTGAATTCCCTCCTAAATCTCTGGCTGATGCTATTCTGTTTCCTTTATCAGTGCCTTCCTCTCTACCCCATCATTAAATTATCAAGTTCCCTAAAGGCCTATTATCACTTAAACGCTCTCTGCCAAGGCAAACTCATTCTTTCCATGGATTTATGATAACTCAAATGTATATTTCCAGACACATATCCAACTTCTACATTAAATCTGTCATGTTAGCTATTCAACCTTAATTTTTTTTTGCAAGTGAGTGAGGAGGGAGGAGACTAGAGGAAGAGGGAGAGGGAGAATCTTCAGCAGGCTCCCTGACACAGGGCTCAATCTCATGACCCTGAGATCATGACCTGAGCTGAAATCAAGAGTCAGATGCTTAACCAACTGAGCCACCCAGGCACCCCTCTTCTACCTTAACTTTAATCTGAGATCAAACTCACTGCTTACTTCCCTGTGATAGGCAAATTTTAAGATGTACCCCCCCCACACACACACCCAGTATATTCATCCTCTAGTTTTATTCCCATGCTTATACTACATTATATGGCATAAAGGAGATTACTTGAATGGTCCCAATCTAATCACACAAGCCCTATTAGAGAGGTTTCTCCAGCTGGTAGCAGAAGACAACTCAAAAACTCAAAGAATGAGATGGATTCTGCATGCCACTGCTTGTTTGAAGACAGACAGGAGCACCTGGGAAGGACCTGGGAGTGGCTTCTAGGAATTGAGACGGACACCTGGCAACAGCCAGTAGAAATGAGAAACTCAGTCCTACGGTCTCAAGGAACGGAGTTCTATCAAAAACCTAAATGACCTTGGAAGTAGATTGTTTCCCAGAGCCTCCAGGTAAGAGCTTAGTCCAGCCTACACCTTTATTTTGGCCTTGTAAGACCCTAAGTGGAAAACCCAGTCAAACCCACTAGACTTCTGATCTACAGAACTGTGAGCTTTAATAAACAGATACAAGCTGCTAAGTGTGTGATAAATGGTTTCACAGCAGTAGAAAACAAATACACCCATCACAAGGGAAACAAAAATTTTATCCTGTTCATTGTCTTTTTTTTCCTAATGCAGAAAATTATACCACTATCCACACCCAACTGCTTAAGCCAAAAACTGAAGGATCATCCTTGCTTCTTGTTCTTTCCACCTTACACATCTGATTATCATAAAATCTTGTTGATTGTATACTTCTGAATTATATCTCAAATATGTCCTCTCTCTCCCAACTTTTTCCACTTTAGTCCAAGCCACCATTATTTCTTGACTAAAATATTACAATAACTCTATTGGTCTCCCAAACTGTTTTTACTCTGGTCAAATCCTTTCTCCATTTCATTCCCCTGCTATTAAAAACACACACACACACACACACACGTGTGTGTGTGTGACAGAGAGAGAGAGAAAGCTCACCAGATAAAATAAAAAAACTCTTGGCAAACCTGAAAGGCCCTCATCCTTTCCTATTGTTTCAGCCTTATTTTTTCACACCATTCACCTTGATCTTTCAGCCATACTAGACTTCCTTTATGCTCTCTCCTCTTGTTGACTTCCAGATTTTCAGACTTCATTTCTTTCCACCCATCACCCTTCTATCCACCAACACTTAACCAGAATATATTCTTCTATTCCTTCAGATCTTAGTTTAAACGGAACTTCTTTAAGATTTTTTCCATTCTCAAGCACCCTTTACTTAACCCTATGCTTAGAATTATTGCCCTTGGGGCGCCTGGGTGGCTCAGTCGGGTAAGCATCTGCCTTCAGCTCAGGTCATGATCTCAGGGCCCTGAGATGGAGCCCCACATCAGGCTCCCTGCTCAGCAGGGAGTCTGCTTCTCCCTCTCCCTCTGCCCCTCCCCCTGATCATGCTTGTTCGCTCTCTCAAATAAATGAAATCTTTTTTTAAAAAAAGAATTATTGCCCTTGTAATTATGTCTTTATTTGTATCTTTCCTTCTAGAATGTAAGATCTACAGAAGTAGACCCATGAGATCATGACCTGAGCTGATATCAAGAATCACTTAACTGACTGAGCCACCCAGGAGCCCCTGTTGCATGTCTATACACTAATAATGAAGCAGCAGAAAAAAAAAAAATTAAGAAAACTATCTTGTTTACAACTGCACAAAAAAGAATAAAATACCTAGGAATAAACCTAACCAGAGGTGAAAAACCTATACTCTGAAAACTATAAAGCAATGATGAAAGAAATTCAAGACAACACAAATGGAAAGATATTCCATGCTCACGGATAAGAACAATTTGTTAAAATATCTATCCTACTCAAAGCAATCTATAGATTTAATGTAATCTCTATCAAAATATCAACAGCATTTTTCACAGAATTAGAACAAACAACCCTAAAATTTGTATGGAATCACAAAAGACCCTGAATAGCCAAAGCAATCTTGAAAAAGAAAAAGAAAACTGGAGGTGTCATAGTTCCAGACTGCAAGTTATATTACAAAGATGTAGTAATCAAAACAGTATGGTACTGGCACAAAAAGAGAAATATAGGTCAATGGAACAGAACAGAAAGCCTAGAAATAAACCCACAATTATATGGTCAATTAATCGTCGTAAAAGGAGCAAAGAATATGCAATGGAAAAGAGAGTCTCCTCAACAAATGGTGTTGGGAAAACTGGACAGCAACATGCAAAATGAAACTAGACCACTTTCTTTCATACACAAAAACACACTCAAAGTGGATTAAGGACCTCTATGTGAGACCAGAAACCATAAAAATCCGAGAAGAGAGCAAAGGCAGTATTTCCTGACATTGATTAT